>NC_090833.1:43906071-44527142 GCF_028021215.1 Eschrichtius robustus
AGCTGTGAATTAAACAGTACAATGTAGTTACCATATTATGTTCCAACTGTTCAATTAAACCCATCATGTTACAGTACTAAGAAGGTTCATTTTAAAAATCAAGATTCTTTTTTATGTAATATGTTGATTAAAATGTACTACTAGAAAGGTCTTAAGTGTTTTATAATGGAAATGGAATATATATAAATATGGGTAACAGGCTAGTCACTAGTTTGAGATGAGAACTATAATTCTCATGGTAAAATTCTAGCATGCATGTACCTGTATAGCATGCTCTGCTAATCAGAAGGCTCATAAAAGTAACTATATTAAGCAGAGGTTTGACAGTTTATTACAAACCTAAGGGGAAAAAATCCAGACTTCGTATTTTTGATATTTTGTGCATTTATATATTATTATAGACATGAAGACTTGTGAAATTTCATTTTAGTTAGTCATTTCCTTTAAGGGCTCAAATCATTGTACTGTGTTCCATTTTTGTTACAGCTGCCTCAGTTCTAATTGGTCTAGACTCTCTCCCTATTATTTTTTTGTTTTTCTTTTAAAACAGTAAAATGAGTGTTTTTCGAATCTCTAGTTCTCATTTTTGTGTTGTATAACACTTCTCTCTTTTTAAGAGTAGATATTCTTCAACATTTTTCTTAACCTTTGTTTCCTGTAAACAGTTGTCAGTGTCAGTTCTTCCATTTAGAATATCCAACTTTACATTTACAAAATGTAGAGTTTCATCTGCGTCTGTATCTGCCATCCCATCGCTTCACTATATGAACAGTGATTAAGTGCATGTCTCTTGCATTTTAGAAAAAATACCCAAATGTTCATCTGTAGGTTTCCTCAAAGTTTAAACGAACACCTAGCATTTCATTTATATATACCAGTTTCTTAAACAACACAAATACTTGTTCCCTGCCCCCCGCCCCCCACCCAGGGAAACTATTTAAGAGCCAACTAAACTATGAAATACAAAGTTATTTGTTTTTAATGTGACTGTATGTTCCTGAGCAAATGCAGACTGTTGTAGTTGTGTGTGCACAATGTAATTTAAGGCTAAAGAGTGCTATCTAGAAGATAATTTTAAAGATAACTCATTATAAAACCATTTTCCCCTAATCTGCATAAATGAGAACTGATTTTAACAAAACTGTTTATATAGTATTTAGAAGAACTAATGTTAGAGAAGGGGGAAGCAGGAATAAATTCAGTTGGATTGTTTTGACTTTTTGGTGTATGAATTTATGGCAAACAATGTAGTATGTGTCTTTTTCATTTCTTCTTTAAAGAAATACTTAGAAAATGTAATTTAATGTTAGAAATCCTGTACTTGAAAGAAGCCTCAATTATCAGTGGTTCTATGAAACAAAGTTAAAAACAAACATGGAAAGTGTAAAAAAATTTGTGTTTGAGTAGCTTGTGACTGATTGTGTCCTCATTAAGTGTGAAAATTCTTTGATATTGTCACCTTACATTTTGTTAAATAACTGTTGCTTTTGAAAAGCCTATAGTATGTGGTTTAGGAGTTAGTTAATAGTGTCTACATTTTTTTAAGTTATATATATAAAGTATTTATATATTATAAGAAATCGCAGTAGGGCCATTTTCGATTAGTCAGTGTTTTCAGGCCTTGAAGTAAATCTTGACCAAGTGATGTTTCTTCTTTTTTTGTGTCAGTTTGAATCTTTTGCTTTGTCTATATAAATTTCTGATTTGTTGGTTGATGGTTACTGGTTACTGTAAGGTGTGTTAGAGGCCCTGAATAGTGAGTTACAGGCAGCAGCTACAGGGAGAACCTGGCCAGCAGCAGTGGTTCTGCAAACAGAGGCCTTGCCTTTTCCGTCCTTGTAGGTTAGGTCTGAGTACCCTTCCATAACCCCTGCTCCAAAACAGCATTTTGTAATCCTCATGACTTGTGCCACCAACCCCCTCGCAGTGACTTGGGACTCTTGCCTCTCTCTACTACATGGAGAAGCTCACAGTGGCTCTTTCTACACTTCATCACCAGTGCTGTCAATTATGGAGGCTTAAAGCCTAGCAATTAGGGCTGTAACACGGTTCTGATCAGGGAGATGTAAGCAGAAGTCTACTTGGAGTTTATGAGGACAGTTCTGCTTCCCTGGTGAAAGTGCTAGCCTTTTCCTGTTCTCCTCTTACCTGGAAAATGGATGGAGGCTGATAGAGGAGAACCAATCTGACCTTCTGGGACTGAGCTAGGAAATAAATCTACCCTATAGAAAGAGATGCCATCATAAGCAAGAGTTAGCAGAAACAAATTACAGAATAAGCTCTACAAAGATGACAGATACGGGGATTATCAGAGAACTTGAAATCACTGTATAATATGTGTAAAGAAATAAGAGTGTCAAAAATGGGAAAGTAACAAGGTTCTATAAAAAATCAGGCAGATTTACGAATTGTCAAAATAGAATTTATATTGATGAAAAAATAATTGAAATTTAAAGTTCAGTGGACAGGATAAGTACAGGTTAGACACAGTTGGTGAGCTGTGAGATCTGACAGTCTGTGACTGTGCTCTCATACACCTATTGTCTCTTCACTCCAAATTCGCTTCCCATGCTTTTTGTAATGTGGCTGTGACTTAACACTTCTTTGACAGTTTTGGGTCAAGTCATACATGGACGTTGAGCCCTAGCTTGTGTCAGAGGCAGCTCAGTTCTTGGACTTGCCCCTGTGCTTACTTTCCCTGTTCCTGAGTGTGTATTTGGGATAGACATACCTGACAACTGACAGAATCCCCACTTCGGTTCCCTGACTGAAACAAGGGCCAAGTAGAAGCCAGAATAGTAAAGCAAGTCAGTGCTACATCTCTGGGGAAATTGCCAAGTGCCATCATTAAAAATACAGAAAGAAAATAAGCAAAAAAAAAAAAAAAAAATACAGAAAGATTCAGGGTAAAGGCTCCTAACATCTGTTCAGACTGTACAGAAACTTAATGGATCTTGGGAAATGACTGTATTATCAGCTAATCAGGTGATGACCTCAACTGCAGCTGTTGTCCAGGATATATAAAATGTCTCAACAGATTTCTAAGGATTGGTGTAAGGAACATATCACAACATGATGGAGAAAAATCAGTATTTTTAAAATACAAAAATATCACAATGGAAAGCTATGTTGAAATGAATGATAATATGCAACATGCAAAAATTTATAGGATATAACTAATGCTATCAAGAATTATAGCTTTAAATACATAGAAAAGAAAGATCAATAATCTAAGCTTTGATCTCAAGCTAGAAAAAGAATAGCAAAAAAGCCAGACAAAAATGAGTACACACTGGGCTTCCCTGGTAGCACAGTGGTTAAGAATCCGCCTGCCAATGCAGGGGACACGGGTCCGGGAAGATCCCACATGACACGGAGCAGCTAAGCCCATGCATCATAACTGCTGAGCCTGCGAGCCACAACTACTGAAGCCTGTGCGCTTAGAGCCCGTGCTCTGCAACAAGAGAAGCCACCACATTGAGAAGCCTGTGCACCACAACGAAGAGTAGCCCCCACTCACTACAACCAGAGAAAAGCCCACGCACAGCAACGAAGACCCAACACAGCCAAAAATAAATAAATAAAATAAATTTAAAAAAAAATGAGTACACACTGTGATTCTATATAAATTGTAAGAACAGGCAAAACTATAGCAAAAATGGTCAGAGTGGTTCTTGAGGACAGGGGTGACAGGAGGATTATGAAGGCTGTTGGGTGCTTCCGTCTCACTGTCCTGTTTCTAGATCTGGGTGATGGTTGCATAATGTGCTTGCTTGTGAAAATTCATCAAGCTTTATACCTACTTGTACACATTCAAATAAGGCAAATGATGTTCTGTATAGCTTGACTGTGAATGTCATTTACACAGTCAAGAATTACAGCACTGAATTTTTATGAAGCAAAATACATTTATTGGAAGGATGAGGAGGAGGGAAGTGTGCAGGGGCAGTGATGGGAAGAGTTTGGGAAAGAAATGCTCATCTTCCGTTAGTGGGAAATGAATAGGTACATACCTAACCTGAAAACATAGGAAGCAGCAGTATAAGCATCTCCCTTAGAGATAGGGAGAAAACACATTAAATAACTCAAAGGGTTGAAATTGCTTGCTTCTAAGGAATGGGAAATGGGATGTGATGGGAGCAAACAAATTAATATTTCTTTTACTTACTATGTCTTGTTAAATAATTTGATTCCTTAAACTATGTGCAGGTATATCCTGATGAAAATAAAAATCAGCCTTTAGAAAGTTAATTATGTATTTGGAGGGTGTTAAAAAGTTGTGAAACTTAGGACAAACTTTTTGTTTTTTAATAAATTTATTTATTTATTTATTTATGGCTGCGTTGGGTCTTCATTGCTGTGCACGGGCTTTCTCTAGTTGGGGTGAGCAGGGGCTACTCTTCGTGGTGGTGTGAGGGCTTCTCATTGCAGTGGCTTCTCATGTTACGTAGCATGGGCTCTAGACACGCAGGCTTCAGTAGTTGTGGCTCACGGGCTCAGTAGTTGTGGCACACGGGCTTAGTTGCTCCAGGGCATGTGGGATCTTCCCGGACCAGGGCTTGAACCTATGTCCCTGCATTGGCAGGCGGATTCTTAATCAATGTGCCACCAGGAAAGTCCCAGGATAAACATTTTTAAACAATGTATTATATTTTCAAATTACATGCTCAGTGTGTTTTTCTTCAATTTACAAACACCTTTTTGAATAAAGTACCTCTAAATTCAGTGAGTTCAACTAGTAATCTGGAAAAAGTAATGCACACATTATAAAGCATGCTCTTGAATAGAACTTTCTGCTATCGTGATAATGTTCCATTTCTTCACTCTCCAATAATTACTTTAAATAGCCACATGTGCCTAGTGACTATTGTATTAGACAATCCAACTATAGAAGATCCAAAAAAAAAAAAAAGGGAATACAGGGGAAATAATATATTTACTGTGCTTTTTTTCAGATTAACAATTGGACCAATTGCTTTAATTTTGAGGTACTTTATCTGAAAACGCGTGGACCACATTTCATGAAAATAGAGCTAACATATAGTTCAAATTGTTTCTCAGCTTCGCGGATACTGTGTATATGATACTCTTCTACTTAGTTTGCTCTTTTTCTAATTTCTCATTTATTTTCATCCATTATTTCCTTTATAAGCATTTTAAGTCTAAAGCTCACCCCCCCCACCCCCACTACAGGTTTACCTGCCGGCATGTGGAAGCCAGCCCCTTGGAAAGGGAGTGAGCTGTCTGGCATTTGGCATCTCTGCTCAGCTCTCCTGATCACGGTCCTGTACACAGTCACCTTCCCTTAGAGGTCTCAATGGATTGCATTCTTAAGTTAGGTTGAAGGGCATTTAACAGAAGGGAGATGGATATATTTGAATGGCATTCATGAATATATGAATTCATATACCAACCGACAATAGTCTCTCTCTTTTTCTAAAAAAATATTTATTTATTTATTTATTTAGGCTGCGTTGGGTCTTAGTTTTGGCATGTGGACTTCTTAGTTGCGGCATGCATGCAGGATCTAGCTCCCCGACCAGGTATCGAACCCGGGCCCCCTGTATCGGCAGCGTGGAGTCTTACCCACTGGACCACAAGGGAAGTCCCCACAATAGTCTCTTTATAGCAGCCTCCCACAAACTCCAGTGTCTCATATGTTTATAATCGCCTTAAGCTCTTTCACCTAGAGTGTAAACTTCTGGAAGCCTTGAACTGTATTTTAATTCCTCCAGCACCTATGTATAGAAAGTGCTCTGTATATAATTGTGCATTAATTAGAAAAAAATATATCTTGGGTATTGGGACCTTAATACAGCAACTGAATTAGAGAAAGCTTCACTGGGGACCCAGCTTGTGGGCCAAATAAGTTTTAAACCTGGCTCTGCCTTCCTTAGCTCCATTTTACTCTCCAAGGCAAAATCTATGCCATGGATTAAGCCTCGAGGGCTGAGTTTTGTTACCTATTAAGGGCTCGTTACAGTCATTATGATAGATGTTAACTTATATTTTTCTCACAAAAAAATTGTGACTTCCTGAATTTTTTATTTCTAATCCTTCATGAACTGATACTTAAAAAAATACAATAAAAATTACTAGAAAAATAGTCACACGCTTGGATGTCTTGACAATGTCAAAATGCTGTAAGGGATTCTAAATACTCTCAATTTCAGTAAGAGACAGTTCATAGGCCAGTAGCAGTCACAGACCACACTTCGGGCTTTCCCTGTCAGCCAGAGCAGGTTGACAAACTTTTGTAAAGGGCCAGACAGAAAATTCTTAAGGCTTTGCCATATCGAAAAAGCAACCATGGACAATATGTAAATGAATGGGCATGGGTATGTTTCAAATTTTTATTTAGTAAGGCAGGAGGTTGGATTTGGCCCATAGGCCCACAGTTTGCCAACTCCTGAGTGAAAAGAGCTCTTTTTTTCAATCTTTATTAGCACATAGAGAAATAGTAACCTTCTTTTTTCCAATTGCTATGCAGGTTTTATGTAATTCATGTGCACACAATTTTGAAGCACAGGTGTTAACACTGAAGGAAGATGGTTATGGGTTTAAAGTGGTATTGGTATCTTCAAATCTGGAGTGTCCTGGTGAATTTTAAATGTTTACTCTTCTAGTTGTGAGGAGTAGGTGATCACAAGATGCCAACACTGAATAGGAACTAAATTTTTTGTCCCCCCCAAATTGATATGTTGAAGTCCTAACACCCAATATATTAGCAGGTGGAGCCTTTGGGAGGTAATTAGGTCATGAGAGTGGAGCCGTCATCAATGGGATTAGTGCCCTTATAAAAGAACCCCAGCGAGCTCTCTCACTTTCTTTCCACTACTTGAGGGTATAATGAGAAGCTGGCAGTCTTGCAACCTGGAAGAGGGCTCTCATCAGAACTGGACCACGCTGGCTCCGTGATCTCAGACTTCCAGCCTCCAGAACTGTGAGAAATAAATTTCTGTTGTTTCTAAGTCATGCAATCTATGGTATTTTTTTTTTATAGCAGCCTGAACAGACTAATACAGGAACCCTGATGTGAAATAAAGTAGGTGACCTCTTCCTTCCCTCTCCTCTTCTCCCTTTCCCTCTCTTTCATGCTCCCCCCCACCCCCCACCCCCGTCTTCCCCCCTCTCTTCTCCTCTTTTCTCTCTCTCTAATGGAAACAGGTGTGAGCAGTTGAACTGGGAGTGAAGAAGATACAAAGGCATCATCTATAAATGTTTGTAATATTTCTCTTTGGAACTAGATATGAAATGCCTCCAGGGTACTGGTCTTAATAGAATTTAAGGTCAATGCTGTAAACCAACACTAGTTCCCTGGGTTACCCTGGACAATGGGGTGAGCAGAGCTGCTGAGGGGTACGTAGGAAAGGGGTGGTTGCCAGTGCCTGTATAGTTGAGAGTCTTGAGTGCTCACTACTGCTGTGTATAGTGGAGCCTCAACTTAGGAAGGGGTTAGGTTGTAAAGTCAGCAAGCATGGCCAAAAGGCAGATACAGAAGTCAAAAAGACCCATGAAACTTTTTTTTTTTTTTTTGGCTGTGTGCCATGCGAGATCTTAGTTCCCCTACCAGGGATCCAACCCATGCCCCCTGCGGTGGAAGCGCAGGGTCTTAACCACTGGACAGCCAGGGAAATCCCAGAAAACTTCTTACCTTTAAATTGCTAAAACCTGGGTCTTTTGTAACTCAAACCTAAGATTCAATTCTTCTGTGTCCCTTTGCATTTTGGCCATGGCCTCCTTATTCTGGGAGAGTAGGGGCCTTGGTTGAATTTGAACAAGCAAGGATAACTGAGCAAATAAAAGAATCTTATTTTTCTCTCTCATGCTCTTGTCCAACGAACCTATATAGCTGAATTTTCTTAAGTTGAACACAACTGCACTGTATCATCTTTTGTATTTCCCATAGCAGACCTAAGCCTCATAGTTAGCATTTCAGCTGGGAATCTGTTTGCAAGTAACAAATGGTTTCTGGCTGATTTAGGCTAGAAAGGAATTTACTGGAAGAATGATGGGTTGTTCAGGGGATAGATGGGAAAGCTGGCAACTGGGTGAGAAAAGGGGAACTCTGAGCAAAGGGGACCTCGAACCAGAGCCAGAATGACTGCACAGAGCTAGTTCATCGAGGGCAGTGCCACTGCTGCTGAGTAGGGAGGCCCCAAATTCCCATCAAACTCCAGCAGAACCATGTCCTTCACACTGCTGGCTGGCCCTGTTGCCCTGGAAATGAATCTTTATATGATTAACAGCTGATTGGCCAAGCTTCGGTCACATGCCCATGTGTTAGCTGCAAGAGGGGCTGGAATACTGAGTACCTGGCTATTTCAGCTTCTTTGAGAGAAGCTTTTCTATCAAAGTTCATGCAGTGGGAAATAAATTCCCTAAACATAAGGAAGGGGTTCCAAAACTGGGCATTAAAAAAAAAAAAAAAGAAGACAAATATCCACTACCATTACCTAATTCTGAAGGAAATTATGAGCTTCTGAGTATACGCTATCCATCCACTCCCTCAGCCACTCCAAAAAGCATTCCTTATATTAAGTTAGAATGTTCCAGAGAGACTGATAGAACCTTTGGTTTTCTTTTACTGAAGGAAGAAAAAGTGATGCATAGTATCTCCCTTTTTATCTTGATTTGCTGGAAGCTCAGGGCTAATGTTCAATCACAGTAGCTATAATCATCTAGAACCCTGATTTTCAAAATGTTCTCCAAACTGCTGTAGAGCCTCATAGAAGTGCCATGGGCAATGGGCATGCAAGAGGACCTCTGCCCCTTCACACCCTCCTTACTTTAAGGCAGCACTCTTAACTGTCTGGTGAAGACTACATTTGATTAAAGGCCTCCATTGCTAAGAAATACTTAAATTTCTGCTTGGATTGATTAACCTACTTATGTCCTCCTCCCTCAGGGTTCACGTCCTCTATTTCCACGTCAACAATTTCATTTGTATACATAAAAGACGCACTGCAAGCACTTTTCTGGAAGCAGATGGATATAAATCCTAGAAGAGTCACTCCCTCTGGGGCTTCGAGAGGATTCTGGGGTGTGGGTTCTGCTTGGCTCCATGTAAACAAATACCTGCTTCTAACTATTTATGAGTCACTCATAGGAATTCCAGGTTAATCTCAGGATCCTTTTAGGCCTCTCTGAGCCTTCAAAATATTTTCTACTGTTGCCCAGGGAGTTGTTTTGCTTACAAATTTGCTTGTATTTCAAATGAATTAAAGGCTCCCCATCCACAACTGTATTTCTGTCAAATGAAGTGTTTTGTTCTGTTTGCAAATCTATCTCCTGAACCTGACAAGCCGTAATACTATAATATTCTGAGATTTCTACCATATTTCAAAAGCAGGATTTTCCCTGGCTCTTCGCCTGACCAGCTAGACCTGTTCTCTGCTGTTTCCTATTGATTTAGTTTGAGTACTTTTCTGAAGATTTAGAGGACGGAAGGAAGTGTTATCTTGGATTCTCTGCCCCTTTTGAAAGTATTTTCTTCATGCCTTTTTAGACAGTCTTGCAAACGAATAGCTAATATGAAATATCACCAAAACAGCTTAACTACACGAAGGAGATCATGTTCTTTGTAAGAATACAATATTAAAAGTCAAGTACAGATAACTACGTACACATTGAACACATTCAAAAGAAGAATATGTCCCCATGTTTCACTATAGAGATTCAAGATGGGAGTGATTACGTTCTCTCCATTTCATCTATTGAATACTTCCCAGTGGTAAATTTTAGTGGTCGTACCAGTAGGAGATTCAATGTGCCTTTATTCACATCACTTCATTGCTCCTCACAAGAAGTCTGAGACATCCTGCTAGACGTTATTGTAACTACACTTCAGATGAAGAAACCGAAAGTCAAAGGTAAACTCAGGCCGACTTGAACTGTGTTGGCAGAAAATTTCAGAGCTGAGTGTGGAATCCAGGTCTTCACCCGTTACAGGAGGGAAACAATCTTAGTAGACTCAGGCTTAGCCTCCCAGCCCTGGAGGAGGTGTGTATATGGGACCCTGGGAGCTATGGATGGTGGCGTAGTGAGTGAGGACAATCCCCAGGCCCACCGATTAGCAGCTTTTGCAGGACATGGCAGCTTACCCTTTGCTTGGCTCTTGCCTCTACTAGCTGGAGTGTTTTAGGCACAGGATAGAGTTAGCAAAGCTGAGATCAAACTTTTAGTTGAGGTAGTAAAAAGGCAGAAAGTTCACAAACATATAAGTCTTAATCAACTTGGCATGCTGTGGACAGGAACAAGGTCTCTGAGTCTGGAGGAACTGAGAAGTGCCAAGGATCCAGTTCACAAACTGGACCAGGAGAGTCAACTAATGTCAGGGGAGGGTGCCTAGGATTAGGGCCTAAGGCCCTGGCAAGCTCCTTGGGCCACTTGTTGTGATTCCATTGACATCCATCTCTTGCTCCCTGTAAAGTCCCATCATACATGGACCCTCCACAGCAAGCTCACATTCCCTAGTAATCCCTAAACTCTGATTGCTTATTCCAGACTCCAAGCCTTTGCTTATTCTCTTCCCTTTCCCTCCACTTACCTGTAGCCCATCCATCTGTAAAATGATGTGAACGTGAGGCCTTTCTTTTCTTCATACTTTTGGAAGAGCCTGCCAAGGGGAAAAAATCTCTGTAAAAGATGATGCAAAATCCCCCATATTCCAATATTAAATCCTAGGAAATCCAGGTCATGCTAAGAGAATGTGAAACTGTTCTGCCCACCACACCCCTCTGCTAATAGGGGAGTGGAGTTGAAGAGAGAGGAGGGAGAGATCCTTTGGAGATAAGTAGCAGTGTACTCTGTCTGTATCCCCTTCAAGTGTATCCAACAGAGAGCTTGTGTGCCCTTAGTTGGGAGGCGGGACATAAGAATTGTATGAGAAGCCGTAGCTGGATTGGCCTTAGACAACAGAGCAGAGAGAAGGTGGCACTGTCATCCTCAGAGGGGAGAGGGAAAGGGGCAAAGGTGCATGCTTCCCATGGACAAGAAATGCAGATATGGCCAGAGCCAAATCTGAAAGAGACTCCACCCAAGATGGCAGGCTGGAGCGGTGACATAGCACAGAAGATGGGCAGAGAAAGGGTTTCCAGAAATTCAGGGTCTAAGGGGCCTAAAGGGGGCTTGGATGCACCAGAGTCATTGCAATTTAATTGCCCCAGTAGAGAAAATTCAGAGAATCGGCTTTAAGCACAGCAAGCCCAGGGTCAGCCAGGTAAGCCTGATTTTTTTCCCTAACCCAGAGTTTTTTAAGCTATGCATTATGAAATCAAATTAATGGATGATAGTAAGCTTCAAAAAAAAAAACTAAATTAGAATATGATGGAAAAAATGTAATGAAACTTTTCCTTCAGTTTTATAGAGGTGTTGGTATAAATTTTGTTTTTTAAATTGTGGATCACAGTCAAAAGAAGTTCGAAAGGCCCTGTTTTAATTTGCTCTTCTTGTGCTTGGTTCTGGAAGGATTAGGCAGCTGTAGTTTGGGAGATTAGAAACAAGGTCTGTGGAGTCAGTTTCTGTGCAGATTTGGGCAAGTTATTTTATACCTTTCTTTGGCTTAGAGTCGTACCTGTAAAACAAGGATCATAATAGTTATCAGGTTGTTAAAAGGATTAAATAAGTTGATCCACGCGAAGTGGTTCTCATAGTATTTGAAAAACGGTATGTATTGATACTTGATAAATGCTAATTATTGCTGTAAAGTGGTTATTTCATCCCCTGGCCAAAGATAACATTGTAACTGTAAGGACACAGCAAACTTCCCCAGATGCAGAGAGTCTAGTGCTGTTCAGCTGAAGACAACCATTTCTATGGGCAAAGAGGCGTTCCACAAGTATTTATGGAGCAATTACTGCGTGTTAGCCCTCTGTAGTGCGTTAAGGATACAAAGTAGAATAAGATAACAAGGAACATACAGTCTCCCAAAGAACTTCCAATTTATTTGACTTGATCTCCATCAACCGCATGAGGTACCTGGTATATTTTCGGTCCATAGTAAATATGTGTTGAACACATTTCTATGTCAGGAATCATGAACTGTCTACCTCACCCAGATGCAGTAAATAAGGGATCATCACTTCCCTTCATTTTTTTCCAGTACCTTCAAGATGTGGAGGGAAGAACAGCAGCACAGGGGACTTTCCTGCAGATGCCTCAAATCTACACTTGAGGAAAGATGAATTTGTTCTTGTAGCTATCCTCTGTTGTCTATTTTATTGTGCTTGTTGAAAAACAGTTTTCAGGAAAGGAATAAGAAAGGAAACAGATGGCGCCAAATGACAGAGAAGAATTTTACAGATTTCATCTCTCTTTGCTGCTCAGAGCAGCTGACAAGCCAGCAGGAAAATAAGAGCAGGGAGGTGGTGTAGCCTCCTGAATCATCCATGTGGTCCCCTCCCTCCATTCCAAAACTCCCAGTCCTTCAGCCATGTAAACAGAGCTCTGATGTCACAACCCAAGGAAGGTCAGGCTGCGTGAGTATGTCCAGCCCTTCTTCCCGCCCCTTCTGCCCTTTAGAGCAGGGCAAAGACGTCCACGCAGGTTACACATAAAGTTAACAAATTGACAGGGTGGTTTGTTTTCCTTTTTAGCCCAGAGGCAGTAGAAACTAGAGAAGGAAAAAAAAGAGAGGCTGATTTGGGAGAACGTAAAGCCCTCCCCACCTGTTGCCTTGGAGGGCGTATACAGCTGCACATAAGTGGGGACCCAATCAGAATGTGTGTGTCTTTTCTAAAAAGGTTAAGAACTACCCTTAAAAATGGCAACAGTAAAGATTATGCTTTAATTGTTGTGCAATTTACAAGTTTACAACTACAAAGCACAGCCCCTGACATCATCTCCAATGAGTTGGCCAGTGTCTCAGAGAGCTTAGATGGAAATGAAGATATCCTGACTTGAAGACCAGTTGTCTTTCAATTAAGCTTTTTATTCTTTTCTTTTCTTTTTTTTTGGCTATGCCACCCGTGGCTTGTGGGATCTTAATTCCCCAACCAGGGGTCAAACTCGCGCCCCCTGTATTGGAAGGACGGAGTCTTAACCACTGGACTACCAGGGAAGTCCCTAAGTTTTTTATTCTGAAAAGAAATTCTTCCTCTTCCATATCTTGACATCTTCTTCAGTGTTTTCCTTATATCTACATGTTTTGTAGATCTTAAAGAGCTTCTTATTCCTTTTCCCCAAAGCTACCTACCACCTTTTGTATCTAAATACTTTGACCCATTTGCGGGTGGAGGTAGATGCAGTAGTGGATGCATTTTGCAAGCCTCACGTTGTTCTGAATATACTGAAGCCATGTTTAGCTTCACGGCTGTGCTCTCTGGGCAGTCGCACAGGGCCTGATTCTTAGAAGGGCCCCAGGCTTAGTTTCAATGCTCTGCTGCCACCATCTTGAAATTCTTTTATAATTTTTATGCTGGGCTCCACAAATTATTTAGCTGCCTCTGACTGACCCAATTAGTTTTCTGAGAAACCACACCCAAATGGTTGGCCTGAGAATATTGTTTGCTTTCTCCCAGTTTCCGCAGTATAAGTGGCATGCCTTCTTAGGATGGACTACAGGTGAATGGGGAAATAACATTGGTGTAACATCTTAGGGTTTACCACAGACTTTCACATGCATTATCTCCTTTAATCCTCACAAGCAAATGTTAGGAGGCAAGTCTATTTAAGGCCAACAGAAATCCACCTACAAGGGATGAAATTGATTTGACAGGCAAACAGCAAACAGCTCTTTAAAAGTGAAAATCAACAGAAAAACAGGACAGAGAAATTATCCAGATGTTATACAGCTGTGCTGCAAAGGAAGTTACAAAGGCAGTAAAGGACTCAGCATGGAGTTTGGCCAGAGGGATCATGGGGAATAAAAATTCCAATCCCAGGCCAAGAGAGAGGGAGAGAGAAGAGACATTGTTCTTGGATAATCCTAGAGCAAGAGTCACAAAGATCCCTCACGATCCCTTTATGGCCCAGGGATAAGTATCACAAAGTCCGGCTGAAAACTCCTTTGTCGAGGATTCTATCTTTGCCCAGTCACTTCTTGATTAGCAATTTGATTAGGTTTCTGTGTTCCTTTGTTCCAGGAACGGATCAATACTGAAAATACTGCTCAAGCCACCTTTATAAGGCTGCCGGCCTGAGACTGTCTGGTACCCAGACCAAGTACCATCTTTTGGCAATCTTGCAGCACCCAGACTGTGGTTTGTACTTGCTTCCACCTAGTTGTCTGACTTGCTGATCTCCTGCCTCTGCCCGTCCTGTTTCACAGCTCCCAGCTCCCTTTCCAATCTGACGTCTGAAATCCAGGCCGCTGCTGCTTGGCCGAGTGGAGAAGCACGACACCTATATCATGGTCCTCAGCTCAGCCATTTAAGGCCAAAGGAGGCAAAGGGGGCCTCCCTGAGTTTGCACCTCGACAGTGCAGATGGGCCCGCTTTCCTGACTCTCTTCTCAGGCCATGTTCCAATCCTGTATCCTAAGGGTTTTTGTATATGGATTCAAAGTGAAAGGGACCTAGAGAAGGACTGGGTTGCTGTCATCCTTCCTTTTCCAATGTTCTCATCACACCGCTAAGATCACCCGGAGCTTCGGAGCCAAAGCCTTAACATTTGAGTTTTTCAAGACTTGGGAAGGGAGGGAGGCTTTACTGTAGAAGCATGGATTCTTTTGGACAGTCAAGGTATAAATAGGATTTCTATTAAGAAACTTCTGCTGGCGGTGGGGGTGGGGGGGGGGACTGTAGTTGCTTTTTAAAGAGTGGAAAGCTGTGGGGAGAGAAACAGTTTTCCTTAGAGGTCAAGCACTTGGTCAGTTATGGAATATATGGCCCTTTAACCAAAACATATCACTTCAGTGAAGAATGAGTTTTATTTTCTCCTGGTTTTGGAGGAAATCACTGTTCAGGTTTCTGAAAAAACAATCTTCTGTTTTTCTCTGTCTGTTGAGAAATCAAGAAAAGCCAGTTTAATGATCTGGTTACTTAAAGCCACTCATTCAAGCGTATTTGCTTTGATGAGAAGAAGCCTTGTTAACAAGTGCTGAGTGGGTGTGTCTTTGCTTCCAGATTAAGTGTAAAGGGTGAGTTCAGTCTACTTGTCTCTCCGTCACAGTCTCACTTCACAAATCCTTTCAAGATACAGGTTCATGGGAGGGGAGACTATTAAGAAGCTTTCACTGCTGCTAAAACAACATGGGAGGAAGTGGTGGGCAGGGGGCGGGGTGGGGGGGTGGGGGGATGGGTAGCTAGCGCCTTTAGAGCCCCTTCTTTATACCCAGCGCATTGCGTATGTGATCTCATCTGTTCTCATAGCAACCTTGGGAAGTCTGGAGTTCAAGTTTCCTACACATAGTAGAGAATCAGGGAAGTTTAGTAACTTGCCGAAGATTCCACACAAGAAAGGGTCAGGACTGAAATTTCATCTCAGGAATCTTTAACCCTTAAATTCATGATATTTCTGTCATGCCAAACCATCTTTATAAAACTGAATACAGGAATGGTGAATCTAATCAGGGCATCACCCACCAAGATTTTTTTTTAAAAGAGCTTTATACTTAGGGATAGTTTGTGAATGGACAGAATGATATGTAACTATTGAAACTGAAGTGAGGCCATAGTTTGTCAAGCTGGCACTTGAGCCAATGTCTTTTGACATTTGTGGAACTTTCCCATTTCTTAGGTTCATTGGTGACTTGAGAAACAAGAACACAAGAAGGGGGAAATGATGCAGGGAGAGAAGGTAGGGTCCACCTAAGACATTGGCTGCTTGCTATACGTTTGCCTTCCCTCTATTAACTTCAGGGGGCCCAGGTTGGCTGGAGGACTAATATTCTTTATTACTTACAGCTGAAATTGACCTGTGATTTCAAGTTTATGTGAAAAGTGCTTGTCGTTTTATAGGCCATAGGAAAGTCGAGATAGAGACTTACTGTCCGCTGTTACTGAGCTCTGCAGATCCTTTTATTCTCCTAAATATTTCCCTCAACATTTCTCCCCCAAAAGGTATGTAGATGCATCGATTTGTTTTGTCTAACGGTCTCTGTGTTCCAATGGTTTTATTGGTTTTTTTTCTCCCCGAATTATTGCACTGCTTGCATTCTCCCTCATTTTGTAGTTATTTGTACACATATTTGTTTTTCCACCTCAGTATTAAGCTCTTCGGGGGCAGATAATGTTGTTTATCTTTGCTTTTTACAGTTCGGCTTGCATAATCCACATAGATTTTTAATTTCAGAAGTACACATGAAATGGTAGTATACATAAACTTTTATATCTTATTATATGTAACTATTGTAGCATATCTTGTATAGTCTTTGTAAACTTACTTTTAGAGTGTTGTAGTTTTAAATTATAAACAACAATGATTTTTTTTTTAATGCTTTGGTTCTGTTTATAATATTTCCTAGCAAGGAACTGGTGAATTCAGCTAGAGCACACATTGAAACGACTCGACATATTTTGCTAAACTGATTTCCAAAAGAGTTTTATTGGTTATAGTATCCTAAAATAACCCCTCAAGATTTCTCACTCTAATCCCCAGGACCTTGAATATGATGAGATATCATGCCTGTGATTGTTACACTATAGCCAAAGGGAGATTCTCCAGGTGGGCCTAATGGGATCACACGAATCACAGGAGCCTTTTAAATGCCAAGTTTCCTCCAGCTGGTAGCAAGAGGGACCATCAGAAAGATTCAGAGCATGAGAAGGATTCAGTGCACGGATGTTGACTTTGAAGGAGGGCGCTGGGGGAGGGCATGCACCCGACCGGAGAGTGGCCTCTAGGAGCTGAGTGGCCCCGGACTTACACCCAGAAAAGAAAGCAGGAACCTCAGTGCTACAGCCACGCGAAACTGGATTCTGTCAGCACCCTGAATACCTGGGAAAACAATTCTTTTCCAGATCCTCCAGGTAAGAGCCAGCCTGGTTGACACCTTGATTTTGACCGTGTTAGGCCCTAAGCAGAGAACCCAGTCGAGCCTACCTGGACCTCTGACTTATAAAATTATGAGATAATAAATGGATGCTATTTAAGATGCTAAATTGGTGGCAGTTTGTTATGCAGTAATAAAAAATGATCACATTCGCTTACCCTATACCAAGTAATACATGAAATTGTCCATGTCACTACAGGTGGCAGTAGATAGAACTCCAGAATTGTGTGCTATAATTAAAAGTCTTAGTGTTCTTAATGTCTTAGTGTGCTAAGACATTATTATTATTATTATTTTTTAATTAATTTATTTTTGGCTGCACTGGGACTTTGTTGTTGTGCGCGGGCTTTCTCTAGTTGCGGCAAGCGGGGGCTACTCTTCGTTGCGGTGCGCGGGCTTCTCATTGCGGTGGCTTCTCTTGTTGCCGAGTACGGGCTCCAGGCATGCGGGCTTAAGTAGTTGTGGTTCACGGGCTCTAGAGCGCAGGCTCAGTAGTTGTGGTGCGTGGGCTTAGTTGCTCCACGGCATGTGGAATCTTCCCGGACCAGGGCTCGAACCCTTGTGTACTGCATTGGCAGGCGAATTCTTAACCACTGCGCCACCAGGGAAGCCCGCTAAGACATTATTGATTAAATTTGTTTTTCTTTGATTGCTGGTGGAAATGAGCATAATAATAATAGTTGTTTTATTATTATTATTTTGTCTTCTGAGAGCATTGGAGTGGGGGAACTTGTGGAAAATAAAAGACAGGAAATTCTGGATATTTGTTATTGAGAGAAAGAAAACAAATCACAGAGGAAAAGCTTCTACCTAAAAAAGCGTGGAAGGGTGGTATGTTGAAGTTGGCTTGTCCCAGCTTATGAAACCCAGCTGTTAATTTGTCAGGAATCTTGTGAAGCAGTTGTTAGACAGCTGTTATTTAAAAATTAGGTTATAAGACTTTCTACTAAAGAAGTTATATTAAAAACACAAGTAACAAGCAAAACTGATTTTGCCTTTTACGTTTTAATATTAGCTGTGTTCTTGAGGTTATTGATGTCTAATGTATCTGTGTGATAGAAATACTACGTAATGGTTCCCTTTACATTTCTTCCAACTGCACATTAATTGACATCACATTCGAAGCTTGAAATTGGCCACAGTGGGAGTATTTACACCTGGAAACTGGCAAATGCCTTTTCTGAGCCAATGAGATACCACATAAGTGTTTTCTGAGATGTGGGTCAGAGGTAGGGCCTTTTTCCTATTGGATGTGGACCCATGAGAATTCTAAGTCTGGCACTGCAGGCCATCATACTGTCAGTGTGAGGGAGACCTCCAGGGAGGATGGAGCCAATATAGCAAAAGACAGGCAAGAGATGGAGAGAAACCCATATGTGATGCCATGGTTTGAGCCCCATTTCCAGCAATACCTGATTTCATCCCCTAGCCCTAGACTTTTTGATTAGGTGAGCTGATAAATTCCTTTTGTATTTAAGCCAGTTTGGGTTGACTTTTCTATCATTTATAACTAAAAGCAGCCTAAAGGATACAGCAGAATTTATAGTTGACCCCTAAATAACACTGAGGGTTAATCTGGATACAGTTTATAGTCGGCCCTCCGGATCTGTGGTTCCTCCGCATCTGGGGATTCAACCAATTAGGTAGTAGTGTAGTATTTACTATTGAAAAATACCTGCTTGTAAGTGGACCTGTGCAATTCAAACCCATATTGTTCAAGGGTCAGCTTATCAGGTCCAGAATCACACTCCTAGCCACCAAAGCGCCTTCACTGAAAACAGTAACTTAGAGGAATGATAATCCTCCTGACTTCAGTCTGGTTCTGCTGTTGTATTAGTTATAATTCTCTGTTTTACAAACATATATTTTTTTCATTTAATAGTTTAATAAGGCTTATATCACTTCCCTTGAAGCCTAGGATCAGTTCTTATCAATGAACACTTTGTTAGAGTGAGAGGCTTTCCTGTCAGGCTATCTAACAGCTATCCTGTCCTACCCTCCTCTTCCTGGATGAGGGAAACATTTTATTCTGGGTGGCAAAGCCCCAGAAGATTAGTCATGATTGTGCTAAACCCTTCATGATAATCTCATATCCTTTTACCAAATACTTGTTTTCAAGCCTTCTTTACAGCTAAATGTGACCATGGGACCTAGTTCTGACTCCTACTCTTAACTCAGAAGACACCCACATGCAATGATTTTTGTTCCTGTAAATAAATGAATGGCCTTTGTACCATGTAGTGTGTTGGTCACTAGGGCCACAGAAGTGAATAAACAGACTTCATTCCTCATATCTTTCTTCACTTTATGACTTTTTTTTTTTTTTTTTTTGCCTATGTTTGAGAGCAGTGCAAGGTAGACATGGGTGGTTTTAAAAGTGAAACCCTAAAGACATCTTCAAATTATGATCTCATTTATTCATTATCAGATATTGTTGATGTGTGGTGATCAGTTACATCTAAAGTCTGTGCCAAGCATGCATTGATAGAATTCATATATTTCTTTTTGAAACACAATCTATTTACAGTTCTTACATTTCAGTATAAAATGCAGGCTACTCTGCTGGCATCTGAACTTAATTCTTCAGTTGGGTGGTACACTGAGCAGTTTCTTTTTTCACGAGCTCTGAAGTAGACCTCCTTAACTCTGAACAGATCTTGAAAGCTCTATTCCAATGTTAAATGTATGTATTAAGCACCTAAAGTCTGTATCTTCAGTTTTACTAAATAGCAGTCTTCTATCCCCATTTGATGCTACTTCTGATTCCATATTTGGAAATTCTTAACTTCTTAAAATTTTTTTCTTTTATATGGTAGAATCTCATGAATACTTTTTATCTTTTTAAACTTTATTTTCTCATGAATCCTTTTTTTTTTTTTAATTTTTAATTTATTATTTATTTATTATTTTTATTTTTGGCTGTGTTGGGTCTTCGTTTCTGTGTGAGAGCTTTCTCCAGTTGCGGCGAGTGGGGGCCACTCTTCATCGCGGTGTGCGGGCCTCTCACTATCGCGGCCTCTCTTGTTGCGGAGCAGAGGCTCCAGACGCTCAGGCTCAGTAGTTGTGGCTCACGGGCCCAGTTGCTCCGCGGCATGTGGGATCTTCCCAGACCAGGGCTCGAACCTGTGTCCCCTGCATTGGCAGGCAGATTCTCAACCACTGTGCCACCAGGGAAGCCCCATGAATCCTTTTTAATAGGTTGGCTTATCTACAGTTAATGTGCACAATTACCTAAAATTCTTTCTTTCCTCATTGCCCCTCAACACTATGCCTCTAGGTGAGATTATGCACCCGAACTGCAGGATCCCATAGGTGCTTCCTTGGCATCACCTTCTGATGATTCATTATAGCGAATTCCATACAGCGAAAACGAATCTCCAAATGAGATCCAGGGATTACTGACAAAGGCCAGGCTCTTTTTTTTAGCTTAGAAGCAGGGTGGTAGAGCACAAGGAAGATGGACTAAAGTCCTAGATTCACATCCCAGTTGGACCCCTCACACCCTGACTGATGGCACTTTGAGTGTCCTCCCCGAGCCTCCATTTCCTCATTTGTAAAGAGGGATCACGGTCTTATTACTTACTGCATTTGTGTAGTAAGGATTAAATGACGTCATATGAGAAAAGGGCCTAAGACTGTGGCTGGCACGTAGAAGGCATCGAAAATGGTAGTTGAGTTGTCATTATTTTTTTCTCCCCAACTAGACTGCAAGTTCCTTAAGGCCCAAGATCTGATTGATTCCACTCGCTGTTGTTTCCAAAACAGTGCCTGGAATGTGGAAAATTCTTAATACACACTTAGTGAGTTAATATTATTACAGTTATCAAGTTAACAACTTGTTAACTCCAGCACCTTCCTTGAGGGATACCTTCTACATCCTCTTTTCTTTTTCAAATCAAGTCCAAGCATGAGTCCTTTTCCCATGAAGCCACCCCTAACATGCTCTAATTTGTGGTTATCTCATACTTCTCATATTTAACTGACACCATCACCTGCACCTCACCCCCTTATCATTTATATTCAAGACCAAATAGGAATGGACTGCATAATGCAACATATGGTCTGTATCATTGTCTAATTACTTCATATTTGTGAGTCCTGTCTTCTTAACATTCAATTCCATCAATATTTCTTGATTATTTACCTAGTGCTGGGCACTGTGGTAGGTTCTGGAAAGGAAATGGTAGCTGCCTCAAGAAGTACCCAGTCTCTTAGTGGAAATAGACGTATAATCAAACAGTGACAACAGTGTGATGTGAAAAGCTATACGCGCATAGTATCTAGGTAGCAGAGAGGTGAGAAAGTGATTAACCTTCTTCAAGGTCAGGGAAGACCTCCCAGGAGAGGTTATGAGGGAACATGATTTTAAAGAATGGTAAGAAATTTTCCAGGTCAAGTTGAGAGCAGGGGAAAATATTCCAAGGAGAGTGAACAATGTATGCCCAAGGACATGAGATAACAAGATATTATCCTGGAGAACTTAGAAGCAATTCAGTACTGTTGAGTATAAGTGGAGAAGCTGGGAAATGAGGAGGGGTCAGGAATTGGTGCATAGTAAGATTGGAGACAAAGGCAGTGGCCATATCTTGCAAAATTTTGAATGTTGTAATCAATGTAGGTGATGGGGAGCCCTGAATGTGATGATCCGATAGACCTTAGAAATGGCCTATGATAGCAAGGTAGATAAATTGGGAGAAAGAGACTGAAGCTTAGCAATGAGTCAGGAGGAAGTAGTAAAGATCCAGATGAGAGAGACTAATGGCCCAGTTGAGCCAGTGATGATGGGGCTGATAAACGATTGGATTGATTTTTAAGAAGTAAGTTTGTAATTGATATGACTAGCTTAGTCATTGGAGGTAGAAAGATAAAAAGGAGGGGAAAAAAAAACATTCTTTTATTGCTTTGTATTCTTGGTAAAGCATAATACTAATCACATAAAAAGTGCTCAGAAGTAGTTCATCAATAAGCAAGTCCCTATGGCATTGTCTGGTTTTGATTTAATTTTATTTTCAATTTTTTTTTTTTGATGTGGACTATTTTTAAAGTCTTTATTGAATTTGTTACAATATTGCTTCTGCTTTATGTTTTGGTTTTTTGGCCCCGAGGCATATGGGATCTTAGCTCCCCGACCAGGGATTGAACCTGCACCTCCTACATTGGAAGGCGAAGTCTTAACCACTGGGCTGCCAGGGAAGTCCCAGTTTTCAATTTTAAAATTACTTTCTATGAACTAGAGCCTTCCAAGCTCCTGCCCAGCCTCTTGGTGTATTTCCAGTCTGCAAGGATTCTCAATGTTTCCAAGTTGTTCGCAAACAGAAAACCAAAAAGTGACTTTGTTTTCCAACCACATATTTATCTATGTTGTTAGCAGAATATTCAGAAGAAGTCTGCGAATAAAGTGGTCTAACTAAGAACAAAGAAGGAAAGATGTCAAACTACCCATATACAGCATAAGCCTTCTTTTCAGGATTACATAGAGTAACAACACAATTTTTCTTAGTATTCAAGGTCATCTTGACCTCATTTAATCTTTAACTGTGTATCATAAACACAGATTTTTCTTGGAAAACGATTTCCAGGCTACACAAAGAAATGTAAAACTCAGTCTATCAGAGCTTTAGAATTATCAGGGAAGATAACAACACAGTATAAACAAAATTACTTATTTCCATAAGCTACACTCCAATTACACAACAAAAGATGAGGAATTCTTCCATTGATAAGATGGGTATCTTACATGTACTTTTATTTGTTTCTAAGAATTGAAAAGGGAACCATAAAGGCTTCAAATCGATTTTGAAGAGGTGATTTTAAATGATCAAAATTTTTGGAAGCATATCATATGTATGTGTGATACACATGGTCTCTTAAGAATTTTTTTTTTTTAAGACAAGGTCAGCAAATTACAGTCTCTTGGCCAAATCTGAACCATCACCTGTTTCTGTACTGCCTTGAGCCAAGAATGGTTTTTACATTTTTAAGCGATTGAAGGAAAAAAATTGAAAGAAGAAGAATATTTTATGATATGTGAAAATTATCTTAAATCCAAATTTCAGTGTCCATAAATAAAGTTTTCTTGGAGCACAGCCCATCCATTTGTTGTGGTTTGGCTGCATTCAGGCCACAATGGCAGAGTTGATAGTTGTGCAAAGCCTAAAAGTATTTACTATCTGGCTCTTTCCAGAGAAAGTTTGCCAACTTTGTTTTAAGAGCTTTCCCCTAAAGAAACACTGAGGACTTCAGTAAACTGAAGACTTCTTTACAAAGATTTCCTGTGTCAGTGTTTTTTAAAAAAAGAAAAGAAAATGCACACATTCAGGAAAGATAATAGAGTTGCCATATCATAAAATAATAGACATGCCTTTATTAGATTTAGGATGCTTCTCTTTCCACTTTGTGTCAATGGAGAATAGTTATTAAGAACACACACTTTAGAGTCATCCTTTTTTCTTGAATCTTGATTAGCTTTCTGTGACCTTGGGCTAGTTATTTAACATCTTGTAAGCCTTGGGTTTCCTATTTTAAAAAAAAGAGTAATAATGGTACCAACCTCATGAAGTTACAGTGGTATTAAGTGGGGTGAGTTTTTTAAAGGAATTATTTAGCTCGGTACCTGGTACATAGTGTGCAGTACATTTGAGTGTGTGTGTGTGATTATCATCATTATCTGAAAATGTCACTTTCTGGTGGTCCACTCCCAGGGCTGCCTATCACTTCTGTTTTTACAAGGAAATCCACAAAACCCTGCTTGTATAATTTCACTTAGCAAGAGCCCTTCTTTGTAGTGCCTGCAGAAAAACTGTCCCGGGTGCACAAATCCAAGAGTGTACTTGACAGGAGGGTGGAAAAAGGGATGCCTAGGATGTCTAGAAACAAAGATCACAGAGATGAAGAGTGTTGGAAGGCTGGTCAGCAGCCGGATTAAGCTGGTGAGCAGGATGTTGGGAATTTCATCCTAACTTTTTCTATGGAGAGTCCACAGTTCTGTGATGGGCTGTTGATAAAAGCTCTTTAATTAAGTAGCTAAAGTCTTTTTTTAAGAGTGTCTGAAGTTTTTATCATCTTACCTCTTTTTATGTTAGGTTAACATTGACATTTTTCTTTTATTACTTGATGTTTTAGCTGATGTTTCCAACCAGAAATGCTCTTAGAAAAATCATGAGGGTGTAAGGCTGACATTCTTGGAAACTTAGTGATTTCTTTCCTCCTGGGGTGCTCCTGCCTATCTCCTGGCTGAGCTTGCTCTAGACTCATCATGACTAGAGATTACTGCAAAGGAACCACGGCCTGATTCCTTGCCTGTGACGCTACTTCCTGTGTCTTTCCTCATGTCTATAAATAGGTCATGACCAGCCTCAAGAGAGGTGGCCTCTTCTGCCAAGGGGTGATCTGGAATAATTGGTATAAATGACATGAGGAGGAGAACCTTCTTTAGTTGCCCCTTATAGAACAAATCTCCCCCCAAAGAGAACTAAAAGGGGAGAAAAATCCCCTAAGACAAACAATTCCTTTGTCTCCCCATCCCCCAAAATCATTTACAGAAATATCAGAAATCAAGAAGGCAGCAGATATCTCCACAATACAGCTGAGAAACAGAATCTCTATAGGTTCATTTCCTTTTTTTTTTTTTTAAATCACATAAAACAGTTTGCACAGATCTCACTTTTTTTACATCCTGTGTTTTGCATCTTGACATTGTTTTGAGGAAAATCATTCTGAATTTTATCCTTGTTCCTCAATTATGGTTGAACTATTATGGTTAATGGAGTTTAGCCATCCAAGAGAAGAACAAAATATTTCAGCATTCTTATATACTCTAGTTGGACTCGTGGTTAAAAAGACAAACACAGACACCCTCACGTCACCCTGGTGTGTCGGGATAAAATCCAACACGGTAATGCTCACACGCATGCCTGTGAGTAGAATGGGCTCGGGGCGGAGGTGACCTCTGTTTGCTGGTAGGAGTAGCTCTCGTCATCGTATTCCAGTTCATCTTCATCATCGTCATCCAGCAGCCCGTACTTAAACTTCCGGTAGACGGTGCCATCTTGGCCCATGTAGACAATGTCATCCTCATCATCCTCATCATCGTCGCGGTCCCTGTACTCAATCACCTGATCCTCTGCAAAGCTGGTGCTCTCGCGATGACTGCCCTTATAGGAGGAGTAAGACTTGCTAGGGTCAGCCAACTTTGCATAGCCGGCCTTTTCTGTGGGCCTGACTCTGCCCCGAGATTTCCTCCAGACGATCACAGCTGCCCCGAGCAGAAACACCAGCATAACAGAGGAGGTGATGAACAGGGCTGTCTTGGAAGGCTCACCTGCAGGTTCAACCTCACTTGCTCGAAGGATACACTCATCTGTTGGAAGATGACCCCAAAGGAAGAGGGCAGAGGGGAAGGGTGGAAGAGAAGAAAGGGAATGGAGAAAATTAGTTTCTGAGGTAAAGAGCTTCACCTTTATCTTTTTTTTTTTTTTTTTAATTTTTATTTATTTATTTATTTACTTATTTATTTTTGGCTGTGTTGGGTCTTTGTTTCTGTGCGAGGGCTTTCTCTAGTTGCGGCAAGTGGGGGCCACTCTTCATCGCGGTGCGCGGGCCTCTCACTATCGCGGCCTCTCTTCTTGCGGAGCACAGGCTCCAGACGCGCAGGCTCAGTAGTTGTTGCTCACGGACCTAGTTGCTCCGCTGCATGTGGGATCTTCCCAGACCAGGGCTCGAACCCGTGTCCCCTGCATTAGCAGGCAGACTCCCAACCACTGCGCCACCAGGGAAGCCCCACCTTTATCTTTTGAATCTAAAATGGTAGAACCACTGTCTTCGATTTTCTTCGAGAGCACACCCCTCTACAGAATTGCTCCGTGTCTACTCCCATGAGAGTTTCAGCCTATCCCAGATGATACCAACAAACTCTTCTAGGGAGAAAGTCAGTTCGAGATCCAAAGGGAGCCCCCTCATACCCATACCTCATGGGTGAGTCACCAAGTGTCCAACCTTACCAAATCGATTCTTCTACTTCCTTCCTGAGAAAAATGTTCCATCTTGGTCCAGGCTTCAGTTATTGCTAAATGCACTATTTCTGTTTCAACTCTGACTTTTTCTAAGACTGAGTCTTTTCCCCAGCTACCTTTAAACCTGATTCAACAGGATTATCCCACAATTCAAAGATAGGAACAGATTATTTATAAAGCCATTGATTCATCGCTGTGTGGGGCCATAGAAATCACAGGTCAATCTGTTGTTTGATAGTTGAGGAAACTGAGACCCACAGCGAGAAAGTGAATTGTCACATTGTCACAGGTAAGAACTTGTTTATGGAGCAAGCAGAACTCGAACCCAGGAATCCTTGCTTCATGCTACAGTCTGGAGACATTAGGGCAAAACACTGACAAAGGTTTTTTGACTTCTTGGCTTTCTGTGGACCTAATTTGGCAGCATGAAAAGTACCATCTTTAAATTCTGACTACCAGATTGAGTGATAGGGGATTTCTTCTATCATAACTAAGATTTCTGAAGTTGAGAGCTCTGCCCCCCTGTCATCCACCAACATTTGTTTTGATGCCTTAATTGAAAATATGGAGTAACCAAAACAGTGTCATAATTCAGTGATGAGCTCATTTTTTGTACTTTTCACTCATTTATTCAGGTGGTATAATTTGGGTAAGTTACCTAATTTTTTTTTTTTTTTCTATAACCCACCAAATGGGAGTGTGAAAGAGAGTATGAAAGAACCAGAGAAAAAACTAGCAGGACTTGTTGGATGTACAAGTTGAAATACACAGTATGTTTTCCATAAATATTTTTGAACCACCTAGGTCTGCCCCCAGGATGTTTTATGAGATTCTACGTACATGATATACACTAGCTTAATGGATATAATACTGTTGCCAATTATTTTAGGGTTAATTATTTTCTTTTATTATATATTGGCCAATTAGGTCTGATTCATCACTATGTGTTTTCTTTCTCTTTTTGCTAGTGATAAACAAGTTTTCTATTTTATCCTAACTTTCATCCTCATGGGATTTTGCCCATCAAGCAGAATTTCACCTCCTAAAGTAACAGCACCGTCATTACTACTTTTGTCATTAACATATCAGCACAGAATTTTTCCCTGGAGGAAATATTAAAGCATCAGAGGGAAGGATAAGCAACCCGTGTGTGGTACTTTGCGATAAATACTGCCTGAGGCAGGAGAATCAATAAAAGACTTTTCGAGGTTGTTTCAATTACCAGGGTGCCATATGCAATTATGTCTTACTGCTCTCCAGTCTTAGGTCCGCAGAGTCAGAGTCAGCCTCTGTGATATGGGTTCTTTGAAGGATCAGAGTGTCTTAGTAACGAATGAGCAGGTAATCAAGAGTATTTGGTCTTTGGCAGAGTTGCCCCAGGTAGGTCTTCAAGAGCCACAGAAAGCCCAGGAGAGCTGACTAAATAGTTCTTAGTTGGAAAAGGCTTGCAGAAACTCTGCACCCAACATGTACACACTTCTGGTTTCATTTAAAGCCATCAATGTAATGAAGGTTTTTATTCTTAGCTGACACAGCATGGATATTAGGCAATCAGACCCTGAAGGTGGATGTGTATGAAGAGCTGAGGAAACCAGCTGCTAATGGGGGTGGGAAAGCTGAAAGAAGGAAACAATTCGTTTTTGGAACGATGGTATTTAAAAATTAGTTGAAAAGGTTGATCAAAAATAAAACAGAAAAGACTAGTAGCAGTTATGGGTCTGGGATATACTTTTCTTAAAAATGGACAGGCTCCCATAAATATAATGTCTCTTTTTGTCAGGCCATGATGTAGCTGAACTCCAAGGAAATGATCTGCTTTTACACTAGAGAATAGGTTTTAAGAATTTATCTTTTTCTTTTTAGAAGAAATCACTCCATTGGGGATCTTTCTAAGCTTGTGGCCAATGAGAACCAAGTACCCGTATGAATGGACTGGGGGTGGGAGACAGTTGGGGGACTTGGAATTGGTAAAAGGGGTTTTGTGTCCTCTTAGCCTTCTATGAAAGTTCATTTCTAAAATGCCTTAAGTCTCTAATGGGAGCCCTGGATTTGGGCTGCCTTCCGCAGGATGATTTTTTGACGGAATCAAGATAATATTGGCATCAGCTTCCTTGACAGACAACTCTTTTCCTTTTTTCCCAGGAGGGAAGATTTTTTTAAAAAGGAATAAAGTAAATTTATAAAGATGAAACTCTAGACTTGCTTGAGCTTGAATCTGGGAGGCAGGACAGCAGTGGAGAGAATGCTGGCTTTGAGTCCAAATGACCCATATTCTGATTCCAGATGGGTCTGTTAACGTTGGTATGGACGTGGGCATGCTAATCAAACCCTTTGAGCCAGAGTCTCCTCATCTGTAAAATGGGATTAATAATATCAACTTATATGAGATGATGGACAGAACGTTTCAGGTACAGTGGGCACATAGCAGGCACTCAATAAAAAGGTTGCTCTATCCTGTAATAAACCATAATGGAAAAGAATATGAAAAAGAATATGTATATATGTGCATAACTGAATCACTTTGCTGTACAGCAGAAACTAACACAACATTGTAATTCAACTATACTTCAATTAAAAAAATAAATTAAAAAAAGAATCATTAAATAAAGGTTGCTCTATTGATCCTCTGAAACTTCCCATCCCTCTCTCCCCCATGCTCCCATCAGCATCCTGAGAACATGCGCTTCCTCTGGCTCCGCAGGCTGCTCTCCCTCTCCCCTCACCTGTGGTGTCATGGCAGTCACAGCACTCCTGGACATCGGTGGGATCGGAGGTGTTGCAGCAGTGCAGGCAGCGGCTGTCATCCATGTGCAGCACCAGGTTGGCAGGACACACAGTACAGTTCTTGGTGCCAGGTCCTTTGCATTCTATGCAGCTCTCATGGCATTTTTCACAGTTAAATTTCTCCCCCTGTTAAGAACAATCAGATTCCTTTGGCGTGTGGAGAAATTAACAAGGCACTGGAGTTCCCAAATGGAGGTTGCCTCTCCTATGGATAAGGGAAGGAGGCAAGTTGGGGATAGCAGAAAGGTGATTTGTTCTGGGTCCATTTTTACTGTTCTGGATGAAAGACAGAACCAGCTATTTGCACTTGGATGGAACCGTTGCTGAGCCTTTCCTCTGAGATCTGCTGGTAATCATAGTGAGAGAACAAGCTTCTAGAATAGCTCAGGTTACAAATTGACAGCCATGTGCTGTACCTGGTCAAGGACAAGTTTTGTCTGGTCTGTACTCAACTGGCCTTCTCAGTTTAAAAAAATTTGAATTCATTGCCTACATTTCAAAATTGGGATATTTCACATATAAATCAGTTCTGAGTTTCTCTTTAAAAACTGGAAGATTTATCAACACTGAATTCACCACTCCCACATCACAGACAGAGCTGAGTGGCGGTGGCCCCCTTTTTGTGCTCTCCTATTTGATACAATCCCCAACCCTTGCTCTGAGGTCACCAACACACAGGTGAAACGTCAGATTCCACCTATGGTCAAGTTTGCACTAGGGTTTTCTTTGACCCAATGCTCTTCACTCATTTACATGACCTGCTCTGCCTCTGTGATTATTAGATTCTCGTGTCTCTGCCCCAGAATAATATAAATTGTGACTGTTAGCTAAAACAGTGAAATCTCAGTGGGAAGATTGTTGAGAAATGAGAAAGTGGCTTCCTTCCCAACAAGTTGCTCCATTTCACTGGTGCTGAAAACATAGATGAGGGAAGATACCTTCCTATTTCACTTCTGCACTTTGGAAGGCTGGTACAATAGAAAAAGAAGGAATTGAAATTGCCGTTGTTGAGCACCTTGGCAAGTTTCAGGTGCTGATAAGGTGCTTTCTCAGCTGAGATCTCATCAAATCCTGGATTAGGAGTCAGAACCCCTGTGTTTAATCCCAACTTTGTTCCTTACTATTCGCATGATCTTTATCAAATTACTGTATTTAACCTCTTGGATTCTCAGTTTCTCCAAAGTGTAATGAGGGCTCTTGTGAGAATTTAAAGAGAATGGCATATGTGAATATGCTGGGACTTGTGAGTTTTACCATGGAGAGATTTACTTAATTTCTAAAGTTTGGAAACACAATCAAGATGTTAGTGGACTCAGAAAATCCATAGTTTCTAGGCCAGGAAACGAAATATACCTCTCTTAATATATTCGAAGGGGTGGAGGAGATGAAGGACCAACATTGGTTATGTAGTTCTGACATTATTCAGACATTTCAGGTTAGCCAGCAGAGGGGGAGGAGAGAAGATATTTCTTATTTCTGACATAATATTCCCATGTAGACCCGAAACTTCTAAGGTCATGAGCAATATATTGCGGTCCTCATTAAATAACTTCTCCATTATTTATCTCAGGTCTTCTCAGTTCTTTTGATTGAAATTAAGGCTACAGGTGGGTAGCACCGTTATTCCACAGTGCAATGGTAGATTTAAAAATATTAAACCTGAACTATAGTGAGTGTAGGGATTTTATGACTTTTTTGACTTTGCCCAAAATGACGTGCAGAAACTAGCTCATGTCCCTCTGTAGAAATGGTGGCAGGCACACCACGCCCAGCTCGGTACCTCTCCCACTTTGTACTCTCCCACGAGACAGTCAGAGACGCAGATTCCTCCCGCCAGGTGGTAACTCCACACACAGGATAAGCAAGTCAATGCTCCTTTTCCTGAAAGGAAAAAATGATTCTAAGTTATGAAACTGACCTTAGATTTCAATCTCTGTCTTGGATCCAAAACACTTAGGAGCAAGGAACATGTCAAGTAAATTGAAGTAGAAGGGTGAATTGATTGAGGATATGGAAAAAAAGAAAAAAAGTCTATGAGATACCAAGTAAAGACCTAGAAATTATCCAATTAGTCTAATCAATGTAAACTCTCAAATTGGAAATAAGGGTTTGGAGATGACAGATTTTTTATTACAGCAAAAGGAAAGATTTTCAGAGAATGAGAAATCATGTAGAAAGTTTGTGAAAGCTTTATTTATCATTCTGCTTATTGTTTAACTAGTAGAGAGGATGAGGATGATTTGGAGGGTCCCAAAACTCGATGAGTAAATCATGAATGGGCAGTTCCTAGTTGAGAAACAACACCACACTTGGAATTTAAAATGCTAGGGCTAAAAGAATTTACCAGATCATTTTGTCCAGTAGTTCTTATTTATTTATTTATTTATTTATTGGCTGTGTTGGGTCTTCGTTGCTGCGTGCAGGCTTTCTCTAGTTGTAGTGAGCGGGGGCTACTCTTTCTTGCGGTGCGTGGGCTCCTCATTGCGGTGGCTTCTCTTGTTGCGGAGCATGGGCTCTAGGCGCACGGGCTTCAGTAGTTGTGGCACGCGGGTTCAGTAGTTGTGGCTCGCGGGCTATGGAGTACAAGCTCAGTAGTTGTGGCGCACGGGCTTAGTTGCTCCGCAGCATGTGGGAACTTCCCGGACCAGGGCTCAAACCCGTGTCCCCTGCATTGGCAGGCAGATTCTTAACCACTGCGCCACCAGGGAAGCCCTGTCCAGTAGTTCTTAATTTTGGGGATTGTCATGATAGATTCCTTTGAAATTCTCTTGAAAGCTGTAAACTCTCTTCTCAGAAATTTGACATCCTATTTATTTAATTTTTAAATAAATGTAAACAAATGCCCAGACATGTGAAGTCACTCATTCAAGGTTTCATAGGGAATGGTTGTCTCAAGAGTCAAATTCAGGTTTGTTGACTGACAGTGCAGTGCTCTTTGATCATACTATCTGCCTTCATACATGAACCAAGTAGAGGAGGTCTGAACAGACAGACTGTTTCCTGTGGAGGTAATACCCTTCTCTCCTAATTCAGAGACCCCAAGAATGACTGACCCAAGTATTTCTTTCTATGCAGGTATCAAGGGATAACTTCTGGAGAGAGTTTGGGGACAGGAGACCTGAGCTCTAGTTCACTGAGTTAGACAGAGAGGTAGGAACAGGGAGGTAGAGGGGGCATGGAATGTGCCTGATATTGTGAGTTGGAACTTGATATATAGGCCTTTTCATCAGAAAAATATTGTAAAGTGTGGTTAGTTGAAGTTGAACTAGAACCGTGAGTCCTGTTCTTACATTCACTCTGGATTTAAATCCACTTTTCATGTCTGATCTGTGAGCTCAATCATTTATAATGTTTCTATGGAAGAATGAATTCTGAGTTCTGAACAACAGCTAAGATAATAAACCTTTATTACCCAACTTCTTCTTAGATTGCGGGCTGCCTATAGTGGTATAAATTCAAAGCCATTCTATTTTTATCTTACGTCCAACTTCATACAGAATTTCCTACATGTTCTGGAACACAGTTGTGGTCTCTGAAGAAAGAATCAATCTTCCCCTACTTCTTTCCTTTTCTCCCTGCAGTTTTCTGAAATACAGCTTAAATGTCTTACTCCGATTTTAAAATATAGAGGTGTGGGATTTTTTTTCTTTATGAAGAGAAATTAAAGGTAGGAAAAATTAGAAGAGAGAAATGAAAGGGAGTAAAAAGGTTAGGTCACAAAATTTGTGTCTTAAGTTTGGTTACATTTTCCAGAAGGCCAGCAGCAATTTGGCCTAGATCCTGGGCAATCCCCAAAGGCACTACAAGCCACCTCTGGGTGACAAATCAGGACTCCATTTACATCGCCTACATTGATTTATTGCAAAAACTGCATACTTAGGGTACTCTGTGTCTTTTGCAAAAGGTAGTTGGCTAATTTCCAGAATGTTTTCTTTTTTTTTTTTTCAAGTTTAACATCTTACATTTATCATTGCTTCCAAGGATCTGCAGGAAACTTGGCACCTATAAAGACAGCTTTGGCTTTTCCATAAAATTCGGAGCAGCTCACCATCTGCTCTCCCTTAGAATGACCCCCACGGGATGAATTCAGCCATGCAGAGCCACCCCTGGGGTCTGTCCATGGTGTCATCCCACACCGGAAGAGAGAGGCAGCTCGGGAGAGTTAGGAGGCTTTGGTTAACCAGCCTGGATTTTTATTTAATACTATTTTGTGTGAACGATAAATAAAAAGTTAAATGTGTGAAGGCAAGGAATGAGCTAATTATGAAGGAACCAGCTGCATAAAAGATACATGTTGGTCATTAGTATGCTTCCCTCCCCCAACCCCCTTAGTTCTTTTTTTTTTTCCACACACACACACTGTATTTTATTTTTACAAGAGATAAATAGACTGACCCCCTTAGTTCTTTTAAGTATTTTTTAACACCCTAATATTATTGGGCAGTCAAATGTGAAGGAAATACAATCTAGTTGGTAAATTACTTACTCAGGTTGGGAAATTTTCCCTGTATCCTTCATGCATCCTCATTTCTTAGTATGACAGCTAATATTTTAAGAAGGAAGGAACTCATCCTTTATTTTTTCACCCAGTTTATAACCCAGGAGAAAACCTGTTCCCAGATTTTGTAATCTATATATTGCAAAATCAGAAGGCAGCACAAAGATTCACTAACCAGCAAAGGACATGTGTGGTAGGTGAAGAAAGGATGACAGAAGAAATGAACAACAAAGATAGAAATCATTAACCAGGAACATTTGGGGTTCAAGTCAAATACAGGAGGGGGAGGCACAAACACTCAGGATGGCTTTAAGATTCACCCAGATATGCCCAATCATCCCTGGAATACAATCTCAGGGAGACTGTGTTGATGAGCTTTATTTTTTTTTTAAGACTTTATTTACTTTTGGAGCTTTTTTTGGTTTGCAACAAAATTGAGAGAGAGAGAGGTACAGAGATTTCCTGTATACATAAAAAAATCATGTGAATTCAGGTTCTGACATAACCCCTTCATTCCAAACACACTGAAATGAGAGAATAAATATAAACAGAGAGAACCAAAAAAAGAGATAGTTCGGCTCAAAAGTAAGATGAAATCTCTCTGGACCAGAAAGGGAATATAAATGCAAAATAGCAATCAGATTCAAGCCACCCACCTGCTTGGCTCTGGGCCTAAATGTAGGCAATCGTGGCTGTGAGTTCAACTTTTCTACCATAATAGGAACTAAAAGTGTTTCATATAAGACCTGCACTAAAATCCAGGTTTAGAGCTTAAAACAGGAGTCAGGGTGGGACTCTCTGCCCTCATAGACATCACCTGTTGACCAGGAACTCTCCTGGGCTGCCAGCTGGATTGCTGATGAGATCTGCAGTGACATCAGTATCACCTCCAGGAATACTGGAACATCATGTTCCTATACTGAGTTTCAGGGTGGGACATGGGGTAGCATGAGCTGAAAAAGTACCAGACTGTGAGGAGTAAGGACAAAGGGAGAGAGAAAGGGAGTGAAAACCAAAAGCAAAGTCTTCCATTCAAAATGAGCTCAAGACCAAAATTTCAAAGCATGTAGAAAAAAGAATGCTAAAAAAGAAGATAAACACAATCAAGAATTAACATGAATTTACTTCAGATAATATTAATTTCATAGAAAAGTTTGACAAACTTAAAAATTAGCATATTTAAGATGCTTAAAAAGTAAATGAAGACAAAAATATCCTCTCAAAAAAAAAAAATTGAAGCACAAACAGGAAGATATGAAACAAAAATAGATGGATATGAAAAACAAACCATTAGAAATCTTAAAAATAAGTCATTTAAGTTAAAAAACTAAAATAATAGGTGGACTGAATTTTTATTTTTTTATTTTTTTAAAGATTTTTTTGGTGTGGACCATTTTTTAAAGTCTTTATTGAGAAAATGAATGTGGTCCAATTCTTGCCTTGAGGGTCTCACAATCAGCAAGAGAGCTGGACGTTTAATTAAAATGTAATGTATTGAATAAAAATAGCTATGATAAAACAGTGTATTATAGAATCAAGAAGAAGGAAGAAGATTTCTGGGAAGACTAAGAAAAGCTTCACAGAGAAGATGATATTCAAACTGGGTCTTTAAGTTGAGAGTTAATAGAGTGTTGTTCTCCAGGAAGAGGAAATGCATGGACAATAGTCATGGAGGCATGAAAGAGCATCACCTATTTGGTGGCTGCTGAGTGGTTCTGGGTGGTTCTAGGTTCTGAAGTACATGGAAGGAGAGTTGAGACCATAAGCTAAAAGGACTGACCAGGGAAAGAATTTAATCACTTTTCAAAAACAGAACACATTTATTGAAAGTTTATCAAGGAAAAAAAAAATGAATGCATAGATTGGAGAGATATACCATGTTCATAAATGTGATGACTCAGGATCGTAAAGATGAGTTTTAATGCAATGTCAATTAATATCCAAGGGATTTTTTTTAAATGAAATGTGATAAAATTTACTTGGAAAATAATAAAATTTACTTGGAAAAAGAGCTAGGAATAGCCAAGACAATTTTGAAAAGGATAACAGGAATGTACCCTACCAGGTATCAATATTAATCTAATAAATTTTAAGAATAAAAACATTGTAAAGAGGTATTTCCTTCTTAAATGGTGAGAGGAATTCACCATAATTACCATTCTATGTCAAGCTATGGAGAAAAATGAGCAAATTTGAATTTTAGAAAGATTGCTATGGCATTACTGTACACAGTGACCTGGGGGTGGGGTAGCAAGACCAGAGTTGGGGTGACGTGCTATTTCAGAAAGTCAGCTAAGAGATGCTGAGAATGAAGAATGAGAATAGTGAAAATGGAAAAAGAGATCTGAGCAGAGAAACGTTTAGAAGAGAGAATCAACAGACCTTGAAGTTTACCTTTGTTAGAGGGTAGGTGCATTGGACAGGAGGCAAAGGGAAGATAACTTCAAGGTATCAAATCTGGGCAATTGGTTGGACAGTGGGTCTATTAACAGAAAGAGTGAGTATCAGAGGAAACTCAGATTGTGTTTACTCTGGGACATGTTGATTTTAAGAATCTCTGGGACAGACAAGTAGGTCTCTGGAAAATAAGAATGGAGCTTGGGACAGTTTTAGGCCAACATCTTAAATAGTTGTTGAAATAATGAAAATAAATTTTGCTTGGCAGATTCCAAGTTCAACAGGTAGAGAAAGAAGACAGTAGGTGGAAAACACTTGCTGTAGGGGACGATGCCTGTATCTGGGCCCTGAAGGATGGGAAGGATCTGAAGAGGCAGCAGTGTGGTGCAGGATCAATTAGGGTTAGAGGGCAGATGTGCAGAAGCTGAAAGAGAACAAAGGGTGCTGCTGCTGGAGAGGATTGGCTATGAGGTTGGCAAGCAAGAAGACCCTCCAAAGGTGATGAAAGGAGAGAGGGACAAAGCAGGAAAAAACACTTTGCATTTTTCCACTCACACATGCAAAATGATAGATGGCCCTCACCTTCACATTTGTCGCAAGTTGGGTGGCATCTCTCACAGGTCTGTGTGCTTTGCTCTGCGTAGTAATGCTCTGGGCAGGTAGGATGACACTGTCCCTTGGAGTGGAGCAGAAAGAAGAATGGATCGCAAGACAGGCAGTCTGTGGGCCGCGGGCCACTGCAGGCCTTGCAGCTCCTGCTGCACCTCTCGCACCGCCCCGTGGAGTTTTCTGCGTAATACCTGAACCAAGGAGGGAAGCAGAGACTCAATATTAAGCTTGCTCCAAAGTTGGGTGTGGTGGAAAAAAATCATGGTTACAAGCTGTGTGCCTTTAGACTCTTTACTTATTAGATTCATTACTAATTATACTAATACATCTAATGAGTCTCAGTTTCTTATCTGTAAATTGGACATTACAATCCCTTTTCTGCTATTTGCGGGGATTAAGTTAGATGACACATATGAAAGGACCTACCATAGATCACACGTAGTAGTGCCACAGTAATTGTTCACTGCCCCTGCCTTTTATATACCTATATGCTCTGCCACTTTAAAATTCAGGTGTTAAGTCATACTGAATGGGAATGGGAGGTATTTTAAATGTACTCCTGAGTGGTTTTTCTAATTTCTCAGTTAAAAAAAATCTTGAAATAGGAGGTGACATGAGTGATATTGACCTTTACATAGATGTGACCTCTTTTTTTTTTTTTAATTAATTAATTTATTTATTTATTTTTGGCTGTGTTGGGTCTTCGTTTCTGTGCGAGGGCTTTCTCCGGTTGTGGCGAGCGGGGGCCACTCTTCATCACGTTGCGCGGGCCTCTCACTGTCGCGGCCTCTCGTTGCGGAGCACAGGCTCCAGACACGCAGGCTCAGTAGTTGTGGCGCACGGGCTTAGTTGCTCCGCGGCATGTGGGACCTTCCCAGACCAGGGCTCGAACCCGTGTCCCCTGCATTGGCAGGCAGACTCTCAACCACTGCGCCACCAGGGAAGCCCGATGTGACCTCTTTTGAAAAGATTTTCAGAGGCTAAATATAATAACAATAATTACCATTTGTTAAGTTTCTCCTATATGCCTGACAGTACACTGGAGACATCATAAACATTATTTCACCTCATTGAGTCTAAAAATGAGACATTAGGACATGGCAGTTAGGAGTTTGCCCTTTGGAACAGGAGTGCATGGAGTCAACCCTCATGTGCTGTGTGACCTCAGGCAAGTCACACAACATCTCTGTGTCTCAGGTCTGTAATATGGGGCTAATATTAGTAGCTAAAATTAAATAAGTTATTACTGAGAAGCTTGTTAGAACAGTGCCAGGAACATTATAAATACAGTTGATCCTTGAACAACTCAGGGGTTAGGGGCTCCAACCTTCTATGTAGTCGAAAATTTGTGTATAATAATATATAGTTTTTTTGCATGTAATACTGTTTTTAAAAAATATAATAATGATAGTCGGCCCTCCATATCTGTGGTTCTGCATCCTTGGATTCAACCTACTGCAGATGTGTAGTACATATTTAGTGAAAAAAATCCGCATATAAATGGAGCCATGCAGTGCAAAACACACAGATCAAGTGGAACCACATTATTCAAGGTCCACTCTAATTAATGTATATTATTGATAATTGTGAGTTTTATGACTAATCCTCACAGCAAACCTTATGATTTAGATATTATCTGTATTTTACATATGTAAAAACTGAGGCTCAGAGAATTTAGTCAACTTGCTTAAGGTCAAAGGGCTACTGAGGTGGGGCAACGCAATTTGAACATATCCATTAAATGCCACGATAACAAGCAATGCATTATTTGAAGGTAAACACAAGATTTTCAAGTAACATTGAAGAGAGAAAAGGAACCATTGCCAAAGATAAACCTGTCTGGACGTTGGCACACTGGCGCTATCCAACAAAAACATCAATCATGAACTGAATAGTTGATAAAGATCACCTACGGCTCAAAAGAGAAAACCATAGGAAAAAGTGAAAATCCACAATTTTCCACAGAGGGAATACACAATATTGAAGTCAGAAGATCTGAGTTTTTCTCCTGGCTCCACCAAGTATTAGTAGCCATGTGACCTTAGGCAAGTCACTTAACCTCTCTGAACCTCAGTTTCCTCATCTGCAAAATGGGGAGAATAATATCAATCTCATAGGACTGTTGTTGACTCAAATCATAATATAAAGACATTGTGAGTGGAGATACTTTGTAAACTCTAAAGCAGCATAAACATTGGTTACTAATGTTGTTATTATAGATTGTTATTAAGATGAAAAACATCAGTAGGAACCCTGGGGAAGAAAGCTTATCAATACCGAATAGGTTTTCGTTTTAATAAATTTATTTATTTATTTTTGGCTGCGTTGGGTCTTTTTTGCTGTGCGTAGGCTTTCTCTAGTTGCTGCGAGCCAGGGCTACTCTTCCTTGTGGTGCACGGACTTCTCATTGCGGTGGCTTCTCTTGTTGCGGAGCACGGGCTCTAGGTGTGCGAGCTTCAGAAGTTGTGGCTTGCAGGCTCTAGAACGTAGGCTCAGTAGTTGTGGCACATGGGCTTAGTTGCTCCGCGGCATGTGGGATCTTCCCGGACCACGGCTCTAACCCGTGTCCCCTGCATTGGCAGGCGGATTCTTAACCGCTGTGCCACCAGGGAAGCCCCCGAATAGGTTTTATTTTTTATTTTTTAAAAAAATTTATTTATTTTATTTATTTATTTTTGGCTGTGTTGGGTCTTCGTTGCTGTGTGCGGGCTTTCTCTAGTTGTGGCGAGCGGGGGCTACTCTTCATTGTGGTGCGCGGGCTTCTCATTGCGGGGGCTTCTCTTGTTGCGGAGCACGGGCTCTAGGCGCATGGGCTTCAGTAGTTGTGGCACTTGGGCTCAGTAGTTGTGGCTCGCGGGCTCTAGAGCGCAGGCTCAGTAGCTGTGGCGCACGGGCTTAGTTGCTCCGCGGCATGTGGGATCTTCCCAGACCAGGGCTCGAACCCGTGTCCCCTGCATTGGCAGGCGGATTCTTAACCACTGCGCCACCAGGGAAGCCCCCGAATAGGTTTTAAAAATTATTAAAGAGTCATGCTAAAGGAAGACAATGGAGAGTTGTCCATTGACTGTTTCTGATTAAAAGAAGAGCACAGTGCCACTGCTTACCTTGATAACTCTTTTGCATGAGGTGACTATGAAATCACCTGAGCCTCATAGCCTGGAAGAGGATCTTGTGCATAAGTACAAACAGTAACTGGGGCCTTAAAAACCTGCTCTGAGGTTAAAAACCAAAGTAATGATGTGCATGGGGTCAGGATGCAGAGGATTACACACCTGCCTTCCCAAGGCGATGAGATTTAACATATGAAGTTTATACATGTGGATCATTGATTTTACAAAAGGAACTAGTTCAGTAAAATATCCCCACTTATAACTCATTTATACCCCATTTACTCCCATTTAAGGGATTTACGGCAACCTGTGCCTCACCTCCCAATGGGTAACTTCACATAATATGGAGCAATTGCTTTCTTAATTTCATGGTCTGTAATCTATTTAAATTTTGTGTGTGTGTGCATAGGAGTATCTAATGACTTGATTTGAGAAAGATGGGATCCAGATTTTTCAAGCACTTAGTAAGATGAAGATGAAAGCCTGACCCAGGTAGCCCCATCCCCCTCTTGTCTGGCAGGAATCTCTCTTTATTGATCTATGTGACTGGTGTGTTTTCAGGGCTGCTAATGTGTATGGCTCTGTGCTGAGTGTTGTCATAACCTGTGTGAAAAGTAAGATGTGTTTCTCTTCCAGGAGCCTATAATTTTCTGGGAAAGAGATATATAAGAAGAATAAGCTCTTACAAAGTCTTTGTACTACTCATCTTATATCAATACATACAAGTGCTCTTTGTTAAGCATGTGTTGAATGAATGAGGTGAATCAAAACACAAGGCAGTGATACAAGCAGTAATTGCTATAGAACTGAAGATAAGAGATGTGCTAATTTCAGCAAAAGCATTTGGGGAAAGTCCAAAGTTATAGCCCTTCAATCTGGGTCTGGAAACTCTCAGTGCTTTGAGTTACTGATTGGGAAAGAAGAGTTAGCAATAGGCCTGTAATCAGTCTTCCTCTTTACTGGGAATGCCTGGGGGGGAAAAGATGACCCAGTCAAATCCTCTTCCAAATGTGCTGGTAACCAGACCTTCTGATAAACACACTCAGTTTTTCCTTGCAGAAAAACACGTGATGGAGGGCTCTTATCTGTGAAATGCTTTTAGAAGGATACATCTGTGTATCTGGGTTGTTCATGGTAACTAAACCTGTAATTTGTGGATTTACAGGGGCATAGCAGGTTGGAGAATTAGTGGGGTATAAATGGAGATATTTAAGTGAAATTGTTCCCTTTGTAAAATCAATGCACCACATGCAGTGCTTAGATCTCACATATTAAATCTGGTTTGAACAAATCGTACTGCAGAAGGGAAAGAACCTACATTCATGGATTTGGACTTCTCTAAGAGAAGAATCACCTCTGCCTTGTAATTGCTTGTATCCTTTGAATTAGTGATGTGGGTCTGACTTGACAATCTGACTCTGTGTTATCTCATTGGGTCCCTCTGCCTTTCCTGTTTACTCTTCCATTACTGTGAACTGGCCGAAATCTTCTGGAGACCATTACAGTTGGGTTGGACTCTCATCTTTGTTTCTTACTAGCAGTGAGACTTCAATCTGGTTATTTAAGTGTTCTGAGACTTAACTTCCTCATCTGCAAAATGGGTTTGCTCATAGTGATATCTGGAGTGGTTATGGGATTAAGTGAGGGGAAAGTGTGTTGAGCACCTTACCCTTCTCTGCACTGGGGCAGACACTCCTTTCCCAGCTGGAACCACCCTGGCTGGCAGGAGAGGCATTGCATGCTGTGTCTCCCTTCACATGTCCTACAAGAGCTGTGGCAGAGAGCACACCGGTGGCTGTCCTCATCAGCATAGTAGCCCTCGGGGCAGTCCTGCACGCAGGTCGTGTCTGCCAAGGGATGAAAAGAATCTGTCTTGGTATCAAGTATGACACATGTCTTCCAAACCTCTATATGCTCCCCACTGTATACCGTGGGGGGTGGGGTGATGCAGGAGGAATGAGACAGTGTCCCTGTGGGCTGATGGACATCCCAGGAGCTAAGATGAATGTCCAAGAAATAGAATCAACCATAAGGACGTTAGGAGTTGAGAAAAAACAGAGGTCAGAGTGGATGGGCTCTGTTGGGCAGGAGAGAAACCACCGTCTGTTAAAGTGAGGAAGAGGATGTACAGGGTCTTGCAGGATGGGGAGAACATTCAAGGCAGGGGCTAGGGTAGCAAGAGTCAAGGCTCCACTGAAGAAGACAGAAAGTGCAGGGCCAATGCAATGACAAGTTCCTACAATTTCAACTATTTCTAGCCTAAAATATAAGATTTTACCCTCAGTTTTGCTGTGCTGTCCACACAGCGTGACTCTTGACATTTAAGTGAATTAAAATGAAAACTTCAGTCCCTCAGTTGTACAAGCACAGATATAGAATATTTCCATCGGGACAGAAAGTTCTATGGATTGTGAGACTCTGTTTCGCCCAGTATTTAAAAAGTTAGACTCTAACCGTGAACCCTCTGGTCTATACAGCAAGATGAGTTGCAGGGGAGTTCAGCCACGCATAACCCCATTCCTTCCTCCACCCACCCCAGCGGAGTCACTGATTCTTGCCCTTTCAACTTCTTTAACAGCATTTAGGGTGGACGGTGAGGGTGGATTCATGATAAAGTTAAAACGTGAGATTTGCTGGCTTCGCAGTTTAACATACAGTCTTAGAGGCAACTTCTTCCCCTAATCTGCTGAACTCATAGACCAGAAGCCGGACTCTCCTGCCTTATTAATGTGAGCCACTGGTCAGCTCTAGACCAGAAGCCAGTTTGTCTCTATAACTTCAGTCAGCATTAGCACAGGCACTGGTGGAAAAGAAAAAAAAACCCCAAAACGAAATAATATGAGAGCTCTGTAAGTGCCGTGGACCAACCCAACTCTGTGCTGGGAGACCCTCTGAGCTGCTCGAGGGCAGGGGCCATGTCATTCATCTCTGCTTTCCCAGCACCTGGCTCAGTGCCAGGTCCTCCAGTGGCTATTCTGTTAAAGATGGATGTTGACGGTGGTTTATGGTCCAGCTGATGTATCTACCTAAGTAGGGGGAAGCCTGAATCCCCTAAATATGAAACACCTCTTTATTAGTTTCCTATTGTTGTAACAAATTACCACATAGTGGCTTAAAGCAATACAACTTAATATATCTTACAATTCTATAGATCAGAAGTCTAACATGGGTCTACGGGGCTAGGTCCCTTTTAGAAGCTCTGGGGGGAGAATCTGTTTCTTTGACTTTTCCAGCTTCTAGAGGTCACCCACTTGCCTTGGCTTGCGGCTCCTCGTCCATTTTCAAAGCTGGAGTATCTTCTCTCTGTTCTGATGTCACATAGACTTCAACCACTAACTCTGGTTATCCTGCCTCCCTCTTATAAGGACCTTGCAGTAATCCAGGATAATCCTCCCAAATCAACACAATTAGTTTAATCACATCTGCAATTTCTTTTTCTTTTTTTTTTTTTTTTTGGTCATGTAAGGTAACATATTCACGGGGTCTGGGGATTAGATTGTGGACATTTTTAGGGAGAGCGTTATTCAAACTACCACAGCCTCCAGAGGAATTATCTAGTTTATAAGTAGGCTGACCCTGGTGGGGTGGTGGTGAGGGGCAGGGTGGGAGAATATGAGAAGACCAGGTCCTAGCACAACCTGCATCCAGCCCCTGGGGGACCACCAGCACTGAAGTCTCAGTTCTAGTCTAATTCATATCCCTAGTTAAAGGGAAGACCACCTTGTAGTGATAAGATGTATTCCTGTCCGTATGAAGGCACCTGAGGTGATCACTGGTAACACTCTATATTGGAGATAATTAGAAAAGAAGGTCCTGGGGGTTGGGGTGATACAGGAGATCTGGAATGGTCTCATGAAGCAGCAACTGCTGGGAAGAAAGTTCACTGAGATTTGTGGAAGAGGAGCTAAGACAGATGGATAGGTATCCTCAAGTGTTTTCTACTGGGAGGCAACCAGGAATGGTATTAAGGATAGTTGTCCCTGTGTCTCTGCAGGGAATTGGTGCCCTTGCTGATGGTACCTCAGCAAGAAGAGGAAAAAATTGCCACACATTTCTATTTGAGTGTCTTGCTTCTCAGGTCTACTCTGCCGGTTTGGGGAGATGAATGCTCACACTCTCCAGGTCTTCACATATTCGTCTCTTCTCTCTCTCCTACACCCCTTCACTCTTCCTTCTTTCAGTTGAGTTCTGTTTCATTTTCTTTCTCCCATACCCGTGTTAAGCCTAATAGTGGTATCTCTGGAAACCTGAGGGAGTTGCTTCACACCAGCAATAACCTTCACATCTGATCTGCTGGACAACCTCAGATTGTCCCGTATTTTGTTCAAGATTTATTAATCAATGGGTGCTAAATCAAGGGGAAATTTTCATGAAAAGCTGAATACCTACACGTTCAGAAAGTATCTCTCCACAGACTGTTCATTAATCACAAGGGAAAATAGTAACTCTGCAGTGGAGAAATTGGACAGCACCCTGAAGAGAGGACCAAAATTCTCGCAGGTGACCACTGGGTGCCTCCAAAGGACACGGCATCACATATGGAGTATTCTGGCTGAGGATGCATGATCTCCATCTAATCATGGAAACCTTCACACAAACCCCAGTGGAGGGATAGGGGCTGTGTTCTTCTCAAATGTCAATATCATAAAAGACAAAGTCTGTGGAAACATGCAGATTAAAGGAGTCTAAAGAGACATGGCAACTAAATGCAATACCTGACTCTAGACTGGGCCCTGATCTAAAGGGGGAATTCATAAAATTCTAATATGGACGGTTCATTAAAGGATTGTATTAATGTTAAAGTTACTAGACTTGACAACTGTACCATGGTTACGTAAGAGAGCATCCCTATTCCTAGGAAATACATACAGGCAGACCTTGTTTTATTGTGCTTCACAGACACTGAGTTTTTTACGAAGTGAAGGTCTGTGGCAACCTTGCGTTGTTAGATGATGGTTAGCATTTTTTAGCAAAAAAGTATTTTTTAATTAAGGTATGTACATTGATTTTTTCTTTGACATAATGTCATTGCACACTTAACAGGCTACAGTATAATGTAAACATAATGTTTATATGCACTGGGAAACCAGAAAGTTGGTGTGACTCGCTTTATTGCCACATTCATTTCATTGCAGTGGTCTGGAACCGAACCCACGATATTTCCAAGGTATGCTTGTGTTAAAGTATTTGTGGGAGAGAGGCCATGATGTATGTAACATATCCTCAAGTGGTTAAAAAATCTATATTGCGAATTACGTATGCATATACATCAAGAGCGAGAGAGTGAGAGCAAGCAAGCGATAAGGCCAACAGGGCAAATGGGTAAAGGGCACATGTGCGGGGCTCTTTGTACTGTTTTTCCTCTTGCATCTTTTCTGTAGGCTTGAAAATTTTCCAAATACAAAGTGAAAAATTAAAAAGAAAGACGCCAGTTTCTACTGGGCGCCAGGCATTGTGCAAGATAGTTTCCCAGCTGGAGGGAGAGACAAACCCGTCCTCAGAGGAAAGGTAACTCACTAAGAAGAAGGCTGTCCCGCAGGCAGGTGTGGCACTGGTCCTCCGAGGGTCCCGTGCAGTGGAAGCACTTGGCATGACAGGCCTTGCAGGTCAGGGCCCCCTCATCCCAGTACTCCACGGCGGCGCATTCAGTGTGAGGCACGCAGCCGCCGTGGTTGTTTACCCTCAGGCCTTCTTGACACGTCGTGCAGGCCCCCGAGGAAGAGCAGGTCCGGCAGGACTTGTGGCAGTCTGCGGGCGGGGAGGGGACAGCAGACGGAGAGTGAGAGAGGGTCAGGGTGCCCCTTGAGGGAATCAGTTCCCCTGCAAAGTGTGCTCACCTTCCTTCCTCGGAGATTTCTAGGCTCTGGGCCAAGGGTGTGGGGCCAGGAGTTGAGCTCTAGGCTGGAGCATTCTTGTTACAAGATGAGGAAAACATGGCTGCTTCACTTTCCCTGGGATCCCCAGAGAGCCCCTTCCTGCAGCAGCCGCCTCAGAGATAGTGGTAAGAGCGCCCATAGTTACCCAAACTGCAACGTGATAAGAAGAAGCAGCCCTCTCGTAGCACAGTCACGTGCTTGTCTGTGGGCTTCTCACCACTGTGATTCCTCTGCTGTGGTTCTCCGCTGACCGCCCAGTGATTTGAGCTTATTACTAACATAACAACTGTTAATATGTGTTGTAAGTACCTCTTGATACAAAAGACCTTTTTTATAGGCATTTAGGAATGCACAGTGCCTATGAGAGGGCCTGGCATATAACACTGGCACTCAGTAAATATTTGTTAGACAAACGAAATGAGAACAAGTCACCCCCACCTCGGGGGTTTAGCAGTTGCCGTTCCCTCTGCCGGGAATCCTCTATGTGAGTAGTTTGTTCCCTGTGTGAGTAGTTTTTTCCCCTCCCTTTCTCAATGATCTCTTCCAGGCCGCATTCTCTCTAATTTCAACTCCCTCCTGCCCAACTTCCTGCCCCCCTTTCCTGCCTTATTTTTCCTTTTGACTTGGCTTCTTTAGAGTCTGTCTTCCCCAACTGAATGTCAGCTCCATGAGGGCAGGATTCTGTCTGTATTGTTCCCTGCTGCGCCCTAGGCCTGGAAGAGCACCCAGCACATGGTAGGCCCCCAGTAAGCACTGCCTGGATGAATAGGTGCATGGTATTATTATTGTGATTGTTATCTCCTCAGTGTATGTAGATCAGGACATTGAGGCTGGAGGTGCTAAGTCACTAGGCTGGGAAAGGGCAGGGTGAGGAGATGAACCCAGGACCGTAACAAGAGCTCTTGGCCATTTCTGCCCCAGCTCCTTGTTCTTAGACCTGTCTATGTTATCTCATAGGGAGAAATTCAGGGTGATCAGAATGGATCCCATTCTTTGTGTTTCTTAGAGGAGATCCTGCTTGGAGATGGCTTGGTTCTAGAAGGTTCTCTACACCAACCCAAATCTTAATTTTCAGGTCAGGTCCTTTGTTTCTTCTCTGGAAAGTCAGCTTGTTGCCCTGTTTCTTCCAGTACCAGCTTTCCGCCGCCTCCCTTGGGACTGATGGAAGGACAAACAGCATTGCAGGGAGATACCTCAGGTTAGTTCCCAACAGCTGAGCTGGCCTGAGCTCGGGCATCTGTGTCTTTTAAAGCTCCCTGGGTGGTTCTCACGGGCAACCAGGGATGACGACCAGAGGCCTTTCTCAATGAGAAAATTAAACCAGGTAAACTAAGTAAATGTACTCTGAACTTGTAAAGTTCTCTATATGGCAGGTTACTTTTATTATGGAACACCAGAGAAAGGCCAAAAGTTGATCCTCGGTTCCTGCCCCAGGACAGGCAAGATGGCCCTGCAGGCCTTTGGCTGAGTCTTTAAACTTCTCATGGAAACTGACCCACAGAGTTGCAGCCTCCTCAACATGTTCACTCCCGCCCCCTCCGCTACACAGGCACAGCCGCCCATCTTCAAGTCCACGTTCTTTCACACACAGTCAAGTGGGACATCGACACTAAGTAGTGCTTTACATAAGACACAAAAAGCTATATCCAGATTGTAAGGCTAGAGCAGAAAGGCTGTAGGAGCGCACTGCATCTTCACGTTTGACCAAAAACATTTCCCCGAGTACGTTCTAGGATGTGGGTGGCCCAAGGTTTCTCCTGCCATGTGAGTTCACGCTCAAGCTCTCACTGTGGTTAGGGGGCTGCCTCTGGATATCTGTCTCGTGTTTGCTTGGCGGCAACGTAAGGGGCTAAACTACCACTGGCTGCCTTGTTGGAGTGAATCCTGTGATTGTAGTTAACAATATTGTATTGTATACTTGAAAGTTGCTGAGGGAATAGAGTTTAAATGTTCTTACCAAAGAAGAAAAAAAAAAAAAAGAGGTAACTAAGGTCGGTGTCAACTGACCTTATTGTGGTCATCATTTCAAAATATATACATATATTAAATCATCACAGTGTACGTTCTAAACTTATACAATGCTATATGTCAATTATATCTCAATAAAACTGGGAGGAAAAAGGAAAGTCCTTTCCTTAAGAATGCTTCTCTCACTTGCTTGAGAATTCCTCTAGTTATGGGCAATTTATATTTAATTAATTTTTCTTTTCCCTAACAACTGATAAGAAGCAAAGAATTCATGCCCACTTAAAACATAAGGAAGCATAAATAATAACAGATCCTTTCTTGAACATGTAGGGATTGAAATGCCAAATGGGACATGGAATAGGAGACCCCGGGCAGGAGAGGCTGCAGGTGATGAGGAGGAGGGTGGCTTTAGGGAGACAAGAGGCATGGAGAAAACCCTCTATGGCACAGCTTTCCTTATGCTGCTATAAACCTATAATGGATTAAAATTTTAAGAAAAATTTTCCATTTTGGGTGACTTTTAAAGGCTCATCATCTCTGTTGTAAATCTTCACATGAGAATCCTTTTTGATCAGCTACCATTGTGAGGAGGGTCAACATGATTCATTGCTAATAAGTTACATCAACAAAGGTAAGGAATGATTCATTTAAAATAAATCATACACTAGAGCAGATTCAAAATATGCTTCCTTAAGGAGGAGGGAAAGAGCTGAGACCACAACTCTGGGACTGGGATGGAACTGCGCAAACCCCAGAACCTACTTAGAAGAAACTCATAATCCCAACTAGGTTCCCTGGGATGTGGTGCTCGGCCATGTACCCGGAAGTCTTTACCTTTGCAAACCTTAGTCTCTTTTTCAAAGTAAGTTCCTTCTGGACACTCCTCCAAACACTGCCCATCGTAGAGAACCAAGGACGCCTCAGCACAGACGTCACAGTCATCCATTGAGGGGCCGCTGCACTCCAGACAGTCTTCGTGGCAGGGAACACAGTGGCGTGCATCTGCGTAGAAGTGGCTGGGACAGGACTGGTGGCATGTATCCTTGTACAGGAAGGACTCAGGCATGCACTCTGCGGGCAGAGGGAAGTGGCAAGTTACCCCCAGGGGAGCAGCAGAAAGGAATGTATTCCTTCTGCAGTGGGCTAGCCCATCGCCCATCTCTTTGACTCATTTGACCCCAGTGTACGTCTGCCCCGCTCCCACCTTCCCAGGGCCTGTCCTCGTTGTCTCACAAGCCCTGCCTAGGGAGAGGAGACCACTTATGGTGGCCCAATTAGATGGTGCTGGGTTTACATGCTGAAATGATCTGCCCCTTCAATTGCAAAAACTTGTAGTGCTACGGCAGATGAGTCATGGAGATGCTGGACGTATTGTTCTGAAAACCCAGAAAGTGTTAACAGATTTTTTAAATTGTATTGAGCACCTCAGACTCTACTTAATACAAAAAGCAGTTTAGGAATTCGTGGATCAGTTAATTTTTCATTCACTGATAGGGTAAACCAATGAAATATACATGGTTAATCAGTATGAAGAATGCATTGTGTATTTATTTTATTAGTGTCTATTCTCTTATTTGGGGGAGGAATTCCAAAAAACTCTTAGGTTACACCAAGAGAGTCCTTTGGATTGGACAGAGCCAGTTAAATGAGTCTGTCTTGTCCCGGAGAGGAAATTAGCCTTTCTTAGGAGATAATTTCAGGGAAAAAAATTTCCTAGCCAGGGTGCTACCCTCAGAGTCTTATAGTTGCCTGAAATTTTCTTTTGTATCTTTTATAACAGTTGAAATTCTCCAGCCACCTCTGTGTTTTATTAATATCAGTCTCTCCTATGAGATTTTGTGTTCAAAGAGGCAGAGACTTTGGGTTCTTTTCTGTATCTCTAGCACCTGGGATGGTGCTTACCACACCCTAACTACCCAGTACATGTGTGGGAGAAATTGTGCAAAAAAGGGGCTCTTGTCTGTCTTAATTTGCAGACTCCATCATGGAAAGGCTTTATGTCACCCTCAGTTTCCTCAACAACACCCATGGAGGTCAATTTCAGTAAAGGTAGGGAGACTGGCTCCCCCAGTTCTACTTGGACACCCCACCCTCAGATAGTGGGTCCCCACACTCTCCCCTGTGAGGCTCCCAGGTACCTTTGCATGTTTTCTCATGGATACAATCCTGACACATCTCTGGGCAGTGCTTGCACACCCCTTCCATGGCCACGTGCCTCTCGGGGCAGGTTTCCCGGCACACCCCCTGGTCCAGGACGAGGTCTCTTTCACACGAGTGGCAGTTGGTGGCATTCCCTTCACATGTTCTGCAGGAAGGGCTACAGTGTTCACAAGTGCCATCTTCTGCATAGAAGCCCCTGTGGGGAGAAGAGGGAGCCACTGGAGAAGCTTTCCAACTAGGGCGGTGATTCACACCTGGCAGCTGAGAATTAGGACTGAAAACGGAAGGGCTATGGCCATTGTTGACCAAAATGAATCCATCAGAATTCCTGGGGAAGTGTGGTAAAAAATCAAGTTTGGAAAAATAAAATGAAAGGCATAGGTATTATTCTTGTGAATTTGGTGTGTTTGAAAACAACTTTTAATTTGTATATAGTTTAGTTATCTTCCGATTTTCTATTTTATCTCCTAATCTTCATTCGTTTTTCCTTTTTTGTTGGAGACTTATGTTAGAATAGAAAATGCTTTTTATTCAATTTAGTGTGTTTTTAATTTAAAAACAGTTTAAAATTTAACAGATAAAAATATTTTTAAGAGGATCAAAAGGTTTAATGACCTATACAATTTTTGTATATGAAAAGGAAGGGAATGCCCTTGGAGCAATCATTTAAAACACGGGGACCACCTGTGACCCATAGAGTATTATAGCCAGCAACTGGACCCTGTGGCATAGAGATACCCCTCTTGCCTTAGAGCCATTACAGCTACTACCCTTCTTGTTAAGGCCACTGAGAAAATTGTTGTGGAATCCCCTTTAACCATTTTTGCTTCTCATGCAGTAGAAGCTCTCCTGAATTCTCATCACATTCAACATTTCTCAGCCAGACACTTCCTATGAAGGCTTTTTGTTAACTGCTCCTCACATAACTCTTTTATGTTATAATAACCTTAACCCGGCTACTTTTCCTCCTTCCATCGCTGATGAAATACCCCACCACTGCTTAATGCTGATGGACCACCTCCTGATTCCTTATAATGATCTACAGGAAAATCCATTGGATAACACTGAGATCTTGTTCACTGATGGTCTTATTTAACAAGGTGACAATAGTAAATATTGTGCTGGGTATGTTATTACAACTCCTTTTGATGTTGTTGAAGCAGCATCTTTACCTATGGCTACTTCACCCCAACAGGCTGAATTATATGCTCTTACACAGGCTTGTACTTTAGCTAAGGACAAAACTGCCAATATTTATATTGATAGGAGATAAGCTTTCAGAATAACGCATGGTTTTGGAATGTTGTAGAAGCAAGGTAGCTTCCTTACTCCCAGGGGAAATAAAATTTTAAATGGCCCCTATGTTCAGGAATCAGTCGATACAATATTTTTACCTGTCACTTTAGCTATTAAGATTCTGGGGCTTGTAGTTTGACTCTGGAAGTCAAAACTACAAGCTAGGGGAAACCATCCTGTTGATACTTTTGCAAGGAATGATGCCCTTAAAGGGTCAAATAGCAGCCAAATGATATTTTATAATATCATTTCCCCAAGTGATAATTTAGAAAAAATGGCTAGAGAGGCCCAACAGTTGGCCTCAGAAAAGGAAAAACAAATTTGGAAATTCAGTAGTTGTTGGTTTGATTAAAAAGAGAAAACTCTAGTTTGGACCATATAACAAGCCAGTCTTACTGGAGGCTCTGAAATTCCCACTCCCCACCACCGTACATGCATTAAACCTTCAGTCTATGACAAAATGATAGCCTTCCTGAATCAGTACTAGTGGGGAAACATTAACAAGGCCACAAAAAGTATTTACCTCACTTCTCCCGCTTGTCCAAACTACAACCCAGGGAAGCCTCTTCTTACTGTTTCCTGACATTTTAAACTGCTTGATGGACCACTTGAGATCTGGCAAATGGAATACATAAACTTCCTCTGTCTAATGGATGTAAATATGTTTTAGTCATGGTCTGTATGTTTTCACTCTGGACTGAAGCTTTCCCTTGCAGACAGGCTACTGCCTTTTCTGTGGCTAAAATCCTTTGGAAAGCATTTTCCCTGCCTGGAACTCCTCTTGAACTTCATTGTGATTGAGGAACCTATTTTATTGATCAGGTACTTAGACAAGTCTGTACTGTTTGGCCAGTTTTACAACACTTTCACTGTGCTTACCACCCTCAACCCTCTGGTTTAGTAAAACACACTAATGGCATTATTAAGACTCAGTAGGAAAAATTTGTAGAGGCCCTCCAAATACCTTGGCCACAAGCATTGTCATTGGTACTTCTAAATCTCATATCCACTCCTTTCGGAATTCATAAACTCTCACCATTTGAGATAGTCACAGGATGCCCAATGAACTTGGCTCCTAGTTATTTTGACCCTCAACCGATAAAAGGAGAGATACACCAATATTGCAAAGTCCTAATTGCTTCTGTTAAAAGTAAACATGCTTTAGTAGAGCAATCTTTTCACAGTATGGCCATGGGAGATGAAGACCTTAAGCATCATACCTTGCAAACTGGAGATTTCATCTCTTGGAAAAGATACCTCCAGAAGAACTCTCTTTAACCTTGCTGGAAAGGTCCCTATTAGATACTGCTAACCAACTCTTGTGCTGCCACACTCCAAGGAACAGATTCTTGGATTCATTGGACACACATAAAGAAAGCACTGAACCCTGATTGGACCTGCACATCATCTGGTGACCTGAAAGTAAAGAGTTCCCAGAATTGAAGCAGATGACATCTGATGAGACGACTTTCCCAAGATATCTGGACTAGACCTGTTGGAAGTTGTTGCCATACCTTTGATGATGACATCTTCAAATGAACTCCAATATCTATGATCTTCATAACATATGGACTGTAGATAAAAAGTGCTGGAGATTTCTCCCTCCTGCCACTACTTGTTACTTGAATGTGACCGTACTAGGTTTCCAATCTGTACAGTTTCCCTCTGACATGAGACATTACACCCAGGAAAAGTCCTTCCTGACGCTGAGGGACAAAAAGCTGCTGAAATTAGAAAACCTGATTCTTGATCAGTGATCTTGATCAAAAGGGGGAAATGTAAAAAAAATGATGAGAAGCCTCAATTAAATAGAGTTGGGAGACCAGAAGGGGAGTTCTCACACCCTGTGACAATAGCAAAGTCGAAGGGGAAGAAGAAAGTCTCCTTTTCTCTCCTGGCAAGGACTCGGCTAATGAAAAGCCACAAACTCTTTGTTTACTAAGCCCTCCCAACTTCTTTTCCTCTCTATAAAATTGTTCTCCTTCCTTTGCTGTGCAGGAACTTGCACGTGGCTCACCATGTTTGCAGACCTTGAATTGCAGTTCTCTGCTGATCCCAAATAAACCCATCATTGCTGGAGAAGTACCTGACAGTCTGTTCATCAGGTCAACACAGGCAAGCACATTTCATTTTAAGCCTCTGATTCTCTTCTGCTAACATGCCATTGGCTAAAGCAAATCAAATTACCCAGACCAAAGTCAAGGGTCAGGGAAGTCCATTCTGCTACTCATGGGAAGTGCTGCAACATTACAGGCAGAGGGCATAGATACAAGGAAGGGTGAAGAATTGCAGCAAGTAACTCAATTTACTACAGTCCTCTTTGAATCCTAAAGCCAATAAAAGAACCTTCTTATATAGCATCTTTAGTTGATGTTTTAATTAATTAATTAGCTAACTCATTCACATCCATTTAATCATTCTTTCAGTCACTAATTTCTTATATTAATTCAGTAAGCAAAAATGTACTGAATGTGTCAGGAAGAAATAGGACAGGGGTGAACAAATGTCACATTTCTAATGTAGTTTTAAGTAGAAAAATTGGAGAAGAAAGAAGTCTAGGTAGAAGAGGGGTAACTAAATAGTATCCAGATGAAAAGTAAGGCCAGGCTTCCTTACTCATTAGTATCCTTAGTTTTTTTTTTGGACCGTGATGGAGAACACTTGAAGAACAAAGACAGTACTACTACTTTGTCCAACAAGTCAATCTCTTAAAATTGCATTTAACAAGACAGTGGATAGAAATGTATTATATGCTCATCAAGAGTTTGATTGAATTTGAGAAATTTGAAATTAAGGAAATTTAGTGCATTCTTAAACATATCACATCTACCTGAATGAGAATTTGGTAGATTCATTATTTCTTTGTGTGTAGCAAGGGATTTGGCCTCCTCCAAAGAGAGGTCTAGCCTTTCTCCCTAGCTAACTTCTAAATTCTTGGAATTTAACAAGTGGTAGGAATGTTATATGCTCCTCTGACCACCTTAGAATTTATGCTAACAAAATAACGCAGGGTGGGACCAGTCATAGTCTGTAGCTTTAGGGTGGGGATTGGCCAGGCAGGAAAGACCAACCTGTGTTTAGTAGCTGGGGGCTTTGGGCTATGTGATATCACCTGGCTTCTGGGGAAATTTCAGTGCTAGGCCTGGTCAAGGTCTCTGCAGAATAGCTGCTGGGCACTTAAGGTGAGCAATTCTAGTACAGAATTTGAAGAAATGCAGCATGAAGAAAGCTTTCTCAGATTCTTCTCATAAGGGAGTCAGTGGATGTCGGAGGAGATGCTGAAATAAAAGGAATAGATTCAAGCAAAAAAAGAAAACAAAGCTGTTGAAGACGACTACTAATTCAAAAATACAGGAATCTCAGAAACTTGTCAGATGGGAGGCAGCCAGAAGACAACATGAGAAGGTGTTTTTCAGAGAGCCACTTTGCTGAAAGCAGCCTTCTCCACATAGATCTGGCCAGTAATTAGTCTTCCTGTCTTCTCCCTGCATTTACAAGACTTTTTAGTTAATGCTTTATTTCACTGTTATTTTTATTTAAGAAGACAAATTTTTTTTGAGAAGAAATGGCCACATGTATTAAATTGTTAAATTCAAAGTACTTTACGTTGAAGTCTTTCGGTCCAGATAAATATATGTAATGCAAAATCTGTATGGTTCTGGAACTTTATATTTTACAGACACCTAAGACAGTGACAGCCAACGCTTAAAAGAAGACCATTTTTTCTTCTACCAGAGCTTCAAATCTGTTCATATGTGGTGAATTTGAGCACACTTTAAGTTCTGCATTACCTTTTAAACAATTACTGTAATGATGTATGTTACCACTCGAACTTTTTAATTTGATGAACATATACCATATTTGAAAAAGCAGTGGCCACTAATGCCGATTTATAAATAATTCTGAATACCTGGATATCATTTCTTTGCAGGTTGTGTTTCTGTTATAAATCTTATTGCTATTTTAGGATGGATCGCACCCCAAAGGGCAATTTTGCAGAAAGAGAAACAAAGCTGCCAAGCCAAGCTGGGTATTATATGTTCCTCAGACTTTATCTCCCCTGTTGTTTTGTAAACATAAAGACGGAGGACTCCACAGTAATAAGACCACCCTATTCAAGACAGGAAAGCACATACTTGTGATTCCATAGTCTGCAGGATTTTCAGGGCATGTTAGTAGCTTCCCTATTGCTTAAAAAAAAAAGAAAAGAAAAGAAAATATCTTGGTTGCCATGTATCTGCCTAGGGTCCCATTGCTTCTTTTTATTCCTCCAAATCTGAGTGGCTCAAACCAGATTTGGAGAAAAAAAGGGTGGAATGGTCAACTAATTGGATGAAAGCAAAATGCATCTCTTTCTGCCTGACTTTAATGCATTTTCAATTCCTGGAACATTTGAAGAATCCAAGAGATAGTAGGAAAATGGTGGTAATGATTAGATAAGTAAGATGATGATAATGACAGCCAGTTCATTCCCACCATGACAAAGGTTAATAAGGAAGCAATGATTGACTTTGGTAAGTAGATTTCTGACCTTCACCTTTGTTGTAGAATATCTTTGCTAACTTTGCTGAGGCTGAAGCATGGTGGCTGGGGAAGGAGAGCTGGGTGTTTCCTGACTCAGTCTCCCCTCATACTCCTTTCTCCCTGCTGTGCTGGGTTTTCTTACCCTGACCCTTTCACCATTAAGCCTCTTCTCAAATACCCAACTGGGGAGGAACCTTGAAAATATTATGCTGAATAGAAGAAGTCAGTCACAAAAGGTCACATTCTGTATTATTTATATAAAATGTTCAAGAATAGGCAAATCTATAGAGACAGAAAGTAAATTAGTTGTTGCTTAGGGCTGTGGGAAATTGAGAGTAACTGCTAAAAGGGTATAGAGTTTTCTTTGGGGAGTGATGGAAGTATTTTAAAATCAATTGTGTTGATGGTTGCACAACTCTCTGACTATACTAAAAACCATTGCATTGTACACTTTATGTGGGTGAATGGTGTGGTATGTGAATTATATCTCAGGAAAGCTGTTATAAAGAAAGAAAAAAAGAAACCCCAGTTGGATGTAAATGTGGCATACTGCAATGGTTAAGCACATGAACTTCAGTGCTAGAGAGATTTGGGTTGAAATCCTGACCATGCCATGTGTTAGCAGTGTGATGTTGGGCATGCTACCCCTTTCCTCACCCATAAAATGGGGGGAAATAATGATATAGTGTACCTCAGTATCTGTAGGAGATTGGTTCCAGGACCAGACATGAATACCAAAATCCATGGATGCTCAGTTCCCATAGTTGGCCCTTTATATCCATGGTTCTGCATCTGTGGATTCAATCAACCATGGATTGTAAAGTACTGTATTTACTGAAAAAAAAAATCTGCGTGTAAGTGGAACCTCGCAGTTCAAACCTGTGTTGTTCAAGGGTCAACTGTATCTGGATAAGAAGATTCTTGTTAGGATTAATGGGATGGTGCATTTGAAACCCTTAGTGCAGTGCCTAGATATTGCAAGCTCTCAGTAAGTAACTGTTTTTAAATGGTTTCTTTTTCCTTGGAATCTTTTAGCCCTTTGTGTATTAAGGACCTGAGAAGTATGACATTGATTATGTAACCTTCCCTACTGGATTGTAAGCCTGTTGTAAGCTCAGACTTCCTTCACTTGATCTTAGCTTCCAATATCAATTCTTACATCCAGTGGGTGCTAAATATGTATCTGTAGAATTGAATTGGATACACTTGGCTTCTACACTAGATTGGATGCTTTTTGAGTGTCAGTACCATGACTTATATTTGTACCCAACAGGATCAATTTCAGTAACAGATACAAACAGGTCACTAGAAAATAGGTGTTGTTTTTATCATGAAGTTCTTTTAAGCAGCGGGCAAATAAAATTTCTAGTTCCTTCAGATGTTGTAGGCTGCTTCCCCAAACTCATTTCTTGCCTCCCTCTCTCCACTCTTCCTGGCTGTCAGTGTTGTGATTTTTGTGGGTGTTTAGGGGCGAATCTTGTTCAACCTACATCAATCCTTACATTTCCATTCTCCTTGCCAGCGATCAGTTTAGGAAGATGTTAGTGATGCATTCTGGCTGATGAGATGTGAAGGGAAGTCTGAGGAAGTTTTCTTTCCTCTTAAAAAGAGATAAACAAGGAGAAAGGCACCCTTTTCTGTCTCAGGTTGCTGCAGTATGGAGTGGTGCAGTTGGGGATGGACAGACAACGTGGGCTCGGGGGAGGACAAGCTGAGGAAGGTACAAGAGCAAAATGGAAAGATTGTGGGTTTCTAATGAAGCGTTGGCCACTGAAATAACCAATACTAGATTTCCAAACTTTTTATTGTATGCATTAATACACCCCATATTTTCTGTCATGCTCTTTGACATTTCTGCTGCTTGTCACTGAAATTTTCCTGATGAACTTTTCCATTTGCTATTCCCACTTCCCATTTAGGTAAATCCTGGAGGCAGGACCATTGATAGGAAGAGTAAAGGAATTGTAAACCAGGGGCCCAAGGAAGCCATGAGGAACCGATAAATAACTAGGCAGGTATTACTCTTTATTTATTATCTGTGATTCATACCTCACTTTCAACATGTAGAAGAGGTCCGTGTGTTCCACAGCCTATCACAGCCTCACTTTTGTGATGGAAAAAAAAAAAAACCTGACAACTGTTTGATCATAAATACAAGGCAAAAAACCCCCATATTTTCATAAAGGTAAAAATATATACATCTTATGGTCACCAGGGAGAAGCGTGCACCTGGCCTTATGTAAGCTTTGGCTGCTGTGGCAGACAGTGATGTCAGACAGTCGAGAAGGGAGGCAGATATAGGTGCTCTAACCAAGGAAGAGAAGAGGTCTTTGGTGAATGGGAAGGAATTGCCCCCAAAGTACTGCAGGAGAACGAACACAAGTAGCCAGTGAAAGGCAGAGGAAAACTTACTCAGGGCACCTGGTGAAGCACCTGCCTTGGTGGAGGAAGAGGGGGTGGTCTGGCTGCGTTTGGCACTCTTTGCAGAGATCGGCTCCAGAGCAAGAGGCACAGTCCTCGGTACAGTTCTCACAGCTGCCGCTCCTCACTGAGGGCCACATGCCTTGGGGACAGGATGCGACGCAGGTCTGAGCCAACAGATATGTGCCTAGAAACCCAGGGAAGAAGGCAGGTCAGACGGTCATCGTGTGTCTAATCTAACAGCACATGCATCCACGCAGAGAACTGACACTCCTGACAGCTTTTTTAACTGCTCCAAAGACCTGAGTATCGGGAACACTTATAGCAGGATTACCAAAATGTCTATTAGCGATGCTAAATCTTCCAAGATGAGTTAAAGCTCTAGGAAGGAAATTGACAACAGGCTTGTTTCTTTGACTTTCCTATTGATATTGCTGCGGGTCACCATGGGGCTTCCCTTTGCCCAGGTGGTCCATCTTCTGAGACCTTTGTCCTAAGAACTTTGTCTATTAAGACCTTCCTGGTGTGAGGCAGTTATACACACACAGCTTGATGGAGTCTATTCTTCTGCTTCCCAAAGCCTATCCTGTTAGGACACTAACATAGTAGCAACCCTTCCACCCAACTCCACCTTTAACGGACAGTCCATCTATTTAGTTTTAATGGAAAAAAAATAAGATAACATTATTATTAAAGAAAGCAATTTAAAAATCACCCTGAACTCCAAAATTCCAAGAAAACTCCATCAACTTTTGTGTGTTGACTTCTATATATTGTAGGACTAGGATCATGGCACACCTGTCATTTTAAGTTCTGTTGTTTTTGCATCTCATCTCACTATTAACATTGCACATTTCAAAATAATGATCACTTTAATGGTGATTCTTAAATTCTTAATTCCTAATGTACCATGTTAATAAACTGTCCCCCTAATTCAGGGAACTTATTTCTGATGTGTTTTTATAGATGATGAAGCAATTTATTCATTGAGCTGTTATGTTGTGCTTGTTTTTCTTTTCTCCCCTAAATTCAGTACCAAAAATGAAGAAAAATAGCAGGTAGACTCTTTATCCCCACCTAGATTCTCCACCTTAATTCTCTTGTTTCAGCTAATGCACTTTAAAAGAACAATGGAACCTCTAGAAATGTCAGACACCCAGAGACCCTAACAAACTCTGTGGCCAAATCGATCACTAACTTCATCATGCTTTTGGAAAAGAAACATTTCTTTTCTTTTTTGTTCTGGTCCCTTGAAAGCCAGTTTTTATTATAGGTCAGTGTTTAGGTCCCTGTGTTTCTCCAGAGCAGCTACGGTGATAGCAACATGTGGTGGGACTAGGTCAAGTCCTGCAAACCCCTTACACAGAGATGCTGATGTACATGAGTTACAGCGAATTGGCTTGGCCACTGCTTCCTTCTGTCGCACGCCACACTCACCGTCTGGACATGAAGTGCACAGGGTTGCAGATCCATGGCAGGTTTTGCAAGAAGAATGACAAGGCTGGTAACTTCCCAAGAGGTCTGTGTAGGGAAAGAAACAAGAAGTCTGTCTCTTTTGAACAGGCTCAGAGCACTGCAGTGTTGGAAAAGATCTCATAGGTAATCTCATTTCCCTTTTCACCCCAAATAGAATCCCTTCAAGTTGACATTGGCTAAATCTTTGCACCACCCACTGCCTACCATGTGGACTTCATTTATTTTATTTTTTTCTTACTCTGTCATTGACAATTGATTATCAAGACTTTCTTTGCAGACTATCCTATTAAGACAGGAAAGCCTTAAATACTAAGGGGATATTTGAATGAACAAATTTTACTTCTTTCATATTTAAAAAATGTGTAGGGTAAGGGAGTGTGTGGTTGTGTGTATACATGCAGGAGTTTTTGCGTCAAAAGTAATCACTTATTTCCCCAGGATTCTTAGATGACCACTTCTCTTCACTCCAAGATGATAACTGAGAATTCATTGTGCCTTTTTTGTTGTTCTTTGGAACCAGGTTTCACAGTTGGTCAATGTTTGGGTCTCTGTGTTCTTCAGAGTAGCCACTGTGGGATGCAGCCTAAATTGATCTCCTCTTAAATTTGTCCCCAGTCATTGTTAAACATCAATATAGCAGAGGCACCCAAGAGCTTTCTGGCTGGTCAGGTGGTGGGCAGGCCATTCCAGGTTAATATGCCATTAAGCTGGGAAACACTCGAGCTGTTTCCCCTTTCTTCCCCCACGAACATTTGCTGGGCAGGCTTTTCCAGGAAGGCAGCAACTCCACTGGGCAGTTGTGCAGACATACATAACAGCCTCAATAACATCACTCAATCAATATACATAGAGATCTTGACTAAATTTCAGTAATTGCCTAGGAATCAGCGTGACTCACACGGGGGAAAATTAGAAAAAGAAGTTCTAGCTCAGAATGTGTCATATGAATGACCCTGAAGTTCAGTTAGTTGTTATTGTTGGCATCTTACCAATCCCCTTCCCTCCCTCCCTCCTTCCTCCCTCTCTCCCATCTTCCTTCCTTCTTTCCTCCCTTCCTCCCTCCCTCCTTCCCTCCCCCCTCCCCTACTTCCTCCCTCCCTCCCTCCTTTCCCCTTCCCTTCCCTCCCTCCCCTCCTCCCTCCCTCCCTCCCTCCCTTCTTTCCTTCCTTCCTTCCTTCCTTCCCTCCCTCCTTCCTTCCTTCCTTCCTTCCTTCCTTCCTTCCTTCCTTCCTTCCTTCCTTCCTTCCTTCCTTCCTATTCTCTTGCCTTTCATTTCCTTCCTTCTCCTCCCTAGAGTCAGTCTCTAGTCACACCTGCCTTCAGATCCCAGCTGTGCCGCTTCCAGTAGGGTAACCATGGATACAGTAATTAAACTCTCAGAGTCCTAATTTCCACGTCTCTAAAATGAGAGCAAATGATTCTTCCCTTACAGGACTCTTGTGAAGCCAGAGTGAGTTAACGTGTAAAGCATGCGCGGAGTGGCTCAGTAAATGGTGGTTCCTACTTCTTCCTTTCTCCTCTCTCCCGATTTCCTCATTTGTTACCATTCCACCCCATTTCTCAAGCTTCTGTTTTATTTCCCGTTCTCTTTTGTTCCATACTTGGAGTGGCACCAGGAGGCATTGCTTGGTTTCTCTGATGGCACTCATGGGTAATAAACTGCTAAACCTTGCTAAGGAGAAAACTAGGTAGGTAGGTAGGAAGGTAGAGAGCTATATATACATGGATATAAATGACTGTCCGTCCTGCCATGCTGCATGGCAGTTGTTTCCTAGTTTGTAGAGAAAATTTTGTACTGGTTTTCCAGTAGACCACTGACCGATGTACTCTCCCTGCGGGATTTGTTGAGTTCAGTTAGCCAGTGCAGAGCAATGCTAGTCCCAAGGTTTTCATGAAAGTGATGTTGATGAATGTGTTCACGGACCTTATTGTGGTAATCACTTTGCAGTATACACATATATCATCGTGTTATACATGGTAAACCTACACAATATTGTGTGTCAATTACATCTCATTTAAGCTGGGGAAAAAAAGATGCTTACTTTCTGAGACCAGTTTTTCAAAGAATAATAACAAAATAATATTCGTTAGCTATTGAGCGCCTTGAAAATCTTTATTATATATCAAGGCCATGGGCTGATTTTGTTTTGACTTTTATCGTTTTTATGCTGAAATGTTATATTTAAAAAGATAAAAGTTTTCATTAATTTTATCATATTTAAAAATATATAATGTATATATTTACACATATACATGCATCTGTAATTACACGTACATATCTCACATTCTGGCAGTTTGATATTTTACTCCAATATACTTGGTATAAAATTCTGTAATGTCCTCATTCCTCCACTAGAGGGTACTCTGCACACACAGTTAGCAATCAGGCTTCGGCAAATGGATAAAGTCATCTCCAGCCAGAGCTTTTCTATCATGAAAGATTAGAGACTTAGTGTCAACAAGTAAAATTTGACCTTGATCATAGTTTCTCTTTTTGCTACTCCAGAAATTCTAGACTGAACAAGACCTCCCCCACCTCAAAAAAAAAAAAAAAAATCACCTTGACCAAGAAAATGTAGTGTCCAACCTTCAAAAATGACTGTAACTCAATCCTATAAAACAGGGGTTCTTCTTATTTAAATTTTTTAAAATTAAATAAACAATACTCACATGGTTCGAAATGCAGAAAAGGCACATACCGTGAAGTCTCTCTCCTCTCTCCCCATCCCCCTCCAACCTTTTTATACAAACTTTATCTGTTCACAATGTTTATCATGTTGCCTTTTTTTTTGTAACTCAGTATTCTGGAGACCATTCTTTATCAGTACATAAAGAACCTCCCCATTCTTTTTGATGGCTCCATAGTATTCCATTGTGTGGATGTGTCATGCTTCATTTTTCTACTCTTATTGGTAGCCATTTAGTTTTTTCCAATCTTTGCTATTTCAAACAAGGCTGCAGCAGTGACTGGGAAGGCAAATGGTGCTTTTCTTAAAGATTTGCAAGGACAGAGGCTTTTCTTGATAGCCTCTCCCAAGCATAACCACTTAGCACCTCAGGAATGTCCTTGTATGTTCTAGAAGTCTCCACTGATGATGAAATTCCTCCCAGTCTTTCCCTTTGGGCGCCCACTTATATTTTGTGTTGTGTTTTCCTCCTCTCTCTGTTTCTCTCACGACTTCTGCATCCCTGCTTGTTCCTCACCGCCCGGCTTCTTGGGTTGGTTTCTACATCACAGAGACTCTCCTGATACTTGATTGTCTTCTCCTCCCTATTTCCCTGTTACCTCTTTTGATTTGAAACTTCCACCTTCGTCGCTCCTGCAGCGGGCTCTTCACCAAAGATGGGCTTGCAGTGGGCACAGGTTCTTTTTTTATTAAAGAAAATAAAGTGTTTTATTTTTTTAATGCAAACAAGATAAAGAAGAACATAAAGTTTGCCCATAATCTTACCACCCAGAAATGTCTACTGTGTATACTTTGGCATATAGATTTCCCATCTTTATACTGAATGTGTGAGTATAATTACATATGTGCATATATATGTAATCATTTACATCTTCTGCATATATAAGACCAACCCTACATTCTTCATTTAATATTATACGTCTTATAGGCATTTTCTCTTGCCATGAAAATTCTTTGTAAACATTGTTTTTAATGGTTTGTGTATTTGCATGAACCATAATTTACTTTTTTTCTCGTGTTACATTTTTAGATTGCTCTCTCCTTTTTTTTTTTGTTATTATAAGTAAAACTGCTATTATCATCTTTGTACACATTCTTGGTTAAGTCAGGACTCAACTTGGCTATTAGGCATCCCAACTGACCATCATTTGCCCTTCTTTCTGGGACTATTTTTCCCAGACCTGTATTACTCTTTAGGCCCCCAAATTGCTTTCTTTCATGAGCTCAAGGAGGCAGTTTTGAAAGTGAACTAGTGTTTCATGGGTTAAAACTGGAATAGGTTAAAGGGTTACAGAATAGATTAACTTTTATTGCATCATATGTGCTGGGGGCTTCATACGTATTCTTTCATTCAATTCTCAAAAGGACCTTGTATGAGGCAGTTTCATGTTCTCATTTTATAGGTGAGGAAAACTGAGGCTCGGAGAGGATGAATATCTTGCTCAAGGCTATGGAGATAGTAAAGAACAGAGCCAGGATTTGAATTCAGGTATGCCCAATTCTAAAGCCTACGTTCACTAGAGAGATGTTTTAGTAATTCACTTGGATTTAAAATAGTTTGGTAGAGGTCAAAGCAGTGATGTACTGGTAAAATGGCTCTTTGGAACACAAAACAACAACAAAAACTTGAGTCATCCTGTTTACCAATTTCTGTGATGTAAATATTCCCACCATAGCTGATTTTAAGTTGCAATGGTTTAATGGTCCACTCATAAAATTCCTGGATGTTTAAAACTCAGTGTAAGGAGATAACATGTGGCTCCCTCATATCACTAGCCAAAAGTTTACTTAGCTACCCAGAAACATGTATTTTCTGCACTCTGAGTTGTGATTGGTTAATTAAGTAAAAATCATGTTCTCATTTGTAAGTTAAGTGAGGCAACTGTACACATCTACAAAGTCCTTCTAAAAAACCAGATTCTCATGGTTTCTTTAAAATTCTCTGAAGATCAGTTACTATGAAGCAACATATCTCCCCACTGTTGAGAATTTTTTTTTCACACATGAGTGGCTTCCAGTATTTGTAACTGACTCTGGGATTTCAGTCGTTCTCAGAGCATAGGAATTAAGATCAAAAGACAGGCTAGTGATAAATTGTTAGGATGTGGTCAAAGATAAAACGTTAATTTACCATGTCTGTGCTTTGTAGATTAGACTACCCATCAGAATATGTAATTAGAGCCTGCTACAAACATGGTTTTAATGAGGGAAATAGGTGGGTAGGGGAAATGTGCAGGAATTATTCTGAAGACTTTCCAGCACTACCAGGGAGAAAACCACTTAAGAAAACCCAAATGATTTAACAGTAATAGGGTACACAGTTTCCATTCCCGACAATGGTTTCAGGAAACCAGCTGAAGCCATCATCTTCTTTCAAAGCCCGTGGCCTGCCACCCCTGAACATTTTCACCAACGGTGGCTCTGAGTGTTGCCTGAGTCACTGCTGATGCCATTGGCAGCAGCCTGTTTAACACTGGTTCTATTATTGCCGCGCAGGGACATTGGCCTAAGTAATCTTCACAATATATTAGTTAGAGACTGGGACAGGGAATCTGGGGACGGTCTATACTTTTGTGCAGTGACTTTTACGTGGCAGGAAGAATCTCTGGAGATTACTTAGTCTTGGCTGGAGGATTTGCCAGCTATGGTCTGAGGCGTAGGAAAATCTCCATCCTTGGACCAGGATAGGAGGCATTCCCAGGCTCAGCTGGTAATTGACAAAGGGTGATGACCTGTCATCCTCACCACTCTCATCGTGAGTAGCCACGTTATTAAAAGAGGAGTTCAGTGGACTCTAGTTGGATTTTTATTTCAAGGGCATCTCCCCAACACATGCTGACATAGACAGTGGGGGTGGTCATAGTCTTCAGATGCAAGCATGAGCTTATTGTTTCCACTGGCAGTAGTGTGGGTGAAGAAATGGGCTAAAGTTTGTCCCATCTGCTCTGTCCTACCTGGATCTGAATCTGTGTTTAAAACAACAAAAACAACACAACACTTCGCTGGTACCACCTAGGTAGCTCCATTCTCTCATAAACACTCTGATTTGTCTGGGCTCCCTCTGAGTTGACCCAGGATGACTGCAATCTGCTTTCCATCATCTTAAAGGTGCGGTTAATTAGTGCTTGTTCTCTGGAACCCTCTGCTCTCCTATTACAACCTCAACCCTGTTTTTTAAGGAAACGAAGTCAGGAGAAAAATGTAGGCATTGACTCAAATACTCTCAGGGCCTTGTGGAGTACATTTCTCATTTACTGTCCATTTCAGTGGTACCTCAACTATGCCGGGGAAGCTGAGCTCTGGTCTTACCTTGCTCAGTTAAGTTTTTCTCGTTGTTCATAGTCTGCATGTCTTATTTCCCAGATCACAGATGTGGGAAAGTGCAGCCGTGTCACTGACTTCACTGCTTTTGTCCAGCCATGAGAAATATTCTCATCTGCTTCCTGAATCCCTTAGTAGTAAATCCCCAAATGGACTAATTCCTTCCTCTCTTCAAAAACATTACGTTCTGATAGTAGAAAATGCAGAGGGGTAGGTGTGACGCTTCGACAAAGGGGGGAGCAATCAAGACCTCATTTCTGCTTGCAAAGTGCGTAGTCCAGTTGAAAGGGACGTGTAATCATTTGGGGAATCAATCTGCTCTGACTCTTGGCTCCCTGAACCTTTTCATCATCTGGATGCCAGATAAAATACAGATGTTCTGAGCTAGAAACACACCACCAGACTATTTTCCTCTTGGCTTGCACTGCCTCTTAAATGCCTGAATGCCAGACAAACTCGTTTTCAGCATTTTGGTTCAGCTTTAATTCACGGAAGATATCCCGGTCTGGAGTGAATGATTTTCTTCCTGGCTGTGTCTCTGAAATCGGCCAGTGTTCTCTGTGGCCTTTGGCTGCTGGGTTTGTGATGGGCTCCGAGCTGCTCTTCCTTTAAGTCACATATGCGACACTGTCGAAGTAGACAGCAGCTGTGGACATCCTTCCTCTGAAACCCAGCAAGAGGCTTTTCTCTTGTCCCAGATCTATCCTTCCCTCCAGCTCTTAGAAGAATCATCCCAAGCAGACCTGCTTTCAGCTGCTGTTGCTTCTGCACTGAAATGACCTTTTTAAACAAATCCTTGCCTCGAAATCAAAACGGAGAACATCTCTTGTTTTCATGAGCGTCTCTGCATAGAATGTGAGTCAGATTTTTCCAGCAGGAGGAGGATTTTGTTTTTTAACCACCTCAGACATGGAGAGGTCACTGCAAGTTTGTAACACCTTGCCAGGAAGCCTGTGACCAAGGCTTCAGGGTCTGGAGGCCAATTCCAAAGACTCAGGTGGGAATGAATACACACAGGCCTTTACTGTTAGATTCCAAGCTCCCACACTTTTCCTCCCTCCCGCCGCTTCTCAAGCCCCCCACTTTCCCCATCTACAACTAGAGGGGCAACTTTTAAAAGGTAAGCTTGAATGATGGCAAGTTCTAATAATCCAGCCAGAAAGATCAGTCATTTCAGCTGAAGTTCCCATAATTTAGAGTGATTCTTCCTTGTCTAACTGGACAAGCTATCCCACTGGTAGTTTTCTTTTATCTCTTTTTTAATAAAGAGATAAGTGAATGTGATAGAAGCTATTCTGAAATCTTTGAGAAAATGGTAGTCATTTCTCTCTCTGACACTCTTTACATGCTCTGCGGTCTACTCCACCCAGGTGGAAACTCAAGTGGTCAGATCAGTCATCAGTGGCCCTTTGGGTTTTCCCTCCTCGCCAAATGCCAGCCATGGCCTCCTATCCTCTCCCTCAGTGAGCATCACAGAGGCTCTGGGACTCCAGGTTTTTCTTTTACTGGCAACCTTCATCTCTTGGGTATCCTGAAAGCAAGGGTTTGGGGGTGGTGCGGGGGGGAGGCAGAGGAGGCAGCTAGACACCTGCGATCTCTCTCGGGAGGTCCATACCATTCCAGAATCTGCCTTCCACCTGGGTCTGGGCCAGATGCACACACGTCCCATGCAGCAGCTGCAACCCTTCTCTGCAGCTGCTACACTGGTTGTGGCCAAGACCGGTGCAGGTTTCGCAGGCTCGGTGGCAGGGCTCACATTCTCCCATCTCTGGGTCACCGTAGAAGCCAGGGCCACAGTTCCTCACGCAGCTGCCGCCTACGTGAGAACACAGAATGGAGGCATGAAACGCAGCCCTGGCCGGCTGAGCTTGGTGATCTACGCAGGGCCAAGTTCTAAACAGGCTGAAGGGAGGCTGAGGAACATTTTTTAGTTTTTAAAGAAACCATGATGGCATTTGCTTATTTCAACCAAGAATCGTGCCTTAATAAATCCAATGCTTTAAGTCCTCTTTCAACTGAAAATTTAAGTTGGCTGTCAGCTCAAAGGGTTAGGAGCATAGAACAAAGACATTCATGTCCTCAAGGCCTTGAAAAACTGCAAATAAAATGATCTCTACATACAGAATCTCTGAAGGTCACTGTGGGCTGTCTGCCCCACTCTCTCTCCCACAAACATTCAAGAACCTGGACTCTTCTCTTCAATTGGAAGGCTCACAGTATTTATCTTTCCTAACTATTCATTTCCATCAAAGTCAATGAATTGACCAAAATCTAAGACAAAAGATCTTATTTAACTTTTACAGTGCAAGGAATATATAACATGGATGAAGTCTCAAGGAAAGGGTCATGTTCTGAATATTCCAGGTGACTTCAATTCCAAAGCATTTCTCTTCAGCATCTCTCCCTCCCCTCCATTCACTCTTCTTTCCATCAGCTTAGAGACACTTGAGATTAATTACTGAAATCGGAGCTATGCTTCAATAATAAAAGCAGAAAGAAGTAGTCCTGGCTAATATTTATTTTCAAACCAAATTAAAATTCCTTCTTGGACAAGAGACACAGGAAGACTCTAAAACTGATCAGAGGAGTTCTCCCATTTCTGGGTGGAGCCCTGGAGCCTTGCTGTCACTTTGTACAGTGCCGTTTTTGAGCTTACCCAAGAGGAAGAAGCCCTCTTCACACCAGTAGCATTCATTCTGGTCGCAGTTGCCACAGTTGGTATCACATGCTTTGCATTCAGATTCTTCCCTGTAGGTCTTCTCAGGACAGGTTTTATAACACTGGTGTTTGAACCTGGGGGGAGAGATGGAGTTTCTTCCATGAGCTGTGTTGACATATTTCTCTTTATCACCATAATTTAATCTCCTTGTATGTGTCTACACATCACCTCTTTTGAAGTTATAGTCTTTTTTTCCCTTAATATTTTGAAGTATAACTGACATACAACATTACATTGGTTTCAGGTGTACAACATAATAATTTAATATTTGTATATATTGCAAAATGATCACCACAGTAACATCCGTTATCATACATAGTTACAGAATTTTTTTTCTTGTGACAGGAATTTTAAGATCTATTCTCTTAGCAACTTTCAAATATTATGCATCATTAAATTTTTTTTTTATTGAGGTATAGTTGATGTACAATATTATATAAGTTTCAGGTGTACAACTTAGTGATTCACAATTTTTAAAGGTTGTGTTCCATTTATAGTTATAAAATACTGGCTATATTCCCTGTGCTGTACAATATATCCTTTTAGCTTATTTATTTTATACATATATTATACATCTTTTTTTTAGAAGGTTCTGTTTTGTTTTTTGTTTTTTTTTAGAGATTGGAGTTTATTTATTTATTTATTTATTTTATTTTTGGCTGTGTTGGGTCTTCGTTTCTGTGAGAGGGCTTTCTCCAGTTGCAACAAGCGGGGGCCACTCTTCATTGCGGTGCGCGGGCCTCTCACTATCGTGGTCTCTCTTGTTGCGGAGCACAGGCTCCAGACCCGCAGGCTCAGTAGTTGTGGCTCACGGGCTTAGTTGCTCCGCGGCATGTGGGATCTTCCCAGACCAGGGCTCGAACCCGTGTCCCCTGCATTGGCAGGCAGATTCTTAACCACTGCGCCACCAGGGAAGCCCTGGTAGCTGTTACTTATCTTTAATTTCCAGATAAGGGAACTGAGCTTCAGGGTTAAGTGCTCAAAGTCACATAGGTAAGGGTGGGACTGGGATTTTACCCAAGATCTGTTTGAACAACTTGTGTACTTTTGCCACGTGGCACCCGCCAGGTCTGAAACAGTTCAGTGTTGAGTTCAAGTAGCTTACCATGATGTCTGTAACCAGATTATTGATATTAACAGTGAAATGCCTTAGCTTTTCTGTATATATAGTTTTACATATATCATCTGTTATTCTCATTCTATAGTAAAACATTGTAATTCAGCCTCCGCTGAGGTTCATTTGAAAGCGGAGTGGAATGAAGTTGACCTTTGCCCTCTGATGAATTTCACAGCATCAAAAAGATATCAGAGGGAAGCTTTGCATTTCTTCCTTAACAACGTCTATTGTGCAGTGTTTTATTAGTGTATGTGTATTCGAAGTTACTGCGTATTCTAAAGGGTTATAAAGATGTGTTTCTGGGAACAAATATCTAATGTTTTACCCTTAGTGATGTTGGGCATGTTCTTTCATTGTATTTGTGTCTCAAGGGGTTTTATGAAACATGCTCATTAGCAAGCGGTGGTGAAATGGAGAGGTTGGCTCCAAAGTTTAACAGAGGAAGCAGCTCTCAGGTGGCAGAGGCAGTAGGTGCAGGTGAAGGGGTGTGTTCTGGCATCAAAATGAAGAAGACAGCCAGGGCAGAGCTAGACTGGAGGGATGCAGGGCTGTAATAGAGACAAAGAGGAGAATTCCTCACCTGCTTCTGCATGGTCACTATTTCTTTATTTGAGTCTAAGTCCTCCTTCCTTGGCTCCTAGAGGAACATTTTGTCCCTCCAACCATGTGACCTTACCAAGAAATGCTTGCGTTTCTGCGGTTCATGTCTGCTGGGGGTTCGTGTGGCGGGCCACACACCAACCATGAATGTGCTGACAAATGACCGGCTGCTCATTGAATGTCATCTGGTCTACCTTACAATGATCAAGTCTAGGGACCTCTTACCCACCCTCCTCCCTTGTTTAAATGAAACAATAATTTAAATCATCCCATCAGGAGGATGTAGAGACATAATCAATGTAGAGAATATTAGGCAATTCTGGAAAACTTGAATTAAATCCGTAAGGTTAAGTAATGCTAAGGTTAACGGATCACTTTATGTATATTTCAGCTTGTTGGGTTTGCCTTTCCTTCCCATCCTCCTCACCCCTTTTAACCTCTTCCCACCACATTTTGAGTCCTTGGAATCTGATGGAGGAGAAAGGCCGTGTGGTGACAGGAGGAATCAGCCCACCAAAGTGGAGGTGACCCAAATGTAGATCCCCCACTAGCTTGTGTCTCCCTTCTTTTCTTAGTTTTTCTTCCAAGATAGGCACCAACGTACCCTGGAAGGGAGACAAGAATAGGAGGGGGAGGTGATGTTGAGACATACCATCTTTGATTTGTAGATTTTTAACAGAGAACTTTGGGGGTGATGGTTATCTGCATTTCATTTAACCTAGTGGTCCATGTCTCTCATTACTCACGGGAGCATTAAGAACTAACGAAACGGACTTCCCTGGTGGCGCAGTGGTTAAGAATCCACCTGCCAATGCAGGGGACACGAGTTTGAGCCCTGGTCCGGGAAGATCCCACATGCCGGGGAGCAACTAACCCCATGCGCCACAACTACTGAGCCTGCGCTCTAGAGCCCGTGAGCCACAACTACTGAGACCACATGCCACAACTTCTGAGCCCACGTGCCACAGCTACTGAGCCCGAGAGCTTAGAGCCCATGCTCCACAACAAGAGAAGCCACTGCTATGAGAAGCCCGCGCACCGCAACAAAGAGTAGCCCCCACTCGCCGCAACTAGAGAAAGCCCGCACGCAGCAACAAAGACCCAATGCAGCCAAAAATAAATAAATAAATTAAAAAAAAAAAAAAAAAGAACTAATGAAACACCTGGCTTCATCCTGGACTGTCTGACTCCCTTTAAGGACGAGGTCTCCGTGCAGACATTTGGAAACAGCTTGCTTGGGGTCAGGTATATTATTAAAGTCTGTCCATAAACAGCAAGGTCTGAATCTTGGTAACCCATGGCAAGATTCCTAGACACCAGTGTCAGGCTGGGTGACTTCCAGGACCAAGAAAGAGAGGACCTCCTTTCAAGGCAAGAGAACAGCTGCACTCTTACTGCTAAATGCAAGAATTGTTCATTAATAGCCTGACAGGGGAGAGTTGCTTCAGGCTGCAGGCCCTCTTTGCTTTAACCACTGGATTTAGGATTAAGTCAGTAATGCTTAAACTGCAGAAAAAGTTAGTGCCATGAGAAAAAAAAAAAAAAACACCAGACTTACATGTAATACCCCATAGTGCATGATGTGCAGGTTCCTGGATCGTCTGGAAAAAAATTATAATAATAAAAAATAATCATCATCAAGAGTTCATCATTTGAAAAACCAAGCTTTGGAAAAGTTGTGGCTTGAGACAAATAGTTGTGGGATAGTTTCATGAAATATACTGTCTAGAAATGATATTTGAATAGATTGTACCATTTTTAATTAGTAACAAGATGTATGCTAGGATTTGTCTTTATCAAAGTTAGTAAAATAAGAGTTCTCATAAAAACTTGGCCTTGACTTGCAAGGAGGAATAGGCCCAAGCTACTGGGTCTTCAAATTGCTGATCAAGAATGACCTACAGGAAGAAACTCCTGGCCACTACCTAGGTAAAGGCATCAAGCACGTCCACACACACATTTGGAAGGGGCTGCAAGCTTCCAACCACGAGTGGTGGGTTTTTCATGAGTTACCCCAAATGCCTGCCAATGTGAGGGAGTGTCTTTTGGGAAGCTCCTTTGAAATCTGGACAATTATTTTTTTTCCAATACAGCATCCACTTTGTGTTCTGCACTTCACCACCCTCTTAAAGAAACTGTCCTGTTCTCATTAAACACAATGATTCAATGTGTCCCTGTTGGCTCAGAGAAGGACTCTTTCCTACAGCTTTCAGGGGACTTAATGAGACAGAAAGGACGTTGAGAATCACTGACTCAGTCTATTTCCCTCCCTCCTGTCCCTCCCTGAAAGATGCCAACTCCCAGATCCAATTATTAAGACAATTCTGTGACTTCCTCTGGCCTGCAGTTCTCGTGAGTAACAGGGTTACCTCCATTAAGTTCTTTCTGTGATCTAACCTATACTCCACTTCTGCTCTTTTCATTCTAAAAGGAGATGGAAAACAATTGCTCCTTTGGGAAACATTCCTCTTGGTATATGAGGATTTATGTCACCTTTAACTTTATTTAAACGAAATAAAATTATGTCCTTTGAACTTTGTGCCTAGTTTTCCTTCCTGATCTCTTCTAGGCTTTACTCTGGTTTTCAAGAAGTCTGCCCCTTGGTGGTAGAGTCAACTTCACCCGCATCTTTAGTCAGACTTTCATCTTGGGTCCTCCTCCTCGATGTGCTGCAAGACGATACTACTGTGTCTCACACATACTACGACTAATGCATGTGCCAAAGTTACAGTGGAGAATTTCTAGAAGAGGTTCTGCCATGTAAGCAGGGATCCTTAGAACCTTCTGGAAATAGCCTAGTGATGATATAGGCTGGCCTGGGAACTGGGCTACCTGTTTCTAATTTGAAGTTTTAACCCTGGCTTACCTGTCTTGTGAACTCGCGTAAGCATCACTCTGTTTTCTGGGTGCTGATTTCTGCAGGTTGGATGATACGGCTGCTAAGCCTCCCCGAAAGTCTAAGATTCTGAAGCTGAGTGTTGCAGGAGTTGGCAAACTATGGCCCACTCGGGGGCCAAATCCAGTCAGGCCCCTTTTGTTTGCATATTGTGTATGAATGCTTTCATGTTATAGCATCGGAGTGGTTGCGATAGAGTTAGAAAGTATTTACTATCTAGTATTTATTTACTTTACAGAAGATATGGGCCGGCCCTTGGCTGAAGCACTGTTGGCTCGTGACTTTGTCATGTTCGCTTCTGTTAGATAACACAGGTGTAAATGTTATTATCTTAATAGCTGGTCCCAGAGTTCCTCTAAAGGACTTTGTCATGTTCGCTTCTGTTAGATAACACAGGTGTAAATGTTATTATCTTAATAGCTGGTCCCAGAGTTCCTCTAAAGGAGAGAACTGTCTGTATTTAGGAAAATATCTTGCTAAGCTACTTGGGATAGAAGTTTAATCAGAAGGATTAAGCAAGAGCCAAGACAACCAAGGAGATAGCCAGGCCCTTCTGCAGGAGGCCATGGTTTGCTCATGGGAGGGAAATGGTTTTTATGTCTGGGTCAACGTGGTTTGCTATAGGGTGACTAGAGCAGGACAGTGAAATGAATCATAAACCAGGGAAATTAAATGGAATCAGGAATCTGAATTTAGAGGTGCCATGAGAAGAAAAGCTCACTGGAATTCTTAGAATTCTTAGGGGAGGGCTTTATGCTTCTCCAATCCATTGATTGGGGAATCTGAATCCATCTTAAGGGGGTGCAAAGGTCCCAATGAACGCTAGTGGTTATACTGGGTAAGTTTATTTCCTGCTACTAGTCTGTGCTTGCATCTATAGTCTTTTCAGTTCTGCTCCTAAATAAGTTGCTACTACTAGGCTTGCATTTGGGCAGCTTTCCTCTTCCCTGCCTGTCGCCCATGAACATATTTGACTCTGACAGTTTTGCTAATTTGGCAAAGGCTGGGGAAACTCTAATCCTGTTCTCTAATGTTCTGGCCATCCCTCCCATCTAGGAACTTAATGAGTTTGCTCTCTGCTCCCTTAAGCAGGTCACTGATGAAAATGTGAAACAGAACCAAGCCTCAGAAATGTGCATACCAATGTAATCTCCATTCCAGGGACTTTTCCAGCCCAGTTGCACAGTGAATTTGGTACCTTTACAACAGTTTGCATAAATGAATAAGGCATAGAACAGGAACCCTGTCTTATAACAGCTCATGAATGCCCACTAGTCTTTCTCATTAACAGTTCTAAAGCATTAAGAGTTATTTAGAAAAATTTTTCTACCGCAGAAGATCCACAAGTCAAACGTCAGCTAAATGGATTTAGCTTGACCACTGAGAGGCAGCTGCTATGGGATTAAGGAAAGGTAACAATTCCAAACCTAGAAACTGACTCTAAGTCAAGTTGGCATTTGCTTGGTAAGGAGGGCTTAAGGAGGAAGGTGCATTTTCCTGACTTCTAATATGCGTGTGTGTGTTGGGGGCGAGGAGTGAGGGGGTGGTGTTTGAAGAGTGTAAACAAGCTAGAATTGTTAACTGTCTTGGAAGCTTTACCCAAAACAGGGTATTTAAATAGCTCTGGTTATTTGATCTTGTCAAACTTTGAGCTGAGAGAGCATATTTTGAGGAGGGATGGGGCAAGTTCAGACAGAATTCAGAGAGTGAGAGACTTCCACTTTTAGAAAAAAGCCTTCAGAAACAGCCACTGGCTTTCAGCTGCTCACATCCCAGCTAAGGAGAATGTGCGAGCAGATGCCTTGTCAAGATGGGGATACAGCCTTCATTTCTTGAGAAAAATTGTTTTATTGTCTCATTTTTACGGGATGGGGTGAGTAGGACTACAGCGTCCACTCTGTCTGGACAGAGCTACGTGATTCTCTGCGTCACCTTTCCACTGTTTCCTTGGAGACCAGCAGGGCTGGAACTCACCACAAATGCCCTGTCCTCATGGAGACATTGACTCCTGCTGTCAATGTCACCTTCAGTGGTCAACTTACATTCTCTGACATTTTATTTTGTTCTCAGTAATACCTATAGCCTTCACCATTGAATAGGGGTGGATCAGGGCCACATTAGGAGTTCTGTACATCCTACTTACAAACTATATTGGAAAAGAGATATTTTAAACTTCAGATGGAACTGAACATTTAAAAATGTCCAGAGAAAAAAATTTATTTTTATGGTTTACATAAACTTTGAGTCACGTAATTAAAAATACATACAAGCTAAAATGACTCTAATTTGCTTTCTCTAAATTTATGTTTCTTATTGTATGTTTCTTTTTCGTTTGAGGGAGACAGAGGAAACTCGGTGCCTCAAGACTAGCCTTTTATCGTATAATATCTAGATATGCCAGAATTAGCCAGGGATTAGATATATTGTTTAGGCAGAATTGAATCTCTGTAAAACTGTGGGGAAAAGTTAGTGTCAAGGTGCTCCTAACTTGCCTTGGGCTATTTCTCTCAAAATACATTTTTAGGCTTCTAGGACTTTGTCCATACCCCGTGCTAGCCAGGCTTCCCTCTACTACTGCCTATTGAAACCTGTCTGTCCCATGTCCCATTACTGCAAAAACCTACTAGGTTACTGCCTAGAATGCTAGACTAATGGGCATGTTAAACTTGCAGTCTTGGGAGGCTCCTAAGCTCTCACCTACCTCAGTCTCTTCTCAGCTGTCCTAGACTCATTAAGGGTCCTTCTACCTTGGCCTCTTAGGCCACATCTGTGCCGTAAAACAGCACCCACCTCATTGTAATTCAGCATACCTTAGAGGCTTGCTTTTCTCAGGTGATCTCGACTTTTTGGCTCAGTCACCTTTCCAGGCCCAATCACCTATACCCTAGGCTTGACCAAACTTGGGGCTTTACTTGCCTTCCCAGTGCCTCCCACATTCAGGCAAAGCATTAGACCAAACTGATGCTCCACCCATACTTTATAGGTTTCTAGCCCCAATAACTCTCCGAGCTCCATAATACCACAAATCAAAAGCAGTAATCCCCATATTTTTTTGAAATATGGTTTAAAAAAAAATTAACAGGTACCTGCAATGCATATATGTGTGTGTGTAAATTATTTATATGTACTGGTGCATGAATATTTTACATACCTTAAAAAGGCATGCTAGGGCTTCCCTGGTGGCGCAGGGGTTAAGAATCCGCCTGCCAATGCAGGGGACATGGGTTCGAGCCCTGGTCCGGGAAGATCCCACATGCCGCGGAGCAACTAAGCCCGTGCGCCACAACTACTGAGCCTGTGCTCTAGAGCCCGCGAGCCACAACTACTGAGCCCGCAAGCCACAACTTCTGAAGCCCGCACACCTAGAGCCCGTGCTCCGCAACAAGAGAAGCCACCGCAATGAGAAGCCTGCGCACTGCAATGAAGAGTAGCCCCCGCTCACCCCAACTAGAGAAAGCCTGCGCACAGCAATGAAGACCCAACGCAGCCAAAAAAAAAAAAAAAAAGGCATGCTAAAGTAGAACATTTAAGAGAATAACCTAAAAATAATTTTGAATACAAGTTCTATATTTTTCTGCAGCCCAATGGATTGTCTTGCACACTTCTCTTTGAAGGCCACTGACTCAGGCCACGCCTAACCAAAAGCCACATCTGAGCTAATGAATTCATATGTTAAACTTCCAGGAATATGTCTTACGTTTGGTTCCTTAAAGTTATAATTGAAAGGAGTGACTCTGATGACTTCACTCATATGCATATATTTATATATAAGGACTCCCTGCACTTGGCTTCCGGCCCTTATTTACAGACAGACTATATAATTCTAATCAGCTTGTTCACCTAGCACTTTTGGGGTGGAGGAAAAGTTGAAAATATAGACATGAATGAACGTGTTTGAGTGATAGGGCTAGATTCTACTTTCTCCACCTTTCTACCACCCACTATAGCTTTAGTACATAAATTTATTCCCAGAACAAACTTTCTAGATGAAAATAACCAATACTTATGTCCCTGCAAAAGACAGCCTAAAAGTTCATCTATTGGGAATAGGTTAAAAAAAATCTGGTACATTCGTACAAGATGGGCTAGTACACAGCCATTAAAATTTTGTTTCTCAAGAGTGTTTAAAGACATGAAAACATTTTCAAGATAGGCTAGGTAAAAAAGGATGATAATCCATATCTAGATACATGTATAATCTATCTATCTATCTATCTATCTATCTATCTATCTATCTAGATACAACTTTATCAAAAATCAGAAGAAAAAGCTAAAATGTCAATAGTAGTTATGTGTGATTTATTTCATTTATGTGTCTGTGTATGTTTCCATATTTTCCTAATAAATGTGTGTTATGGAATTAATTAGAATCAAAAATGCTATTAAGGGAAGAAAGAAAGTGCTCAGGTTATGAGTTCTAGGGCTCATTTGGGCCACGTGTTTGGAAACACTCTCCTCCCACAGATCTCCCCCAAGGGACCTGGACTTTTGGTTCTGCTCTTCATTTTCTGTCCCTTTCCTGCCTACTTCTATTTTCTCATCTTTCCATTTTGTTTCTCAGCATTCCCTAATTCTACATCACTGGGACAAGACTGACGTTCTTCCATGGGGTGTGGTTAAAACAGTGGCAGATGTTTGTGTAAACTCCTTTTAAAAAATTCACTTTTAATATGAATTGTTTTTCCGATAGGATTCTGTAAAGGAGGCAGATGACTAGGAAATGGGGTTGTTCTTGGCTCTGCCTCAGACTCCCTAAGTGGGCTGGGGCTGTCACTTGGGCCAACCATTCTTAAACCACCATTTATGAGCACCTGCAGCCTTGTTGGAGCTTCAGCAGAATGTCCACCCCCTACTGAGATGCACTACTGCTCCCTTTGAGGAGAGAGACAGCATTACAAGCAGCCAGTACTTAAATTGTTCAGGGAGATAATTAAGCACATTGTCAATAATGCATATTATCCCAGAGTAAATATGTACTTAGTTACTGCACAGTGCTGTACAAATTTGTAGGCGAGTCACGGAAGTTCTTCAGTCTACCCAAGGAAAATGAACTGGGTTAAGAGATTTATATGCCCAAAGAATGCAACTAATTATAAGCCTAGCACTAGAAAGTACATAATCCAAACAGGCTTTGCACTTAAAATTGCTTCAGATAGGGAACACTCAAATATGAAATGGACCCTCTGACAGCTTTGCCAAAGCAGAAGATTTTTCTGGAAGGTTCAATGGTGCTGGGATACAAAGTATTTGGTTAGGGGGACTGTTGATGGTTTTCAGTCATTTTGTCCTCAATGGTGTCCAAGGACAATGAATAAATATTTGAATTGGCAGTAAGGCAAATAGTGCAGCTGACAATGGGGCACGGCACACTGGAGGGACACAGTAGTAGAAGAGACATGAATAAATAATCTAAATCATTGTCTACAAATGTTGGCTAAAGAAGGCTCAGTTCTCTGTTGGACTTTAGTCTTTACCAAGTCTCCTGATTCCAACAATGGAATAGCATAATAGGCAAGCTGTTTATGGATTTTCATCCTTCTCTAAGTCAACTAGCTGGTAGAAGTGATGGCTGAATATACACAGCTGAGTTCCTATGAGGATTGCTCACTACAGCCGTATGTTCATTCACTTATTCATTCGTTCTGGAGCTTACATTTTAGGGGGAAAACAGACAATAAAAGAAAAAGCAGATAATTATTAGAATGTAAATATAAATCTTCAATGAATGTATGAACATGGCTGGTTCATACATTCATGGAAGTCTAAAATGCAGACTCCATGAAGACAGCTTGTTTTGTTTTGTTTTATTTTTCTGTACCTTAATACCAACAGTATTGCCTGGCACATAGCAGATGCTCCAGAAATAGGCATTGAATGAAGAAGGAAGACGTAAATAAGTATACACATTCAGATAAAGGGTTAGAAGTGATGAGACTAGAGGGGAGAAGGGAAGTGTTAGATTGGCTAGTTGGGAGAGAGCCTTTCAAGAATTGACATTTGAATAGAGATTGGAATGGTAACAAGGAGTTAGTCATGTGAAGTTCTGAGGGCAGAGTGTTCCAAACAGAGGCTAAGAAAGCTTGATCTGTTCAGGCAACGTCAAGAAGGTCAGTGGGGCTAAAGGGAATAAGGAGAAAGGGAGAGAGTCAGGATATGAGGCCAGGTTCAAGGGCAGGATCAGATCAAATGTGGTCTTCTAGGCCAAGGTAAGAGGTTTGCATTCTAATCTAAGAGTAATGGGAAGCCATGAAAAACTGTATTACAAAATAACTTATTTTACTATAAACATGGTTACCTTTATTAAATCATGCAAAACCACGATTCCATGTAACACGTTTGAGAAACACCCTTTTAAGGAATATACTAGAGGGAAAATGATTAGAGATAAACTAAGACTGTGGCTGCAGTCATGAAGGAAAATAGATTTGGGGACTTCCCTGGTGGTCCAGTGGTTAGGACTCGGCACTTCCACTGTAGGGGGCGTGAGTTTGATCCCTGGTGGGGGAACTAAGATCCTGCTTGCTGTGCAGCGTGGCCAAAAAAAATCAGATTTGAGAGAAATTAAAAAGATAGAAGAATAGATGATAAAATGTGAGAGGTAGGGAGGTAGGATGATTCCCTGACTCTGGCTTGAGCACCTGGGTGGATGGAAAAGGAGGAGAACTCGGCAGTGAAATGACTTAGGAGCAATAAACACATACTTAATGGCAGTCCATACACTGCTTTTCATATTGTAATGAGTATATGCAGAAAAGAAAGGCAATCCTTGCTCTCAAGGAGTTTGCAATCTGGTAAGGGGACAGCAATTAACAAAGCTAATTAGAGAAGACATCATGATGTGGCAAAATGTAAAATAGGTGAAAAAACCTTTAATCTAGAGCACTGCAGAAATATTTGTTTAGGGCCAGAGAGAAACCCAGTTATGATTCTTCTCTCTTCCCCCTTAATTAGGCTTTTATCTCTCTTTTTAAATGAAGAAATTCAGAGCATTCTTATTATAGTTAGGGTTGCCAGATAAAATACAAGACTGAAGTGGGAACCCAAGGACTACAGTGTCAGTGTAAGGATGAATTAAAAATAAACTTGCCAGGAGAAGAGGACAGAAAAAAAATCATCCTGGTCTTAGCCTTGGATAGATTATAATATCAACAGCAAACCTCCTCTGAGAATTTGTAAACACACACTGGATCTTACATAGAGTTTTTAATCAGAATTCATGTTATCTATGTGTTCTAAAACACCTCAAAAGGCAAACTCAATTTAAACTGGTTCCAGGTAGGTAGTATCCCTAGGCAATTGGAAGAAGCAAATGCAAATCTTCTCTAGAGAAATGTAATCTTAACACAGATCTCAAAATATTATCACATTCAAGGAGAATGATCACAGTTTAAAAACATAAACCATAAGGAAATCAGGTGCTCTGAGTGAAAGTCAGCAGAAATAACAGACAGCAGAATCAGACCCACAGAGACTACAGATCTTGAAATTATCTGACATGGAATATAAAGATAACAAATATTTAATATTTTTAAAGAAATAAAAGAGCATCCTGAACACAGAAAAGTAACCAGTTTGAAAAGAACCAAATATAACCTCTATAAGTGAGAGACAGAGACATAAAAATGTGAATTTAGAACTCAATAGATAGGTTAAGCAGATAAGGCATAAGAGGAAGAAAACTAGTAAACTCAAAGATAGATACAAAGAAAAGACTGAAAATTCAGTCCAGAGAGACAAAAAGATAGAAAACAGGAAAGAGTGATGAGAGGTAATGGAGGTTAAAACAACAAGGTCTAACATATATCAAAGTTCCCAAAAGAGATAATATTGGATTGGCCAAAAAATTCGTTCAGGTTTTTCCATAAGATGTTATGGAAAAACCTGAAAGAAGTTTTTGGCCAACCCAACAGAATGGGAAAGAGGCAATATTCAAAGATAATAGAATACCTGGGAATTTTCCAGAATTGTTAAAAGATTCTAAGCATTAGTCCCAAGAAACAGCATAAACACATAATTATGTTTTTAATCTGCTAGAAGACCCATCATACTAAAATTGCAGAATAACCAAGAAAACGAACAGCTCTTAGACTGTGAAGAAAAATAAAGAACTTAGTAAAGAAGAAGAAAGAAAATACCTTGAGAAGAGGATATGAAAATTTGGTGGATGAAAGAGCATCAGTTATTTCAGAAAGACACTAAAACAGTGGCAGGAAGTTCTTTGAAATTTTGATGAAAGACTTGGACTCATAAAATGTAAGAGCCAGAAGGGAACTTAAGCTCAAGGCCCAGCTTGTATGTCCTAAGAGTATGAAACATTTTTGTTCGTTTGTTTTGAGTCCTCTAGTTCTTCCAAAAGAATGAGTCTTTTTTTCTGAGCTTCCAGTTAGCTTTATATTGATGCTGCCTCTCTTATTCAGTTGGATATTGTGAATTATTAATGACCTGCCGTAGTCAGGGAATATATCTTACTTATCTCTGCAACCCTAGTGCCTAGCGTTATGGCCAGCATTAATTCATTCCTTCTACAAATATATTTTGCGTTGTACTATATGCTAGGGCTACAATGATGACTAATTCCTGTACAATATGGAGCTCAGGGTCTAGGGGGCAATGCAGCAAGTAAAAAGGTATTGTAAGGAGTGCTGTGTGATCAGTGTTACTAATGGAATTGTGAACGATTTACAAAGAAGAAAATAGGGTGTATGTTGGGGGGGTGTTCCTTGAGGAAGTGACAGCTTAGATGAGACCTGAAGAATGAGTTTGAGGGAGGGAGGGAAAAGGAGAGAGAGAGAGAGAAAGAAAGGACCTTTTTGTGTGGAAAGGCCTGGAGGTAGAAAGAGTTAAATATATGGCAATAATTCCTTAAGTAAAAGGGCTCATGAGAGTCTCCTTGAAGAAACCATAGAGGGAGTGGCAAAATCTTGTTAGAATACAGCATAGATGCCTTCGCCTTAAAAACATACAGGTTTTTAAATAAAAGAATGCGAAAAGTACAAAAGTGAATTGCAAAGAATTTGAGGTAGTTAGAGTGAAGAGTAGATGTTAGGGCTCTAGGAAGCAGGAAAAGACAGGAGAGAGAAGACAGAAGAGACCAGTGACTGGATTATGAAGAAGCTTTTACATCACGCTCAGGGATACAGACTTTACCCAGAGCCGTGGGAAATCATTTTAGATTCATAGGCAGTTGTCACAACCAGGTTTAAATTTTAGAAAGTCATTTTTGCAGTATAGAGACTGGATTTTGAGAGTGAAAGAGTAGAAAAAGACTAGCATTAGGGAGACCAGTTAGAAGACTATTGCAGTATCCAAGTGAACTGTGTTCGTGACCTGAACTAAAGTATGGTCACGGATGTGGGTCGAAGTGGGCAGAGTGAAAAATGTTTAGGAAGTAGAAACGACTGGGTGACTGGATTGAATTATGTCCCCCCCAAACAATTTATTCAAGTTCCAACCCTTGGTGCCCGTGAATGGGACCTTACTTGGAAATAACGAAGTTAAGATGAGGTCCTACTTGATTAGGGTGGGGCCCTAAATCCAATGACTGATGTCCGTATAAGAAGGCACATGAAGACAGACGCACAGACACAGAAGGAAGATGGTAATGAGGCCACTGAGGCAGAGATTAGAGTCATGAAGGTGTAAAGCCAAGGAAGGAAAGGATGGCTAGCTACTACCAGAAGCAAGGGAGGTGAGGAACGAACCTCCCTCAGAGCCGCCAGAAGTGAGTCACTTGTGCTGATGCCTTGATTTTGGACTTGTGGCTTCCAGAACTGTGAGAAATACACATTTCTGTTGTTTTAAGCCAGCTCAATTTGTGGTTCTTTGTTACAGCAGCCCTTGGAAACTAATGCAGTGATATAGCGCGTGTTTAGGGACCACCATTTTTCTCTGTGTTTCTGCCTTGCTCTTTAAAATATTGGAAAGCTAGCTACCAGTCCTTCTGTCTAGTTCGCCTACTTCTTCTTAAGGGGAAGAGGAATGCTCTGTCCTGTGTGATTGGTGAGTTTGGGAGAAGAGACGCAGCATGCTTGAGATGGGAAGTTTCATGGAGGCAGGAGGAGTGTTAGGTTGCTCATTTTTTTGTAGATCTAATACACATTCTCCACTTTAGCCTTATAAACAATCAGGTTGATATTTTTCTCTTTTTTCTGTATGACACCCCTGCCAAAACTTAATGCTCACTTGTTTCTGAATTGTGGAGAGAGGTATTCCTAACAAAGCCCAGAGAGAGAGGGAGAAATAACGGTTTCTAGGAGTTTTGGCTTGAGCAGCTGAGTGGTACTGTATTTGGAGCCATACACTGAGGAGGAGCGGTTGTTGAGGACACAGGTGGGAGGTGACAGCATGTAGAAGGTGCTTGATATATTGGCTGAACTGAAGGTGGTCCAAGCCCCTCGTTTTAAGGATGAGTAAACTGAGCCCCAAGTCTTGTCCAAGATCATACAGAACAAATGCAGATTTGGAAACTTCTCTTTCTGTGAATTCCAAGTGATTTCTCTATCTCCTCTACTCCACTTCTCTTTAAGATTACACATCCTTGCTTAAAAATATTCCCACACTCATTCTAAAAGACCATAATATGCAGGCTTACTATGCTATTTAAGACCACTGATCCCTGACTTCCCTGGTGGTGCAGTGGTTAAGAATCCACCTGCCAGTGCAGGGGACACGGGTTCGATCCCTGGCCTGGGAAGATCCCACATGCCGCGGAGCAACTAAGCCCGTGCACCACAACTACTGAGCTTGCACGCCTAGAGCCCGTGCTCCGCAGCAAGAGAAGCCACTGCAATGAGAAGCCCACGCAACGCAACGAAGAGTAGCCTCTGCTTGCAGCAACTAGAGAAAGTCTGTGTGCAACAAGGAAGACCCAATGCAGCCAAACATAAATAAATAAAATAAATAAATATATATATATATCACATCACATTGTCAGCTAAAGAATGTCTGTCCAGGCCATAGCCTTGGGACACTTCATCTGGACTTTGCACCAACAGTTTACCCAAATCATTTAAGTAAGAGCCCTCCACCCCGTACAGAAGGGCTCCCCAGGATATTTCATCATTGCAGTTTTCATTTCAAGACTTTGCTTGGAATCTCCAGTCAGGATACTCTGCCAAAGTTAAACTGTCTGGAGCAAAACAGAGCAATCCTTTGGATCCTTTTTTTTAATTTAATTTTTTATTTTTGGCTGCACTGGGTCTTCGTTGCTGTGCACAGGCTTTCTCTAGTTGCGGCAAGCAGGGGCTGCTCTTCGTTGTGGTGCGCGGGCTCTAGGAGCGTGGGCTTCAGTAGTTGTGGCTCACGGGCTCTAGGGCACAGGCTCAGTAGTTGTGGCACACGGGCTTAGTTGCTCCGCAGCATGTGGGATCTTCTCCGACCAAGGCTCGAACCCCTGTCCCCTGCATTGGCAGGCGGATTCTTAACCACTGTGCCACCAGGGAAGCCCGATCCTTTGGATTCTGAAGTAAATGTCTGGGGCTGCAGGAGCCAAGCTGGAGGAGGCAGAGGGACTGGGCATGCAGTCCCACCAAAATCCTATGCTTTAGGATTTTGAAAATCCTTTCCTTTCATTTCCTGACTCTGCTGAGGTGCATTTCACAACCTCAGCATCCAGGGAAACTCTCCAGCTAAATACGTCGTTAGAAAAAAGGGAAAACCAAGACAACATACGTTGATCTCCCTTTGCTGCCTAAACAGAAACAAACTGCTGAAAAACAAAATTTATTCTCTAACAGACATATTTTCTGTTAGTAATAAGTCATTACTTTTTGCCCAAATTGCTCACCTGTGTAAGCAAACTAGAGCTTGTGTAAACAAGTCTTGTTATCTGGCGGGGGGAAAAAAATCTAAGAAGCATTCTGTGTGATAGGCTCTTAAAGAAAAAAAAAAAAAAAAAAAAAAGAGCCTCTTACATTTTTAAGAAGATATTTTGAAAGACTCTGCCTATTCATTGTCAGGAATATTTTAAAGAAGTGATGTTTTCTTTTGTGTATCTTCAAGTCGCTATAACAACTGGATCACTTTCTACTTGTTAATCAGGAGGCACCAGCCAGAGATTCTATCTTTCCCCCTAGGTTTAGAGCCTTTGCCTCTTACTCTACCTTTAGAAAACTTCACAGAATTTGGAAAGTTTTCTTCAAAAATGTTTCGCTTGGTCTGAGAATTTTGCTGTGTTCAGTGCCTTATTCATTGCTACCCATTTTCTCTCCTGTGTTATTTGATGGCTTCTGTGGACTACTGGGTACGTTTTGATTGCTCCTTTTTCTGTACTTCTGTGCTTTTATTTCTTACAGCCCTGAGAGGTTTTGCTGAGTCTCCAGAGTCGTGTGGTAGATTATACAGAGACCTACTTCCTCTTCCTTATGGATACCGTCAACCAGGAGTATCATGTACAGTTAAATATGGAGTTTTGTTTCCTTTAATGTTCCTCCTAAGCCCCTCCTCCTTCTCAAAAGCCAGCAATCCCATCTCAATTTTCATCACAAACTACTTGGACCTGCTGAAACAGTGTAGAGTGAGGGATGACCACAGCTCATAATTGTTCGATGACCTGAGCGATTCAGTGACCGTCTTCCCCAGGGTCCGTACACTCTTCTGAATACTTGGTTTTCATGCCAGTTGCTGGATGGCTCTAAATGCCATACAAAATAGGGCTGGAGGACCTTGGAGGGGAAGTAGTTCAGAAGCTGCTTAACTGGAATCTGGTTTGCCAAAATTTTGGTTGGCTAGCACAGGGTTGACCCCTACTCTGTCTAAAGAAATCAAAAGATTTCTCATAACAGTCTGGATTACCTCAAGTTCTGCCTGCAACAATGGACAGGGGCCGAGCAGCAGATGACTTCTCTAGATGGGTGGACCCCCGGGGGCCCGAGTCCCCAGCTGGCCCACCTGATCGTGGTTCCTGCCTGGCACCTGCAGGGACTTGAATTTAGGCCCCTTGATCTTGTTCAGTTTCCACCCCTCTCCCCCATTTATACAGATAAAAATACTGAAACCTAGACTTTTCAGGACTTGACCAAAGCCAGAAGCTAATTAGTGGTAGCTTGAGAACTAAATCTAGATTTACTGACCACTAACCCAGGGCCTCAAGTTCTCTGAACATCAAAACTACGTTTTACGGTGTTTCTCCAATACAATGGAGTTCACAGGACGTACAGTTGAAACTATGGCTCTGACTAAGAACTATACAAATCCACACACATGATCCCCTGCAACCGGTGATACTGCAGCAACTCTTGTCAGCATGAGCTTTTTCAACAACACTCTGTGTGTTATTTAGAATAAGAAGGGAATTAGTTTTCAGGTGTAGAGGAACACAGTACCTGGAGCCGAGCATGTGCATGTGTACGTGTGTGGGATGGGCTGGGCGAGAAGAAGGGAGAGACCCTCTGAGCACATTCTCCAAAAGTGGTAGTTTTTCAAGATTTCTTAAATGTACTAGACTGAGGTGAGGACTAGGAATTAGGAGAAAGCTGAAAAAATGTTAGAAGCAGCGCTATGAGCACAACACTGATTTATCTAGAGAAGGTAGTGGAAGATGAGAAACGTTTTTATGTTATTTGCTCTTCCATCTATTAATGAAGGGCACATGTCCTGGTCTCCAGCCTACAGTTAGTCTCTCCACCCCCCCGTCCCATGTTAGAACGCTGCTGTGTCTATGGTGTGAGAGTAGGGGCTCCCCAAACGAGTGCGTGTGTGCGTGTGTGTGTGTGTGCGCACGTGTGTGTATGTGAATGCACCCACAAGCATGTTAGAACGCTGCTGTGTCTATGGTGTGAGAGTAGGGGCTCCCCAAGCGAGTGCGTGTGTGCGTGTGTGTGTGTGCGCGTGTGTGTGTGTATGTGAATGCACCCACAAGCATGTATGCACAAGCATGTATGCATGGCTTTGTGAGGATGGACCATGAATTACTAAACAAAAAGGTAATACTCTTCAAATTTCCGAGAGCCCTTTCTCCTTGTAGCCGTCCCCAAAGAGAACAAAGATTAATAAACAAATCCTAGTTGTTTTGGTGCTGCAGTAAATAAAGTGAAAAGTTGACCATAAAAGAGAACTCAGGCTGTGGCAATACTTAATCTAAACAGCTCATGGGGAAATGAGCCCATTATCATAATAAAAATAAAAGCTTAGCACCTGCCAACGAGGCAAGCCACCCCTGAGACATGATGGCTTGTGGGGCCTTGCAGGGCTGGAGGTGCTGTGCTGTAGAGCCTACAATGGCCTTAACACAGGAGCTTTGTGATGACAGAGAAAAGATTCCATGGAACAGCCAAATGCCCAGTCCCTACAAAGCCAAGCTCTTCTTCCTAATGAATCTCATGTGACGGCTGTAACAGCATTCCAGTGGCACTTAGGTCTGAAAACAAGAGGGATTTCACAGTGTAATTAAGTCTACACAATAACACATAAAGTAGAAAGCAGGCTGACAATTATCTGCCGAATTTGAGGAGAGCTTGGCCTCACTATGAAGTATCTTCGATTGGCTATCTCGTATGATTCTTTGGGATAATTGCTGGCTCTGTCTTCCCTTCATTTCATGTTTTATGGGCCTGATTTTTCCGTGAGAGCTCTTCTATTTTCTTTCTCCATGGCATGGGAACACCCCAGGACTAGTTTGCAGGGTTCACTTAGAAAAGAGCTCCATTTTATAAGGCAGACCGTCTTGCAGTCAGCGGAGATTCCTCTTTCAGACACCACAGAGATTCTGTCTCCAAGGCCATTGTTCTTCCAGCCATTCCCCAGCCCTCCAGGGGCCTTCATTCATATTGGCAGGTGATAAGCTATGTTCAAGTCACGGGTAATCATAGTAATTCGGCATTTTTCCTTATTAGCACCTCTGAATGGAGAAACTGCGTGGAAACTGCTCATCTGTGCTGTCTCTTTTCTCTAGGCTTAGAGCTTTTATGCTCCAGATGGGCTATGTTGTTAGTCCAAAGGGATTAAACGAAAGCTCATCCCGGTCTTTCTAATGGTCACAAATTACATGGATGAGATGTTCAGCGTTTCTCTCTTCGCTTTGAGAGAAGCCACCGACCTGGTAGGAGAGCCATTGTTATTTTCATTCCTGGTTCTTGAGACACTATTGAATGAGACGCTGTCAAATGACGGACGCACACGTGGGTGCCTGAGTGATGAGAGCATCTTATTGGTGATGAGAGCAATTTTCCAAAGCATTAATGCGTTTTAGGAATCTCCAGTATTTTCTAAAAAAAACTTGGCACTGCTGGAAGTGAGGCTGGCTTGACCACAGAAGGCTCAAAACCTCATATATTTTGGTATGTGAATAGAAGGGAACAGCATTCCGTTTCCATAAGCACACCTCCCCAAACACCAGTGTTCTGTACCAACATTATCAAAGATGAAAGGGCTTATTTTGCAAGGAGAATTAAATAGGCAAACATTTAGAATCATTTGGAGACACCTGTGATTTACCCAACCCATCATGATCACTCCTGTAGGCCCATTATCATCAATAATTCTGTCTATATGCAGTAAATACATGTAATTATTTTTTACAATGGACTAATTACTTCATTCATCTAACATTTTGGCTGACAGCTGTGCCACCTTTGTGAGGCAGTATATTTATTTACTTAGCCTGCTGTCTGGGTATTTCTAAGCACTAGGCTAGCACTTCAAGGTCTAAGAACTATTACATCTAAAATTAGTGGATTATTTGAAAATTGTGTTTTCTTTGACCAGGACTTACGTTTAATACACCTTAAGGAAAGTTTGAGGAAATTTTCTGTCTTTATGCTAGTTTTGGAAGCTATACATTCTAAATGCCTAGAAAATGGACAGGCATGATAAGGTAGGTATCAAATGAAATTACACATCAGAAGAAAACATGTGGCTTGAATGGACACCAAGTGCTACCAGTTTCTTCTCTGTACAGGATTGCAAACTTGGGTGGTTTTTCTTTTAACATTTTACAGGCACTCCTCATTTTATTGCACTCCACAGATATTGCACATTTTACACACTGAAGGTTGTGACAACCCTGCATCGAGCAAGTCTATTGGTACAATTTTCCCAACAGCATTTGCTCACTTCATGTCTCTGTGTCACATTTTGGTAATTCTCACACTATTTTGAACTTTTTCGTGATTATTATTTTGGTTATGGTGATCTGTGATCAGTGACCTTTTATGTTACTATTGTAATTGTTTTGGGGAGCCACAAGCCACATCCATATGAGACAGCAAACGTACTCGCTAAATGTGTGTGTTCTGACTGCTCTGCTGACTGGCCATTCCCTGTTCTCTCTCCCTCTCCTTGAACCTCTGTATTTCCTGAGATACAATATCAAAATTAGGCCAATTAATAATCCTACAATGGCAAAAGCTAGAAATGATTAAGCTTAGTGAGGAAGGCAGGTCAAATGTTGAAATAGGCTGAAAGCTAGGCCTCTTGTGCCAGACAGTTTGACAAGTTGTGAAGGCAAAGGAAAAGTTCTTGCAGGAAATTAAAAGTACTACTCCAGTGAACACACGAATGATGAGAGAGCAAAACAGGCTTGTTGCTGATATGGAGAAAGTTTGAGTGGTTGGAATAGAAGAGCAAACCAGCCACAGCATTCCCTTCAGCCAAATCTTAATCCAGAGCAAGGCCCTAACTCTCTTCAATTCTAGGAAGGCTAAGAGAGGTGAGGAAGCTGCAGAAAAACAGTCTGAAGCTGGCAGAGGTTGGTTCATGAGGTTTAAGGAAAGAAGCCACCTCCATAACATGAAAGTACAAAGTGAAGCAGCAAGTGTTGATGTAGAAGCTTCAGCAAGTTATCCAGAAGATCTTTAATTAAGATAATGAATGAAGATGGCTACACTAAACAAGAGATTTTCAATGTAGACAAAACAGACTTCTATTGGAAGAAGATGCCATCTAGGACTTTCATAGCTAGAGAAGAGAAGTCAATGCCTGGCTTCAAAGCTTCCAAGGACAGGCTGACTCTCTTGTTAGGGGCTAATGCAGCTGGTGACTAAAAGTTGAAGCCAATGCTCATTTACCGCTTTGAAAATCCTAAGGCCCTTAAGAATTTTGCTAACTCTACTCTGCTTGTGCTCTAGAAATGGAACAACAAAGCCTGGATGACAGCACATCTATTTACAACATGGTTTACTGAATAATTTAAGCCCACTGTTGAGATCTGATCAGAAAAAAGATTCCTTTCAAATTATTACTGCTCACAGACAATGTACCTGGTCACCCAAGAGCTCTGATGGAGATGTATAATGAGATTAATGTTGTTTTCATGCCTGCTAACACAATATTCATACTGCAGTCAAGGAGTCATTTTGACTTTCAAGTCTTATTATTTAAGAAATACATTTCATAAGGCTATAGCTGCTATAGATAGTGATTCCCCTGATGGATCCGGGCAAAGTCAATGGAAAACATTCTGGAAAGGAGTCACCTTTCTAAATGCCATTAAGAACACATGTGATTCATGCGAAGAGGTCAAAATATCAACATTAACAGGAGTTTGGAAGTTGATTCCAACCCTCACGAATGACTTTGAGGGGTTCAAGACTTCGGTGGGGGAAGGAACTGCAGGTATGATGTAAATAACAAAACTAGAACTAGAAGTAGAGCCTGAAGGTGCGGCTGAATTGCTGCAATCTCATGATGAAACGAACATGACAAATTATATGGATGAGCAAAGAAAGTGGTTTCCTGAGATGGAATCTACTCCTGGTAAAGATGCTGTGAAGATTGTTGAAATGACAACAAAGGATTTAGAATATTATGTAAACTTAGTTGATAAAGCAGTGGCAGGGTTTGGGAGGACTGACTCCAATTTTGCAAAAAGTTCTGTGTTAAGAGGCTGTCAAACAGCACTGCATGCTACAGAGAAATCATTTGTGAAAGGAAGAGTCATTCGATGCGGCAAACTTCACTGTTGTCTAAAACTGCCTCAGCACCACCAGCCCTCAGCACCCATCACCCTGACCCGTCAGCAGCCATCAGCGTGGACGCAAGACCCTCCACCAACAAAATGATTATGACTTGCTGGAAGCTCAGATGATGGTTAGCATTTTTTTTTTTAGTAATAATGCCTTTTTAAATTAAGGTACATACATTGTTTCTTTAGACATAATACCATTCCACACTTAATAGACTACAGTAGAGTGTAAACATAACATATGCATCGGGAAACCAAAAATTTTGTGTGATTTGCTTTTTTGTGGTATTCGCTTTATTGTGGTGGTCTGGAACTGAACCCACAGTATCTCCAAGGTATGTCTGTAATTTCAAACTTACAGAAAAGTTGCAAGAGTAAAACCATTTATACTTTACTCAGATTTACCTGTTGCTAACATTCTGCCCCACTTGATGTATAATTTGCTCACTTGCTTTAACTCTGTGTATAAAATATACATATACACACACATACATACCTTACAAATACACACATATATTACATACGTGTGTTTGTGTGTATATATATATATTTTTTTTCCCACTCCCCTGAACCATTGAAAATAAGACGCACACATCGTGGCCCTTATCTCTAAATATTTCAGTGTGTATTTCTTAAGAATAAGTACATTCTCTTATATAACCACAGTATAGACATCAACTTCAGGAAATTTAACATTAATAAATACACTTATTTATCTACAATCTATACCCCAATTTTTTTCAGTTGACTCAATCATGTCCAGTGGTGATCTGTTCTAGAATTACATATTGCATTTAGTTATCTTGTCTCTTTAGTCTCCTATAATCTGGAACAACTCCTTGGTTCTTCTTTGTCTTTTGTGACACTGACATTTTTGAAGGACAGAAGTTCCTTTTTAATAGCATGTTTCTCATTTGGCATTTGCCTGCTATTTCCTGTTGGTTAGATTTAGGTTAATTGTTCCCAGCCAAACTACTGTGTAGGTCATGTGGTGTTCTTCTCAAGCTATCCTATCCAGAAATATGCAACACCTATCCATCTGTCCCTCTTTAGTGATGTTAATTTGCACTCTTGTTTTTGCATCTCAAGAAATTTCCTTGCTCTTCAATCCAGCACAACACTCAGCCCCTGAAACTGGTGAACAATTCCTTTAAAACAACTAAAAGGACGCTATTCCAGGAGAGGCAGGAGGAGGGGTTTCAGAATTCAGAGCTCAACACCAAGGCAGGAAGAGATTTTTGAGATAATAAAACAATATTAATAATTATGCTGTTAATAATATTTATAAGAAATGCCAACATTTATTGAGCTCTTACCATGTGCCAAGTACTTCACTACGTACTTTAAATGGTGTATTAGTTTTCTATTGATGCTGTAACAAATTATCATAAATTTAGCAGCTTAAAACATTACAGACTTATTATTTTACAGTTCTGTGGTCAGAAGTCGGTATGGGTCTCACTGGTCTAAAATCAGAGTCGTGGCAAGGCTGGTGCCTTTCTGGAGGCTCTTGGAGAGAATCCGTTTCCCTACTCATTCAGGTGGTTGACAGAATTCAGGTTTTTTTGTTTTTAATTTTTTTTTTGTTTTAATTTATTTATTTACTTTTGGCTGCGTTGGGTCTTTGTTGCTGCGCGCAGGCTTTCTCTAGTTGCAGTGAGCTTGGGCTCTAGAGCGCAGGCTCAGTAGTTGTGGAGCACGGGCTTAGTTGCTCTGCGGCATGTGGGATCTTCCCAGACCAGGGCTCGAACCCGTGTCCCCTGCATTGGCAGGCGGATTCCTAACCACTGAGCCACCAGGGAAGCCCCCAGGTTTTTTTTTTGCAGTTGTAGGACTGAGATCCATTTCCTTACTGGCTATCACGGAGGGTTGTATCCAGCTTGTAGAGGCCACCCGTATTCCTCAGCTCCGGGGGCCCCTTCGGCTAGCTTCAAAGCCAGAGGTGAGGGATTTCTCTTTCTCTTTCATCTCCTCCTGACTGTAGCTAGAAAGGTTCTCCGCTTTTAAGGACTCATGTGCTTAGGTTCGGCCCATCTGGATAATCTAGGATAACATCCCCATCTGAAAATCTTTAACATTAATTATATCTTCGAAGTCCCTTTTGCTGTGGAAGGCAACATATTCATAGGATCCGGGGATTAGGGCATTGACATCTTTGGGGAGCCATTATTCTGCCTACCATGGATGGAGTAACTCCCAGCAATGCTGAGAGGTAGGTCCTGAAATTGTCTCTAGTATGTATGATGATGTCGAAGTTTAAAGAAGTTAAATGAATTTCCCAGAATCACACAACTGGTAACGAGGCTGAGCCAGGATTAACTTCAAGCAGAAGGGTTTATCTAATCTGGAGGATTAAAATTTTTATTTTAGCAGCAGAATCCTTTATCAAACGGGAACTTATGAAAAATCAAATACATAAAAAAAGGTCAAAGCAAAGCTGCTCTGGCTAAATTGGGAGAAGTGGCAGTGGGGGGAGGGAAGGGCTTCACAGAACAGAGGGCAGACCACCGATCATCCAGTCTCTGTTTCCAGATAAGCATGTGAGGCCCAGAGACAAGTGCGCAATGACTTGCCTGAAGTGAGCTCTGGGGCTGGAGTCTGGCTCCTCCACTCCCCACAAGGGCTCTTTCAAACCTGCCCCATAGGTTTACCTGTCAGGAGTCTGCTTGTTTATTTATTCTAAAATTGTGTATTGTGCATCTACACGTGGTAGGCAGGATTCAGGTACTGATGAGACAACAGCAAAGAGAACAAAGTCCCTGCCTGCCTGGCAGTTACATTTTAATGAAGGAAGAAGCACAGCAAACAAGTTTGAAAACTAAATAAAAAATTAAAATATCAGGGACTTCCCTGGTGGTCCAGTGGTAAAGAATCCACCTTCCAACGCTGGGGACGTGGGTTCCATCCCTGGTCGGGGAACTAGGATCCCACATGCCGTGGGGCAACTAAGCCTGCGCGCCACAACTACTGAGCTTGAGCGCCTCAACGAGAGAGCCCACGTGCCGCAAATTACAGAGCCCACACGCCACAACTAGAGAGAGAAAACCCGCATGCCACAACTAGAGAGAAGCCCAAGCCGTAATGAAAAGATCCTGCATGCCTCAACAAAGATCCCGCGTGCCACAACTAGGACCTGACGCAGCCAAAAAAAATAAGGAAAAAAAAAAAAATCAGATAATTGCATGAGATCTGGCAGCATTAAAATAGGTGATTGCTGTGTGTATGTGGAGTGAGAATGGAGGTGAGGGGTAGGGGAGGAGAAAGAGAGAGAGAGAGGTAGGGACAGAGACAGAAACAGAGACGGGCTGACTTCTTTAGATTGGGTGCTGCAGGGAAGCCTCTTAGAGGTGATGTTTAAACTGAGATGTGATGGCAGGAAGGAGCCAGCCAGGTTAATATCTCAAGAAGAGTATTCCAGGTGGAGGAAACAACAGCTAGGGCAGGGCCTGGGAGCAAGAATGGGCTAGAAGCAATCTTGGCCAGGATCCCCCAGTGTAGCTGAGAGTAAGGATGAAGAGAGAGGGGTAGGTGATGAGGTCAGAGACGTGGAGAAGGCTAAAATTAGTAAGGCTCTTTGGATTACAATGCACATCTGTCAGTTGTCCAGCATTTTCTACTAGGTCTAGCTTGAACCAGGCATAGAATCCCAAGTACAGGATTGCTGGCTTCTGGGCAGACCAAAGCATGATGCCCCACCAGATGAGGTATCTGTTCATTGGACAGGGTTCCGTTGCTTTCCCTCAGTTTCTTGCTAGGTTCCCAAGTGGCCCATCCCATTAAGGCACACCCGGGCACATAATGTGACAGTTGGACCGTCGCTCTGCGTAACTGTCATCAGCCATGCGTGCCATGGTCAAGGTAAGCAGTCACTGACTTCATGCTTCTGATTTTGCAATTTTTAACATTCAAAGGGGTAATTACTATACCCAGTCCCCAGGAATAATTGACATATTTTATGTTTTGAAGTCTCAGTAGGTCAAACTTCCCATTTGTAAAACTTTTCGGTTGCTCTTTTGCCAAGCACATAAAACAAATTTACTTCTGAACTGAGACCTTGTATGCCAAATTTTTATAGCCTTAAATATAGTATTTTATCACTACTATAAATGTTGTCTCACCTCTCACAGACCCTTCAGTGCTAAAGGCAAGAGCCTTTCTAATTCACTTGTTTCAATTCATAGAAGATTTCTAAGTTGAAGCCGGGTCATGTGGATAATATTTCAGATGTACAGACTGCATTTCTGCTAAACATAATAAATCTGCAATTTTACAATTGGTTTGGGCAGCTAGCATGATTGTAGTAGGCTTTCCAATAAACACCCCTTCAAAACAACCTCCTTTCTCTTTCCACACTCACCTCCAGACCTCACCCAAAGGTTCGATGTCATCCCTGAAATGTTGGGGACACGGTAATATGGAGACTACATTTTTAGGTTGATTTATTTTTCTAGCGGAACATCCAGGTTTCTAGCAATTATTTTAGGGCATAAAGTTCCTTTGTGATGATAAATCAAGCTGTCAGCTCTTTCTGGTCCAAATTAGAGGTTGGAGAGATTGAGAAACTTTTCTACTTTAGTATCCCACCCTTTGCATCTCCAGATTAGATTATACGTGTTAGCCCTCTGGAGTTAATGCCGTGTTAGCCCTCTGGAGTTAATGCCATGTTTGTCCTCGGATTTGCTCTGATCCTGGTGAGCTGATTGAATGGGAACTTCTCAGGCATAAATGCTCCTCTCCCAGTGCTCTCATGGACCTCCCGGTCCCTGGTGGACATGGAACAAGGGGCTGGGAGGTAGACACCCCTGGGTCACTTGCCTGGCTCATACAAAACATTATGTACTTGTCTCACCTAGGGGTGGATAGTTTATAGACAGTCAGAACACACTGTTTTTATGGAAAAGATCTGGGAAAAAAAAAAAAAAAAAGGCAGCTACAGATGGGCATAGGCACCGTTGGGAGGAAAAAAGTTTCAACTGACCCGGTAACATCGCCAGTGAGGGCATGACTAATGTTGAGAGATGTTGGCATGGCCATCCCCTGCCTTCCAGTACTTCAACTTTGGGTACTTGGCCAAGGGGTGGGAAATGAGGGACCCTGTCCCTGTGCCCTCGGCTGTCTCCAGCTTGCTGTGCCATTTGGTCTCCATTTTGCTTCTTGTGCCCTGGGCTGGCCCACTGTGCTGGAAGCTGAACTGAAGCTGTGGGTCGGGCTGCAGCCAAGGTTTTCTGGTGGGAGTTGCAGGGAGACTTCATGGAAAGGACGAGTCTGGACTCCTACCAAATTACCCTCCTGTTGACTGTTGGAAGGCTGGAATTTCAGACTCAAGAGGTGCAGAGGCAATTTACTGACACTCGTTGGCCTGAGTCTTAGCTGGAGATCTGCCTGTTGAGCAGCTGGGTATCAACATTCAGATGCTCCCGCCTCACCCACACTCAGCTTCTCTCGATTCTGGTGTCTGCTCTGTGACTTAAATCAATTTTTTTTCTCCTCTGCCAGTGGAGCTTGAAGTTCTTCCTACCATCTGGTAAAGGACTGTGAAATGGCAATGTGGCAGTGGTGCAGGGAGATGGAGCTCTGGGGGTGAGATGAGGACAGGTCAGAGTAGGCACAAAAGTCACAGACATTTACTGAGTGCCTACCTGGTGACAAGTACTACGCTAAGTGCTTATGACACAGTGGCACGCAATTTAGAAGTGTGGCCTCAGGTATATCAACAGGCCTCTTGATGATGGCAGATACGATAGGAAAGAAAAAGGGTGGAAATGGAGAGAAAGCAAATTACATTTTATTTTGCTATTAATAATAGAAGCTCTTGGTTTCACTCCCTTAGGGAGCCCAAGATATGATCATTTTTCTAGTTTTCATTATAATCTCTAGGGCTATATTAGGAGGTAAAAAGAAGGCAACTTATGATGTTTTCCTTTACAAAAACAGGATGCAATTAAGAAATGAAAAGTATATGGGACTTGCCCAAAGATTTTCACTGTCATAGGGGAAAGAGGGAGATAGATACTAAGATTTCAGACTCCATTTTCCACCATCCCACAAAATCAAGCTGAGACCTAACCATCCAAGGTTCCAGTTACTACTGCTGGTCTCACTTTTATTTTTGTTGTCAAATTAACGGACAGACATAAGCTGAAGGATTTCAGAAATATCATCAATATTTCACTGAAAAAAAAGTAATTTGGCAACATTTTTCCAGCTTGTTACCCCTAAAAATGCAAAAGGGACATTCTTGTTGGTTTCTAGAGAGTTCTGTAGAGGTGAAATCCATCCCACCAGCCCATATGTCCCCTGCCCCTAATCACTGGCAGTTTAACGTTGCAGGCACCATGATGCTTTCAGGAATGGCAGCTGGTCTTCTGAACCCCTCCACCCTGTGCGTCGTGCTCAACCACACTCTGCGCTTTTGTTTAACTAGGTTTGTTTTGGAAGTAATTGGCTCAGCTCTCTTTCTGCAAGCACACGTGATTCAGACAGCCTTGGCTTGCAGCTCGACTTTGCAGGTCATTTACACAACTAGGAGGAGGAACTTTTGATTATACCTGGCTCTGGGGGAAAATAGCATGAAGTGCCAAGATGATGAGTTAGTTGCTCTAGCATTGAACTTAGGCTACCTTCCCACTATTTCTTCTCCCCCATCGCCGTAAGAATGTGAACTTGAATGTAGGAGGAGCAGAAGGAAACTTCAGGAAACACAACTAAGTAGCATAAGAATATAACCAAGAGTGAAACAAATAGGGCAGGTTGACTTACACGACTTTCATTCACATTCTCTAGGAAAATGGTGAATGAGTGCAATCTACTCTGGAAAAAGAGCAAATATTTGGATGTTCTGTTGGTTTGGAGCCAGAGAGTCCTAAGTTTAAATTTAGCTCTGAAACTTGCTAGTTATGTGAGTTTGGGCAAGTTGCAAACTCTCTGGGCCTTGGTTTTCTCATCTATGAAATGGGGATAAGGATTTTGAACAGAGAGGATTGTATTGGGGAGTAGAGATCGTGTTTGTAAAGTGCCTACCTAGGTGATCACCTCATATGGAATGGACAGTAAGTTGTAGGTATTATGATATAATGTATCTGCTTCTGCTTCAGCTTCATCCTCAACAGTGTTTTAAATATGATGTTGAAGTTATCTGTTTATATACCCATCTTAAATCAACTCTGATTGCACATTAGAATCAGTCCAAGAGTTTTGAAAAAATACTGATGCCTGAGCCTCACCCCAGACCAATTAAATCAGAAACCTTGGAAGTGGGTCTCAGCACTGCATTTTTCTATCTCCCCAGGTGATTTTCAGGTGCACCCAGGGCCGAGAATCACCGAGCTTTCCATTTCCAAGCGAGCCCTTTGAGAGCAGAGAGCATGTTTGTTCACCTGTGTATCCCCGTGCTTAGCCTGATATGGATGCGCAATAAATATTTCTTGAACTAAACTCTAAAAAATGGAGAGAAAGTTGTCCAAATTCCTAAGACTGGTCTCATATGGGCATATTTCTTGAGCAGCAGATAAAGGCAAGAGATACCAGCATGCTATTATTCTCATAATAGGGGTTTGAAAGAACAGGGTAAAGAAAGATCAAGGTCCTTTCAGCCGACAGTTTACCGATCATGTCATTTATCACTGGTCCTCTTTTTGACTCTTCGGTTGCCAAGGGATCAGAGAAGTGAGATGGCAGGATACTATGGGAAACTCCATCAGTTGAAAAAATATAGCAGCTTCTTCAGAAAAGTTTTTTTGAGAGAAGGAGAAAGTCAGACACTGCCAAGGTAGATAGTGGGCAATTATCTTGGATAAGATTCAGAGCGGTAGAAGAGAGAAATCAGTGACACAGACTGGGCGCATGTTTGGGGCTATTTCATGGGCAAACATAGGAGGTAAGACCTCAGCATATACCAGTAACAGTCTTAGTCATTATCACGTGAGAATGTCTTTAGGATGTCCACAATATTAGTTTCTTTCCCTTTTGCGGGCACGTGGCAAGATTGCATCTCCCCAGTCTGCAGTCTCAGGCAGAACCATATGATTTGCTTTGGCCAAAAAATATGTGAGCAGGAGTTACAAGTGTCAATCCTGGGGGAACCTTTAAAAGCCAGCGTGCTTTGCTTCTGCCATGACACGGTAATTAATGGTTGCTCCATCAACCTGGGTCCTGGACTGAGGACCAGGCAGAGCAGAGTTCTCAGATGACCCATGATGAGGATGTAGCACAAGTGAAAAATAAACCTTTGTTGTCTTAAGTTCTTGAGATTTGGGGATAATCCGTTATCATAGCACAACCTTGCCCATCATAGTGCATACTTGGGACAAACAGCTTCAAAGCCAACTACTTCCTCTGTGAAAAAAGTAAACAAAGTTATGCACAGGATTGCTTGAAACTGACAGCTTAATTCCTCTGTCACTTCCCATATGCATAAAATTGATCAAGTTTCAACACTTCTTTAATCCTCAGTTTCTCCAGCTGTAAAAATCACTGGATTATAGATGTGAAAATACTTCATCTCCGTAAGTGTTTAGCACAGTGCCTGGTGAATGGTGATGCTCAATAAATATTAGGTTACACAGTCCTGTTATTTGTGGAATAATAATGGGAAAGCAGAAAGCACAAAAGTATGCAATAAATATTTGCTAAGTAAATTAGTCAAGAAAGCCGGGATGAATAAGGAACCATGAAAGTGCAAAACTTCTGCAAATTCTTCCAACTGTGGGTTCTCTTTTCTTAAGGTTTCTTTTCTTCTAACCCACCACCTTTTTTTTCTTTTTTTTTTTTAAAGTATAGTGTCTGGACTGGGTCCTATCTGTAGACATTCAGATTTTAATTGCTGCGGGGTGTGGCTCAGTCATCGGTACGTTGTTTTTTGTTTTTTTTTTAAATTAATTAATTAATTTATTTATTTTTGGCTGTGTTGGGTCTTCGTTTCTGTGCCAGGGCTTTCCCTAGTTGCGGCGAGCGGGGGCCACTCTTCATCGCGGTGTGCGGACCTCTCACTATCGCGGCCTCTCCTGTTGTGGAGCACAGGCTCCAGACGCGCAGGCTCAGCAATTGTGGCTCACGGGCCCAGTTGCTCTGCGGCATGTGGGATCCTCCCAGACCAGGGCTCGAACCCGTGTCTCCTGAATTGGCAGGCAGACTCCCAACCACTGCGCCACCAGGGAAGCCCTAACCCACCACCTTTGAAATGAGATATCACTTAGAAAATGAGGGGAGAAGGAGGCTCTAATAAATGAAAAATATGTTTTTGTTTTCAAGACAGCACTGTCCCCACTGTCTAATAGAGCTTGCTCCTTTCTCTTTTCTTCAGCAAACTGGTGACAGTGCATTTAGATTCCAATCCTTCCTCTGACCATGGCTTGTGTTTGGCCTTTTAAAGAAAAGAGTCATCTCGAACTGCCCATGGAAATGATGGTAGCGAGGCACCTGGGTCATGCCCTAAGGTTGGCTGGATAGTGAGTAATGCAATCAGTCACTGCAAGGTCCTTTATGAATGTTGAGTTTCGTTTTTACAATCAGCAACTTCTTTCCAATTTAAAGGAGACACCAGGCTAGTATACATTTTATTCTGCAATGCCTTTGATTTGGAAGGCACCAAAACTGTTTGACACTGTTCTTGTTCCCCCAGAAATTTTATGGAAAAGGTCCAAAGGAAGATCTGGGTAAAAGTAAAATAGTGATCTGTGACTACCATATTTCATTTGAAAAACCCTGTATGTCCGCTCCATTGGAAAACTAAACCATGAAATTCATGTCTCACATGTCTTGATATTGTTTCCTCTATGACCGAGGTCTCACTCCTTAATAGAAAATAGAGTAGCAGAAGGAAGTGAGGTTGGTTCTCTAATTCCTGGATCCGAAGCTTGAATCTAACATGGGTCAGGGTGGAGAGAGCTCACTTCATATTCACAAGGAGAAGAGAGGGGTGTCTCTTGCCTATCATACCCTTATGATGGAACCCACTGTCCAGAAAGTAAAAGAGTTCCTGTGAACATGAATGAAACTGAAGGCAGGTAAAGTGGCAGAGAGGAATCCAGGGCTAAATGAAAATGAGCCCACCTTCTCTTAGTCCTTCTGCTGCAAGTATTCTCCTATCTGCTCTGCTCCATCTCAGAACATTCCAGATGCAGGTCCTAAAAGGCTGACAGTTTCAGGTGAGCTGTGATCCCAAATCAATTTGCATGACTGTTATGAACACTTTCACTGTTTGGTAAATTTAGTTATGGCATCTGGGCTTAAAGTTGTAGCTAAACAAAGTATAATAGCTATTGTGTGTAGAACTGAGGAAAGGGACAGATATAAATTTTTCTTTTATCTTTTTATTATTCCATAAAGCATAATATTCTTTTCTGTAGAATCAGAAAGGAAGAACATTAGGTGGTATGGATAGAATGGTTGTAAAACACATGGGTTTTGATCTTGAGCTATCTAGAATCAAGTCCTAGTCCTAATGTTTACCAGACCTGTTATCTTATGTAAGTTGCTTAACTGTTTTGAGCTTAATTTCTTCATCCGAAAAATGAGAACAATAATTACATTTACTTCTTAGAGTTAAGTGAGGTAATACACATATAGAACATGAGTAAGTGTTCAATAAATGCTGGCAATTAGGTTACTGTTATGGTTTTACTATGTAGAGATGGGAAAGAGGGGCACTGGTAACGTTATACTTTTCTTTTTAAATCAGACTTATTGAAATATAATTTTCATAGTGTAACATTTGCCCTTTTTAGGTGTACAGTTCTATGAATTTTGACAAATAAACATGCAGTCATGTAATCACCTCTGACAATCAAGATACAGGACACTTCCAACACCCCAAATAGTTCCCTCATGCCCTTGATGATAATGATGATGAGATTATTATTAACTGAACTCCATAATGTACTCAGATTTCCCTAGTTTTTACCTATTGTCTTTTTTTCTGACCCAGGATCCTACCTAAGTTACCATATTACATTTAGCAGTCAGGTTTCCTTAGGTTCCCCTTGACTATGACAGTTTCTCAGACTTTACTTTTTTGACAACCTTAACAGTGTTGAGGAGTACTAATCAGGTATTTTATGAAATAGCCCTCTATCGAGATGTTTTTCTGATGATGTTTTTCTCATGATTAGACTGGGGTTATGGGTTTTGGGGTGGAAGACTGCAGAGGCAAAATGCCATTCTGCTCCCTTTACGTGAAGGGTACCTGCCCATTAATCTGATATAGCGGGCTTCCCTGTAGCGCAGTGGTTAAGAATCTGCCTGCCAATGTAGGGGACACGGGTTCAAGCCCTGGTCCGGGAAGATCCCACATGCTGTGGAGCAACTAAGCCCATGTGCCACAACTACTGAGCCTGCGATCTAGGGCCCGCGAGCCACAACTACTGAAGCCCACGCGCCTAGAGCCCGTGCTCCGCAACAAGAGAAGCCACCGCAATGAGAAGCCCGCACACCACAACGAAGAGTAGCTCCCACTCGCCACAACTAGAGAAAGCCCCCTTGAAGCAACAAAGACCCAACACAGCCAGAAATGAATAAATTAAATAAATAAATTTATTTAAAAAAAATCTGATATAGCACTGCTGACATTGACCTTGATCACTTGGATGAGATAGTGCTTATCAGGTTTCCCCACTGTGAGGCTCTTCCCCTTCCTTCCTTTCATACTGTCCTCTTGGAAGGAAGTCACTACATGCAACCTACACTTAAGGAGTAGGGAGCTATGCTCACTTCCTGGAGGGAGGAGTGCTAGATAAGTTATTTGCAATGTTTTGCACTGAAGATTTGTCTCCTCTCCCCCATTTACTTATTTACTCAACCATTTATTTATTTTTATCTTATGAACTCATGGATTCTTATTTTATACTTTGGGTTATAAGCTAATACTATTTTATTTATATTATTGCTCAAATTGTTCCTGTTTTGGCTATTGGGAGCTCTTTCAGTTGTCTCCTATGTCCCTTTGCTGTACCCCCATCATTGTGGGGTTTTTTCCTTTGAGCGCTCTCTTGCTTTCTGTCACTACACAATGCTGCAGCTCATCTGGTATATTTCCTGCCCCAGTCCTAGAATCAGCCAATTTTCCAAGGAGCCTTGGTATCTTTTATTGGAGGATGGTGTCAAGAATCTAGATCTGGGCACTAGGTGTGGTTATTGCTACTGGGGTGTTGCTTCTAGGCCCTCTCAGCTGACCCAGCATGAAGTGCTTTTTTCTCTCCAATTTAAAAAGTTTTTTTTTTTCAAATCTACGGAAAGCCTGAAATAGCACAATGAACAACTTTATATGCTTTACCTCAATCCTTTTATTCCTCTGAACCATTTGAAAATAAGTTGTGGACATCATGACATTTCATCCCTAAACTCCCCAGCCATGACAATCAAAAATGTCTCAAAACATTGACAAATGTCCCCTGGAGTCACAGTCACCTCCAGTTGAAAATCATTGGTCTAGACACTTTCGTCAAGGCTCCTAGGTGATATTGTTAATATATCACATCAGGAAACACATGATGTTATGTTGTATGGAACTAATGATGGTAATGTTAAGTGTAATAACTTGGTTAAGTTGGTAAGCAGCAAATCCCTCCATTGTAGTTAACTAGTAATTATGGAAGTACTTTGAGTCTGTGTGATTATTGTGTTCCCGACCAATTTTCCACCTAATGATTTTAGCATCCACTCATAGTTCTCCCATGAATCAATACACTAGGGGATGTAAAATGATGATACTCTAATTATTCCCTTGCATATATAACAGGTGAAATCCTACTGTAAAGAGCTTTCTCCCTTATTCTATTTTCCCATCGCTTCCTTCCTCTCTTCTTTAAATATCATTCTTGATGCATAGATTATTTTTATTAATAGAACTGTAATCTTTATCATCTTTTTTTTTGATGCTCAGATTGTCCCAGATTGGCCAGTGGGAGCCCATTCACACTAATTACTGTGTCATTTGTTATGAATATGTAACCCACTTACATGGTTCAAATCAAAACTATGTAAAAAGGTATACCTAGAGAAGGCTCACTCCCATTCCTTTTACACTTTTCTCTGTAGGTAAGCATTTTCATTAGTTTCTGATGTATCTTTTCTGTGCTACTTATTTAAAAATAAGTAAAAAAATGTATATGTGTGTATGTGTATATATATATATATATATATACACATATGCACATATGTTTTATTTCACCATCTATTCTTACCAAAAAGGTAGCATACTATGTACATTTTTTGGCACCTTGCCTTCTACTTAACAGTGTATCATAAAACCACCATCAGTTCATATAGACCTTTGCTCTTTTATGGCTGCATAGTACTCCATTATGTATGTGTCCTTCAGTTGATTCAATGAGTTTCTTCCACGAGAAGGCATTTAGGCTGTTTAAAATAGTTTACACCACAAATAATGCCACAATGAATAACACTGTGAATATGCTGTTTTGAGTTTGTGGGTGCATATCCTCAGGATAAATTCCTAGAAGGGGTGTTGAGGGGTCAAAGCAGATGCGTATGCGATTGTGTTGTATATTGCCAACTTTCCTTCAACAGTGGTCGTACCATTTTGTCTTCCATCAGTTACGGTTAAGAGGGCTTTCTTACAGCCTTGTCTGTACAGTGTTTTGTAAGCTTTTGTAATATTGCCAGTCTAATAGGTGAGACATGGTATGTTACGGGTTTTTTTTTTTTTTAATTAAATTTATTTATTTATTTATTTATGGCTGTGTTGGGTCTTCGTTTCTGTGCGAGGGCTTTCTCTAGTTGCGGCAAGTGGGGGCCACTCTTCATCGCGGTGCGCGAGCCTTTCACTATCGCGGCCTCTCTTGTTGCGGAGCACAGGCTCCAGACGCACAGGCTCAGTAATTGTGGCTCATGGGCCCAGTTGCTCCGCGGCATGTGGGATCCTCCCAGACCAGGGCTCGAACCCGTATCCCCTGCATTGGCAGGCAGACTCTCAACCACTGCACCACCAGGGAAGCCCCTGTTATGGTTGTTTTAATTTGCATTTCCCATATAACGAACAAAGTTAAGCATCTTTTCTTATGCATAGGGTCATTTGTTTCATGTGATTTTTTTTTTGATTAATTAATTTATTTATTTTTGGCTGCATTGGGTCTTCATTGCTGCGTGCGGGCTTTCTCTAGTTGCGGCAAGTGGAGGCTACTCTTCGTTGTGGTGTGCGGGCTTCTCATTGCAGTGGCTTCTCTTGTTGCGGAGCACGGGCTCTAGGCATGAGGGCTTTAGTAGTTGTGGCTCTAGAGTGCAGGCTCAGTAGTTGTGGTGCATGGGCTTAGTTGCTCCGTGGCATGTGGAATCTTCCCGGACCAGGGCTCGAACCCGTGTCCCCTGCATTGGCAGGCGGATTCTTAACCACTGTGCCACCAGGGAAGTCCGTTTCATGTGATTTTTTTTTAAAATTTTTATTTATTTATTTATTTATTTTTGGCTGTGTTCGGTCTTCGTTTCTGTGCAAGGGCTTTCTCTAGTTGCGGCAAGTGGGGACCACTCTTCATCGCGGTGCATGGGCCTCTCACTATCGTGGCCTCTCTTGTTGCAGAGCACAGGCTCCAGATGCGCAGGCTCAGTAGTTGTGGCTCACGGGCCTAGTTGCTCCGCGGCATGTGGGATCTTCCCAGACCAGGGCTTGAACCCGTGTCCCCTGCATTAGCAGGCAGATTCTCAACCACTGTGCCACCAGGGAAGCCCTCATGTGATTTTTAAAACCTATTTCTTTCTTCATAATTCCCTGGCTCTTACCTTAGATCAGGCTCCTGTTACTTCATACCCAGAATTCTGAAATAGTCATCTAGCTGGTTTCTCTGCCTGCAACCTCACTCCCTTTCAACTACCCTCAACACAGTTATTGGAGTTACAAAATTAATCTTTTTAAAACACCTCTTCAAAAAACTCTCTTTTTCTCTTCTATAAGAACCTTCAGTTATTCCCTTTTAGGCACAAACTCATGAGTCCAGAATTCAAGTTATGATTTTCAATCAGTTCTCTAAAGTGATTGCCTATTCCCTTGTATTTGCAGTATTATATTCCTTCTGCAAAATTAGTGTCCTAAAATCCATGGCAGAAATCCTTCCCTCCAAACCTTTTTTTCTGCGATTGTCCAGGTCAAAAGCCCCTCCATAGTGCAGCCCTGCTCTCTTATCTGTCTAAATTCCATGGAAACTCTAAGGCTCATCTCAAGTCCCATTTTCTTGGAAGCCTTCCTTAATCACTTCAGTGCCCAGGGCTTCCTCCCTTTGCTAAATTCACTTGGTACATATATTTATCCCCTTAATTGTCACTTAATTAATTAATTTATTTATATATATATATATTTTAACATTATTGGAGTATAATTGCTTTACCATGGTGTGTTAGTTTCTGCTTTATAACAAAGTGAATCAGTTATACATATACATATGTCCCCATATCTCTTCCCTCTTGTGTCTCCCTCCCTCCCACCCTCCCTATCCCACCCCTCTAGGTGGTCACAAAGCACCGAGCTGATCTCCCTGTGCTATGTGGCTGCTTCCCACTAGCTATCTGTTTTACATTTGGTAGTGTATATATGTCCATGCCACTCTCTCACTTTATCCCAGCTTACCCTTCCCCCTCCCCATATCCTCAAGTCCATTCTCTAGTAGGTCTGTGTCTTTATTCCCGTCCTGCCCCTAGGTTTTTCATGACCATTTTTTTTTTTTAGATTCCATATATATGTGTTAGCATACTGTATTTGTTTTTCTCTTTCTGACTTACTTCACTCTGTATGACAGACGCTAGGTCCATCCAACTCACTACAAATAACTCAATTTTGTTTCTTTTTATGGTTGAGTAATATTCCATTGTATATATGTGCCACATCTTCTTTATCCATTCATCTCTTGATGGACACTTAGGTTGCTTCCATGTCCTGGCTATTGTAAATAGAGCTGCAATGAACATTTTGGTACATGACTCTTTTTGAATTATGGTTTTCTCAGGGTATATGACCAGTAGTGGGATTGCTGGGTCATATGGTAGTTCTATTTTTAGTTTTTTAAGGACCCTCCCTACTGTTCTCCATAGTGGCTGTATCAATTTACATTCCCACCAACAGTGCAAGAGGGTTCCCTTTTCTCCACACCCTCTCCAGCATTTATTGTTTGCAGATTTTTTTGATGATGGCCATTCTGACCGGTGTGGCACTTAATTTAAATGGCTTTTTTTTTTCTTTCAGTTACTTCAAATTTTTCAAATTTGTGTATATTTTCCCCCAAGAGTAGGGACTATTGCTGTTTTAGTAAGTATGCAAATATTAATCAGTTTTCATCACCCATTTCTGAGCCAAGATAAAGGCACATTAATCTCTCTATTTTATCGATATGGTAAGGAAGTAAAGAGATCTTACGCAATTTGATTAAAATCAGTCATTAAGTCAAGTCAATGCTGACGTAGGTATGGGCCCCAAATCTTAGGTTATAGTCAAATGTCAAGTGTAAAAATGATTCTATTTGCTTATCCTCTCAGTTAATGAAGACATGTAATTTAGAACACTTAGATTTATCTTAGTTGAAATTTCCATTTAAGATATTGGTTACAAAGATAAAGAATTTGGCATCAAATCCTCTTAGAATAAAATGATATTATGTAAAATGCTATTCGTTTGTTTTCAGCCCGATAAAAGGCCCATAGACACAGTCTGACTAGAGAAAACATATCTAAATCCATGTGTATCCTGAGCCATGCATCTCTGCTTTGAATTTGGGCAACTCTCAAATTCAATTCAACAAACGTTTACACATTTATTGTGCTTTTATTATACCCTAGACATGCTGCTAGTTCTTGTGGGAGCAGTGTATATGTCACAGAGTTTGTTCTGAAGTAGTTTACTCTCTAGGCAGAAAGATGTGTACACACCAAATATTACACAAATCAGCAGTAAAAAGTATTATCATTGGCCTACAAACCAGGGGAAACAAGAAAAAAGAGTTAATTCTATTGGAAAGATTAACAAAAGCTTCAGAAATAAGATGATAATTGATTTCAGCTAAGGCAATACAAAAATAAACAAGGTTCAACATATAGTTAATAAATTAAGAGAAATTTTCAAATTTCAAATTAGAAATTAGCAGAATGTTCTATGTCACCCTCTCCTGCAATCCTACTACACTGTATACATCTCTCTACTCTGGCAGCTTGACTTGTAAAAGATTTGGTTCCAGGTGTGTCACTTATGGCAGCCAGAGAGGGCCTCATAGCAGAATCACAGTCATATCACCTTTGAATTCCCACTGCCAAGGCCAGCACTCTGCACATAGTAGACAACTGAAGTCTCTTAAAGGAGGGAATGAAGTATTTTAATAGCACTTTGTAAAGTGAATCAAACTTTCTAATTTATCTCTTTTTTTGAAAACTGATTCTTTTGGATTTTGAGTCCCCAGATTGCTGGGGTCTGCTATGGAATTCATCATCCAGGGGAGACATCTCAGTCTCATCTTTAGCTGAATCAGCTAAGAGAAGGGTGGGTACAATACAGATCATGGTTGTTACCGTTCCCACCCCCATGCCTAGATTCTTACTGATCCTAAATGAGTCCACACACATTCATCCACCTCTTTAAACCTGAGAGCCGAAATCATAGGTTTGAGATTTTACAGACAGACAGACACATACACACACACACCCCCCTCCATGATGCATAAAGATGTTAGCATGGACACATAACACATGATAGCAAAGGTATAAAAAGAGACCACAAAATTTAGCAGGGAAAATGGGCAAACCAATGGGCAAATATGGTCTGAAATGGACAAAAAAGTGAAATCAAGATAGTCAAAAACATTTATCATTGCTCCCTGCAAGAAAGACTACGTCCCATCTCTTCACAGGAAACATTGGAATTTACTCATCTTTTAGATTTTAATACTTTCATTACTTAGTTTAGATCTATTTTTGCTTCCCAGAAAATTAGTATTTTATCCTTAAATCTCTGACTCTAAGTGCTACCCCCTTCTTAAGTGCGACTTATTATTATATTTTATTTTCCAATAATATATGCTCCATTGTATAGTGGAAGGTAATGGGGGAATGGTATTCCAGTTCCTCAAAACTCTGTTTTATAGTTACATATATTATAGATAATATGTCTTTCCGTTTAAGGCAGAGAGAGATGGTGATGGCCATCAGATAAATTATAACTCATGTATAATATTTAAGAATTAAGGGAATCTATTAAGTAAGGCCAATAAAAAGTCTACTTAATCCTGGCACAGTCTAACCCCCTGCAACTTCATGAGTGCTTTATGAAGCATGGGCTTCACTGACAACTTGTTAGAAATGCAAATTCTTAGGCCCCACTCTAGACCCCTGAATCAGAATCTGCATTTTAACAAATCCCCCTTGTGATGTGTGTGCACATTGATGTTTTAGAAGCATGAGTTAACCAGTCACAGGGTTTCATGGAAACTCTATGAAGAGAGATTATCCCATCCATCTTTAATTTAGGTTGGGTTTCCTTTCAAAGATCCATAAAACCAAGTGCCAATTATGTCAATATCTTGCCTAAATTTACATTAAGATACATTCTTGGGGTTTGGTGGCCTCCCGATTTTTCATTTTATGTCCAATCCAGTGGTGCTGTGTGATACACACTGTTCTGCAGGAGAACCAGGCGTGCACGGGGAGAAAGGAGAAGGCAATCATTTGAACTAGAGAATTATATGGAAGACTGGCAAGTGCTTTTCATTGTATGATGGGGATTTTAAACTCTACTGACCCCATGTTGCTTTCCTCTCAAAAGATTGTCTTGGGCTCCAAGCAGTAGAATCGTTTTTGCAAAGGAAAACTCCCAAACTTCTGAAAAGCTTTTGTGTTTCATATACGGAGTGAGTTAGAGTAATTATGTATTTCTTTGCTTGAGTTTATTTCTCTCCCACCATTACTCATTTCAAAATTGTCACCTTGAGAGGCTAAGCAGAGGCCGAGTCTCAGGCACCCTGAAATGTGGTTGCTGTAGGTATCACCTGCCGACTAGGTAACAACCAGAGGAAAAGATACCTGTCCTTTCCTAAACTTGAGTTTCGCGAAGACTAGTGACCTATCCATTGCCTCAAAAGGGAGCATCTCTCACTGTGACCCTGTCTGCGTGGAAGTGAGCCCACTTAATGGATACTGATGGTGACAACAATGACAAGAGTCCCTGTTGAAGGAATGACAGGATGCGGATGTGTGAAGAAGGACACAGTTATTTCAACTCTAAGGAAAAAGGGAGATGACGTACCTAAACTGCATCCCAGACACCCTTCTTCACAAGGCATGCATTCTTCGTAGTCTGGGTCTTGGACTTCACCTATACAATAAGAGGAGTAAAAAGCACAATTCCATTTTCGCTGGATGGAGACACATTAGTTGCTATAAAAATACGTTGGCGTGTAGCTTATTTTCAAGCAAATCATAGAGCAATTATGAAACCCACAACCATGACTGAGGATGTATGTGTCACCCACATTTTATCTCCTTCTATTAATTTAATAGATTAGATTAGTTTGATTGGGTACAAATAGCACAGAGTTGGACTGTATGCCATGCAAGTAGCTTTGAAATCAAGTTGGTAGGTTTTATTTATTAAAGAAGTAAGTTCAGTTTCTGGGAACGTAGTTGGGTATATAAGTGATGAAGCAGCCTTACCTTGTCCACACTCTAACTTCCGGCAGGTGCGGTTGGAGGGCACCAGGAAGTAGCCACGCCTGCATCGTGTGCAGACGTGTGAGCTGTGGCAAAGCTCACAGTTGTCTGGGCAAGGCCGGCAGGTGTGGTCCTCGTCAGGGTAGTGGCCTGTGGGGCAGCTCTCCCGGCACTCTCCCCAGTACAGGAACCACTCTCGGCCGTGCTTATCTAAACAGATAGAAATGAGCAAAATTAAAAGAAGGAAAATGTACAAAATTAACCATGAAGGTAATATAACTGAAGTCATTTTATTAAAAAGATATGACCAACTGCTTTTGCTCCCAGTGGACCAGAAAGATAAGAATGGTTGAATAGAAAATGCAGTATCTTTGAACTTGTAGTTGAAAAGACTTCCTTGGGCTCCTTTTGGTGTCTGCAGAAGCTCACAGAGTTGGGGACTATAGAGATCCCATGAGAATAAACAAATGCTTGATGATAGATGCATTTCTATGATAGTGCAATCTTTTAGGATGATTTTGAATTCTGTTATCAAAATCACACACTTGTGTTAACTGTATAAGGACTGACTTTTTGCACAGCTACCAATTCCTGTATTGACAGCCTATTGAAGCACTCAACCAAACATGCCTCTTTGACTCCTTTATATGAATTCCTGGAAGTTCTGAGCGGCGGTCAACATTGGACTCTGCAAGGAAAGAATCAGCAGTACTCCCAGTATGAGACTGTGGGAATCTGCTCCTGCAGAAGACCCAATGTTGCCCCTGGAGGGAATGGAAAATTCTAATCAATTCCAAACTATCATAAGGAATGCAAAAGGATTCTAATCAGTTCTAATCATACACTTAAACACACAAGATTAAAGTAGATGCACCTAGAGGCCTCCTACCTCCCACCCCCTGGAGTTTTTGCTTGTGCTAAGTGTGCCCAGGGCATCCATCTTCTCTGAATCAGGTCTCCCACATGCCCCTGGCTCTGAAAATATCTGCATTACCTAAAATAACTGGGTCTAGAGCTCACTCATCATGTGATCTACCACACGAAGACCCAGAACCATTGACCTTCAAGATGCAAGGCTGCTGGGACTTCCCTGGTAGTCCAGTGGTAAAGAGTCTGCCTTCCAACGCAGGGGACACGGGTTCGATCCTTGGTCAGGGAACTAAGATCCCACATGCCGTGGGGCAACAAAGCCCACGTGCCACAACTACTGAGCTTGCGTGCCACAACTACTGAGCTTGCACGCCTCAACTAGAGAGCCTGTGTGCTGCAAACTACAGAGCCCATGTGCTCTGAAACCCATGCACTACAACTACAGAGCCCACGCACCCTGGAGCCCTCATGCCACAACTAAAGAAGAGAAAACCTGCAGGCCACAACTAGAGAGAAGCCCGTGCGCCACAACGAAGAGCCCGTGTGCCACAACTAAGACCCGATGCAGCCAAAAATAAATAAAATTAAAAAATAATAAATATTTTTTTTAAAAAAATTTGCAAGGCTGCTGAATTTGTAAAGATAGCGCTAACTCCATGTTACAAGTGCAAAATCCGAAAGTCAGTATAATATTGAATATTAGATTGAACCACATGAAATTGCCTACATTCGACTGTTTTTTACCTGTAAACTAGGCACTTTCAAAGGTTTTAACCTAATATTCTTATTTGATTAAAGCCCTATTTCAAATACAATTTAAAAATCACACCCTTGGATTATGGACTCTGAAGCTCCCTTTTTTCTGATGGTGATTTCATGCCGGAAGTCTGCTGGTCCCCATGGGACAAAGAAAATAAAGAGAGTGTTGAAAGAGGTGGTAGAAAAAAGTGTTTGCAGTCTCCAAGTTAGACTTGGAAAAACATTATCCTCTAAGGGAAGGAGAGTGTTTGGGGGGATGTAATGTGCATTTGGTGATTCTACAGCTATAGATCAAGGTTGTGGAGCCCAAAACCCCAATCTGGTGGGACCTCGAATCTCAAGAGACCACAAAAAGGTCAACTTTCCAAGTTTTGTTCTTCTCATTTCTACCATGACTCATTGAGAAAAGATTCTGTTTTACAAAGTGCCAACCTTCTCACATGTAGGTAGGAAGATGTGAGGGAGAGCAGTGAAAAGCCCACCCTCTCCTCCATCCAGCTGTTGCTGTACATTCCCTACACCTTCACATGATGTCAACTCAAGATCTAGAGGCTTAAGGGCAGCTTGGCATATGGTGAGTTCTAAATATATATTTGTTGAATGACTGAATGTATGAGTGAGTGAATTCATATTTGTCAATATTCCCATTTTTCCAACGTATCCAACTGGATCAACAATCTTTTTTTAAAAATTAATTAATTTATTTATTTTTGGCTGTGCTGGGTCTTCGCTGCTGCATGCAGGCTTTCTCTAGTTGCGGAGAGTGGGGGCTACTCTTCATTGTGGTGTGCAGGCTTCTCATTGTGGTGGCTTTTCTTGTTGCGGAGCACGGGCTCTAGACGTGCGGGCTTCAGTAGTTGTGGCACACGGGCTTCAGTAGTTGTGGTATGCGGGCTTCAGTAGTTGTGGCTCACGGGCTCTAGAGCACAGGCTCAGTAGTTGTGGCACGTGGACTTAGTTGCTCTGCGGCATGTGGGATCTTCCCAGACCTGGGATCGAACCAGTGTCCCCTGCATTGGCAGGCGGATTCTTAACCACTGCGCCACCAGGGAAGTCCCTGGATCGACAATCTTAAAAATGAATGATGATGGGTTCAGATATTAGAGGAAATGTTCTCCAATTCCATTTTATTTATTATTTATTTATTTATTTATTTGGTTGCACCAGGTCTTAGTTGCGGCTTGCCGGCTCCTTAGTTGCGGCACGGGGCCTCCTTAGTTGTGGCATGCGAACTCTTAGTTGCGGATGCATGTGGGATCTAGTTCCCTGGGCAGGGATCAAACCCAGGCCCCCTGCATTGGGAGTGTGGAGTCTTAACCACTGCGCCACCAGGGAAGTCCCTCCAATTCCATTTTTATTGTTCAGATATGGCTTTGCTATTTGGACCCCTCTGGGTATTATAATTTGGGTTTAAAAGACAGAGATTTAAAGGGTCTTGTTGTTTAAAATACATGGACCATGCAAAAGGAAGTCACTTAGGTACCTTAACAATGGCCAGCTTTCCCCACGTGATTGGTTCAGGATTATGCCAAGATTTGATATTTCTACTAGCTTGACAGCATGGCCGCTCACTTAGCTTTGGATGATTATTTGGACGCCTCAGTGATTCGAATATCATGCATAAATTTTTGGCTACTTGCCCAGAGTCTCAGAATTTAAGTTCCTGTAATGATATGGGGGGGAGAGGCTGGTTCTTGTAGTAGAAGTGCTGATATTTTTGTTATGTGACAAAACCGTTCATGCGGTAATAGGAGACAAGAGTTAAAAATCAAGGAACTCCAAAAGAGGTTCAGATTGGCTTTCATTTATACTGAAGAGTAATTAACTGTTTCCAGAGTATTTCTTGGCAACCGATTTTGTTAGAAGAGAAGGTGGACCAACGTGAAGGCATTGGATGTCTGCCGGAGGAAAGGAAGGTTGAGGGTTGAAAGGCAGGAAGGGAACAGGATTGCTGGAAAGGACGAAAGAAAGGCTGAGGGACTCTGAAAATAAACTTTATGAAGTTTACTCCAACATTTTGCTTACTGAAGCTGTTGTATGATTGGTAGAATTTAGCTTTGGGCTCAGTTTGGTAGAGGATAAACCTAGAAGAGAGTTTAGAGTGAATTTTCACCAATAGAGCTGGAGATCTGCCTTTCCAAAAGGATTCAGACCTAACATTATCAAAGTTACAATTAAGCAAGGGATGAAATTTCTACAAAGAGATGGGACAGGCTTATGTGTGTAGGTGGGACTCCCTAGCCAGAGGAATTTCAGCCTTTGAATAAAGCTTATTGATATAGAACTGCACCCATTCTATCATCTATCTTCTGCAGCTCTGCCTCATGGATTAGCTGCACTAATATGTGGACTTGGGATAGTACAGTCTTAACAGGCAGAAAACCCTGCTAATCAGAACCTGCTCAACCATCCCCTCTTCAGGAAGCCTCCTGTTCTTGCTACAGCTGAAAGCAGTGACCTGTAGTAGGGTTGCTACCATTCATTCAGTCTTTATCTAATATCTTCCTGTTTTATAATACATGAGGACAAACCCTTCTGTTAGATTGTAAAACTCCTTGAAAGTGAGTATCATGCTATTATTTACTGCATTTTCCATGGTACCTATGTAGAGTAACTTATATGTGGGAGGGGCACAATACATTTTTTAAAATTATTGAGGTATAGTTGATTTAAATGTTGTGTTTATCACATGTGCTTGTGAGCTTGATAGCTCCCCGATCCTCAAAGACTTTTCTGATGAGATCAGTGGTGATAGTAACAAACATAAAAAAAAATAGTTGTGCTTTTTTTCTGCTATACAGAGAAGTAACTCAGCTATACATATATATGTATATTTCATATTCTTTTCCATTATGGTTCCTCACAGGATATTGAATATGGTTCCCTGGGCTATGTACTAGGACCCTGTTTTTCGTCTGTCCCATATAATAGTTTGCGTCTGCTACTCCCAAACTCCCAGTCCTTCCCTCCCCTACCTTCTCTCCCCCTTGGCACCACAATACATTTTGTTAAGAGAACAGGTTAAACACAGACTTTGAAATAGAAAACACAGAAGAAATGTCAGGGCATTTTACGTGTGGATTGGTCCAAGTAGCCATAGGATGCTTAGAACGTTTTAGATACTTGTTTAGCATTTAAGCTACTCCGTAGTTGTGTATATATATGAAGATTTAGTGTGTTTTAAATGTGAAAGGGAATTTAGATGCTGTCTTGTCCATTCTCCCCCTTTTTACAAACATGGAGAGACTTAAAGAGGTGAGGTGATGGGGTTAGTGTCTTCTAGTTTATTAGTGACAAAGCCGAGACTAGAATCCAGGTTTTCTGAGTGATATTGTTTCTACTGAACCATACATTCATCCATTTATTTATTGTGTGCCTTCTATATGCCAGATTCTGTGCCACGCTCGAAATACGGCAGAAAACAGGTAGAAACCATTGACTGTTCTTACAAGGCACAGAGTCTGATGGACAAGGTAGATAGCAAGGGTGAGGAGGCCTGTGAATGGCAAGTGCTGGGCTCCAAGGGTGCTCACATGAAGGGGGCTTAGCCTAGACAAGAAGGTTAGGGCAGCCCTCACTGTGGAAATGACATTGAAATGGAGGCCTAAAGGATGAATAGAAAGAGATCAGGTAGACAGTGGCTGGGGAACATCTCAAGTGAAGTCTGAACAGCTAGAGAGACTGAAATGCCTGTAGGAGCAAGCAGGTACAAACAGTAACAGTAGTAATAGTAGTGATAATAATAATAATTGCTAATATTTAGTGAGTACTTCCTATGCACCCCACCCCATTCTAAGTGCTTTATTATTATCTCATTTCATTTTCATAATAATCCTAAAAGAAGGCAGCCATGATCACCATCTTACAGATGAGAAAAGGAACAGAGTAAGCAGGTTAGAGGTAAAATTTGACAGATACAATTTGTTTACATATGAAACACAAAGAAATCATTTTAATTTATACAAAGAAGTGTGTTAGCTCTCATTTTTCGGCAAATGCACGATACCCTTCATTTATTCTTCATTTTTCTTGGTTTTATTACAAGCAAGAACAAAGCTAAATAATTCTCTCCTATTAGAAAAACTGTGTAAATGTCATGATGGTGGTAACTGGGAGCCTCAAGATTAGTGAGACAGCTGGGAGGGGTGGGGACTGTGACTAAATGGAAGCAGCCCCGATGGTCTCCAGTCAACCATTTGGGGACCATTTGGAGCAGTGTTGCCAGATCTTCCAAATTTTCAAGAGAAACCAAAAACCCAGGTTTTTATTTGAAATTTCCCAATTTGGCTCAAATTTTAAAGTGTTCTGTAGGTCAAATAAAATATGAATTAGTCCCCCATGAAGTCAAAGTGGGGGCCAGCATATGTAGGGAGGCTGGAGAGGAGTCAAGGGTCAAACTACAGAGGACTTGAGAGCTCATGGAATATAATTTAATGACAGCAGAAATTTTAGCATTGCTAAGGCTGGGACAGAAAAGGTCATATTTGTGTTTGGAAAAGATTACTCTGTTCCCACAGGGCTCTGACAACTTCTAAATGGCATAGCTCAGGGCTGAGGAGACCCTGACCCAACCTCTATGATGCTATTTCTCTTAAAGACCAAATATGTCTGCCTTAATTTCCTAGCTTTTCACTTTCACCTCAGTGAGTCTTAGCTTTGTCTAGCTCATGTCTGTCATCGTGTTTGCATGCCCTTTCTTTCCTCTTCTCTGGAAAGACATCTCTTAGTTTCTCTCTCATCTCCTCAGGGGCAGCGGGTCTGTGTCTCCAACAATTTGAACTTGTGTCCTGACAACAAGCAGAAACTTCAAGGTTGTACTTACTCTTTAATGAACAGACAGCTGTCTAATCTCACCCCCTTGTCCCCAGAGATGAAGATTTTTAATCAAACCAAATAATGTCCAGTGGGCAAGCAGGTTTGCAGCAGGAAGAAGAAGCAAGCAACCAGACTCCCTCACCTACTCCACAGGAGGTGCAGTTGGAAGGCTCATCTCCTTGGCATTCTTGGCAGGTGGAGTGGCATGGATGGCATTGGTTCTTAAATTCAAATTTGCCTGAGGGACAATTCAAAACGCAGCGACCATCATCAAAAATCCTAGAAGAAACCAGACTTTTAGAGTTTGTAAGGGTGACTTTATGGAATGGTGTTAAGTACTAGAACATGTGGTGTTTGTGTTTCGCTGCACATTCTTGGTTTCATTGTTCGAGAAACAAGGGTGATGCCTGGGACTGATCATCTTAGCACATGGGGAATATTGGTCATGTACCCATCCTTGGCCAGAGATTTGGACCCAACAGCAGGCATGCCAGGAACTGGCTGGAGATGTAATCTTGATTCTAGTTTCAAACAAATTAACCAGTACCCCGGGGATTAAACCCACACTGTAGGCTCCAGCCAAACCCGGCCAACACTCAGATGGAGGTCTTTGAACTTTCAAGACACTAAATGGGTTTTTGAATCCAGAGACCTCGGAGTAAATATTCTTTCTTTAGTTATCAGCATGCCCACACTTTGCAATGGGAATGTCAAGTCCAAGGGCTCCCAAAGAAGCACCATCCTGTAGTTTAGGTGCTACTTATAAACTTGACCTATACATATGGCAAGTAATCAATGAATTCTGATTTTTTTTTTTTTTACTTTTTTTAAATTAATTTTTTTATTGGAGTATAGTTGATTTACAATATTGTGTTAGTTTCTGCTGTACAGCAAAGTGAGTCAGTTATACATACACACATATCCACTCTTTTTAAAATTCTATTCCCATACAGGTGATTACAGAATATTGAAGAGTTCCTGTGCTATTCAGTAGGTTCTTATTAGTTATCTATGCTATATATAGTTGAACTCTGTCATTTTTGCAAGTATTTCCTGATGTATAGGGTACCACAGTCTCTATTTTCTGACCATGTTTGCCATCACCTACAAGGGCACTGCAGATAAGTTAGCATGTGGGCTTCCAAAACCTTTGGTTTTATACACATACTATATATATATATATATATATATATATATATATATATATATATATATATATATATATATATAACCATAATGTCATGGTTAATGTTTTCATAGTTTTGCTTCTTCTTTCCCTTCAAAGTAATCCCAAGAGCAAATGTGATGAAGTAAATTGTGTCCAAGAATTTTCCTCAGAAGAAAATCCACAGTGTCTAAGTGCGAGAGTCAGATGGGTCATGTGAATGGATGAAGTGAGATGGGGAGCTCCACCCCTAGAGTTTCTGTGGGGAGAGAGCCGAGATTCTGTATTTTTGACAAGTTCCTAGGTGATGTTCATGGTGCTGGTCTAGAGAGCATACTTGGAGAACTTCTCAGTGATAGTCTGGGTTACTATGGAATTTGCTAAATGATTCCTACCTAAGTAATACAGGTGGTGCCAAACTGGCATCTCAGAGAGCTCCCTTAGAGCAGTAGTTACTGTGTCAGTCGTGAGGGTGTGAGGCCTCCAAGGGTGTGATGGTGGCATCCAGATCTGGGAGAACTGAGGGCCTGCAAACAAAGCTAGGGTTTTTCTCTCTCCCTCTCCCCAGTCTGGATGTCACACAGAAGGCCAGGTGTAGGTCTTGAGCAACTCATTCCTGGGGTGGTGTTTACTTGTCTAAATCCCTGTGTTTCTATAGCTAGAATCAGCCCTAAATGGAGGATTAGCATTTCAATACCAGGTTTGGAGGAAATTGGGGTGGGGACAAGGCATCTTGAATATGTGTTGCTGCAGTCTTCCATCTCGTCCCTGAAAGTCTGTGTCATTTGCATCTGTTCGGAAACAGAATGGGATTAAGGCCAAGCATACAAGAAGGACACCTCGTTCTTGGATCCTCAGCCCCTCAGGCTCTGGTCACCATACCCAGCATCACTGGAGTCAACAATCCTTTTGGCCCGCTGCAGAGAGTGGAATCCCAGCCCTCAACAGACATGCACACACAGCTGGTTGTTCATGTCGAAACAGATCTCCTGCACCATGACCCGTAATGAGAAGACTGTGCTCCAGACTTTTAGCTGATGGCACTAATGCCAGCTGGGAATATCCTGGTCCCACCCTTGCTCTGGTGTCTTAGCTAGAAGATTTGTCAAGGAATAATTTGGTCGTGGCTAGTTAAAAGGACGGAAACAAAACAAAAACCTCCCTTTAAGAAAAACTATGTAGGAGCTTTCTGAGGTTTTTAAACAAGTGAACTACTCTGTTCTCCACTGAAAAGGAGAATGGGGCATGTTTATTTGTGAAGGTTCACTTTCTTGCTAAATTAAGTTGAAAAAGAGATAGAAAGTGCATCATCATTTTGTTCTTTATAGGAAGAGATGACAGATTGGTTTGGAGCAATTATTTATCTTGAGAGAGGTGATCTAATACTGTCAATGGTTGGAACCGTTTAAAACCCTTCAGGAACTTGGGTGGGTATGGAGGTGAAGCAGATGGTGTAGCGCTGCCATGTTTATGTAGGGAAGGGGCTGTCTTTCTTACTTGAGAGCTTATTTTAAGAAAGTACCAAGCAAATAATTGTGCTTCAAACCACCTCCCTCTGCCTCTACCGTGAAGAAAGCACAGGTGACATACCCAGTTTTTGTAAGAACATGATTCTTTATAAAGATCGAATGATAAGGACAACAGTAGTGCTTGAGTGAAGGCACTGAATTACATCATCCCTTGCAACCTCCCCATCCCGCTCAAGAACAATTGCTAAGGAACTTGAAGAAAAGTCCCATTTCAAGTGACACAGATTTCTACCGGCACCACCAAATCTCTCCTAGTGGAGGAGAAGAGATATCTTGTTCTGGGTTCCATGGGGCTGATGAAAATTTTCTTTAAAGCGAACTCAAGCCATCTCTGGGACCACCAATCATCCAGTTTGTGGATTTCTAGGACACTCAGGCAAGCTCATCTCTGCAGGGGAAGCCCTTCTCTCCCCAAGTCATGCACGCTCTTGACCTTTTCATAAGCTGTGAACCATTCCAGGTCCAACAGGCTCATGGAAAGGAAGAAGGTGGCAAAACCAAGTGCTGAAGAGCTGGGCAGAGGTGAAGTTCTCAACATTGGCACTAAATTTTCCAGAAGCCCCAGGGTGTGTGTGTGTGTGTGTGAGAGAGAGAGAGAGAGAGAGAGAGAGAGAGATGTGAACTGGAACAGAAGAGTTGCAAGTCAGAGTTAGCTGGTCCTCCGCTCTGATCGTTGGTTTGGTCTAACTAAAGCCATCACAAGGGCATTTACTGTAATTTCTTGGCACGTTAACGTTGTAACAGAATGAAATCCAGCAAAGGATCTTTTTTTTCCTGAATTCTTGAAACAGATCAAATAAAACATTTGAGGGTGGGTCAGAAAACTTGTACATGCTTTTAATTAGTTCATAGACTCTGCAGTTCCTTCAGGACTGGGTTGGGAAATTAGCTCAGGCAGTGAGGACCACGACATTACAGAGCTAGACGTGTTAAGTAGCGGTGGCAAAGACGATACTTGCTTCCCCCAAGTTTTTAATCATCTTGAAGGAGCTAGATAAACCCAAAGGTTTATAGAAATGTAGAGGGAAAGCTAGAAGATGAAGAGAGAGCTTTTCAAGTTTCAATTTCCTTTAAAACAACTTCAGAGTTAAATTATTTTTTCAAATTTTATTATGGAAAAATATAAACATATATGAAATAAACAAGACATAACAGAACCCCCCCTATGTACTCATCACTCAGCTTCAATAATTGTCAACACATGGCCAATCTTATTTCATCTACATCCCCAGTGATTTACTTCCCTCTCATATTGTTTTGAAGAAAACCTCTAAGTTAAAAGTTAACATTCCTTTCCCAGATAAAAACTCCTTTAGGGATGACCTTTATTGTGCCAGGACTGGAGATACCCCAAAAGCTTAAGAATAGGAAGAAACTCAGAGTGACCAATAGTTTATTCTGTTTGCCTCACCTTACCCCTTACCCCCACCCCAGATCCATTTTCTGCCATTCTCTGACCTGCTCTGCCCTGGAAGTGCCCACTGGAGACTGCGTCCCCAAGCTCATTTCCCTCACTTGTAAATGGTGTTCCCCATTGGCATCCAGGTGTTTCAGACAGGGAAACACCAGCAGGAGATCTGAGGGTGGGGGGAGAGAGAGATTGGGGTATTTATTCCTCTGGAGCCACAACCTGGCTTCCTTCTCACATGATTCTGGAGTGGCTATGTTCCCTCCAGCTCCAGTTTCTATCAGACATCCCTTCTTCTATGGCTACAGGGTTTGCTTCAGGCCTAGGGTGTTAAAGCTCCCCCAGTGTTCTGGTCCCTGAGTGCTTCACCAGCCCTTGACTTTGACCTCCTGAACCACCTATAAAAATCCATGGATTTGCACCTAACTCTGAGCTGGACATAAAGCAGGTGCTCAAGACCGTCTTGAGTAGACCTGATTCCACTCAAGGAAATACTTTGGAAAATACTTAAAGAAAATACGTGGCTGCCCTTTGAGGACAAATAAGTCAACGACACCATCTTTCAAAATAGTTTCTTTCTCCTCATCTTCTAACCCCTTTCTGGAAAATGCAGATAAGAAAAGTCAGCTAGTTCATTGCCATGATGCGATGTCCTTTCTTGGATGTATTTGCAAGTAACTGACATCAAGGAAGAGAAATGGGGAAAGAAATGGGGCGCTCAGGGAGGTGAGAAGAAAATAGTTCCTGAGCCATAGGATTTCCAGGAGGACACCTGGTTTGAGATCTACACACATGCTTTTCTATCTTCAAAAGCTAAAGAATGGGCTGCTGAAGCCAAACTATTCAAATGGCGCAGGAGGTGTACCTCTGATCTTCTTGTACCAATGAGCTTCGATTTTTTTAAAAAATGGCCACTGATGGTAGTTGAATTTTTTTCTCACTTCTGGTGAGCCTGGGACAATCATGACTTCCGCAATGTACACTGGATGATGGTAGCTGCCTTATTAAACAAATGCTAAATGCTAAAAAGTTCCCTTGGTTCAAAGGTGTCCAAACATGTGAAGGGATTTGATTGTTGATGTGGTGCGCAGTTAGAGGAGAAAAAGGACCTATTTTCAAAATGTTGTCTGTATCTAATAGCATGCCTTGAATCTGGCTTAAAGCAAACTCAAGAGGCATAGGTATCTTAAAGAGACACTTAGAAAATGTTATCACAGCATTAAGAATTCTTAATAAGACCATTATTTTGTGTTTCCTTCCTTTCCTCCTTCCCTCCTCTCTCTCTCTCTCTCTCTCTTTCTGAGGGAGCTATTTGGAGAACCAAGCTCATGATATTAATTGCACACTTCATCAAGTTCAATAACACATACATTTATTGAACTACTACTATGTGTTGATCACTGTAGGGGAATAAGGAGACAAACACAACACAGTTCCTGCTCAGGGTATTACAGTCCTGATAAAGAATTAGAGGAAATGACTGTTGTTCAAGGCAGAGGGAATGTCCATCCTAGAGACTCACCTGCCACTGGAGCAGCCTAGTTATACTGGTCTTGGGAGAAACCTTGCTTCCTACGCATTTATCAGAGCAGATGAGGCCAATAAACATTAAGTGCTAGAATCAGAGGAGTGTTGATTAAAAATGCAATGGGCTGCCAACTCTCTTCATTATAAATTCTCAGTGTATTAGCAAAGACGCTCATCCCATTTGGATACTTGCTATTTCCTCATTCATTCAGTTATCAAACATTGATTGAGCGCCTACCGTTTTCTTAGCACTGTGATAGGTAGTGGAGATACAAAGGTGAGTATTTCAAGGGGCTTACAGTCTGACAAGTAGATTTGTAAGTCAATGTCTGAAAAAGTCACAGGTGCACTTATGGAAGTTTGTACAGAGCGCAGGGGAACATAAAGAGGGTGAGGTTAATTCTATTGGAAAGAGGTAAAAAATGCTTTCATAGAACAGTTCACCCTTGAACTAACTCTAGAAATAGGAGTAGATATTTTATTCGCAGATGGAGATGATGGTTGAGGGATGGGTGTGCAGAAAGGGATGAGATTCTAGGCATCAAAGCCACCACTACCTTCACTGATGAGAAAGCCCCTGTAGTGTCCAGGGAACCGATTCTCACAGTGCTTACGGGGCACCACAGGGGGAGGACACTACAGACGTCTGACCTTGGGCCAGACCACAGCAGGTTTCTGTGTCAGGGGAAGGAGTTTGATTCTTTTTCCTGTAGGCCCAAGGGGTGCTTCTAGGTGGTAAGCACCTCCTCTCTCCATCCTGCATCTCATGAACTCCCAACCCCAGGAGACACAAGAGAGGTCACTCACCTTGTGCCGGGGCAGCCAGTGCAGTCTTCCTGGGTTGGCCCCCGGCACTTGGCACACAAGGCTTCACAGATCTGGCAGAGGCCGTGCTCGTCAATGTATTCTCCTGGGGAACAAAATCTAGTTGTTTATCTCATTTCTGCATGGCAGTGCTGTCTGGGCTGTCAGTCTGAGAGCAGCCAGATCCCTCTGTGGCTGCCCAAAACCGATGGAGACAACACAGAGAGAGGAGACCTTGAATGGCTTCAGCAGCCGGTCTGCTCTTCACCCAAGGGCCCCGGAAGTTGGAACCTCAAAAAGTTATGAGGCAATGACATAATTTTGGATCTAGTCAACATGTGTTACAGATTTTATAAGTAGGGAGAGGCCGGAGTTGGGGGGGGCGGGCGTCCCATAGGACCCCTTTACTGAGCTCCTACTATCTTCCCGTTAAAACCTGAGGGCTCCTGGCCCACGAAGAGCCCAGTTATAATCTTGGTTGAAGTCAAGCCACAGGCAGGACCCACCCAGATCTTGTCCCACCGCTCTGGGGGGGATTGTGGTTACTAGTCAAAAATGGGAATTGAATGTTGGCTGACATTGGACAGATGTGAGCTGCATCTCACCCTGAAAGAGTAACAATAAAGAGATAGCCAGAGAATTCTTCATTGACTTAGAAAGTTTCTCTCTCCCAAGGAAAGACCCAGATGAGGCCTTTCCACATGAACTTTCCATGAAGCAAGTTCAGCCTCACAAACTTGTGGACATTTAAAAAATTTCTCCCATGGCAGAGGTGGTGGAGAGAGGCCAACCTCATTGCAGGTGATTACCTCATGATGGGTGTCTCTTCATTGAATTCAACCCTCTATTCACACTACACTCATCCTCTTCTGACATTGTCTTAAAAAAAAAAAAGTCAAAAAGTGTCTTCAGTCTGATCCAAAGAGCCACTTTGTGTGATTTGGAAACTGATCGTGCCCAGAAAATATAGGTTCAGATTTCAGTAGAGTCACAACCTTCACTTGCCTCCCACTTCAGCCCCAACTTTCACAGCCCCTAAGCCTGTCTGAACATTGTTCATCTGAGATCCAGCCAGAAGAGTGAGGGAGCAAGACTCACCCTCGGTTTGATTGAGGGATCTTATGCAGACTCCAAGATTCACGGCCTGATTTATTGTAGTTGCCTTGCAAAAAGCCCTGGAAACTTGGACCTAACTGGTGAGGAGTGGAGGGAAGTCTACCCCTCTGCCTTTTCCCAAAGCTTCACTGAACTAGCAGAGTTGGGTAAGGTAAACCTTACTTACATAAATCTTCCACTTGCTAGCACTAAACCACAAAAGTGAAAATGAAGAGGCAACCAGAGTTTGCCCTTACATGGCAGAAAAAGCCTTTCACAGAGAGTTACTCTATTGGTTTTGTTAACTAATGGGGAAAAGTACATACTCAGAGCAATGCAAGCATCTAACAGTGGCACACGCTGCACATCTTGGACTCTGTTCTTCTGTGCCTTCCAATAGTTGCCAAGGTACAGTGTGGACCAGAAATCTGATACATAACCTTCAGAATGGGACTGTGGCTCTTAGCCCAGGAGTGACTCCCAGAAGTCCTAGCCCCTAAAGAGTGAGGAACAAGAGGGGCAAAGAATGTAAATGTGCAGGTTGTTCACTGCCGCAAGGTGCCTTCTCAAATGGTCAAGCGGAGGTGGAAATCCCCCGCCATGTTCATCCCACCAAGCTGGACAGCCTCTGCCTCTGTAAGGGGCACCTTTTACTAATTCACGCAAAGGTGTTAGAATGGACTAGGTGTACTCTTGGTAATCAGCAGTCCTGAGGCAGAAAAAAGCTGGGGCTTCTGTCTAGTAGGAGTGGTGACTTCAAGATGCGACTGTCTCACTCAACACAGGCATTATAGTTCTGCAGCCTTCTTTTTTATTTTTTCAGGCTCCCCCATTCCCCTCTTAATTGTTGCCCTTGCTGAAATCTCTTCCACTTTTGTTGTGCAAGGCACAACCAATGGAGCAGTCATCAGTCCAGGCATCAGCCAGATAAAGAGCAGAGGATCCAGGGTGGACCAAGTAAGAAGATGTAGATCATGCCTACATGGCCGATGAAAACAATTTGTGTTTACAGAGTTAGATGACAGCTATGTGTCTTTCACAAGATGTGTGCTGAGTGGAACAGGAATGGGGGAGGGTTACAGAGGCTCCTAAACCCAAAGAAAGTGTATTCTAGAGAAATGTAGGATCACAGAGAGCACAGCTCACTCACTCATTCATTCACTCATTCATTCCATGATATTTTCTGAACATCTATATGCCAGGTACTAGGTGAGATTTAGAGATAGAAATTAAATAGGCCCTGTTCTTGGCTTCTCAAAGAGTTCTGAGTAGAATGATTTTTAAGAGATAGTTATAATCCAAATGCTGGCCACATGTCTTTGACCTCTTGGACAGTCTAAGTTAAAGTCTGAAACAAAGCACAAGGGCATACGCTGGACTCTGCTAGACCTAGAGGCAAAGACCATTCCTTTGCCTTGGCATCCATGCCTATAGGAACTGAGACAGTGGTTTGGGTCTCCCAACTCCTGATAGCCATCCACCTTAATCTTCACGATATATTAGAGTCAATGCTAGGGTAGGATTTTAAACTAAATATACCTTGCTCTGCTAAATCAACTGCTATTTAGATGGTTCTGCGAGTTATCCTACATCTACGCCCAAAGTCTCCTTTGTAATTACAGATGATGCATGGCTAGGTCAAGCAAGGGTTATTCAGTTATTACTGTGAAAATTTTAAACTCTCCTCTGTATCTGATTTGCCTCCTCATTGGCTTCCGTAAGCCAGTAGGTGGCACTGACAGCTTGGCCTTGTACTTCCTTGATCTGCTCAACTATTATGGCCTCTGTTGGTACTGACAAAGTGCCACCTTAGATATAATCATCACTTGGAATTGCCCCATCTCTGAGATTTCAAGTACCCACTCCAGACACAACCTTCTTAAGCCCCATTATGAGTCTAGCTTACCCAGGTGGTGCCCTAGGCTGCTTGGTCATCCCTTCATTCATCTGTTTAGTTCCCTCTTGCATTCCTCATTTGGGCTAGTCCAACCTTCCCAAGACTCAGTCCCACCATTCTTTCCCCATTCTTTCTCAGAATGTGACCTCACTACCTAATTTTCTGATAAGATACTGAGTTTCCCCAGCATCCTTGTTTTCAATGTCAAAATTCCTATCTTCTTGAATGTTCACCTGTCTTCTGTCTCTGAGGAAGTTAGTCTTTTTTCTTGGCCATTCTCAAATCTCCATCCAATGCTCTCAATCTTTCCTCAGGATATTTCTCCACCAGTCTGTCTTTAGTCCTTTCTTCACGTCTCCCACCATCCTCGGATCTATAAAAGTTCTCCCCAACCTAAAACCTTCGGAAGCATTTTTCTTCCCTGATAAGTGACTCTTAAAACATGTCTTTTCCTCCTACCATTTGGAAACAAAATGGAGAAAATCTCATAACCTAGAAGCTTATGTAAGAGAATCAGCGTAAGACAGCTAAACTGTGCGTCTCTCTCCAGTCTGCATGCCTCTTAACTTGAGAGCCAACTCTGGCTTTAGAACAGATGAGAATAGAGAAACCTGTCCCGTTTTTCATATTTATGTAGACGTCCAGTGAGTTACATAAACAACTGCCCCCAGCCCTTGCAGGCACAAGTGTTCCACTGAACATTTGAAAGCAAAGAAACCAGATTCCAAGGACATAGTCAAGTTGCTTTTTTTTTTTTTTTTTGGTTGTTGGAGCAGTAAATTCTTGTCATCTGTTTTCATTGCACAATGAAGCTGAATGTTTATGACAGGCGTGATATACAAAATTCTTAGGAAAAATCACTTTAGCACAGACTTTGGGGTCAATATTTTTGTTCTCCTCCTCAGCCTCCAAGCTCTCCCTTCTGGTGTCTTCATCCATTATTATCATGTCCAAATTATCTTTCTCTTGTCATCAAAATTTTTTCATTCCCCTTTTAGTTTCTTTCTCATCCCATCTTATAATAGTTCAAAGGCCACTGAGGCAGTAGGGTCTCATGGGGAGGAATGATGTCTCAGCAGTTGAAGACACAGCTTAAAAATTAATACTTGTAAATTTAAATGTTTACAAGTATAAGTAAGTGCCTTAGTACGCCTGTTCCACCTCTTGATGACATTGCAGAATGTGTTTGTGTTAACAAGTCTAAGTTATAAATAAACTTTATGAAATCATCCAGAATAGGTAAACATTGATTACATCCTCCGCAGCTACCAAACATGGTTGAGACTCACATAGCAATATTTTTTAGGCTTACATGGCTAGAAGAGCTTCATGTCTCCGGCTGAAATGCTTTGCTTTCTTTGGTACCTTGTAATATTTCTTTATTGATTAGAGTCAAATTTATTGTAATATTTAAGCAAATAAATATATAAGCCAAGTAAACTAATAAACACATAAGTAGATTATGACGAGAGTTTAAGACAGCTTTTTAGCAAGGGTAATTAGTAAGAGAAAATAGGAGGGACATTGGATGAGAAATCAGCCATTTGGTTTTTGATCTGGTTATTTCAGTGAGCAACCTTGGGGTACTGAATTATCTGTAGACCTCTGTTTATGTAGACCTCTTATCACTCAGATGCCAGGTATCATAGAAGGTGACTTTCCTGAATGTTTCTACAACCAGAAGTGCTAATCAAATAATACTATCCCTTTGCAAGGATGCCAACAACTAGTTTCCAACTTAAGATACCACTGTGTGCAGACAGTTTTCATGAAAAGAAATCCATATATTTATTACTTTCCACCAGCTACAATAAATGCACAGTAACACTTTCAACCAGTTATATACTAATGAAATAATTCAGTTTTTAAGGCCTCATTAAGTGCGAAGTTTTATAGCAAAGTTCAGAATATGAGGCCATCAACTGAGACTGCAATATCTTCACGTAAAAGTCTACACAATTATTTAGCCTTAAAAAGGAAGGAAATTCTGACACATGCCACAACAATTATGAAACTTGAAGACATATGCTAAGTGAAATAAACCAGTCACAAAAGGACAAATATTGCATGATTCCATTTATACGCGGTACCTAGAGTAGTCAACTTCAGAGGGACGGAAAGTAAAATGGAGGTTGCCAGGAGCTGGGGGAAGCAGGGAAGTGGGGAGTTATTGCTTAATGGGTACAGAGTTTCAGCTGGGGAAGATGAAAAAGTTCTGGTGATGGATAGTGATAAGGGTTGCACTATGCTGTGAATGTAATTAATGCTGTAAAACTGTACACTAATAATGGTTAAAATAGTAAATTTTATGTTACATACAATACATTTTGACACACACACACACGCGTCTACACAATGAGTTTATTCCCTAGAAGGGCAATACTTGATTTTAACTAAAAACCTCAGGATTATCTGCCTTTGGGGATGGGTCCAAAGAGCACCAGCCATCTTGGGGAGCCAGTTTGTTAAACTGAGTCTTGGGAGACCTCCTGTGATAATGGAGATACATGAGTAAGTGGACAAAGCTTGTGAAAATGGAGACATCTGGCAGATGGAACACTGTTTTTCCTTTCCATTAGAAGTTACAAAGGCAGAGTGAACATCACGCAGCTCAAAGCAGAGTTCTGTTTCCACAGCCTGGAGGTGTCTGTGGGCTACTGCTTCTCTATCTCGTCCTCTTAGTGATTTCCACTTTTCCTCCCCCACAGGCTTTTCTGATTGACGAGACTTATCCTTCCTGATCCCATTGCTTTTTCATTCTCAGGTGCTAGTGTTCTTCTGTGTGGTTTGTGCAGATGCTCTGAAATGCTACTCTGGCACCCCCATAGGCTGGCACTCCTGCAAAAAGACGGATTGTAAAATGTGGATCCAACACACTCGCAAATGTTTTGTTTCCCTCAGCCTGCGTGCTGTCCGAAGAGCAAGGAATTAAGAGTTGATCCTTTTAGTTTTTCCCTGCTGTTTGGGCCCTGAGCATAGTCAGGCTGCTAAAAAAATGTATCCAAAGTGAAGTCTTGGCCAACACACCTGAGTAGAGTGGTGATGCAGCAATCACACAAGCTCCCATTCACCGACACCTACCATATTACAAATACTGTATGTATTTGTAATATGTAATGTTTAAGCCAGACAACAGCCCCTTTTGTGAATGAGAAACCAAGGCTCAGAGAGATGAAAAATTTTGCATAAATTCACTCAACTAGGTGAGTGACAGAGTTGGGTTGTGACCCAGGTTTGTCTGAGTCTGAGCCATGCTCTTTCTGCAATATTTCCCTGGTACCAATTCATTTCCCCTTTTGGAGTTCCAAGTAGCTTTGCTATTTATAAAAAGAAAGAACTGAGTACATGCCTCCTCTAAACCACTTGGTGAGGTAAGGGTATCAAAAAGGAATTCACTGTGTAAACAAATGAACTTTTGAGCTGGCATACTGCACTAAGTAGATTTACTCCATGATTGAAAATACCTTCCAAATTTATTTTCTCAGATAAAATGGCCACAATTTATTAAAAGGCAATTCTGCTTATCAAATTGATATTTTACAAGCAGCTTATTCTGTCCACTAGGCTAGAAGCTTTTAAGAGGAATCCCCTAATTTTTTTTGAATGAATAAAATAATTGGTTGGAACTCTGCAAAGGGATTTTCTATACTTCTTAACTATTGTCCACAACCAAAATAAACTGCCTCCTAGCTTACAACCAGAATTATAGTAGCCTCTCTCTGGTCCCTCAATTTATATGAAAATCTAGTATAGATGGATTGTTTCCTGTATATCTTCTCAATTAAGAGAATTTTGCACTGTCTTTATGTTAGTGAAAAGTCACTCTTTTCCTAGTTAGGGATGCTAAAATTAAAAAGGCACTGAACAGTTGGTTCCAAGATCAGACACAAGAGAAGACAAGAGGCATAAGTGTGATTATTATCTGCATTTAAACAAAATACATTTACAAAGCCTATTGTTGAATGTGTGGATGAGGGAAGCCATGAGCACTTTCCCGTAAGCAGTGTACAGTGGGTAGGAATCCATTTCTTGCCCATTGGAGGTGTGCAAAGTGTCTTGACGGTCTCTCTAATTAGTGGGCTGTCTGCTCTCCCTGTAAGTGAGCCTAGACTCTCTACAGGTTCTTTTGGGCACTCCATCCCTCTCCTCCTCAGAGGTAAGATTTTATCCCCCAGTGTTCCCACCATTTGTGCCTGCAGAGGCACTACTCATGGGAGAAACTGTACAGAATGTGATGTGTTCATGGTGAGGGGATATGTGGGGTTCAATACCCAGCGCTGGAAGTAAGTGATCATAATTTGAGAAAATAACTTGTTTACCTTTTGGAAAACATGGCTCATTACCTGAGGCAGGTCATGCTTGGGAGACACTCACTGAGAAAGTAAGTGACTTGAAAGGACAGGTTGTTGACTAGAGCTTCCCGTCAGCCAGTGAGTGAGCAGGGGAGCTATCAGGCCTTACGGGCTGCATCGTTTTCTTTCACTTTGGGGGTGATGAAGATGGCAGGGGAAACTATCAGGAGTGTCGCCCACTGAGCCTTCCTGACACTTCTGAACTAAACGAGGGTCCTAGCATGTGAATCGGTTAAAACCCAAGTCCTTCCCAAGGAGCTTAATATGATCTAAATGTTTTCTGTGATGCTGGAAGTCCTGAACACAGGCACAAAGATGAGACTTGTTGTCATGTACTTTCATTGCTATGGTTACCCAAAGAGCCTCCCTAAATAACCGCTTTTAAAACTTGCTCTTTTACAAACAGAAATATCTGCACTTCAAGGAGTGCAGATAGAGTATGTCCAGGTGATGCTGAGTTCCCAGATCCAGTTCGTCCTGTAGGCTTTGTTTCCTATAGCCATTTCTTTGAGTTATTTCAATATCTTCCCAGCTACATGGACCAATACCTTTACCTTTGCCTTAAGATAATATGAGCTGGTTTTCTATCACTTGCAATTATAGAGCCCTGACCAATAGAAATCCCTATGCAGTTAATGGACAGACTTCAGCAAGTCTGTAAACTGCCTGATATTGTATGCAAGATTTTGTGTGTTTGTGTGTAAGTGCATTTTCCCCCCTGAGAATAGGGTTCATAGCTTCCCTCAGATTCACAAAAAGACCTATAAACCCACAAAAACTTACTTAATTAATGTGAATCAAAATAAACTAAACCAATGTCTTAAAAAAACACACACACAAAAAAAACTTGCTCTTTTTTTTAAAATGTAAATTGGTACAGCCACTGTGGAAAACAGCATGGAAGTTTCTCAAAAAACTAAAAATAGAGCTACCATATGACCCCACAATTCCACTCCTAGGTACATATCCAAAAAAAAACCCCAAACACTGATACAAATAGATATATGCACCCCAATGTGCGTAGCAGTGTTATTTACAATTGCCAAGATATGGAAGTAGCCTAAGTGTCCATCAACAGATCAATGGATGAAGAAGGTGTGAGATACACACACACACACACACACACACACACGCATACACTCACACACAACAATATATACAATGGAATACTACTCAGCATAAAAAAGAATGAAATTTTGCCATTTGCAGCAACATGGATGGACTTGGAGGGCATTATGCTAAGTGAAATAAGTCGGACAAAGAAAGACACGTACTGTATGATATCTCTTATATGTGGAATCTAAGAAAATATAACAAACTAGTGAATATAACAAAAAAGAAACAGACTCACAGATATAGAGAACAAACTAGTGGTTACCAGTGGTGGGAGGAGGGGCAATATAGGGGTTGGGGAGTGGGAGATACAAACTATCGGGTGTAAGATAGGCTCTAGGATGTATTGCACAACATGGGGAATATAGCCAATATTTTGTAATAACTGTAAATGGAAAGTAACCTTCAAAAATTGTATAAAAATTTTAGAAAATTAAAATTAAAAAATTAAGTTAACAAATGTAAAACAAAACAAAACAAAAACAACTCTTGCTCTTAAACCCTTCAAGGCACCACTGCTGTCCCTTCCCCAACTCCAGTGCCCATGGGAGGGAACATCCTCAAATTACCCTCCTTCTCTTGCTCTGCATCAACACATCCAAAGTGCTGTCTTTGTCTTTCCTCGCCCTTCCTTAGTCTTTCCTCAAGCCCTGCCTGCTGGTGCTAAGTTGCAGCCTAACTGCTAATTAAGAGAAAGAGAATCTCCTGGAAAGGGAAAGAAGTTGCCTTCCAAGGCCTGGGGCTCCACCTGCACCTGAGCTGGTAACTGGCAATTTAGTCTTTCATTGGGTCATCATTAACGCTCCGCATCCTCGGGCAGGGGATGCTGCCTTCTAAGAGATGGTTTGGTTTGTCTAGTGACAAGTCTGAATGGAGCATGGCACCCAGAACACCTCAGTCCCTTAGTGACTGGGGAAGCATTTGATGAGTCAGGCTGCCATATGTTTTTTTGTGTGTGTTTGTTTTGAATTTTATTTAATTTATTTTTTATACAGCAGGTTCTTATTAGTTATCTGTTTTATACATATTAGTGTATATACGTCAATCCCAATCTCCCAATTCATAGGGCTAGGCTGCCATATGTTTTGTTGAGAGTGACCAAATTGTGCTTTTGAAAAGACTCAAGTGTGGAAATAAAGCAGGGAACCAAAGTTTGCTGTGTGCCTACAGTGGAGTGCCAGCGTGGTAGGAAGCACTGTTTTGGATAAATACACAAATTTTGGAGTCATCCCCACCTGGGTTTGATTTTGGCTTCCTTCTCCAGCTGCCTGACATTAATCAAGTCACATATTTCCCTGACATTCCTCTTCTGTGTACTGTGGATAATATTTTCTTTCTCACAGAATGTGGTGGGGATCAAGTGAGAAAACAGACCTGAAAGCACCTCTCACAGTGGATGACAGAATGGTAGTTGTAATTATCAGGTACTTTGAACATGTTCCCTCATTAAGCCTCAAGTTAATAAGGTGGGGTAGGGACTATCATCTTCATTTGACCAAATAAGGAATTCAAGCGTCAAAATATGATCTCTCTAAACATCACTCAAACCCTGGGCTCACTGGATCCCAAATTGTGCCTTTTCCACCACCCCGAAGGGGATTCAAAGAATGTACTGGCTGCACAGGTCGTTGGCAATGAGGCAAATTAATGACCCTGGAGATGGAGAACTATGACCTCTCAAAGCAATTCAGCTGCAAGACGCAACCCACGCACACAAGGTCATTTCCATACGTAATTAGAAGCCCCTGGGAGCCAGCCTCCCTCGACCAGAGCAAAGCCAGCTTTCCCTGCGCGTAGCTGTGGAAAATTCCAGAGCTATGGCTGTGCCCTTCTCAGGCTGCTGAGGTAGAAGTTTGGGAAGGCACACAGGCTTCTCCCGAGAAGCAGCGTTTCACCAGCTCGGGTTCAGAGCACGGGATTCTGGGCCCCGCGGTGGCGTAGACGCTGCGCTTGGACGACCGGCTTCTCCTCTAGGTGAGTGGCCCGGAACGGACTTAGCTTCCTTCCTCGGCTGCTAGACTTAGCTTCCTTCCTTGGCTGGTATCAGGATAAATTGCAGAGTTTCCTCTCTGTCTCAGTGACGGTGGCACACACGAGCAGCTGACCGTGGCAGTGGGCGCAGGGTTGCATGTCGTGAGTGTGGCGGTGTTCTGTGTATGGGAGGGGTAGTTCGTGTTGAGAGGGGAGAGGCCTCAGGAGCCCTGGGCGTCGGAGACGGAGTCTCAAGTGTTTCCCTGCCTACCAGCCTCCTTGCGCATGGTTTGTGTCCGATTAGAGCTTTAGGCTCTGTCCAGAGCGTGAGATCCAGGTCTAGGACCTCCTCTGGCACCACCGCAGAGTGCCTGCGCCTCCCACCCCCCTTCAGGCTTCCTCTCTTTCCCACTGAGCCCTTGGATAAGCGTGTGCTGTCCTCTCCCCGCTCAGAGACGGGAGAGGCAGGAACAGGTGAGGTGCTTGTGCCTGGAGCTGGCTGTCCTAGATGTGAATCCCAGGGTTCTCTTGGGCTTCCTGTGTAAACTTGCACAAGTGATGTAACCTCTCCTCCCCTGGGCCTGACCGCCACCCTTCACAGCTAAGCCCACCTCCAGCCGACCCTCAGGGTCTCCCCGGGGGCCACTGCATCTTCCTGCTCTAGTTACTTCACTGCCCTGGGGGAGGGCAGGGGCCCTTTGGCATCATTTCTAGGGAACAGGCCCCACGTTCGGGGGTCCTGGACCTTTAGAGACTAGCCTCCAGCTTAGGCTTGCGGCCACCAGGCGGTGAGGTAGGGCTCGGTGTCCAGGACTCGGGAAGCCTGACGCTCCCTGGAAACTCGCTGTGATCCCCACAGGCAGAGCTGGTGAGTCAGGCTCTCCTCCCCTTCCCAAACTCCCTCTGGCGGCTGTCTGACCTGCTTTGACTCCTTTTTGCTTTCAAGGCTGCTCTTGATATTCGTCTTAACCAGATTTTACACGGTGTGATGTGCCTGAGGCCCCAAGCCCTCCTGAAGAGGGAGAGGGCTGGTCCCTCTCTCTGCTGTGCACAGTTTGCCAAAATGGGCAGGGATGGGCTGTGGAAAAGCTGCCCACGGGGCTCGGGGAGCTTGAATGGTTTTTTGCTTATGCAATCGTTGAGCTTGACTTAGGTTGTAATTTCCTAAAGATGAATTTGTAAGAAGCCAACATTTTCTGTGGGATAAAAACAAGCACTTAACTACAGTAGCACAAACGATGGGCAGGCAAAACTGCTAAAAGGAGCAGAGGCAGGAGAAAAATGTTGTGTGTAGTTTGGGGATTAGAAGTCCGGGCCCTGGCCTGGAGATAAGGGGACCTTTTCTGGGACAGCTGGGTGCTTCCACAGTGCTTCCACATTTAATTCTCAGAGCCAGCTTATGGAGGTGAGCACTGCTGTCATTTTAAAGAGGAAACTGAGGCTCAGGAAATTTAAGTAATCTGTCCAATTTCACTGAATTAGTGCTAATCCAAATAGCTAACACTTATTCACTGATGGCGTATGCTAGGAATTGTCCTGAGTGCTTTGTGTGTATTAGCTCAGTCCTTACAGTAATAACCCCATGGGGAAAGGAGGGCTCTGTGTACAGCTGTTTTTTTTTTTTTTAAATCATCCTCATTTTTCTGTTGAGACAGTTGAGGCAATGAGATATGAAGGGACCTATTACAGTCACCCAGCTGGGACTTAAACCCAGGAGGTCAGATTCCGAACTCTGCTCCTTTCACCCTGGTTTTGTAGCACTCATTTTCCCAGAAGATATTGGAGATGGGGTTGATCCCAGGCCCGGTTGACTTCAGATGTCGTGTGCCCCTTCTACTACACTGGAAATTCAAGTAATTGGTGGGCTGTGTGTGCGTGTGAATGTATATGGGGATGAGTTCAAAATATGCAGCCCTAGACATCTCAATCATGCAACCTGTACTATTGCTTGCCTAACATTTTCTGGAGGCTATTTGGGAAGAAGGCTTAATGTCTACCCTTCATGAGACAGGCAGAATCAGCTCGCATAAAATACCAAGAACTCAGCCAGTGTAGAATAAGTGTTCAAAACCTAATGGTTGCTCAGGGCAGCTGGTTCCCGTTGTACCCCTCCCTGAGGACAGGACCATTTCTTGTTCAGTTTTAGGTCCTCATGGCTTCACTGCCTGAGTAGAAGATTGTTCCTAGACTTGTTTTGTGTTTTGGGGGGAGATATTCATTAAATATTTGTTTGTTATACTGAAATAAGATTGACTTGGGCCTCAAAAAAATGGATGTGGCTAGGTGGGGAGGGCGGGGGGGAAAGTGGAGCATATTTCAGGAGGGGAACACAGAAAGCAAAGGACTGGGGAGCTGAACTAGGCATGATGTCTCTGTGACTCAGGCAAATGTTTGGATTGACTGAAGCAGAAACTGAGTTTGGATAGAGGATATAGATCATGGAACATCAGGCAGAGGTGTATCGAATGGGTGTGGTTGGCTAAAGCGAGCCAAGGAAGATTTAGGAAGAATGTCACTGATGAGAACAACTTTGGTGGATGATCACCCTGGTCAGGGGAGACTGGCTGAATTGGGGGGACAGCCTGAAAAGTCAGCTAGCAGATGGCTTCAGAAAGCCAGGAGTGAGGGAATTGGAGCTATTGCAAACCAAATCATCGAGAAAACAGAGTCACAGGATCTCAGGGAGAGGGGGATTTTGGAACTTATCTAGGGATCAGGCTTAATTGTCTCAATGGTTTCTAGCTCAGTGACTGCCCAGTATTTGGGTAAAAACTAAAAGGGATGGAGAACTCATTATCTCCTCTTCCAATTTTGGAAAGCCCTGTAGAAATGTCTTTGTAGTTAGCAGGCCAAAATGGCCTCCGAGTAAATTTTATACATTGGTCATTTCGAAAGAAGAAATAGCTGTTATGAAAAAAAGAAAAGCATGATATTTATGAGAATAGTGAAAGGAGTCAAGATTTGAGTCCAAGGCTCAGGCATGCGTGGCTTTGAGCAAGTCGGGTAAATGCTGAGTTTTATTTACTTCTGTGACAGTGGGGATGGAACACGTCCTGCCTCGTTCTCTGGTCTGTTTGGAGGACCAAATGATATGCCTTGTGACAATGTTTTGGAAACTTCAAAATGCCGTATAAAGGAGGGGAAGATAAGATGATTAATGCTCCACAGGCGGGAATATAGTACAGTTTAGTGACAGAGAAAGCTGGATCCAAATTCTCACTCCACCACTTTCTAGCTGTGTGATTTGGGGCTCCATCTCTAACCCTCATTTCCATAGCTGCAAAATGGAATAAAAATAGTCAACTTTAGAAAGTTGTTGTAACAACTAAATTTAATAAAGGACTTAGCACAGAGTCTGCTTGACATATAATAAGCAACAAATAAATACAGTTACTGTTATTATTGATAAATGATGACTCCTGCATACAGGAGATGGGTCGAGACCAAGGAGTCAAATCCATGGACTTGAACTTGAGGGATTAAAGGAATGATGGTAGCATTGACAGGGCCTGAGAATGTGAGGGAAGCTGGTTGGGATGAACTGGCAGATGTTTTGAAAATGCACGACTCCTGGCATGGCTCTGTGTGTTTATACAGATGCCTCGGGCAGGATTTTGACAGTGGCTGTTTTTTGGGTCTGCTCAACATCGAGCGGCTGTGTTCTCTCTCTGACACAAGTATAACAAGAGTTGATGGAGTAAAATATAGTGCAGGAGTTCACAGCCCATTCTGCCGAGTGCCATCCATAAACAATCAGGAGCTCAATGCATTGTTACCAGATAGAGTGTCAGGTTTAGATGCCAGGATGGTGAAAGAAATGTCATCACCTACACATTCCGGTGGAGGGGCCGTCCTGTTCTTGGCCAGGATGGCTGTTTGGCAGAAAAGTCAAGCATCTGTAGACACTCTAATGTACAAACCCACGCAGAAGGAAGGTCAGTTGTTACAAGGGCTCCGATCACAATGATTGCAGCTGCTTACTTGGATCTTGTGCCCATCTGAAAAGATGCTTTTCGATGAGTAACGAGTCTCAGGTAAATGATGAACAAGCATTAGCAGGTTAAAGGCTCATCATTATAGCAGAGGCAATGCTTGTGGAAGGTGCAGTGAGGAGTGTCCTTGTACCAAACAGGCTAAGTGCCTGGGAAGGTAAGAGCATGAGTTTGATATTATTTGTGTTCAGGAGAGAGAGCACTTCGGAAAGCCTATATCTCAAGAAAGTTTCTTCAGTTGACTGTCAGGCAAGCTGATGTCCACCCAGGAGATCCCTTTTTTACAGATGAAAAAGCTGACGATGAGAGTTTACCCAGCTCTCCCCATATCACACAGTTTGTCTGTTCCCTCTCCATATTCAGCTATGTTGAGGGGGAAAGATAATCATTTAGGGAAACTGTAGAGAGAAATAAAGGCAAAGCAACACCCAGAGATGAGAGAAGCCATGCTTTCTCTAGATTGGCAAGGGACTTGATACCAGAAGGTTGTTGACGGTAACATTCAACTTATCTCACATGGTAAACTTCTAGTTATTTATCTTGGAATTTCTCCTGCTTCCTTGTCTTCAAACATCTTCTATAAAGTGGAGATTCCTAACTAGCTTTTCCTAGTCCAGATCTGTCTCCTGAGTTCAATAATCCTATATCCATTTGCCCATAGACTCTACACCTGGACACTTCACAGGTATTTCCAACCCAAAATGTCCAGCAAGACTTAGCATCTCACCCCAGTACCTATATCCTTCCTATACTCACTACGTAGGTGAGTGTCGGGAAAGCCAGTACGGGGAACCGACGCTCAACCCCACCCTTCCCCACATTTGATCCCTCACAATCTCTCAGGTCCATCTCCAGCACCACCACAGGACTTCTCACCCAATCTTTCCTATCCCATGTAATAGATTTAACTTCCTAATTGGTCTCTGGGACTCATTATCTGCTCTACCCACCTCACCCCTGTTCTGTCTACTCTAACCAGAATAGTCTTCCTCAGATGTAAATTTGATGCTGCTTTTCTACCTGAAGTCTTCCTGTGCTGTTCCCTCAATACAGAATAAAGCTCCAAAGAAGGATATCCATGAGCCTTCAAATTTTGGCCCTTGCCTCCACTGCTGGCCTCATCCCCTGCTGCTCTCCCTGTGAACTGTAGCAGACTTTTTTGGTGCCCTGCACATATCCTGTGGCCACATCACTGTGTGGAAACCAACTTCCAGGGGAGAGTATCTGCTTGTATCAGTGCAAGGCTTTCTCCAGTGCAGGAAGGCTGCTCTGTCCGGTGCACGTGGCAGGCCAGGAGAACCAGGGAACTGACCCCGGAGTTTTCCTCAACCAATGCCAGGGATTTGGTGTATAAAGATCATGATTCCATTGTCCCTCCAGTGAGATAACTCTGAGGCCTGTGATCTATACCATTTTCCAGAGTTTTCCCACAGGACTGAGCTTCAGCCTCTCTCCTGGATCGCTATTTGCCAAGTGATAAAGTGGTCAAAACATTTTGGAAAATAAATTGATGTGTTTGGAATTAGGAATGCAAAAAAGAGTCACCTGATAGCTGATAGCTCCATGGAAATGTATGCATTCATTCATTTAAAATAATTATTAAGCAACTACTACACGCCAGGCACACTTCCAGGAATTTGGGATACAACGGTAGGCAAAACACAAGTCTCTTCCCTGGTGAAGCACAGGAGATAGAGTGTACATCACAAATACAACAAACTAGTAAATTTTGTATGGACCATAAATGCTATGGTGTCCATAAATGCCACGTGTCCATCAATGCTATGGACCATAAAAAGGAACGAAATTGGGTCATTTGTAGACACGTGGATGGACCTAGAGACTGTCATACAGAGTGAAGTAAGTCAGAAAGAAAAACAAATATCGTATATTAACGCATGTATGTGGAATCTGGAAAAATGGTATAGATGATCCTATTTGCAAAGCAGAAATAGAGACACATACGTAGAGAACAAATGTATGGATACCAAGGGGGAAAGGGTGGGGGGTGGTGGGAGGAATTGGGAGATTGTGATTGACACGTATACACTATTGCTACTGTGTATAAAATAGATAACTAATGAGAACATACGGTATAGCACAGGGAACTCTACTTGATGCACTGTGGTGACCTGACTGGGAAGGAAGTTCAAAAGGGAGGGGATATATGTATTGATATACGTATGGTTGATTCACTTTGCTGTACAGTAGAAACTAACAACATTGTAAAGCAACTATACTCCAATAAAAGTTAATTAAAAAAAAGAAGCTAATCAACTCTATGGGAAAAACAAGGCAAAGGGGGCAAGCAAATCAGAGCATGCTGGCGAGAGGCAGTGGCAGAGATGCAGGTTGCAAATGGAATGTAATGAGATCCAGAAACAACAGCTATAGAACCCGAGAAGTGAGTGTGTGCATTAGGCTGGAGTTGTTCTGAAAGCTAGTTGACAAGGTTAATTACCAACATGCAGTACGGTAATTTTGGTTCCAGTAGGCTAGACATTTGTGCTTCAGAGTACACCAGCCCTATTCTATCTAGGCTTGTAATATCCTTAGTTAAAAATGACTGCTTTCCTAGACATGTGGTCCCCAGGCAGAATGCCAGCTGTGCGTCCAATTTTTTAATGCAAAATGTCTTTCCAGCACAGAAATGTACTGCCAGTATATTGAAGTTCACGGAGAGAATGATACTGGTTGACAAAAGCATATTAGGGAGGGGTGTTACGTTTCAGGCGGTAAAGTGGAGGGACGGAGCAGACTGGGGACCATGCATCCAGGAGAGCAGGCGTTCTCAACTAAATTCACATCACAATTTTCATCAACCCACTTTTCAGAAAAACCACCCAGGTTAGAAAAAAATATTGCATGAGCAATCAGAATTACTGTGGTCTACCTAAGGCACTAATAGTTAATATAGCAAATCTATTTTTTGGACATTCTCATAAAAAGAACCATAAAGAGTAGGGGGGGGGGTGGTAAATGGGATCCAGGGGGTATAAGGATATTTTTAAGAGCAAGTGCTTTAAAAATGAGATTGACAGGGAGTCTAAGGGAGATGATGGCTCACTATATCAGGAGGCTCTAAAAGTAAAATTCTGAAAGTATAAATCACAAAGGGTCTCAATGAAAGGCAGGAGGCGCTTAAAGAAACCAGTACCTTGGAGGTGATGGATATGTTTATTACCTTGAATGTGGTGACGGTGTCATGGGTGTATGTATATGCCCAAACTCATCAAATTGTATACATTAAATAAGTGTAGGTTTTTTGTGTATCAGTTATATGTCAATAAAACTATTTTTAAAAGTTAAAAAAAAAAAAAAAAAAAAAGAAACCAGTACCACTTCACAGAGAACTCTGCCAAGTTTGATGTTTAAATATGAATAAGGAGGCCAGAGCTTTCAGGATTTCCTGCTTGGAGCTCTGGATCGCTGTGGGGGATGGGATATTGAGGAAGGGCTGCTTAAACTCTTCAGTGGCTCCCTGGAGCACATGATGCAATCCAGATCACTTATAGGGCACGTAGGACCATTCACAACTGGACCCCGGTCTGCACTGTTAGCTCATCTCTCACACTGCACCCCAGCGTCTCCAACCCATGACTCCAAGCGGGAGAAACTCCTGGCACTTCCCGGCCCCTTTCTCCAACTCTATCCTTCCACTCCTTTTTCCTGCCCAGAGGACTGACAACAACTACTATTATATCCCTGTAGAGCATTTCCTCTCTGATTTCTTTTCATAGCCCCTGTTGATGCATCAGGTCACTTTCTCTCTAGCATTTATCTGTTTCTATTACAGTATAAAACCCATAAAGGCGGGGTTCCTCATTCTATTACATCTCCTGTGTCTAGCACGGTACTTGACACATAGTGTTTAGTAAAAGGTGCGTAAATGAATAGAGTTAATGAATTAATGTTAGATAAATGCTGCCTGCTTCTCTTTTGTGTTTAACAACCCAATAAACATTTCTTTAGTGATTTAAAGTGTGTCTCACAGCAACATTCTCATGAGGCTATATTATTATTTCTGTTTTACTGATGAAAAAGTGGTGGCTCAGAGAGTTAGATGATCTCTCCGAGTGTGGTAGGCTGAATGATGGCTCCCAGAGGCATCCAGGTCCTCATCCCTGGAACCTGTGAATGTTACGTTATATGGTAAAAGGGATTTTGCAGGTGTGATTAAAGATCTTGATTTGGGAGATTATCTTGGATTATCAGAGTGGGCCCAAGTATCCTTATAAGGAGGTAGAGGGAGATTTTACTAATAGAAGAAGGTGACATCATGACCTCAGCAGAGAGAGATATTTAAAGATGCTACTGCTGACTCTGAAGAGGGAGGAAGGGGCCACGAGCCAAGGAGTGCAAGGTATACAGTGCTAGACACTGGAAGACCAGAAAACAGATTCTCCCCTAGAGAGAGGAGGGGAGGGTGGTCCTACCAACACCTTGATTTCTACCCTGTGGGACCCACTACCTACTTCTGACCTCAGAACAGTAAGAGAATGAATGTGTATTGTTTTAAGCCACCAAGTTGTGGTCATTTGTTACAGCAGCTGTGGGAAACTGATAGACCAAGATTCTAAGGGCAAGTCGTAGTAGAAGAGTCAGATGATGTGTTGTCCTAACTCTGGAGCTCCCCATTAAGAGCTGTGCATTTGGGATGAGTCATTTAATCTCTCAGTCTCAGGGCAGCAAGCCACGTGGAATACTGTTCTTGCAGAAGTGTCACGCAATAGCCTTGTTCTCTCTCTGTGAGGTGGGCTGAGGAGCCCTTGTAGGCAGGACACTTCTGGAGAGAGGCAGCCAGAGACTGAATTCACTGTGCCCTGCCCACCACCCAAATGTTCCACAGCAGCCCTTCCAGGGAGAGTCACAAAAAGCATCCTGCAGCCCTGAGAGAGTCAGGGCAGAGCATGGGACTGGGAAAGGGGTTCCTTCTCTTGCCGAGGGAGGGGGTAGTTTGTATGCACCCATGTACCTCACCATGCATCATCTTGGTTAATCCTCAGCCATGGCGCTCTTATTACTTCTTTTTTTTTTTTTAATTTATTTATTTTTGGGTGTGTTGGGTCTTCGTTTCTGTGTGAGGGCTTTGTCTAGTTGTGGCGAGCGGGGGCCACTCTTCATCGCGGTGCACGGGCCTTTCACTGTCGCGGCCTTTCTTGTTGCGGAGCACAGGCTCCAGACGCGCAGGCTCAGTAGTTGTGGCTCACGGGCCCAGTTGCTCCGTGGCATGTGGGATCTTCCCAGACCAGGGCTCGAACCCGTGTCCCCTGCATTGGCAGGCAGATTCTCAACCACTGCGCCACCAGGGAAGCCCTACTTCTTTTTTATAGATGAAGAAAGTAGGGATTAGAGGGATTAAGTAATTTATCCAAGGTTACATGGTAAATGGCCAAGCTGGGTCCCAAGGTGGGACCAGCAGCATCAGCATCACCTGGTTATTACATTATTAGAAATGTAATTATTGGGCTTCCCTGGTGGCACAGTGGTTGAGAATCTACCTGCTAATGCGGGGGACACGGGTTCGGGCCCTGGTCTGGGAAGATCCCACATGCCGCGGAGCAACTAGGCCCGTGAGCCACAACTACTGAGCCTGCGCGTCTGGAGCCTGTGCTCCGCAACAAGAGAGGCCGCGATAGTGAGAGGCCCGCGCACCGCGATGAAGAGTGGCCCCCGCTTGCCACAACTAGAGAAAGCCCTCGCACAGAAACGAAGACCCAACACAGCCAAAAATAAATTAATTAATTAATTTTAAAAAATGGTTGAATAACTATATAAAGGCCAAATAAGATTTGTAAAAAAAAAAAAAAAAAAAAAAAAAGAAATGTAATTATTACATTATTAGAAATGTTAATTCTCAGCTTCCACCTTGAACGTACTGAATCAGAGACTCTGGGGTGGGGTGGCAGGAATCTGTGTTTGAACAAGCTTTCCAGATTCTGCTCTCTGCTTAAGTTTGAGAACCACTGCTCTGTGCTATTCTTCTTAGAGTCTTTTGGAAGGACAGTCACCATCTTGGCCCAGGCCCAGGCTGCTTGCTACTCTGAGTTAGTGTGTAGCACAGGCAGTAGGAAGTGGCCAATGTGCATGGTTCAAGGATATTCCAGATTTTCCGTAGTGATTGGTGACTATGGTATAAGGTCTTTCAATGGTGGATATAGGAGAGAAGAGGAGGAATCCAACACAGAGTCAGAAATTCTGCTTGCTGCCTGGAGAGTATTTGCTATGAAACCCTTAGATACGGATAAACATCATCTCTATTCTGTTTTACAGTTATCTGATAATTAGCCTGAGACAACAAAAGGAGACTGATGTTGTTTCTGTTGACATCATTATCAACATTTTTTTTTTAAACATCTTTATTGAAGTATAATTGCTTCACAATGGTGTGTTAGTTTCTGCTTTATAACAAAGTGAATCAGCTACACATATACACACGTTCCCATATCTCCTCCCTCCTGCATCTCCCTCCCTCCCACCCTCCCCATCCCACCCCCCGAGGCGGTCACAAAGCACCGAGCTGATCTCCCTGTGCTATGCGGCTGCTTCCCACTAGCTATCTATTTTACGTTTGGTAGTGTATATATGTCCATGACACTCTCTCACCCTGTCACATCTCACCCCTCCCCCTCCCCATATCCTCAAGTCCATTCTTTAGTAGGTCTGTGTCTTTATTCCCATCTTGTCACTAGGTTCTTCATGACCCTTTTTTTTTTTTTTCTCCTTAGATTCCATATATATGTGTTAGCATACTGTATTTGTTTTTCTCTTTCTGACTTACTTCACTCTGTATGACAGACTCTAACTCCATCCACCTCATTACAAATACCTCCATTTCATTTCTTTTTATGGCTGAGTAATATTCCATTGTATATATGTGCCACATCTTCTTTATCCATTCATCCGATGATGGACACTTAGGCTGCTTCCATGTCCTGGCTATTGTAAATAGAGCTGCGATGAACATTTTGGTACATGACTCTTTTTGAATTATGGTTTTCTCAGGGTATATGCCCAGTAGTGGGATTGCTGGGTCGTATGGTAGTTCTATTTGTAGTTTTTTAAGGAACCTCCATACTGTTCTCCATAGTGGCTGTATCAATTTACATTCCCACCAACAGTGCAAGAGTGTTCCCTTTCCTCCACACCCTCTCCAGCATTTATTGTTTGTAGATTTTTTGATGATGGCCATTCTGACCGGTGTGAGATGATACCTCATTGTAGTTTTGATTTGCATTTCTCTAATGATTAATGATGTTGAGCATTCTTTCATGTGTCTGTTGGCCATCTGTATATCTTCTTTGGAGAAATGTCTATTTAGGTCTTCTGCCCATTTTTGGATTGGGTTGTTCGTTTTTTTGTTATTGAGCTGCATGAGCTGCTTGTAAATCTTGGAGATTAATCCTTTGTCAGTTGCTTCATTTGCAAATATTTTCTCCCATTCTGAGGGTTGTCTTTTGGTCTTGTTTATGGTTTCCTTTGCTGTGCAAAAGCTTTTAAGTTTCATTAGGTCCCATTTGTTTATTTGTGTTTTTATTTCCATTTCTCTAGGAGCTGGGTCGAAAAGGATCTTGCTGTGATGTATGTCACGGAGTGTTCTGCCTATGTTTTCCTCTAAGAGTTTGATAGTGTCTGGCTTTACACTTAGGTCTTTAATCCATTTTGAGTTTATTTTTGTGTATGGTGTCAGGGAGTGTTCTAATTTCATACTTTTACATGTACCTGTCCAATTTTCCCAGCACCACTTATTGAAGAGGCTGTCTTTTCTCCACTGTATATGCTTGCCTCCTTTATCAAAGATAAGGTGACCATATGTGCGTGGGTTTATCTCTGGGCTTTCTATCCTGTTCCATTGATCTATATTTCTGTTTTTGTGCCAGTACCGAACTGTCTTGCATTATCAACATTTTTAAAGCACCTACGTGTATCTGGAATTCTCAGCACTAGATGTGACCCCCGTGTTCTTGGAGCTTACAAGACAGAGAGCCCAAACTACAATGAACAGAAGCCCAGAGAATACATATCACAGGATGGGGCAGGGCCTGAAATCAATTTTGGAGGAGACCTGGCCTCATGTTCTCCCAGTCTCATGAAGGATTTAGTGAGCTTGAATATTCCCAGATGATATATCTATTAGTCGGCTTCCTTTCTAGCATAGATATCAAAGGTAAAGTTGCTCCAGTCAACCCTAAGAAGCCCTCCGTGGTCTTCAAATGTCTGGCCACTTCCTCACACTGTATTCTGTAGGAACAGCATAGGTGGGTCTTCATTCTCGAGGTCTGGATCGTGGAGTTTTACTGCCACAGAGCTGGAGGAGGGAATAAGATCTAACCTAGTAGTGGGATAGTAGCAAACTAAGGGGTATATATTTCGGTGGGGATAAGATCTTTCTAGGCAGTATTCCCTAAAGAAATAATAGATGTCAAGTAGTGAGAATGTGTAAAGTCTATTTTTCAGCTTCTGGTTTTTATATAACCCTTAAGACCTCTGTATTTTGAAATGATACCTTTGCCGAACCAACTTCCGGTTGTTCCTCTTGTGTGGCTCAGCTGCTTCCAAATAGTTTGCGACACGCGGGCAAAGGCTGCATCAAATCAACAGTTATCCAGCCAATGACTTGAAGTTTTGGATCTAACATAATTTAATCCTCACCCTCCCTCCCCCCAAGCAGGAGTCAAACCGTCGGAAGCACCAACCCTTACCTGTCCTGCCTCTAAAATTGTGCCACAGTATTTTCATTCATTCATTCATTCTTTTAGTCATTAAAACACAAATTACTGAGCAAATATTATATGCCAGTAACTGTGCTAAGTATTGAGGATACAATGGTGAGAAAAAGCAAATGCACTTCCTGCCCTCATAGAGCTTACAGTCTGGAATGGTAGACAGCTATCAGTCAAATAATCACAAAAGCAAATGTAAAATTGTGACTCCAGCGGTGCTGAGGGAGGAGATAATCGGACACAGGCGGTGGGAGTGGGAGACACGTCTGCAAAGGTTCCACACAGGAGGAGGCTTGGCCAGTGTGAGGGACTGAAAGGAGGCCAGACTGGATGGAGGGGAGACAGGGAGAGAGTGAAGAAATTGGGGTGGGGGAGGCAGAACTTGCAGGGTCTTGCGGATCTTAAAAGTTCCCAGATATACCTAAAAAGCAGCAGGTTTCAGCGAAAGAGTATGTGATCAGATTTGCACTTTTAAGATGCCACTTTGGCTTCTTTGTAAAGCAGCAACTGGAGAGGGTCCAGGAGTATGGTTTGCAGATTTCTTTTGGCAAGTGATATTGGTAGCTAACCTCGTGTGGTAGTGGTGGCATGGAGGGAAGAGGACCCAATCAAGAGGTAAGTTAACTCGATTTAGTGATAGGTCAGATGTAGGGCAAGAGGCATCAAGGATGAATCCAAAGTTTTTGGCTTAGGAATAGTAATAACCAACATATATTGTGTCTAATACATATAAGCGCTGTCCTAAGTGCTTTAATCATTTTAAGTCATTTAATCCTCACAGCATCCCTAGGAGAGAGAGATGATTATCATCCTTAGTTTACAAATGGGGAAGCAGAGACGCAGAGAGGTTAAGCATACTTCCTAAGATCTCACAGCTAGTAAGTGACAGAGCCAAGGCGTGAACCCAGCAACCTCTCTTCATATTCTGTGAATGTAACTGTGACATTGAACGATCTCCTGGCATGGATGGATTGAGACTCATTTAGATAGAGATGGATGGAGACTTATTTAGTATAATATACTAGGTTCAACCTAGTCTCTGCTCAAAACTACATAAATGGGTAGGGGTGGTGGAAGATATGCCACCTGGCTAGGAGGACTTTGGAAGGCTGGAATGTGGATAGAAGAGTAACAGACAGGGCCAGCTTTGCTGTTGGAGGAAAACAACTAAACTAGGAGCGGGAAACCTGGCTAATTACATGGCCTTGAGAGAGCAATCAACCACTTGAGTCCTCTGATCCCTCACCTTGAAATGGGGACAGCCACACTGACTTGCCAAGTAATGAACACAGAGGGCACTAGTGCTGTGCCTGACCTAAAGTAGGTTTTCAGTAAGCCAATGATAAATTTGAATCTGTACTAAGGGAAGTAGAGAAGGATAAGGCTCACACTTGTCCATCTGCCAAAAATGTGGCTGATCATGCAGCTCATTGGAAAGAACAGACATGGAAAATTGTCACAAGGACAGAACCCTTTATCTCAATGAGTACAAATGGTATCAAGGCAGAGCTTACTGCTGAGCTGGCTGGGTTGTTAAAGTAGCTACAGGCAGAATTTGTCGCCCCATTAACTGCTGAGAGCCAGTGTTGGGAGCCTGTAAACAAATTCCCAATTCGCACCTTCAGTCAAATAGCTGGGTCTATCAGGCTCCCTGATCAGGCTGGGGATCAGAACACTCTAGCTGCTCACTAGTTGTTTCTTTGACCTAAAGTGCTGCTAACTTGCCTCAGTTCTGCCTGGTTAATAGCCAGCCAAGGACCAGCTGCCTAATTCCTCAGAGTGCATCCTTCAGCAGCATGAAGTTTTCAGCAGTGGCTCTCAATAAATCAAGGGTAGGCTTCTCACACTCTGGAAAGAAGTGCTCATCCATGGCAGTGCATCTCAAACTTTCATGTGTTCACAGATCATCTTGAGATATTGCAAAAATACATATTCTGATTGAATGGGTCTGTTCTAATTGTACTAGTTTTCCTTTTTTCTAATTAAAATTATTCTATTTTTTGAGGTATAATTGACATATAACATATTAGTTTCAGGTATACAGCATAATAATTTGATATTTGTATATATTGCAAAATGGTGACCACAATAAATCTAGTTAACATCTGTCATGATACATAGTTACAAAAATTTTTTTTCTTGTGGTGAGAACTTTTAAGAAGTATTTTCTTAGCAACTTACAAATGTGCAATACAGTATTAGTACACATTACATTCTGTACATTACATTGCCATGATGTATATCTTATGACTGGAAGTTTGTACCTTTTGACCCCATTTACCCATTTCACCCACCCTCCCACCCCCGCCTCTGGCAACCACCAATCTGTTCTCTGTATCTATGAGATAACTTATTTTTTTTTTAAGATTCCACATATAAGTGAGATCATACAGTTTTGTCTTTCTCTGTCTGACTTATTTCACTTAGCATAATGCCCTCAAGGTCCATTCATGTTGTTGCAAATGGCAAGATTTCTTTCTTTTTTATGGCTGAATAATATTGAGTTGTGTGTGTGTGTGTGTGTGTGTGTGTGTGTATGTATTACATTTCTTTTATCCATTAGTCCATCAGTGGACACTTAGGTTGTTTCCACATCTCTGCTCTTATAAATAATACTGCAATGAATATGGGCATGCAGATATCTTTTTGAGATAATGATTTCATTTCCTTCAGTTATATGCCCAGAAGTGGAATTGCAGGATCATATGGTAATTCTATTTTTAAGTTTTTGAGAAAACTTCTTTTCATAGTGGCTGCATTCAATTACATTCTCACCAACAGTGCACAAGGGTTCCCTTTACCCATATTCTTGCCAAGACTTGTAATTTCTTGTCTTTTTGGTAATGGCCATTCTAACGGGTGAAGTGATATCTCATTGTGGTTTTGATTTGCATTTCCCTGACGACTAGTGATATTAAGCACCTTTTCATGGACCTGTTGGCTATCTGGATGTCTTCTTTGGGAAAATGTCTTTTCAGATATTCTGCCCATTTTTAATCAGATTGTGTGTTTTTATTGCTGTTGAGTTGTATGAGATCTTTATATATTTTGGATATTAATCCCTTATCAGATACATGATTTGCAAAATGTTGCCTTTTTATTTTACTAATGGTTTTCTTTGCTATGCAGACCTTTTTAGTTTGATGTAATTCCACTTATTTTTTGCATTTGTTGTCTGATTCAAAAAATTATTGCCAAGACAGATGACAAGGAGCTTACCACCTATGTTTTCTTCCAGTAGTTTTATGGTTTCATGTCTTATGTTCAAATCCTTTATACATTTTAAGTTAGTATTGTGTATTGTGTTACATAGTGGTCCAGTTTCATTCTTTTGTGCTATCCAGTTTTCCCAAAACCATTTATTGAAAAGACTATCCTTTACATATTGTATATTCTTGGCTCCTTTGTCAGAATATAAATGACCATACATGCATAGGTTTATTTCTGCACTCTCTATCCTGTTCCATTGATCTATGTGTCTGTTTTTATGCCAATACCACCATACTGTTTTGATCATTATAGTTTTGTAATATAATTTGAAATGAGGAAGCAATATGCTGCTAGCTTTGTTGTTCCTTCTGAAGATTACTTTGGCTATTTGGTGTCTTTTGTGGTTCCATACAAATTTTAGGATTGTTTGTTCTATTTCTGTGAAAATTGCCATTGGACTTTTGCTAGGGATTGCACTGAATCTGCAGACTGCTTTGGGTAGTATGACATTTTTACAATATTAATTCTTCCATGAGCACTGAATATCTTTCCATTTACTAGTGTCTTCCTCAATTTCTTTTCCATGTGTAATAGTTTTCACTGTGTTCATCCATTCTCCTCTCAAGTTCAGTGAGCATATTTATGACCATTACTTTGGACTCTTTATCAGGTAAATCATTTACCTCCATTTCATTAAGGACTTTTTCTGAGGTTTTATCTTGTTCTTCCATTTGGAATGTATTCCTCTGTTTTTTCATTTTTTCTTGACTCTCTGTGTTGGTTTCTATGCATGAAATAAAACAGCCACTTCTCCCAGTCTTGAGGGAGTGACCTTGTGTAGGGTATGAAGCTTGTCATTCAGTCCTGCCCTAGATCTTGGTGGTTTCTCAAATCTCTGTGATTGTCCAAGCAGCCTATTTTTATTTTTGGTGGGTCCCAGTAGCTGGAGAGCGCCAAGAGCTGTCAGTGTCCCAAAGGGGAGGATCTCAGTCAGCACCTATATTCAGGCTGATTGGAAACCAGACCCTCGGGCAATAGCTTTTAAAGTATGCAAACACATGGAGTTCTATGGGACTGCAAGGGTAAGCCCCACTGGCCACCAGAGCCAGGTGATGTAGATGTATCCCCTGTGTGGTAGTCACAAAATCAGGGTGCCAGACAAGTTGTACAAGTTCCTTTCTGGGAGATACCAGCCACCTGGAGTGAGGCAGAGGGAGAGTGCAAAGATGGCATCCACGGGCTTCTGTCCCAGGAGCACATTTTCATAGGACCCTACAGTGTGCCTAATCAGAAGTCTGCTCTCAGGACAAAGCTCCAAGCAAGCATATAGGCTTCTTTCACAAAGAGATTGGGGGTATGTTTCAGTCTTCTCTATGCACAGGTGCCCTGGGGTTGGTAGCCAGCCACGAACTGTTTGTTATAGTCCTGTGGGACCCAGGAATGCAAGCCCTCCTGGCCCCTGGACTTTAGCTACAAAAACTGGGGCACTAGCCATGTGTAACAGCTCCCCTTGGGGAGATACGGGTGCTCTGTAGCATGGCAAAGGGAGAGTAAAAAGATAGCACCTACCCTCTAAGATATCTGGAGAAGATTAAAGTGAGCTCTTACATATGTGTTTAATTAGAAGCCTGCCCTTCAGGTCGCAGCTATGAAAATAAGCTAATATGTATTAGTTTTCTATTGCTGCTGTAACAAGTAACCATAACTTTTATGGCTTACCAAAACACCCATTTATTTTCTCACCATTCTGTAGGTCAGTAGTCTGGGCTCAGTGTGGCTCAGCTGCTTCTCTGCTCCTGGTTTTAAAAGGTTGGAATTAATGTGTCTCAGGCTACATCCTTTCTGGAGGCTCTGGGCATGAATCTGCCCCATGTTCAGTCAAATTGATGGCAGAGTTCAGGACTGAGGTCCCTGTTTCCTTGTCACCTGTTGGCTGGGGATTGTTCTCAGTTTCTAGAGACTGCATGCATTTCTTGGCTCATGGCTTCCTTCTTGCCTCTTCAAAGCCAGCAACTATGAGTCAGATCCTTTTCTCATCTCGAATCTCTCTGATCCCCTCCTCTGCCTCATGCCTTCTCTGTCTCTTTCTACTACATCCCTCTGACCTACCTTGGGCTTGCATGGATAATTCAGGAATAATCTCCTTATTTTAAAGTCAGTTGATAGTAACCTTTAATTCCATCTGCAAAGTCCCTTCACAGCAATGAACGGATGGGAATCTGGGCGGTACACTTTAGAACTCTGTCACCACACCAACCAACTCCCAGCTGCACGCTTTTAGTGGCAAGGTCCTAGCTTTAGCTTTACTGAGTTTGTGACAAAGGCTTTGTGTGTGTTTTAGGGCTGGTGATAGAATCTTCATGAAATCTCCCGGGATTTTCCCTTTTCATTGAGCAGAAGGGCTGGAATGGTTTACAGGGATGATGCTGAAGATGGGGAAACTGAGGTGGACACATAGAGGGCTATACTGAAGTTATACAGAATCAAGATTAGAACTTAGTTATACCAATAACTGGTCCAGGGCAATTTCCTGAGTAAATTATTTACTCAATTATTCACGTAATTATTCATTTATTGACTTATTCATCTACTACTGATCAAAGAGTTATCAAGTACCTACTCTATGAAAGACATTTTGCTAGATTCATGAGATGTAAGACATTTACAGACTTTGTCCCCATGGAACAAACCTTGTACTGAGAATCACATACAGCAAACAGATACTCCTACAGCTAACTAGATGTTTATAATATAATTGATATGAAAGTAAAGTAGAGGCATGGATGAGAGCTTATAATAAGGAGATCTAACCTTGTCTAGAAGGATCAGGAAATGAAGAATGACATTTAAACTGAGACCCAGATAATAAATGTGCTAGCCAGATATAGATATTAGGGATGGAATAGCATTAAAGTACGGAGAATGGCATGTGGGAAAGTTCTAGCCTACAAAGCAGAATAGAGGAATCAGGAAAAGTCAGTGTTGCTAGAAAATATGAAGGAAGGGAGAGAATGGCACGAGATGAGTTTTTGAGAGGTGGGTGGTCAGATTGACCATGGCCTTCATGACCAGGGAAAGGAATTTCAACTTTTTCCTAGGTGAAATGGGAAGCCATGGGAGGGATTTAAACAGCAGAGTCTCATGTGAACTTTGACTTTTTAGAAAGAGCACTCTGGCTGTTATGTAGAATAGATTAGAGGAAGTAGATGAGGACATGTTGGAGTGTGGACACAAGGGGTGCATTCAGTGAGGCTAGTTAGGAGGTGTTGCAACAGCCCAGGTGGGAAGTAGCTTGACCCAGGGTGGTGTGGACAAGGATGGTGGCAGTACAGGTGAAGGACAGAAAATGGATCAAAAACATATTTTGAAGGTAGAACTGTCTTGACTTGCTGATGGATCAGATATGGGAATGATCAAGGGAAGATGGTCAAGATAACTCATGGTTCCTGTCATATCTGTGGCTCTTCTAATGACACAAGTCAATTAAAAATCACATTCCTGTACATGATTAAAAACCTTACATTTTCTTGATAGTTTAGCTTTTATTATATTGTAACAGTTATGGATATGAGTGTCAAGAAAATCCCGTTTAATATCACCTGAGAAGAATTTATGTTTTACTAGATTTGTCAAAGGAGCTCATGGAATTTGTATTATGTTACGATTTTGAGTATTGTAATGTTTCTGTGTGTTCCCCATATCTCCATTCTATTTCATCCTCATTTCATCTGAGGCTAGAGTATGCAAATGATGGCTTCCAAGACAAAGAAAAATTAGCATGAAAGGGAACATCACATCCTCATTTCTTAATAGCCACTGCCTCATTTCCTTTAGGTCCTTTCTGATTTCTTTTGCCCACATGGCCCATTGGTTGCTACTAATTCTCATGATGATATTGAAATTCAATCCTAGCTTGGTCACACAAAGCACTATGTGGCCATGCTGAGTAGTCCTGGGTGGACATTGCTCAATTCACAAGAGACAGCGTGGACCCTGGACCAGACGCTGTCAGGTAACATATACAATCCTGATGCAAGCTCCACGGTCACGGCCTGAAGTTTGTTTTGACATCTTCCTTGGCTCTTATATTTCTCTTGGAGACTCTGATATCAGATCGTATGGATTTAAATTAATCCCAGATCTTCCGTTTAACCACTGGGGTGCCTTAGGCATTTACCTCATCTGCTTTCTCATTTGTGAAAAGAGAATAAAGTCAGGCTATTGGGAATATCGAATGAGATAACTCATACAAAGAATTGAGCGCAGTGTTAGCACATAGGAAGTACTCCATATATGGGAGTTACTGTTTCTGTTGTTATGGAAGGGAGTTGCTCACATATTACTTTCTTCCCTTTTACTCATCTCTGGTAATGACAGTTTAGAGGGCAAGGGGTTTTCTCTTAGAAGGAAAAGAAGATTCTGAGCCAGCCCTTGTCCCCAAACAGGCCTTGCAAACAGGCCTTACCAAATTTGTTGCTCTGGCCATGGACATCCCAGGGAAGAGAAGCCATGGGCTGCCTTCTCTCATGTGAGCTAATCTGACAGCTGAGCTCCGCTTAGTACCTTGTCCTTTCATTTAGCTGGCTCAATGCAGCCATCAATCCCCTGGGGACTGAAGCAAATTACAGCCTCCTCAGCATTCTATCTCATTGAATGCCTCCCGAATTTGTTGGCAGGAAGCCACTAGATGACTTGATGTGGTCCTTGAGCAAGTCAATTAGCCTCTCTGAAAAGAGGGTTGATGACTCCGAGGACAAGGAGGTGGAGGAAGGGCAATAGCCCCTCCTAGCCCTTTGCAACTTGACCTCCGGGATCTTCCCATTCCCTCCCTTCAGTTGCCCACCCTGCCCACTCCCTGCCTCTCAGTCCACAAGCCCTTTGATGGTTTTGTGCCTTTGTACCGGTTCTCTCTCTCAAGTCCTTCTCCAACATCCTCACCTTCTTTGACTGACAAATTCCTGCTTATCCTTCAAGGCTTATGTCTAATGCCATTTCTCTCTGACGTCTTTTTATTCATTCATTCCACAAATATTTACTAAGCAAGGCACTGTGCTAGACCTGTAAGATACAGCTGTGAACAAGATGGGCAAAACCCCAGCTGTCGCAGTGCTGAGGGAGAGACCGACAGTAAACAAGTCAATGAACGATAGAATGTCACGTTTGTGGTACGTGCTATGAAAAGACCAAAAAAGTGGGCAGGTGTGGAGCTGCTTCCCGAGGAAGCTATTTTTGAACTAAGACCTGTAGGATGAGAAAAAACCAGCCATGTGAAGAGCAGGGGTCTGGATGCACAAATAAGCTAGTTTTGTTTGAAGAACAAAAAGAAAGTTGGTATGACTAGAATATGATGAGCAGGGAAGCATGAGAAGAGATCAGAAAGATCTCAGGTAAGGAGTTCAGATTTTATTCTGAGTGAATAGGGAGAGGCGAAATCAGATTTTGTAGTTGTAATAGCACTCTGCTATCTGTGTGGAGAATGATGGGGGAGGAGAGAAAAAAGAGGAAAGGAGGCAGAGAGAAGCGGGGAGCCTGGTTAGGAGGCTCTGGCAGTAGTTTAAGGTGGAGAGGATGGTGGTGTGATCCAGAATTATAGCTATGGAATGGGGAGAAGTAGACCACTTCGAGATACATCATGGAGGTGTGGTTAATGGGACCTTGCTCATGGTTTGGATTTGGGGGCGGAAAAAGAGGAATTCTAGATTTCAGGTTTGAGCAAATGGTGGATGGATGGGTTTTTAGGTGGATGTATTTTAATGCCATTTGGTGAGATGGGAGACACTGGGTGATAATAATGTTTAGGAGACTGGTGAGTCTGAAGTCTATTTTGGACGTGTTAATTTTGAGATGTCTATTAGATAACTGAAGGGAAATGGCAAGTAGCTATTTGGATCTACAAGAGGGAATCTTGAGGGAAGAGATCAGAAATATATATAAATATATTCCTCCCCCCAATGAATAGTGAATTTCTCCCTCCTTTGCGGCGTTAAATTAGGAACCCAGCAGATCCTAAGTTCTCCTACCTCTGTGGGTCCCACATCATATCAAACATATTAAAATTCAGCTTTATCCCACATTAATTTTAATTATATGTGATTCCTTAAGTTTTGAGCTGCAGTTGACTAGTTTGACGTTTTGCATTTTGTAGATATTTAATTAAAATATCATTTGGTTTTGCACATTTTAAAGGCAACTCTATCTTGAATGTTTCACGTTATTTTTGGATGCCCTTGGAAAGCGTATCGTGCAAGGCATGGGACTTTTAGCCCTTTATTGGATAGCTTCATATTATAACCATGCATTTTTGTGTCTGTGTTTCCCACTAGACCATTAGCTTGAAGAGGGCATGAAGGACCTCAGAGCTTGGTATATGACAGGGACTCAAAGTTTATTTACGGAAGCAATTCATTTGGGCTCATAGGAGAAAAAACCAAGTCCAGGGATACAGTGTGCTTTCTATCTGCACTTGGGAAAAGGCTCTTACCCCCTGCCTTGCAACATATATGGACTTGTTTTCTGTATGGTACTCATAAAAAGGAGGCAGTGTTGTGTAGAAGGTTGTTGCTGTGGGCTTGAGTTTCAGCCACACCCTTGACTTGTTGTGAATCTTGCAACAGAAAGTTAGTTTCTATAGGTCGCTCTGATTTTTGTGGGTGCAAAATTAAATAAAGCCATTTTAGTAGAACTCTGCCGGCTTCAAAACACTGTATTCTTAAAATAATGTATTCTTTTATAAAATGAAAAAGGACCTTACAATTCAGGCCTCAGGGAATGTTTCTGGAAATTTCTAGCAGTGGGGATGCAAAATATCTTTTGTCGCCTGATGCCTGGCCCTGAAAAAGCAACAGTTGCAGCAATTGTTGGGGGCAGGGGACCCAACAGTGGCCCTTTAGAGAAGAAATCTTGCAAGAAAATCTTTCAGTAGTAAGACAGTCAAACATCCTTCTAAGTCCCTTGCGGGTAGAAGGTAGGAAGGAACTGCTGGCATTCCCAGGTCCCAGACTTGCCCTCTGAGACTCAGTGATGCTGCACAACTGCATCCTTCTTGCCCAGGAATTGACTCTGGGCCAGATCTTCACCTCTCATGAGGAAGAGGAGACATGATTGTATGGATTACAGCCCCATCTCTACTGCCAAGCTGCTCCAATAAGCCTCAGTGAAATTAAGTCCATCTTGGCTATGCCCTGCTAAATTTGTCAATGGCTCCAAAGTATTCTGCCGAGAATTTCAGATTTTATAAGTTTGCAACAAAAATAACTTTGGGAATGGTTGTCAACCAGGGAGGAGAAGCAGGTTCATACTTTGTCATTGACACATACTGAGTTTGGGGCCCAGGGCCCAGCCTGGGCCAGGTGAGGTCGGGCTGCAGCTGGCCTTTGTGCTCCCGCTGCCATTTTGTATCAGCAGATGGAAGGCGGCAGTGTTGAGCTGGCCAGGCCACAGCGGAAGTTGCCTCCAGTTTTCTCCACAATCGTCAAGCTGCTGTCTGTCATTGCCCTTTGTGTGAATCTGAATGATCATATGAAAGCAGTTGAGAATGCATGCCCACTTATATTTTAGCTGCATGATATTCTTGCTACATGAGGGGGATGGGGTGTTTAATATTTCCATGCTCAGATGTGCCTACAGTGTTGATCACTTGATGGAGAAATTTTGATTTAGTAGTTACTAGAACAACTACCTGCCCTTCTCTACGAAGCACTCAGTGTGCAAGTTCCTCAAAATGAAGAGTAGACTGTTGGGTGGAAAACCATGAGTCTGATAGATCAGTAGCATGATGATAAGGCCCTAATACTGGGGTGAAAGGTGAGAAAATGCTGATCAATCCACAGATGGATATTGATGATTAGCAAGGTCTTCCATGGGTGTGGGAATTGAAAAGAATGGGCACACTATCCATCTTTTGGAAAGTTTAAAAATGTCGATTCTTCTTGACTGATCCATCAAATGTTGAATCACTGTCCTTTGTAGCAACAGGCTAATTAGATTAAAAAGCATTAAAACGATTGACTTGCTTCCCTGAACACCTCTTGTGCAGCAAGTTCACTGGTAACGCTCCTCCTGCTTTAGTCCCATCTGCTTAGTTAAGCCTTAGCCATCCTCCAAGAACCAATGCTAGTCCAGACTGCTCTAGGAAACTCGGCCTGACCAATCCAATTCAAAGGAATTTCTGCCTGTCTGAACTTAACAACTTAGTGTCTCAGTCAACTGAGATTTAGAATTCACTACTTAGTATTAATGGCCTTAATACTGAATTTTATTTTTATTATTCTGAGTCTGGTTATGTAATCCCAATCAATTTATTTCAAGTCCGTACGCCTCAGCTTTCTCATTTATAAACAGAGGATAATACATGTCTCTGGCTCTAGAGTTTGTGTGAAACTTAAAAGAGGTATATTTATATCAGTATATATATACTCTATATTCCCATATTGTACAGCACATAGTAAGTGGTCAATAAAATTAGTTTCTCTCCATTTCTGTAATGGGACTTCATGGCAGCAGCTCTCTCTTATACCTTTTTGTATCCCCAGATCTTTAAACCTAATTGGAGCGCAATATGTGTGTCACTTCTCTTGATTTCTCATTTCTTTTTGCAAAAGACAGGGCATTGAACTTTCAAGGCTAGTGACCATCTCAAGCAGGGTTCACAAAGATCTATAATCCATGGTTGTTTTTTGCTAACTATACAGTCCTACCCTGTGGCATGTACTGGAGATTGATTTTAGAAAAGTCGTCTTCTAGGCATCCAGGGATACAGCCAACTAACAGTGATACACAGGATATTAGCCAGTTGAACAAGGTCATCTTCTAGGCCTCCAGGGATACAGCCAACTAACAGTGATACACAGGATATTAGTCAATTGAACAAGGTCATCTTCTATAACAGCTTTCACACCTGCCCCTGCTGCCCGACCTCTTTGTGCCCAGCCCCTTGGTCCCCACCCTTCCATACACCCACTGGTGGGTATGCAGTAGCCCATGCCCTGGGGGAAACCAGGAAAAGAGCAGGTCCAGGTGGCCCTTTCACTGGACATGGCATCTGTACAATGCAATAGCAACTGCACCAAACTTTTGTAGATTTTTTTCACAATCTGCTTACTAAAAATGGGATTTAACATACATTCATGACCAAACCTAAACTGATCCTTTCTTCTATTCCTGTTACTTTCTCCTTTTTTTTCAGTTCCCACCTCTGCTCACCCTTTTTCCCAACTTTATTTAGGTGGTTCATTCACCTCACCCTTTCCTCCATATTCAGCGTCTATGTGGAAACAGAGAAGTTTCTCATGACCTCACCCTTTCAGAGATGTTTGCACATGGGTACGAACAGATCAAATAAACAGGAACTTAGGTTAATTTAATAGAAAAAATAAAATATGGAATAACATTGATTTTGGCCAGTATCAATTACAACCATTCTACTATATTTTACAAAAAAACAACTGAACATTTTACACATGTACAGTATTTTTCAGTAAAAGTGGATTTGGATTTAACAATGGATCACTAATGAAAAATCAAAAGACAAAAGAAAACAGAAGATAGGACTTTTGTCTCTAGAGGTTAGAGCATTTGTTAAGTCTCCAAACTTTGTACTATCCATTACATATATCTCATTATGAATATATATATTTATACATAATATATAACATTAACTTAAACTTTGAAAGCATTATGTTCTAGTTAATAATATTCTGTAGATAAACGAGGCAGTAACCACTAGTAGTTAAACCAGTATTTCCACAATGTGTGCCTGCATGGTCAGTGAGAAATGGAACACATGTTGGTAGACCCCAATGATTTTGACTGTCAGATTGATAGTTATTTGTCTAAGAACACAGACATCATTTTAATTTTTCCCTTCATAGTAACTTTGTGCCTCATATATTATGGGTGGGTTCAGTTAAATGGATTTCTTTGCAGGCAAATCTGGTTTCACCATCTGCTTGACCTTGTTTTAGGCTCTCACTTGCTTTTGTCCACTTAGAGACTGTGCCTTTAAATGTAAGACTCTACATGCCATACCTGGGACTAACTTGCTTTCTTCGGGTCAGAAGGGCCTGAAGTGGTATGAAGAGGAAAATTACTCAACAAAATCAGTTGATTCCCTAGTTACATATGAATCATTACGTGACTCAGTATCACTACAATGCTATTAAGAGGGTCATTAGACTTTATACTCATTATTTACCTTGGGTTCAATGTTAACTTTGATGTCTAGGAATGCATATTTTCAAGGTAGGCTTTTTACTACCTTGCTGCTTGGATGGGGACCTTAGTTAGCACCCACTTCCCAGGATAACCTATATTGATATCATTCCTCTTCTCATGTGTGAGGCCAGTGACATCTTGGAAGTGAGGCTGTCAGAAGCCTAAAGCTTGCAAGATGGCTGGTCATTCTCAAAGCAAATGAGGTCACCAATGGAGCTTTGATATGAAACATGAAGAAACCTGATATCAGTCTATCCTCTCCTAAACAGAGCAACTCAGAGTTATAAAAAGATCTATCAGGTTTCCTCATTTCTGACCACTGATCCAAACAGTCTTCACATAATTCAGTCTGCTAGATTCCAGGATGTGTTTGGGGAGTCATAGAAAACCAGTGAAGATACTTCCAAGAAAACAGATGATCTCAGTGACATTCAGTGGACAGGTGTATCATAGCATGGTTATAGAGGGACAGAGGAGTGGGAAAAGAACAGAACCAGGAGGGTACAATCATGCTGCCCATATTCCATTTCCAGTTTTATTTTCTTAAAATGACAAGATGAAAAAAACTTCTAATAAGCACCATTGAAAAATGTTGCCCGGCCAACTTGGGCACGAGCTTAAATATTATTTAAATAAATTCCATTTCTTAAAAATACAGGACCTTTTAGAAACTTTTGACTCCAGGAAGAAATTTTCTTCATCATATCCAAAATGCTTCCCACTACAACACATGGAATTTCTGATGGCCTTAAAAAAAAAAAAAAAAAAATGCTATGGGGATAATGGCTGAATAGCACCAAGAGATTGTGCAGGGTTTACAAGTGAACACTCTGGATTTGGGGGAAGCTGGATCAGTCTCAGCTATTTTGTGAATCTTTGCATTCTGTCCATCACCACTTTGACTATGCAGAGCAATCCCATTTGACCAGCTGTATGTGAAATAAGCGAATCTACCATGGAAAAGCCAGTAGCAGCAAGTCTATCTGATGAAACCAGTGGAGCAGACTTATCAAGTGGGCACAATGCCAAAACCAGCACATAATGCATGAAGTAAATTATGTGTGGAAAGTATCAATGGTCAACTGTGAAAAACCAAGACAAACGACACTGAACACAACTCTGCGGGATGTTCTTAATGCCCTTAGGTCCAGTTTTCTGCCATTTCCCCCAACAGTGGACTCAAGCATGAAAAATGATGGATGCAAGAGCTTTCTGTTTCATTTTGATCTATGTCTGCTCTTGTGATGTTTTTGAAAGGTATATTTTTAGGCGTCTCAAAGGGGAAACAAGCAAGTAAATGCAAAAGGAAAAAAAATGGACCTTCAAAAACAGGGCAGGAAATCAAATCATTACTTTAACGTCAAATTTTGGCATCAAATGCTTTGGTCATAAAATACTGTCTCTGTGGTTCTGGCTGTTTAGCACTAAACACCCAGTTATAAAAGGTAGGCTTGTTGTAGGTTTATTTTTTTTTTTTTTCCATTTAAGTTCTGACAAAACAGTTCACCATCTCCCTGCACAAATTTGAGAGAGAGAGAAAAAGAGAGCAAGAAAGAGAGAGGTGGCTTGCTTTTTTTTTTTTTTTTTGCTTGCTTTTTTCTTTTTAATAATAATATGGAGTAATCTATAAGTCTACAGGAACAAAGAAATCTAGGATGGCAGCTCAGCCTTGGAATGTACAGGTTTTGCAGCAAAGTTGTTGAAGAACCTTCCGTTGGCACAGATTGTTCTTTTTCACTAGCATACAGAAGCCTCCTTCCGCCCAGGACTCTTCCGTTGCTTTTCCAGGAAGTCAGCAAGAGAGAGGGGAAGTTGAGGACGAGAGCAGCATGATGGACACACACGGAAGAAGGTTGTGATTGGCCAGAGAGGCAGATTGGGGGGATTGGAAGAGATCATTCGGGAGCAGTCAACAGGAGGAAATTTGGTCCACCCAAAGTGATTTCAGTCAACAGCATTGTTTTCAAGGAGAGATATTGCAGTCCAACGGTAAATGTGATTGGTATCCATTTATGAAAGGAAAAAAAAGATTAGAAAAAGAATAAATTAGAAATCAATAATAATATAGGCAAGGAATTTTTCTTTTCGGAGTTACCTAGAGCAGAGCGTATACAGTCATTTATACTATATTTCACTGAATCCAAGACACTGGATTTCAGATGCACCACTACTTTAAGTACTACCAAGAAAAAAATTCATATTAAATGGTGACACAATAGCCTCTTATCAGAATATTAGTTTTATGCTTATTGAAAGTATTAGTTAAATTTATATAACATGATGTTTTGTTTCTGGGCTTATGTAATAATTCTTCCTTTGAATATTGAGAAATAGTTTAACTTTTTCAAGCTATTATGAAGTGCAATTAAATGCAACACAAGTAGGAGTGATCATGTGCCTAACTCAGTTGACTAGACATATCTGTGACTAAGTCACAGGCGATGACAACTATGTCACATCAACCTGTGGATCAAAAGCAGTTGTAAGCTGCCATGAATTATAAGATGCATCTGACTCCAGAGCTGTTAAAATATATTAAAAAAGTATGTCTTAGAATCACTGAAATATGACAGTTGAAAGAAAATAAATAGCACATCCCTGAATGCAACTGCCACGTGATTTGAAAAGCCTGGTGAGCCATCAGTGATCTCATTCTTTAACCGACCTGAAAATGGACTCATCACAAATCATGGTTCTTCATTTTCCACTTTTGCCTGCAATCCTGACACTCCACTTTTACCAAAGTGCCATTGGCATAAATTATCCCATGCTTACTGTGGTTTAGGGAAAGCCGTTAAAGCATCACAAACCTTGAAATGCCTGGTACCAAGTGCTACGGGTAAAAATTTCAAGTCACGGTGGATCTTTTGGGTCAATCACTTAAAAATCTTCCTTAGTTTTTCAGTTACTAACTTACAAAACTCCTGATCATATTCAGATATAGGGGAACCATCTTTTCAAGTAAGGGTAAGGAGCACTGGCTGGTAACTAAAAGGTGATACTTACATAGTACCTGGGGTGCCATCCCTCAATCTTCTCACCTCCATGTTGTGTGGTGAGAATTAGCCCTGGCCATGAAGAGTTTAAACACAGAGCCCGAGCAGGTCTGCCCATCCCTGCCAGGTCAATCATACATTAGAAAAGCTATGAAGATGCACAGTCACCTGTGATACTCTGTGGATATGAGACCATAAATGATGTTCCTATGCATGCCATCGCGTGCTCAGATCTTTTTGATGTTTTGAGATTCCTAACGGGAAGTTGTAGAATAACCATATGAGGTCGACAGCATTATCCTTCTCATTTTTACAGATGAGGGAAGTGAGGCCCAGAAAAGCTCATAACCTGCCCAAGGTCTGGAGGCTAGATATGAATGACAGTATTCTGACTCCTGAATCCACATTCTCCCAACCACAGCACTCTTCTGCCTCTTGTGAAATTTCCAGAAGAGGTACCATTCAAAAGAAGACAAAGATTAAACCCAGGGAAATGATTTTATCAGGGAAAACTGTTCCAAATGCATAGTTTTTTATTTTCCTATTTTCCTAACAGTCCAAAGATGTTTAGAACAACGATGGTTCAAAACAATTTCTTTCTACATCATTGAGATGCACGTCTGCATAAAATTTAGGCACAAATTTTAGGGCCCTCTCTGCATGAATTATATCGAGAGTCAAAGTTCACAAAAGGCTGGAGTTGGAATAATTTAAATTCATTCATTTTGTAGATGGGGAAACTGAGGCTAGAAAAGTGAGAGAACTTGGTATTTCCCAAATTGTCAGGGGGAATGGCGGCACATTAAAAATACCCGAGAAGATTCTAAAGCTATCAGTGCTCAAACTGTACCCCAAGACCAATTTAAATGAATCTTTGGGGAAGGTCTGGGGTCCTGGCATTTTGATTGAGAACCACTGGTGCAATGAAAAGAAAAATAGACCAACATTAACATTAGAACCAATCTGTAGTTGGTTCTGTCATTAGACAGATGCCTATCTGTCACAGCGTAATGAAAGATTCAGATACCATTTGATTGTTATTTACATATCAAAATTATAAACAATCCAAATAAGGGGAGAGTGGCAATAAACTGTGGTATCTCCACAAGATAGAACATTAAGCTGTTATTAAAAATGAAGTTTCTGAAGACTTTGTAAAAACATAGGATAATGTTTATCTAATGCTTAGTGCAGAAAGCAAGATAAAAAACTCCTTGTATACGGTATTTTAAAAATCTGATGAAAAGTACATATGCCAAAAGACTGGAAAAAATACAGTAGGTAGCCTTTTCTAGTTAGTGTTTGATGTATGATTCCAACTATATGACATTCTGGAAAAGGCAAATCTATGAGGCAGTAAAAAAATTTAGTGGTTTCCAGGGGTTGGGCAGGGGGAAGGAAGGAGGGAGGAACAGGCAGAGCACAGAGGATTTTCAGGGCAGTGAAGGTGTTCTGTATGATAGTACAATGGTGGATACTTGTCTTTATACATTTGTCCAAACTCATAGAACACCAAGAGTGGACCCTAATGTAAACTATAGACTTCGGTGATAATGATGTGTCAATGTAGGTATCAACTATAACAAACATCATTCTGGTGAGGGACACTGATAATGGGAGTGTTTGTGTGTGTGTTTGTGTATGTGCGTAGGGTAGTCAGGGGCTATGTGAGAACTCTCTGCACTTTCTGCTCAATTTTGCTGTGAACCCAAAACTCTAAAGTTGTAAAGAACCAAGTTTACTACGTAAAAAAAAATTAACTAGTGCCATCTTGGTTAGTGGATGCTTTAGTTCTTGCAATTGAAACAACCAAAAAACCAAACCCATTGAGGGTAGAAGTTCAAGATGAACGAACACCAACAAGATATTGGGCGTGTCCTATCTGGGGCACGCTTGATAGTTTCATTTTCAAGTGGAAATATATTAGACCTTAACGCAGAAGTATCACACTTTACTCAGAAGATCAAAACGAGCAGTTGTACTCACCGTCCTTGCAGATGGCTCCCATTTGACACATTCCTAAGTCTAAGAGATACCCACTGGGGCAGCTCGTACAGTTCTTGAACCCCGGACCGTTGCATGTCAAACAGCTGGTGTCACATCTATGGGGAGAATGTACAACTTATCATCCTTTCGCACATCAGGCACAGAAGAAGATGTGTTTGCTACGAACCTCTTAATGTCTTAAACTTAATCTTCTCCCTTTGAAGATGCCACAAAAATCTTTTCTTAGAATAACTGCTAGGTTTGACAACATTAAAGAAAGCCTAGCAGGTAGACTATGATTTTAAAGGGGAGAGAGCATGCACTTGAAACAGAAATATTACTTTAGAGGTTTTAAAGTTCTTTCGAGGTGCAAAAAAAAAAAAAAAAAAAATCAGTTGGGTTAAAGGTGCAGCGCCGTGTCCACAGGTAAATGTTTGAACCTTATTTTTCATTAATAATTCTGTTTCATATTATTTATGAAGGCAGTCAAATAAGGAACCCAGTAGCCAAACACTAGGGCTTACGGGGTGGATCCACTTACTTTTTGCAGGACTTGTATCCATTTTCTGAAGAGTGGTCGAAGTAATGGCTGATACTACAGCTCTGCACGCACCTCCCATCCTCCATGAAGTAGCCCTCTGTGCAGTTAATACACCCACCAGCACCTGCTCCTTAAAAGCAAGACAGATGCAGAAGACAGAAACAAAACCTCAGAAGAGGTTGCATGATGGGCTGCTTCTTGCATAGTTGGTTAAAATGGCATTAGTAGGTTGTAATTTTAATAATTATGATATTTGTGCTTTTCCTTATGTTCTTTGGAAAAAATAATGCTCCAGTTTTACATTGAACCCATTTGCCAAAAACATCAAATCTCTTTGGAAAGCGAAGGAGGTATCACTGGGAAATTTAAGTTTTCAATGAGCATAGGCTACTGATGACTGACTTCTGAGAATACATGCATGATTATCAGAAGAGACCCATGTTTCTCCAGCATTTATTTTAAAAATATCAAATGGGTTTGCATGAGTGATGGAGAAAGACAGGTAAACAAAAGCCAAACCAGAGCCAGAAGAATAAACAAGAGGACTGGGAGAGAAGGTACCAGCGCAGGTGGCGCAGAAGCGGTGGCAGGGTTGGCAGTCTTGGCCGTTGAAGTACCGTCCATCCTCACAGGCAACGGCACACCGGGATCCCTGCAGGCTGAAGACACAGACACAGACTGCTGTGATCAGGCAAAGAAGTCATGACTCCCCAGCGCCATATGTAACAAATATAGTTCCCCCCAGAGACCAGTGGCTTTGGCAAAGCTTCGAAGCATGGGAAATAGCCCCTGTAGTCTTTTTTTTTTTCTCCTCCCAATGCCTGTAATGCTTCTCTGTGCCTAAAATTATGTCTGTAGCATATACACGTGCTGCAAGCTTTGGGGACATTCCTCTTAATTATTAGACTGGCTGACACATTTCTTCTTAACATTTTACAACATGGAGGTTTTTAAAAGTATTTTATTGACCCAAACGATCACCTTAGCTAACAATATGCTTACCAATTCCCTGATATCCAGACCTCCTAGACCTACTATGCCAGCGGTCCCCAACCTTTTTGGCACCAGCTGGATTTATTAATTTTAAACTCTAATGAAAAAATTTGGCAAAATTATCTACTTATACTGCTGCTTCTCCAAACATCTCGATTTTCCTTAGTTATACTATTATTTAGTCTTTTTAGGTGTTATCTGTGTCATATTTTCTCTAAATAGCACTCTTAGGTGTTACCTAATGAGTTGCTAGAATGTCAAATGAGGAATGTGTATTTTTTTTCTTCTAATTTTTATCAGCTATGAGCTTTTTCATAGTCTACAGACTGATTCTTAAAATTAAAAACAAATGCATAAAATTTACAACATTTAATATACAAATTTTACTCACGGAATAACTCAATAGTGAGACTGTTACCATAATCCTATGTCACCCAATAGACAATACTAGAAAATGGGTATCTAAGCAACAGGGTCAAATGCTTTCTATTTTCTTATAAAAAATATATTTCTCTATATTGTTCCAATTCACATCTTACTTGACTGTGTTTTGAATATGGATCATACTATTAAAAAGTAACATTTATTTTTCCCTATGCTCTTTAAAGAAATTTGGAAAGGACAAAAACCAAAGTAGTTGAAAAAGAATCCCAGACAGTCCTGTTCACATTTTAATCCATTTCCTTCTAGTATTTTATGCACAGATATTTTTGTTTGTTTTTAGCCAGTATTTAAAATTTTACAGGTCTCTTGAGGCAAAATGGCCAACCCTAGAAGCCCCTAAGGAAAACGCAGGGAGCCTCAAGGAGACAGCAAGTGTATTTCATTCATAGATCTTCTACTGGCCAGAGAGCTGTCATTTAAAAAGCCAGTAAAAGAAAATCCCTTTCCTTTTTGCAGAGCTGTAAAAAGGGGACAGTGCATCAAATGAATCCTTTTGTGGGAGGAAACAGGACTACCAAAAAACTTATCAAAGTTTTTAAAAAGCTGCCTCGTTTTTCTAATAAAGGACATTACTTCTGAGGTTGGCACTTATTCAGCAGGAGACAGAGGCTGCACTGTGTGAGGAGGGAATGCACTAAGTGGGACGTGCAGCAGAGCAGTCTCTGTGAGCTATGATGCTTTCTGCTGGTTCCAAAATACAGGGGTGGGGCTTCCCTGGTGGCGCAGTGGTTGAGGAATCCGCCTGCCAATGCAGGGGACATGGGTTCGAGCCCTGGTCTGGGAGGATCCCACATGCCGCGGAGCAACTGGGCCCTTGAGCCACAACTACTGAGCCTGCGCGTCTGGAGCCTGTGCTCCGCAACGAGAGGCCACGACAGTGAGAGGCCTGCGCACCGCGATGAAGAGCGGCCCCCACTTGCCGCAACTAGAGAAAGCCCTCGCATAGAGAACGAAGACCCAACACAGCCAAAAATAAAGAAATAGAATAAATAAATTTAAAAAAGAAAAGATGACTACTATCTAAAACAAAACAAAACAAAACAAAATACAGGGGTGGCAAGGCTAACGAACCTGGTACCGTGAACTCCTGGGTTCTCTCTGGGATAAGCCAGCCAGGTTAGACCTGTGCCGTCCCACACGCTCTAGCACCTGTAGCTCGGGAGCACTTGAAATGTGGCTAGTGTGGCCAAGGAACAGAATTTAACATTTTGTTTTATTTTTGTTAATTTCATTCTAAATTTTACAAATTGGCGCTTGATTCGGTTATTGCCAAACTTTTGAGTAAGTGTGGAACAACTTGGCTATATAAAACCTACTTCAACTAAATTTTATAAAATCTAAATACAGCTCAAGTATTTCTCATAAAAAATTATTGTCTGAATTGAGATGTGCTTTAGGGGTGAAATACATATCAGATTTCGAAGGCTAGGTACTACAAACAAAAAAGAATATAAAATATCTCACTAATTATCTTTTATATTGTCTTACATTTATTACATGTTGAAATGATATTTTGGATATATCTGATTAAATATTTTATCAAAATAAATTTCACCCGTATCTTTTTACTCCTTTTAATGTGGCTACTGACATATTTAAAATAACATATGGTTCTCATACTTCTGTTGGAGAGCACTGGTTAACTTACTCTATCAAATGTTCCCTAAGAAATATAGAGAATAATCTTAATCTTTTATTTCTCATGGACCAATTCAGTGTCAGATATTGGAATAAGTGCTTTGTAAATGTTATCACAGTTAATCCTTATCATAATCCAGCAACATCGGGGTTATTATCACCATTTTATAGATGAGAAAACCGAAGCTCAGAGGGGCACAGTGACTTGGCCAAAATCACACAGCTGATAAATGGCAGAGAAAGGTTTGAGCTCACATTTATCTTCCTTCTTTTCATTATGCCAATCTGCTCCTACAAAAAGCAGTAGGAGGCCGACCAGACTGCTATTTGTCAAAACTGAAGTCCTGAGGTAAAAGGTGCTAAGCAAACTGACACTGAATGTATTTATGGGGAAAAAAAGAAAGCCACGGATAATCAATTAATCTAAATAAAAATGATGTTCCACTATTAATTAATGCGAAGAATTACCTGCCTAAAAACTGCCTGGACCCTGCATATTTCACCTCTGATCAAAGGTGAAAATAGAGGTACTGTTGATTCTTTTTTTTTTAAGTTTTTTTTTTTTTTTAATTATTATTTACTTATTTATTTATTTATTTTTGGCTGTGTTGGGTCTTCGTTTCTGTGCGAGGGCTTTCTCTAGTTGCGGCGAGCGGGGGCCGCTCTTCATCACGGTGCGCGGGTCTCTCACTGTCGCGGCCTCTCTTGTTGCGGAGCACAGGCTCCAGACGCGCAGGCTCAGTAGTTGTGGCTCACAGGCCCAGTTGCTACGTGGCATGTGGGATCTTCCCAGACCAGGGCTCGAACCCGTGTCCCCTGCATTGGCAGGCAGATTCTCAACCACTGCACCACCAGGGAAGCCCTTTTTTTTTTTTTTTTTTTTTTTTTTTAATTTATACTGAGAAGTCCTTGGGCTGTGTTACTTGATGAAATCCTTCACTCTCTTACCTTAACCCCTCCCTACATTCTGTACAGTTGTCGGATTCAGTACATGTCTTGCAGTTTTCACTGCATTTCCGGCAAAGATTTTTCTCTGTTAAAAAAGAAAAAGTAACAAGGTTATAAATCAATTTTGGTCAACTGGATTCCATCAAAGCATATGTTCTAATGTTTGCTAATGTATGCTATAGTATACATGGCCTTGAGTAGGAAACTGTAGGAAAAGCCCCAGACTCAGCATTTGCTACCACTTCTCAGCAAACCAAATACAGGTAGGAACTATATAGCATGGGGTAACACCTTAGTGATATCTACCATTTTATAGACAAGAGAACTACAGCCCACTTAATTCTTTAATAGTTTATTGGGTTTTTTCTTCTTCCCATTCTCTTTCCCAAGCAGGGTTTCCTAACTTCCTACAATGAAAATCTCACTCATGAAGCTGGGGCACTGTCACTAGTAAGTGTTGAGAAGCAACGCTAGCAGCTGAGGGATGGAATGGTAGACCCCATGCTCACAGCTTTCAGGACTACTCTGACGAACTATACTAGGAAAGAGAACTTGCTTTTAAGATTGCAAGGTAAGGGTTGATTTTTTCTTGCGTTGTTCAGTGTCTTAAACTTCATAGCAGCTGGAGACTTGATACCTTCTCTGAGATGCAAGTGGATTCTAACCTCATGTGTATGTAGACTTGAATGAAGCTTTGTCTATAGGCTTCTCTATATACTCTTTTTTTTTTATTTTTATTTTTGGCTGTGTTGGGTCTTCGTTTTTGTGCGAGGGCTTTCTCTAGTTGCAGCGAGCGGGGGCCACTCTTCATCGCGGTGCGCGGGCCTCTCTTGTTGCGGAACACAAGCTCCAGACGCGCAGGCTCAGTAGTTGTAGCTCACGGGCCTAGTTGCTCTGCGGCATGTGGGATCTCCCCAGACCAGGGCTCGAACCCGTGTCCCCTGCATTGGCAGGCAGATTCTCAACCACTGCACCACCAGGGAAGCCCCTCTATCTGCTCTTTAGATGCTGGTGTTCTTCAGGGTTCCACAGAGAAGCACTGCTTTAATGGATCCCTCTAAGGACCTCCTGGAAGTCCATTTCCTTTCTCAATTCTGAGCCCCTTGGCCTGAAATATGAAGTCCTTTACAATCTATGATCTCCCCCTCATAGTGTCATTGAGACTACTGGACATGGCATAGGCTCTGAAGCCAGAGGACCTAGATTTGTGTTATGCTTTTAGCATTTCCAGTGGGCAAGTTCACAGTCTCTGTTCTCCCATTTGTTAACTAAATATTACAATAATGCCTACCTCTCAGCTTGTCTTGAGGAGTTAATGACATTATTCAAGGGAACTGTAAATATGTTGGCGGTAATTACTGCTAGTCATGATCATGCATAATCACTATGTTATATGTAAATGGACTCATTAAAGGAGGAAATTAAAACAAAAGGCAACTGCATAGAAGGAGAGAGATGCACAGACCACTTGTATCAGCAAAGTAATGGTTTAAATAGCCTTCTTTAATTATCTACCTTCCAGGCTCTGGCAAAAGAACTGGTTCTCTCAATTATCTTTATCCTATCATATACCATCTAGAACCAAATTCCTTTTCCAAGGCTCAGCCTTCTTGAAAGAATTTTGAATTTTTTCTTCAGGGAATCCTACTTATTTCTGATCCCTTTTCTAAAAATTTTTATTGAAGTATAGTTGATTTACGATGTTGTGTTAATTATTGCTGTACAGCAAAGTGATTCAGTTCTACATATATACACATTCTTTTTTATATGTTCTTTTCCATTATGGTTTATCATAGGATATTGAATATAGTTCCCTGTGCTATACAGTAGGACCTTGTTGTTTATCCATTCTATATAGAAAAGCTTATGTCTGCTAACCCCAACCTCCCACTCCATCGCTCCCCTTTGGCAAGCACCAGTCTGTTCCCTATGTTCCTGATTTCTGTTTCTGTTTCATAGATAGGTTCAGGTTCATTTGTGTCTTATTTTAGATTCCACATATAAGTGATATCATATGGTATTTGTCTTTCTCTTTGTGACTTACTTCACTCAGCATGATATTCTCTACTTGCATTCATGTTGCTGCAAATGGCATTATTCTTTTTTATGGCTCTGAGTAGTATTCCATTATGTGTGTGTGTGTATGTATATATTTATATACATACACACACACACACACACACATCTTCTTGATCCATTCATCTATCTATGGACATTATGTCTTGGCTATTGTGAATAGTGCTGCCATGAACATAGGGGTGCGTGTATCTTTTTGAATTATAGTTTTGTCTGGATATGTGCACAGGAGTGAGACTGCTGGATCATATGGTTGTTCTATTTTCAGTTTTCTGAGGAACCACCATACTGTCTTCCACAGTGGCTGCACCAACTTATATTCCCATTAACAGTGTAGGAGGGTTCCCTTTTCTCCACACCCTCTCCAGCATTTGTTATTTGTAGACTTTTTAATGGTGGCCATTCTGATTGATGTGAGGTGGTACCTCATTGTAGTTTTGATTTGCATTTCTCTAATAACTAGAAATGGTTGAGCATCTTTTCATTTGCCTATTGGCCATCTGTATGTCTTCCTTGGAGAAATGTCTATTTAGGTCTTCTGCACGTTTTCCGATTGGGTTATCTGTTTTTCTTGTTGTTCAGTTGTATGAGCTGTTCTTATATTTTGGAAATTAAGCCCTTGTCTGTCGCATGATTTGCAAATATTTTTTCTCATTCTGTATGTTGTCTTTTCATTTTGTTTATGGTTTCCTTTGCTGTGCAAAAGGTTGTAAGTTTGATAGGTCTCATTTGTTTATTTTTGTTTTTATTTCTACTGCCTTGAGAGACTGACCAAAGAAAACAGTGATATGATTTATGTTAGAGAATGTTTTGCCTATGATCTCTTCTAGGAGTTTTATGGTGTCATGTCTTATGTTTAAGTCTTTAAGCCATTTTGAGTTTATCTTTGTGTATGGTGTGAGAGTGTGTTCTAACTTCATTGATTTACATGCAGCTGTCTAACACTCCCAACACCACTTACTAAAGAGACCGTCTTTTTCCCATTGTATATTTGTGTCTCCTTTGTCGAAGATTAATTTACTGTAGATGTGTGGCTTTATTTCTGGGCTCTCTATTCTGTTCCATTGATCCATATGTCTGTTTTTGTGCCAATACCATGCTGTTTTGACTACTGTAGCTTTGTAGTGTTGTCTGAAGTCTGGGAGGGTTATGACTCCTGCTTTGTTCTTTTCTTCATGATTGTTTTGGCAATTCTGGGTCTTTTATGGTTTCTTATGAATTTTAGGATTATTTGTTCTAGTTCTGTGAAAAAATTCATGGGTAATTTGATAGGGATCACATTAAATCTGTAGATTGCTTTGGGTAGTATGGCCATTTTAACAATACTAATTCTTCCAATCCAAGAGCATGGAATATCTTTACATTTCTTTGAATCATCTTCACTTTCCTTTATTAATGTTTTATAGTTCTCAGCATATAAGTCTTTCACCTCCTTGGGCAGGTTTATTCTTTTATTTTTGGGGGTGCAATTTTGAAAGGTATTGTTTTTCTACATTCCCCTTCTGATATTCATTGTTGGTGTAAAGAAATGCAACTCGTTTCTGTATGTTAATCTTGTATCCTTCTACCTTGCTGAATTTGTTTATCAGTTCTAGTGGTTTGTTGTGGAGTCTTTAGGGCTTTCTATACATGTAATCATGTCATCAGCATATAATGACAACTTTACCTCTTCCCTTCCAATTTGAATACCTTTTATTTATTTTTCTTGTCTGATTGCTGTGGCTAGGACTTCCAATACTATGCTGAATAGAAGAGATGAGAGTGGGCATCCCTGTCCTTCTCCAGATTTTAGCGGGGAGGCTTTCAGCTTTTCACAGTTGAGTATTATCTTGGCTGTGGGTCTGTCATAAATACCTTTTATTATATTCCACCCCCCCTTAAAAATTTTATTTTATATTGGAGTATAGTTGATTAACAATGTTGTGTTAGTCTCCGGTGTACAGCAAAGTGATTCAGTTATACATATACATGTATCTATTCTTTTTCAAATTCTTTTCCCATTTAGGTTATTACAGAATATTGAGCAGAGTTCCCTGTGCTGTACAGTAGGTCCTTGCTGGTTGTCTATTTTTTTTTTTTTAATAAATTTATTTATTTATTTTGGGCTGTGTTGGGTCTTCGTTCCTGTGCGAGGGCTTTCTCTAGTTGCGGCGAGCGGGGGCCACTCTTCATCGCGGTGCGCGGGCCTCTCACTATCGTGGCCTCTCTTGTTGCGGAGCACAGGCTCCAGACGCGCAGGCTCAGTAATTGTGGCTCACGGGCCTAGTAGCTCCGCGGCATGTGGGATCTTCCCAGACCAGGGCTCAAACCCGTGTCCCCTGCATTGGCAGGCAGATTCTCAACCACTGCGCCACCAGGGAAGCCCTATCTATTTTAAATATAGCACTGTGTGCATGTCAATCCCAAACTCACACTCTATCCTTCCCCCCACAACCCATCCCCTGGTAACCATAAGTTCGTTCTCTAAGTCTGTGAGTCTGCTTCTGTTCTGTAAAAAGGTTCATTTGTATCATTTTGTTTTAAAGATTCTGCATGTAAGTGATATCATATGATATTTGTCTTTCTCTGTCTGACTTACTTCACTCAGTATGACAATCTCCAGGTCCATCCATGTTGCTGAAAATGGCATTATTTCATTCTTTTTTATGGCTGGGTAATATTCCACTGTATATATGTACCACATCTTCTTTATCCATTCATCTGTTGATGGACATTTAGGTTGCTTCCATGTCTTAGCTATTGTAAATAGTGTTGCAGTGAACACTGGGGTGCATGTATCTTTTCGAAGTATGGTTTTCTCGGTATATATGCAGTAGTGGGATTGCTGGATCATATAGTAGCTTTATTTCTAGTTTCTTAAGGAACTTCCATACTGTTCTCCATAGTGGCTGTACCAAGTTACATTCCCACCAACAGTGCAGGAGGGTTCCCTTTTCTCCACACCCCCTCCAGCATTTATTGTTTGTAGACTTTTTGATGATGGCCATTCTGACGGGTGTGGGGTGATATCTCATGGTCGTTTTGATTTGCATTTTTCTAATTACTAGTGATGTTGAGCATCTTTTCATGTGCCTCTTGGCCATCTGTATGTCTTCTTTGTAGAAATGTCTATTTAGGTCTTCTGCCCATTTTTTGATTGGGTTGTTTGTTTTTCTGATATTGAGCTGCATGAACTGTAAATTTTGGAGACCATTCCCTTATCAGTCACATCATTTACAGATATTTCTCCCATTCTATGGGTTGTCTTTTCATTTTGTTTATGGTTTCCTTTGCTGCACAAAAGCTTTTGAGTTTAATTAGGTCCTATTTGTTTGTGTTTGTTTTTATTTCTGTTACTCTAGGAGATGGATCCAAAAAGATATTGCTGAGATTTATGTCAAAGAGTGTTCTGCCTTTGTTTTCCTCTAAGAGTTTTATAGTGTCTGGCCTTACATTCAGGTCTTTAATCCATCTGGAGTTTATTTTCGTGTATGGTGTTAGTGAGTGTTCTAATTTCATTCTTGTACACGTAGCTGTCCAGTTTTCCCAGCGCCACTTATTGAAAAGCCTGTCTTTTCTCCATTGTATATTCTTGCCTCCTTTGTCAAAGATAAGGTGACCATAAGTGCGTGGGTTTATCGCTGGGCTTTCTATCCTGTTCCATTGGTCTTTATTTCTGTTTTTGTGCCAGTACCATACTGTCTTGATTACTGTAGCCTTGCTGTATAGTCTGAAGTCAGAAATCCTGATTCCTCCTGCTCCGTTTTTCTTTCTCAAGATTGCTTTGGCTATTTGGGGTCTTTTGTGTTTCCATACAAATTGTAAAATTTTCTGTTCTAGTTCTGTGAAAAATGCCATTGGTAATTTCATAGGGATTGCACTGAATCTGTAGATTGCCTTGGGTAGTGTAGTCATTTTGGCAATATTGAGTCTTCCAATCCGAGAACATGGTATATCTTTCCATCTGTTTGTGTCATCTTCGATTTCTTTCATCAGTGTCTTATAGTTTTCTGAGTACAGGTCTTTCGCCTCCTTAGGTAGTTTTATTCCTAGGTATTTTATTCTTTTTGATGTAATGGTAAATGGCGTTCCTTTAATTTATTTTTCTCATCTTTCATTGTTAGTGTATAGAAATGCAGCAGATTTCTGTGTATTAATTTTGTATCCTGCAACTTTACCAAATTCACTGATGAGCTCTAGTAGTTTTCTGGTAGCATCTTTAGGATTTTCTATGTATGGTATCATGTCATCTGCAAACAGTGACAGTTTTACTTCTTCTCCAATTTGGATTCCTTTTATTTATTTTTTCTTCTATGATTGCCATGGCTAGGACTTCCAAAACTGTGTTGAATAAAAGTGGTGAGAGTGGTCATCCTTGAATTGTTCCTGATTTTAGAGGAAATGCTTTCAGCTTTTCACTGCTGAGTATGATGTTAGCTGTACGTTTGTCATACATGGCCTTTATTATGTTGAGGTAGGTTTCCTTTGTGCCTACCCTCTGGAGAGTTTTTATCAGAAATGGGTGTTGAATTTTGTCAAAAGCCTTTTCTGCATCTACTGAGATGATCTTGTGTTTTTTGTCTTTTCTTTTGTTTATGTGGTGCATCACATTGATTTGCATATGTTGAACCATCCTGGTGAACTTGGGATGAATCCCACTTGGTCATGGTATATGATCTTTTTTATGTGTTACTGGCTTTGTTTTGCTAATATTTTGTTGAAAAATTTTGCATCTATATTAATCAAAGATATCGGCCTGTAATTTTCTTTTTTGGCAGTGCCTTTGTCTTTTATTGGTATCATGGTGATGGTGACTTCATAGAATATCTTTGGGAGTGTTCCCTCCTCTTCAATTTTTTTGGAAGAGTTTGAGAAGGATCAGTATTAAATTCTTCTTTGTATGTTTGGTAGAATTCACCTGTGAAGCCATCTGTCCTGGACTTTTGTTTGTAGGCAGTTTTTAGATTACAGATTCTATTGCACTTCTAGTGATCAGTCTGTTTAAATTATCTACTTCTTCTTGATTCAATTTTGGTGAGCTCTGTGTTTCTAGAAAGTTGTCCATTTCTTCTAGGTTGTAGAATTTGTTGGCATATAATTGTTCATAGTATTGCCTTATGATTTTTTGTATTTTTGTGATATCAGTTGTTGTGTCTCCTTTTTCATTTCTTATTTTGCTTATTTGGGTTCTCTCTCTTTTCTTCTTCGTGAGCCTGGCCAGAAGTTTGTCAGTCTTGTTTATCCTTTCAAAGAACCAGCTCTTGGTTTTATTGATTTTTTTCTATTATTTTTTAATCTCTATTTTATTTATTTCCTCTCTGATCTTTATTATTTACTTCCTTCTGCTGACTTTGTTTTGTTTGTTCTTTTCCTGATTCTTTTAAATGGTAGGTTAGGTTGTTATTTGAGATTTTTCTTGTTTTTTGAGGAAGGTCTGTGTCATTATGAATTTTAAGAACTCCTTTTTTGCATCTCATAGATTTTGTATGGTTGTTTTTATTGTCATTTGTTTCAAGGTATTTTTAAATTTCCTCTTTGATTTCATTGTTGACCCATTAGTTTTTTTTTTTTTTTAATTATTTATTTTTGGCTGCGTTGGGGCTTTGTTACTGCATGTGGGCTTTCTCTAGTTGCCGCGAGTGGGGGCTACTCTTCATTGCGGTGCGCGGGCTTCTCATTGCGGTGGTTTCTCTTGTTGTGGAGCCTGGGCTCTAGGCGCACAGGCTTTAGTAGGTGTAGCACACTTGCTCAGTAGTTGTGGCTCACAAGTTCTAGAGCACAGGCTCAGTAGTTGTGGCGCACGGGCTCAGTTGCTCTGTGGCATATGGGATCTTCCCGGACCAGGGCTCGAACCCGTGTCCCCTGCATTGGCAGGCGGATTCTTAACCACTGCGCCACCAGGGAAGTCCCGACCCATTAGTTTTTTAGTAGCATGTTGTTTAGTCTCCATTTCATCATTTTTCTCTAATTTCTTTTCCTGTGGTTAATTTCATGCCATTGTGGTCAGAAACGATGCTTGAGATAATTTCTATACTGTTAAATTTGTTGAGGCTTGTTTTGTGCCCTAGTATGTAGTCAGTCCTAGAGAACGTTCTATGTGTACCTGAAAATAATGTGTATTCTGGTTTTTTTTAATGTAATGTCCTGAAAATATCAATTAAGTCTAACTGTTCTATTGTATCATTTAGGATCTCGGTTGCCTTATTGATTCTCTGTCTAGAAGATCTGTCCATTGATGTGAGTGGGATGTTAAAGTCTCCTACTATTATTGTATTCCTGTCAGTTTCTCCTTTTATGTGTGTTAGTATTTGTTTTATGTCTTTGTGTACTCCTATATTAGATGCATATATGTTGACAAGTGTTCCATCCTCTACTTGTATTGGTCCTTTTATCATTATACAGTGTCCTTCTTTATCTTTCTTTATGGCCTTTGTTTTAAAGTCTATTTTGTCTGATATGAGTATTGTGACCCCTGTTTTCTTGTCATTTCCATTTGCATTAAATATCTTTTCCCATCTCCTCACTTTCAATTTACGTGCGTCCTTTGCCCTAAAGTGGATCTCTTGTAGGTGGCATACTGTAGGCTCCTGTTTTTTATCCAATCTGCCACTCTGCCTTTTGATTGGAGCATTTAGTCCATTGACATTTAAGGTAATTATTGACAGATATGTATTCACTGCCACTTTAAACCTTGTTTTCCCATTGACTTTATATTTCTTTTTTGTCCCTTTCTTTTTGTTTTTCCTTTTGTGGTTTGATAATTTTCTCTTGTATTATACTTTTGTTCTCTTCTTTTTGGCTTTTGTGAATCTATTGTATGTTTTTGATTTGTGCTTAGCCTGTTTTTCAAGTATGTTAACCCCTTCCTATATCTACTTGCCTTAGACTGGGAGTCATATAGGCTCAAACACATTATAGGAGGAAAAAAATCTACATTTTTTACTCTCCTTCCCCACATTTTATGATGTTTTTTTTTTTTAATTTTTATTTATTTATTTATGGCTGTGTTGGGTCTTTGCTTCTGTGGGAGGGCTTTCTCTAGTTGTGGCAAGTGGGGGCCACTCTTCATCGCGGTGCGCGGGCCTCTCACTATCACGGTCTCTTCTTGTTGCGGAGCACAGGCTCCAGACTCGCAGGCTCAGTAATTGTGGCTCACGGGCCTAGTTGCTCCGCGGCATGTGGGATCTTCCCAGACCAGGGCTCGAACCCGTGTCCCCTGCATTGGCAGGCAGATTCTCAACCACCGCGCCACCAGGGAAGCCCTCATTTTATGATTTTGATGTCTTCTTTTACATCTTCATCCTTTTGCTGTTCATTGTGGTTATCATCACTTTCACAGAAATTATTTGATCTTTAAAAAAATCTGTGTCTGGCTTATTTAAGTGATTTACTTTCCAGCTGTGATTTTCTCTTTCCTATAGAGTTTTAGTTCTTTTCTATTTAGAGAAGACCTTTCAATATTTCTTTTGGGATTGGTTTAGTATTGCTGTATTCTTTAGTTTTTGCTTGTCTGAGAAATTCTTTCTCTCTCCTTCTTTTCTAAATGATAATCTTGCTGGGTAGAGTATCCTAGGTTGCAGATTTTTCCCTTTCAGGACTTTGAATATATCTTGCCACTCCCTTCTGGCCTGCAGTGTTTCTTTAGAGAAATCAGCTGATAGCCTTATGGGTGTTCCCTTGTAATTAACTCTTTGTTTTTCTCTTGCTGCCTTTACAATCCTCTCTTTAACTTTTGCCATTTTTATTATAATATGTCTTGGTGTAGGTCTCTTTGGGCTTATCTTGTTTCGGACCCTCTGTGCTTCCTGTACCTGGATATCTGTTTCCTTTTTTAGGTTTGGGAAGTTTTCAGCCATAATTTCTTCAATTACATTTTTGATCCCCTTTTCTCTTTCTTCCCCTTCTGGAATCCCTATTATGCATAGATTGGCCTGCTTGTATATTATCCCATAGGTCTCTTATATTGCTTTCATTTTTTTCCCTTCATTTGGCTTTCTGTCTGCTGTCCTGATTGGGTGATTTCCATTATTCTATCTTCCAGGTCACTTACTCATTCTTCTGCATTATTCATTCTGCTGTTCATGCCTTTAGCTCAGTTTTGTCTCTGCAAATGAGTTTTCTAATTTTTCTTGGTTCCTATTTATAGTTTCTAATTCCTTTTTACAGTACTCTGCATTTCTGTTGATAGCCTTTCTTAATTCCTTCAGTGTTTTCATTATCATCTCCTTTTTGAAATTGGTGTCTATTAGACTGAAGAGGTCTGTTTCATTGTTTGTTCTTTCAGGGGAATTATCTTGGTCTTTTAACTGGGAGTGGTTCCTCCCCTACTTTATTTACTTGTATTTCTCTTACTCTGTGAGTTTAGGAGAAACAATTATCTACTGTGGTCTTGGAGGGCTATTTATATGTGGGGGCATCCCTGTGTAGCTTGTGTGGGTTTAATATATTTGGTGTGAGGGCTGTTTTTAGTAGAGATGCCTGTTGCCTCTTTCCTCAGCATGTGCTGATCATTAGCCCCTTAATATGGGGTGTGCAGATGTGATGGCTGGTGCCACTCCTGGGGTTCTTGGTGGCGGTGGCAGCTCAGGTGCACCCCCAGAGTGCACCATGGTGGCTTAGGCAGCTCATGACCACTCCTGGGGTCTGGGAGGGTGGTGGCGGTGGTGGCTTGTGACCTCTCCTGGCATCTTTTCCAAGGCTCAGCCTTCCTGATTGAATTTTGAATTTTTTCTTCAAGGACTACTACTTATTTCTGATCCCTTATGTCCCCTCCCCATTCTCATTTTTCCCTTTCTTCGTCACATTGCAGCTTATGTTCCGAATTTTGGGGAAAATAAAAACTACTGGGGAACCCCTCCCCATTGCTCTAAAGGGTAAGCCAAGAGCCCCCTCTCCCTCATGGAGAAAAGCCTGCCTTTGAATCAAGAGTGAATTTGACTTGTTAAGTAGCAAAAGTATCCACTTCAAAATTCTTTCCTGGTTTTTTTTTTTTTTTTTTTTAAAAAAAAACTCTTGTTCAGACAAATTATCCAGAGCTCAGAAATAAAGCAAAAGATACCTGCAGCCCTTGTCAGGGCCATACCAGAACACTGTCACAAAGAGGTGTGCCCAAGGATTATGGAATTCTCTAGGCAATGTACCTTTGTCTGTTCACTAATGACATTTGATTAGGGCCCACATTCTGTGAAGCCACATGTTAATTCACAGATTTTTGTTTGATAAAGTTCCAAATGATTTCTGTCCATTTGAAAAAATAACCCCCCAAAATTCTAATTGTATTGCCATGCAGGATATTATTCAGTTTTGTCTCTAACTCAGCAAATGGACTTCATTTTGCCTTTCCTGGTGGACTAAGATACCTGATAGTCTTTGAACCCACTTATCACCTTGTAGTTTTCCTCATTAATGGGTTAAGTAAGTTGTTGACATATTTCCATTCTCTATTTACATGAAAGTCACGTTTTTAACCTTGTTGATATCATATAGGGGCCTGCTTCCTTTGCTTAGTGTGCAGAAAAGAGCAGGCCTGGCTGCTATCCTTATAAGGCTGGCCCATGGCTGACATCTGGGAAGTTGGATTTTATGAAGTTTCCCGCCACCCTGATAAGAGTGGCTCATGGAGCCTAAACAGTTTGTACAAACAATATGGTTTGCACTGAATACCAGCTTTCCTTCTAGGAGTCTGGAATTTTGGTATGTGCCAGGCACAGGGTGCCTTGATAACCAGACCCCAATAACAACCCCAGGTCCTGAGACTCTAGGGAGGTTCCCTGGTAGATGACATTTCATACATGTTGTCACAAATTGTTGCTGGGGGAATGAAATGTATCCTGTGTCACTCCATTGGATGAAAACTCTTGAAAACTTGCACCTGGTTTCCTCCAGACTTTGTCCCATGTGCCTTTTCCCTTTGCTGATTTTACTCTGTATCCTTTTACTGTAATAAGTCATAATTGTGAGTTCCTGAGTACAATGATATACTGAGTCTTGTGGGTCCTCCTAGCAAGTCACTGCTTCAAGGGGTCCTCGGGCTCATCCCCAGATTCAGTTAGTTATAGGCATTTTTACGTAAATTATTTTTTTGCAAATTTTTCTACAAATTCATTTTCACAAAACAATTGTAAAGTGTTCTCTTAAAAACTGGCTAGATTCTGTTTGATGTTAAGCAAGGCCCAGATTTCATGGAGGAGGACTATCCCTCCCAAGATCAATCAAGTGAAAACCTTACATTTCCTCTCTAAAAACCAAATTTTGGAATCAACTCACTGGTGTCCTGATACGATCCATCAGGGCAGTGAGTGACACAACTGTTCGTTTCCTCATTCAGGAAGTATCCATATTTACAGGACAGGCACTGGTCCCCGTGGCTCCCAAAGCAGGACTCGCAGTTGGGGGCACACTTTCTGCATCGCTTCTTGTCGGCGTGGTAGTGGCCAGAGGGGCAGCTGGAGACACAGATTCTGCATTGTGGAATAATAAGAAAGAAGGGCAGTGTCACCAGAGGTTCAGTCCTGAGTGAGTGAGGTGCTGAGCACATAGCTGTCCTCACTCTCAAAATCCTTTCTAACCATGATGGTAACACCACATCCAAAAGGCCAAATTCTGTTGGTTAAAGCCTTCTCCTATGTAGGGTGCTGACGTAGCACTGCAGTTACATAATACCAAGTCCACCAAGTAAGGCATGTCTCGGTCCAAACCGTCTTCCAGTTCGGGTCTAGCTTTTAAAGGGGATGATGGTTAGAAACTGAGTCTCACCAAGAAGGTTGTGCTGTTGGGTTGAAGGGAAAACATGTGCAAACCATGATTTTATGCAAAAAGTCCCTAATAAGGGGTTACTTCTATTGTTGTGTTTGTCATATGAATCCTGTGTGTATGGGTGGTGAGGGTGATGGTGGTTGTATGCTACTGTCTAAATTAATATAAATATATTTAGGGAGTTCCCTAGTGGTTACGATTCCGGGCTTTCACTGCTGTGGCCTGGGTTCAGTCCCTGGTTGGGGAACTGAGATCCTGCAAGCTGTGCAGTGTGGCCAAAAAAAAAAAAAAAAAAGTATTTAAATGTATGTTGTTTATGATAAACAAAAAAATGACTACCTTGCTTGCCCATAACTGAAGGTCTGGGCTTTATGTATTCATTTAACAAGTACTTACTGAGTACCAATTAAACATCAGGCATTTGCTAAGTCTAGGAGCTAATGAGAGGGGCTGAGGTAGCCAAGGGGCTTTCCCTTTAAGGGATTTATTTTTTTTAATTAAAAAAAAATTTTTTTAGACATTTTTAAACTTTAATTTTATATTCCCTTTAAGGAATTGAAATTCCAGCGTGGATGTGACAGGAACAGGACCACGCCTGGGTGTCTAGGGTGTGGATGCACCGTTAAGTCGGCTCCCTATGAGTTTCCTCCTGAAAGAGGAGGGGGAGGTGGTAGGGATGTGAGAGACACGCCTGGAAGAGCACGGCCTCTTATGGGCAGTCACTGTTCCATGGCCCTCCCTGTGGGTACATATCTGCTTGAGTCGGAAGCCAGGGGCTCAGAAGCACAGGGACCAAGCAGGCCCGCCTCAGTGCCCAGAGTGGAGTAGTGAGAACGTGCAGGGGCCAGCAGCTTTGCCACGTGGAGGGCTTACACTTTGGGGAATTCGGGAAAGCATCCATTTGGCTTGTGTACTGGCATTTGCATGAAGGGCAAATGCAGCTGTGGCATCAAACATCAACGGGATAGAAAGGTCTAGAGGGGAAGACCAGGCATGTGCATAGCTAGTCCCTCCCCCTCATCCTTTGAAGTGTGAGAAAAGACGTTTGCAGTTTCCTAGCCTACAGGTCCATTTGATGTTTTGTAATTCAGTATCAGTTTCACCGTTCTGAATGATGCAACGAGGTGGGGGGACGGGGTGGTGGGGGCGCAGCAGCATCTCTTCTGGGCTTCGGTCCTGGTGGGAGAACATGGAACACGCTGCCCGTGGTGACCCTGTGGGAGCTCCCAGGAACACCAGGGGGCGTGCTTCAGGGGGTCTGATGTGGCTTCTCTCTTACCTGGTGTTGTTTTTCAGCTTGTAGTAGTAGTGCAAACAGTCATTGCAGTGGTCCGGTCCTGGCCCATCACAGCCTACCTCACTGCACTCAGGGTCACAGGGACCTTCCAAAAGAAATCAGAACAACACTTGGAAAAAATGATTTTAAAGCAGGTAAGCTTTACCTTGAATTATAAATAGGCGTTTTTCTCCCTTAGGCAGTGAGAGTTTTCTTTAAGAGTTTCTAATGGAGTGAGGTGGAGCTGGAGTAATGTTCAATGTGGCTGTAAGCCCAGAGTGAACTCTTTTTTTGGGAAAACCTCAATTACCTAAGTATCAAGCATGTAAATCCTAGTCAGGGCCTGGTCTTCAAAGCACACGTATGGTTGCCTTGTGGGAGAAGACAATTCAGAATTCAAAAGAACAATGCCATTGCAGCAACTAGAAAAAAACTGATTGCAATTAAATATGCATAATGATAAAAATGTCGGATAGAAAAATGAGAATTTAAGCTGTTGACAGAAAGGAAAACAGGGTTATTATTCAATGCCCTGACCAGATTGTCTCTCTCATGCAAGGTCATTAAAGCCACTGAATACCTCTGAGATACTGGAGCCAGCAAGAAACATCATTATGGCATCTGGCACAATTTTATCAGCATCTCATTTTGGATTACAAAGCAGGTACTTCAGGCACAGATAATAGATTTAAAATTGCATCCTACCCATAGGCCAATGGGCAACGCAACAAAAGAAAATTACACACACATTTTAAAGATGCAAGCAAGCTTAAAGAATTCCAGACCTGGGATGAAGGTTCCTAATCTCTCTTGCTGTGTATTCTTTGGTAAAGAGCTAGAAAGAATGCACAGGCAGAAAAAAATGCCAGAAAGATGGAGCTATTTTGTGATTGATGGAAAGTTTTCTAATGACATGGGCTAGTTATAGATATTTTGCTTGCTTGACTAACTAACTCCCTTTTTTCTTGTTTTCCATATTTTGAGAGATTTGGTCTCATAATCTTCAAGCTCTTTCCATTGAAAACTCATATGATTTTAACTAGCAATAAACATGGTGCATGAAATGCACAAAAAGTAAGTCAAGGGTACCAGAAATGTCTTGAGCCATACTTATTTTAATCAAAAGGCCTTATTACTTCTGTTGAAACTTGGTCTCCTTTAGTCATTGTAGGACTATGTTCTACAGTTACTGAATTGAAACATAAAATGGTAGAAGTGGGGAGGAATGACTTAGAGAAAAATCTAGTAGTCAGTCAAACACTGTCATTTGACAGATAAAAACGATTTTCCAAGAGTTACAGTGGCTTGTCCAGTATCATATGGCTAAGAGAGTTGGGATCAACAGAGGTCCTGCTTCTTATTCTTAGTCCAGGTCTCCTGCTTAGAGGTAGTAAATCGTGACCTTTGGATCTGAATGGAAATGAGTTATTTCAAAATGCTGCAGACTTGAAGTATATTTCTGATTAATCATGAGTCATTTGACAGCACTGTTTATCTCTATTTTCCCAAAAGCCTTAAAATTGGTCTTTAAATTCCACAGCTAGTGCAACTTGGAACATTTTAGCTGACTGCTATGGTACATGAGGAGAGAGTGTCTCTGCTGTGTAAGGGTTGAAGTGCACCCGGCTGTGGGTCCCACAGTCCCTGGAATTCGATGAAACAGTACAGGGATCTGGTTATGATAATGCCATCTGTGCCTCTAGAGAGGCTGACTTCTTAATGAAGGTGAAAATCACAGCTCCGAAGAAAAGGAATCATGGGTGGCCCTAAATTTTCACCAGATGATTTCTACAATTAAAAAAAAAAAACCCAAACCACTTATTCTTGATATGTGCCAAAGAGCTGTGTATGGCAAGTTCATATGCTGTGCTGTTTCTTTCATAATCTTAAACTGTCCCAGATGCAATTTAGCAGGTTAGGTTGCTGCGTAATAATGAAATAATTGTCTTTGTTCTCTCACAAGCGCCAATGTGGACATTTTGGAGATGTAGTGAGAAAACCCACAAAGATGTTTAACTGTTCAGAATTTTAACATTACCAAAATTTGAATTGGAAACATACCGTAAGGCACATAGTAATATACTACTATTAATTATACTCCATTTATGTTTTTAGATATGCTTTCTCCCATCAGAGAAGACAAAATGGTTTGCTGGTTATAACATCAGTAGTAATGTTGTTATAAGCAAAATAAGACAAAAATTGAATACAATCTAGTTCTGGTTAGCTCAGTTGGTCTGAATTCTCTAAGCTTATTATTGACACAGGGATACCACCTATTTAGAATAAAAGGAACCAAATGCATATTTATTTAAAATACTCTGTTAAAGTGATTAATGGAAAAGAATCTTAGAGAGCTGAGCTGCAAGAAAAAAAAATAGTTCCTGTCTAAAGGTATGTTAAACTGCTATTTACAAACAGTTTTCCATTAGGAGAAGCTTTGTTCATTAAGTGTTATATATCATATCCCAGAAGGACTGAATGCTGCTGGAAGTGGTAGCCAATGCAACAAGACAAGAATCAGAAATACACTGGGAAAGAGAAAAAATAATTTGCAGATGATATGGCTACAGTACCTAACTGCCCCAGAAAATCAACTCTAAAACATACAAATTAATAAAGTTAAGCAAAATGGCCAGATGTAAGATAAACACACAATAGCCAACAGATATCCCTGATACCAGCATATAATAGTTAGAAAATATGGCATATTTTCCACGACAGTAGCAACAAGACCCAAAATACTTAGGAATAACACTACATAAAATTAAAAGATTTCAGTAAAATGGGACATGGTCTATGTTTTGGATGGAAAGACTGTATATCGTAAAAACAGTTCTTCCCATGAGATTGCATGTAAATTCGAACTAAATTTCAATGAGATTTTTAAAAGGGGGATTTAAGAATTGCTATGAGAACAAGTAGTAGACGTTCAACAGATATTAAGACACAGTGTGGGTGCTACTGGATCAAGAATTATTAGATTGGTAAATCGGAAAAGGTGGTACCAGAAGAGACCTGGTATAAGAACTTACCATACTGTTATAAAGGAAACATCCTAAACTAATAAAAGAAAGGATGGCAACTCAGTTATTGATGTTAGTCTGTTTGTTTGGAAAATAAAGACAGAACTTCACTTCACAATATATATTAAAAATCAAAGATTACAAAAAAATAATCCATGTGAATATTTAGCTGATTGATTTTAAAGAATAAACATTCTGTTAAAAAAAAGAAATTACAAATGTTATCTGAAACTATAAACTATGCTCTCCAATTTCCTTTTTCTCTCAAAACAACACAAAACAAAAAGTATATTTCGGAAGCAAGTGATAACAGAGAAAATGTTTTCAGCAAATATGAGACAATGTGAGAATCAATAACATACAAAGAGTTTTTATAAATAAGAAAATTGCTGCCACTTTGAATAGAAAAGTGAGTGAAAGACATATTTCAATCAGAGAACACAAAGGAAAAAATGTTTAGATTTACTAGCAATCAAAGCTATAAAAATTTAAACAACATCTTCTTTTCCTTCTTTTTTTACTTTTTTCTTTCCACTTAACGTGCAGGAATGAGTGTAGTAAACACTCACACAGTGGTCACAGTGCAGATTGGTATATCTTGTCTGGAAAGCAACATGACAAACCATATCCAAGCCCTAAAACAGATGATTCCCTTTGATGCAGTAATTCTTAGAACTCTATTTTAAAGACATAGTCAAAGATATAGTCAAAAACTGATAATGGTATTCATTGAAACCTTATTTAAAATAGTATAAAACTCTAAGCAAACTACACATCCCAGGTTATGGATTAAATATATTACAGTACAATCACAGGATGGACTATTATGCTGCCTTTTAAATATGTGTTCTAAGGATACTTGACAACAGGGAAATATGCTCTTAATGATACCTGTAATGGGAAAAAAAAGAATATGAATGTTCTATATACAGTGTGATTTTAGCTTTGAAGAAAAAAACATGAATATTTGAATACTTGAATGTACACATACCAGTATTTAAGGGATAGAAAGGAAGACGAAATAAAATATATCAGAATATGAGTAGAAGTTTATCTCTTTGGGGGAATGATGCATGAGCTTTCTTTCCTTAGCCTGCCTCCCCATTGGAAGCCAGCTCACCTGCATAATCCTCTGTCCCATAGTCATCAGTGGGGTCTTCAACGCGGCTATACCGGACACGTTCCACTTTAGGAAACTCATTGGTGGGTGAGTATGGCTGCACGGAGGTGCCATAGAGAACCAAAGACCATTCTTTCAATTTACCTTGGGAAATAATGAAAGCATATCATGACCAAACATTCCCTCTTTAGCTTTATAATTTCTTTAATTCCTTCTCACTGAGGAAAAAGCAAGAGTAGAAGAATTGTGGGAAACAGATTCATATGAATCGTTGCATCAGATACAGGGCTAGAAATGCATTTTCCAATGCTTGCAGAGTTAACTATTTAATAATTCACATACCACATATTTACTGAGCACCAAACGTAGGATACATCTTAATTGAATCAGCATTTTTTTGTGTGTGTGAGAAACAAACACATCTCAGATTTCTGGATCAAGGGCTGAGTTTCAAATTATGGATATTTAAGAGAATCCCAGAATTTTACAGAAGGCCTTCTATTTCTAGGGATAAAGGTCTTACATAAATTTTAAAAAACTGTTGGCATTATCTGACTTGTTTATCAAAAAAAGATGAAAACAACTACTTTGTTCCACCTGAAATGTTAAGAATACATCACTACATTATCCTGTAGACACGTGCTGTCTAATGATAGCCACTAGATCCATTTGGATATTTCCATTTAAATTAACTAAAATTTAAAACTTCAGTTCCTCAGACCACATTTCAAGTGCTCAGTAGCCTATATGTGGCTAGTGGCCACTATGATGAACAGCACAGATACAGGAAACATTTCTACCACTGGCAGAATGTTCTACTAGGCAGTGCTGTCATAGAGCATTTTCTGGTCCAGGGTGCTTGGAGATGTGAGGGAATTGTTTTACCTCCTTCGGATGGTAGGCTTTCAAGGAACATTTGCTTTAGTTTAGTCCTTATTTATACATTTATTTCTTAGCTTTATAAAACTAAAGTCTTTAATGCAAAATGTAAACAGAAAACAACTGTCTACTGGCCATTAAGCTTAATTTGGTTCCTTTTTTAATATGAATCTTAAATAAAAGTTATTAAGACAAAACCATAAAAAACGTGGAAATATGCTGGCAGGAAGGTCGGGTACCCCTCCCCCCACCTTAGATCTCCTCCTCACCTTGGCCTAATACAGAGAATCCAGGCAAGGTTAGGGTTGGGCTCTGTCGCAGCCCAGAGGGTGATGAATTTCAGGTGTCCGCTAATTCATCTATTAGCATCTATAATCACCATCAAATTGATGCTTATTTTCTATAAGTGCTTACTATACGCTAAGTAAGTTTTATTCCATTCAGTGGTCTCAACAACTGGGAAATAGGTACTTGTATTCCCAATATATAGATGAGGAAACTGAGGCACAGAGGTTGGTAATTTTCCCAAGGGCCGTAAAAGGACAGACTGATATCAAAATCTATTTGGGCGTTCTGATTTAAGATGGTAATATAGGAAGATCCTGAATTCACTGCTTCCCATAAACTCGCTGAATGTGTAGCCACATATGGAACAATTTCCTCTGGAAAAAAAACCCCAAACTAACTGAGTGGCTCCTACGCATCAGGCAAATAAGGAAACCCCAGATCAAAATGGGTAGGAGAGGCTTAGATGCATCTTACCATAAACCCCACCCCCCCCAGTGCTACAACCCACAATCGAGAGGGGACTCAAAAACCCCCAGCTTCTCCCCAAGGAGTGAAAGGTTTGAGCCCCACATTGGGTACCACAACTTTTAAGACCTGCACCTGAGAGATGAGCCCCCAAACCATGTAGCTTTGAAACCCAAAGGGGCTTGGGTCCACAAGACCATAGTGAACTGAGCAGTTCTTAAAGAGCTCACCTGCGTGGACTCTCACTCCAGGGTGCTGTGCAGAGGCAGTCGACTGAAAAGCACCCAGACTTTCTGAGAAAAAGGCTTATTTGCTTATCTTAAAGCACTGGCCGAGGGTCAGGCATCTAATTTAACATATAGAAAAGGGCCTACTGAATACTGTCCAAAGATGGAGGCTCACTGGAGCCATCTGTGTGTTCTCCCTTGGCCTGCTCCAGCTTGCTGGTACCAACAAGAAAGGAGCCTGTACTCTCAGCTGGCACCTAGGGGACACCTCTAGGTTGCTGGCTCTGGTGGCCAGTGTGGCTTAGGCTCACGGGTCCCCTAGGACTCTGAACAAAATTGACAAACCTTTACGTAGCCTCACCAAGAAGAAGAGAGAGAAGACTCAAAATCAGAAATGAAAGAGGAGACATTTTAACTGATACCAGAGAATTACAAAGGATCATAAAAGACTACTATCAGCAATTATACCCAACAAATTGGAGGACCTATAAGAAATGGATAAATTCCTAGAAACATACACTCTACCAAGACTGAATCATGAAGAAATTGAAGATTTGAACAGACCAATTACTATAAGGATCAATAATCAAAAACTTCCCAACAAAGGAATGTCCAGGATTAGACACCTTCACTGGTGAATTCTACCAAACAGTTAAAGAAGAATTAATACCAATCCTTCTCAAGCTCTTCCAAAAAATAGAATAGGAAGGAATACTTTCAAACTCATTTTATGAGGCCAGTATTACCCTGATATAAAACCAGACAAGGATGACACAAGAAAAGAAAATCCCTGATAAACATAGATGCAAAAATCCTCGACAAAATATTAGCAAACTGAATACAACAATACATTAAAAGGATCATACATCATGATCAAATGGGATTTATTCCAGGGATGAAAGGATGTTTCAACATCTGTAAATCAATGTGATTTGACACAGTAACAAAATGAAGGCTAAAACTCATATAATTTCTCAATAGATGCAAAAAAGCATTGACAAAATCCAACGTCCATTTATGAAAAAGACTCTCAACAAAGTGGTTATAGAGGGAACATACATCAACATAATAAATCAGGAACAAGGATGTAGGCAGGAAAAAGAAGTAAAAGGCATCCAAGTTAGAAAGGAAGAGGTAAAACTGTTACTATTTGTGAGATGACATGATATTATATATAGACTCCACCAAAAAACTTAGAACTAAGCAACAAATTCAGAAAAGTTTCAAGATACAAAATCAGTATACAAAAATCTGTTGCATTTCTTTACACTAATGATGAACTATCAGAGAAATTAAGAAAGCAATCCTATTTACAACTGCATCAAAAGAATAAAATACCTAGGAATAAATTTAACCAAGAAAGTGAGAGATCTGCACACTGAAAACTATAAGAAATTGATGAAATAAATTGAAGACACAAATAAATGGAAAGATATTCATGCTCATAGATTAGAAGAATATTGTGAAGATGTCCATACTACCCAAAGCAATCTACAGATTCAGTGTAATCCCTAGGAAAATTCCAAAGGCATTTTTCACAGAAATAGAACAAACAAACCTAAAATTTTTATGGACCCACAAAACACCCCAAATAGCCAAAGCAATCTTGAGGAAGAAGAACAAAGCTGGAGGTATCACGCTCTGTGATTTCGAACTATACTACAAAGCTATAATAATCAAAACAGTATGGTACTGACATTAAAAACAGACACATAAATGAATGAAACAGAATAGCAAACCCAGAAATAAACCCACACATATAGGGTCAATTGATTTATGACAAAGGGGCCGAGAATATACAATGGGGAAAAGGCACTCTTCAATAAATTGTGTTAGAAAAACTGGACCACTATCTAACACCATGCACAAAAACTAACTCATAATGGCTTAAAGATCTGAATGTAAGACCTGAAACCATAAAACTTCTAGTAGAAAACCTAGGTGGTAAACTCCTTGACACTGATCTTGGGGATGATTTTTTGTATTTGACAACAAAAGCAAAGGGAACAAATGCAAAAATAAGTAAGTGGGACTACATCAAACTATAGAGCTTCTGCACAGCAAAGGAAACCATCAACTAAATGGAAAGGTAACCTATGGAAACTATTTGCAAATCATATATCTGGTAAGGGGTTAATATCCAAAATATGTAAAGATCTCATACAACTCAATAGCAGAAAAATAATCTGATTAAAACATGGGCAGAGGATCTAAATAAACATTTTTCAAAAGAATACATACAGATGGCCAACATGAAAAGGCACTCAACATCACTAATCATCAGGGAAATGCAAATCAAAACCACAATGAGCTATTACTTTACACCTGTTAGAATGGCTATTATCAAAAAGACAAATATTGGTGAGGATGTGGAGAAAAGGGAACCCTTGTGCACTGTTGGTGGGAATGTAAATTGGTACAGCCTCTCTGGAAAACATTATGGAGTTTCCTGAAAAAATTAAAAATAGAACTACCATATGATCCAGCAATTCCACTTCTGGGTATCTATCTGAAAAACAAAAGAAAAACACTAACTCTTAAAGTTACATGTACCCACATGTTCACTGCAGCATTATTTACAATAGCCAAAACAAGGAAGCAACCCAAATGTCTACTGATGGATGAATGGGTAAAGAAAATATATGTGTATATATATGTGTGTATACACACACACACACACACACACACACAATATTACTGGGCCATAAAAAGGGGGAATCTTGCCTTGTGTGAAAACATGGATGGACCTTCCTAAGTGAAGTAAGTCAGACAGAAAAAGACAAATACTGTATGATCTCACGTACATGTGAAGTCTTAAAAAAATAAAATACAAAAAGTAAAAGACAGAAATCATAGATACATAGAACAGACTGGTGGTTGCCAAAGGCAGGGGGTAGGTAGGGGTGGGTGAAATAGGTGAAGGGGGTCAAAATATACAAAGTTCCAGTTAAAAAACATATAAGTCCTGGGGATGTAATGTACAGCATGGTGAGTATAGTTAATAGTAGTGTACTGTATATTTCAAAGTTGTTAAAACAGTGTATCTTAAAAATTCTCATCACAAGAAAAAAAATTTTGTAACTGTGAGGTGATGGACGTTAACTAGACTTACTGTGGTGATCATTTCACAATACATACAAATATCAAATCATACAGTTGTACACCTGAAACTGATATTTCAATTATCCTTCAATTAAAAAAAATTATGTATCCAAATCTTGCATTCTTAAACTATTATATAATTAATTCTGCCTTCCTTGTCATTTCTAGGAGTTTAGGAACTTGAAGTTTAAAAATGAACATATTCTGGGCCACATTCATTGTTTTCTGACATCTGCATTGGGCCAGCACACTGGTTTATATTTGGTTTGCCCTCTGCCAGGTTTTCCTTGGACTCACTTGTTAATGACTATGCTATTCATAATTAGGGTGTTGTTCAGTCTCAGAATTTCAAGTGGTAGACATTAAGTAGTGTCAAGAAATGAATGACTACCTGAAATTAATGACCAATCCGACTGCCTTTAGGTAGCAATGCAAAAGAGAACCTATTTTCCTTATGGCATCTCTCAAGTGCACAAATGGAACACTTAATACAAGGACACTATGTCAGCTGCTCTAAAACCTGGTCCATTTAACTTAAGATGATTTTATCTAAAAGTTTACCCTTGTAAATGTTTAAAGAGTGCTGACTCATAACTGATTATTTCCCTTGGTGCCATTTCTGAAGTACATCATAAGCCCGCTGGGCAGTTTATCTCTTTATTTTTCACTTATTATGTAATTTTATTTCCTTAGGATCTCTGCCACAATTCACATCAAATGCTGCCACATTTGGGCCGTCAATTTTTCCCTCCCCTGTCACTTTTCCGTTTGCTAAATTCTATAGCAGACTTTGCAGTAGATACTGCAACATCTTGTGAAAAATAGCAGTGTAAATGTAGAATGAGAAAAAATCCATTCTACTTGCTAACACTTAAATGCAATCTGCCCAAGATAGAAAACCCAAGATAGATTTAATATGCAATGAAACAAAAACAACACCAAAAACCCCTCCAAAAATCGTTAGTATGTGTTTTAATAATAAGCAAATGGGAAGAAATAATATACAAATACAAACTCAGTTTAGAGCCAGGAACCTCCATACTTGGGCATGATTCTACCATTTAATTGGGCTAGAAGATTCTGTGTCTCCAACTGAATTTCAAGGAGCTTACTAAAGAAACCCCTCATTAATTAGAGGACTGTACACCATAGGAACAATGATAGAAACACACAAACACACAGAGAAAAGTAAAAGTCCCTTTTCAAAGTTGTGACTAATTCCGAACTGAAAGATTGGTTGAAGAAAGGATACCCGGAGACCATGTGTTTCTATTAAAGCCTCCTGACCCCAGGCTGTATAGCATTAGGGTCTCTCTCTTCTGACACAAAAGAACATCTCTAAGATGACTGGAGCTGACTGGGGTTAAACACACACATTTAAACAGTATAAGGAGAAGCCAGTGATATGAAATGAACAACTCTACATGATCTGGAATACTGCAGAGAGCTTTTAACACAGATAATCACAGTAAACTCTGGATAGACTCTGAACTCCTTGAGGGCAGAGAGATCTACGTTAGCCTCTCATGCTTGCACACCAACCCCAGGTCTACCATTAGTATGCCCCTAGGGGCAGTCTATGCTTGTGGGGAGGAGCATTTTATCACTGACATTCTTTAGAATGGTGATAATAAAGAGTCACTTTTATAACTGCCTTAAATTCTCAATAGATAATGCACCCCTTATGTCTGTACCCTAGGCTGCACCCCTGTTGGTACACAACTGCCACATTTGGACAGTGTTTATTTCTCCGGGATCTCTTGAGATGTAAGAGCCCTGTAGTGACACATGCTGATGGATCTCCTGGGAGCTGCCCTTTGGTCAGGGCAGCCCACTCCAGTCACCATGCCTGCCATTGCCCCTGAGCGCCATGACACAGCACATCTCCACAGCATGAGCAGTAAGCCTGGCCTGAAAAGAAGAGGGAAGGAGAGAGGAAGGTCCTGGGAACTAACTAGATTAGGAACAAGTGAAAGTTGTCTAGAAACCAGGGTCTAGTTTATTTGAATGTTTTCTATCAACTCTGCCTTGTTGACAAATATCTGATTTCTGACTAAAGCCTTGGCAACCATTATATCCATGGTGCATGCTGAAAATGAGCTGGACCCAGATACTCTTTCACAAAACTTTTATCCTGATTCATTGTGACCTTGCCACCATGCTGGTTTTGATTTCCCTGAGTATGGGACCGCTGTGGCAACACAGATGAACCACATCACGGAATAAGGGAAAAGAGATGGCTAAACTGTGTGCAGAAAATGGATCTCTCAGAATGAGTAACTTTCCCTGACTGGTGGGCAAAAGAGTGGCAAATGGACGGTTCACGCCTGCGTTCTGCTGTTTGCTTCTTTTGCCCGATGCAACCCACAGTATCTGAATGAATCATACCCTTACAATTAATTACAGAATGTTGGGTTAAATTATTCTGTGACGAGGAGAGGACTTAGAATTGGACGTCAGTCCTAAAACTGCCCTCCAGCCTGGTTCTTCTGCAGATGGAGTGGACAGAGCATTGAGAAGCATAAACTTATTAGACGATGGAAGATGGGTCCACAGCTGGGTGGGAGGCTGGGGTAGTTATCAAACAGATCACTTGTTACTGAGCCAAGTACTACTTAGGGCTCCATCATAGGCAGCACAGGCTGCTGCAAAAATACTGTTCAATCTCCCATCTCATGCTGCATTTGTACTTTTCCTTATTTTATGTTACAAACAATGTTCATACGTTAGCAAGAAGAGGGAAATAGACCATGTGCGGCAACAGAGTCAGACCACCTGAAAAGAACTCTGTTAACATCATTCATTTCCATGTTTTACGTATCAGGAAAGTTTTCTCTTTACTTAGCTCTTGGGCTCACAAAAGGCAGAATTCCTATGCATGCATTCTCTTTAGTGGTAACCAGTTTAGCTGGCATAGGCCAGGCTCAATGTCTTGTCTGCACTGAAAATTAAATTTAAAGTAAACTCAGAAAAAAGATAGTCAAGGGAACTTGTCTCCTCTTATGACCATGCAGTTTAACCCATTGTAGGTGGGCAAGGCTGGCTTGTTTATTGACAAAGAAAGTAAGGGAAGCTGGTTAGAGATATGGACCATATATTCTCAAATATCAATCAATAGCTGTCGTGTTTCATCTTGTACTTATATCTAAATACTTATTCTTGAATTCGTATCCTTAAATGACTACTTTTTCTAATGGTGATCTTGAGAATTGGAGTACAGGAAGACAACTCAAAGCACAGGATCATATGATAAAGGATAAAATTGATATATGAATGTGAAACACATTCCCTGGCCAGAATATACTCCATCATTTTTCTGTACAATAAATCAAATTATAGAAAGGGGGTTCTCACCTGGAGTCTTGAAGTTCCTCAGCTGAGAGGGGGTATCATAAACTTCCAGGATCCAGTCACCAGCAGCTCGTTCTCCCCAGCAATGAATGGTCATGAACTCCCAATTTTTAAATCCTTCCATGGAATGATCAAAAAGCCTGAGAGAGAACGATAAAACACTGTTTTTGTATGTTATTTAAAATCTAGTGAGTGTCAAGTCAAGACCATGATCGATGATCTCTCTGTATCTATCAGCATGTTCAGCTCAAACACTGGAGGTTGTCTTCATCCTGGGCATCACCGATTAGTAGATCCAAATATACGTATATCATCGTTCTACCAGAGGGAAACAGGCATGGGGCTGGCTGTACAGTAACAAATCTGGGAGGGATAATGATGTGGGTATCAGGGAACCTAGGCTAAGACTCTACTCACAAGCCTGGTAGTACCAAGAGTTGAAGATGTGGAGCAACTGAAGCTCTCTTACACTGCTGATGGAAATGCAAAATGGTGCAGCTGCTCTGAACAATAGTTTGACAATTCTTACCATATGACTAAACAATACCCCTCCCCCCCGCCAGATATTTACCCAAGAGAAGTGAAGACATACGTCCACACAAAGAACTCCACATGAAGGCTCACAGCAGCTTTATTCATAATCATCAAAAACTGTTAGCAATTCAGATGTCCATCAACTGGTGAATGGGTAAACAAATTATGGTATATTCACAGAACGAAATACTATCTAGTAATAGAAACTGTTGAACTGCTAATAACTGCAACAGCATGAATGAATTTCGAAGGTATTAAGCTAAGTGGAAAAAGTCAGACACAAAAGATCATGCACTATCTGATTCAATTTATATGACATTCTAGAAAATACTACTTAAACAGAAACAGATTAGTGGCTGCCAGGGGCTAGGAGGTAGGAGGCAGGGGCATGGTGGAAGTTTTGGGAATGAAGGAACTGTTTTATACCTTGAAAATAATGGATGGTTATGCAACTATATATATTTGTCAAAACTTATTATTCACATTAAAAAGTGAATTGTATGTAAATTACTCCTCAATGAAAAACCATGCCCATTAATCTTATCCAGTTCAGGGAGTCATGCCTGGAACTGCAGCCTAAATTCTGCCCTTCCAGCCCTTCTAATAATTTTCTAAGTTCCTAATTCCCTATATGAAATCTCTTCCTGCTTGAAATCACTGGAATTACTTCTGTTTTCTGTGAAGTAATCCTGAGGGATACAAAATATAAAGGAAAATAAAAAGAATCCTCATCAAGAATCAAGAGATGTCAATAGATATGTATAATAGATATGTATAAAATAGATATGTATAAGGCTAGCATATGAAGAAACAGGCATATTATTTACATAGGCATGTGATGTAGATTTGACTATCTGAAGAAATATCCAAAAGATTTCTATAGAGATGGGACCCAGAAAGTAGAAAATGAAAGATGGGGCAAGAGAAAAAAAAATTTTTAAGTACTTTAAAAAAAATTATATACATCTATTATTTTTGTTGGGGCAAACAGAGAGGGAAAAGCATCTCTAGCATTGTCTTAGGAGCAACCATGTCCAGTTACTGGGACATATCTGTCCTTCAGTGCAGACAAATACAAAGGTCATGACAAGTGGATGTTGATAGCTATTTAAGACATACAGTCACCTCTCCTTGCTTTACTTTCATGTTCACCAAGGAAACTGGTGGTTATCATTTGAACTTCCATGTGGATCTTCCCATTAGGAGAAAATGCACCCTTCTAAAAACAAAAATAACCAGTTTAATCTCATTATAACTTAATATATTACAATTCTGATTTTTTAAAGTGTTCTGTCAATGTGTTTGAGGCTCCCTCTAAAATGCCGGCTGGATTCTAAAGCTGGAGGGTTAGGTGCGTAACTAGGGACTGTGTTGGGTAAATGGCTGACACTCGGCAGCTTTCCCCGGAGAAAAGCAATAAACAGGAAAATCACCTGTTGCATGCTCCTGAGCTCTTGAAAGAAGAAAAATAAAAAGTATTTAGCAACATTCTCAAAGTGTCCCATGGTCAGAAAAGTGAGAAAAGGCTGAGTTAAAGTTGAACAGACCTCTTTACTGGAGAACACTGCAGATCTTTGGAATATTCAAATATGTTTGTTAATCTCCATAATGGGGTTAATGGAAGGCAGTGATTTTCAAACCTTATATGGACGGGAAGGGCTTTTTCTTTTTTTAGAATATCTGTATACTACCTGTAACAGGTTACTTCTGAACCGAAGGGTGCGGCATTTCAACGAGGACCATATTGGATCTGGCAGCTTTCCCTCGTGATAACGGGGATGGAAACAGTGGCTCCGTACATGAATGTCTTCCCACTGAAAATGATCTTCGATAGATTATGGATGGTACAATCATCCAGGAGGTCTTACAATCCACGCACTACCACAGTAGGGCTTGTTTCACAAGTTTGTGGCTTGAAACTGGACTTGGCCAGGAAGAAATTGTTGGGTCATTATAAACACAATTGACTTACCTACTGGGTCCTTCATGTAAAACCCAGAAAGTGTGTGTTGGGTGAAAACGAGACACAGAGGTAGGGAAGGAGGAACCTTTTCAAATGGCACTTCCTGCCAGAGAGATGTTACTGAAGCGAATATTGTGACATAGAAATGGATGGAGGCAGAAAATTGGTCTAGAACCACTTCTTAGCCCAGCAGTTCTAATTTCAGTTCTAATTCGTTGAGGCTATTGTGCCATTTGAGGGCACCGAAGCAACAACTTGTCACGTAATACCTTTCCAAGAGTGTCGAACTTAAAAGCAATTCCCAAACAGTTTAGACAGAACATTTGGCTCACGGCCTCATGTCCAAAATCTACAAAGGAGACTTGAGGCTGCCATCACATGAGGGGCGGTCTTGTTTCCACAACCTCAGCCAACTTTTAATTACTCATGGGTCAGTTATTTGAGTGCTGGATTAGCAGACCCTATGTTTCTTCCCTTACACCCTTTCCTCTCCACCTTTGAAAATCATTCCATTGCTATCAATCATTTTAAAATCACATTTGGAATGAAAATTAAATATAAACTAGGTACCCAGAAGAACTATCCATAATCACCATTCAAATAAGTGTTTCAAAGCCCGAATGTAAACAGGCTTTGTCTGTCTGGCTGAGTGGTTCCCCCAGCCCCGTCTCTTCACTTTATGCAGAGCTGGAATGCTCATTAGTTTCATGTGGACATAAAAGTTGAGGAGGGGAATTAAAATGCAGCCAAACACGATCACTGCATTTTGCTAAAAGAGTTGACGGGGAGAGAAATAGACACTGATTGTTATTGTTGTTTCAACTAGCTGGGCATTGACTTTTCTAATACCCACCCTTTTATTTTTACTCTGATTCAGTACTTAAAACTATTCGCTATTTTTCGTATTGTGCTATTTAAAAACCCTGCATCATCTGCATATAACAAAAGGTAACGTAGGTTAGTAGACGAGATTTGTGTTGCGAAGAACATACTTGCTCAAACCAAGTGTCAAACCACTGGACACCGCTAAAGAGATTCTAATTGTGTGGTCTTTGTTTATCAACTAAAAAGTCCAGTGCCCGGTCTGAACGTCTGTGCTGTGCCAACAGTGAAGAAAAGAGACACATGCCAACATTATTAGTGTGGATCAAATGTCAATAAAGCAGGGCCAGTGTGCTGAAAGCTGGAGTAGATTAACTCCATGCCCGTGTCCACATCTCCTATTGCAGTGAAACCCTGTTCTGTCAACTTGACTTCATAATCATGTGCTCAATGAAATGATATATGCATGCAGTGGCACAAATCATGTATCCAGTTATTAAAACGGTGCCCACAGCCCTATCCCTGTGAGCGGTTTTCAAATAAATTACTTTGGATGAAGCCTGGTAGGAAGGACTGCCATTAAATGTAGTACGTCCTTTTGAGGAATTAACTCAGGAAATAACTCATATAATTACTGTAAGCTTTCTTTCCCCCTTTCACTTAAAGAGTCTAGACAATGTGTCAAGGCTACAACATGCTTCTCTGATGTTACGGCAACTAAATAACAAGACGTTTTGTAAGTACTGACAGCTATGTGTTATCATATAATTATTTCTCAAATTGTAAATGGATCTTAATTTCAGAATCATCTACGACTACCCAGACAGTATATGTGTTCACTACAGAATTAGACATTAAACCAATATTTTGGAAGTTTTCTTTTTTCTTTTTGTTCTCTTTTTTGATTTTTAATATTTTTAGTGCTTCATCACAATTTAACATAAAGCTGATAGAATGCTTAAAGCACTCAGTTGGCTCAGTTGTAACTGAGCTTCTGATTTTCTTTAGATGTTTGGCTTTTGTTAAGTTTTAAATAATTTGCTTCTGAAACGGTATTTAAAACACACTATTAAGTTTTTCTCTCTCTTCTAATCTAAATTGCTTCTTTAAGAAAGGTTGAGAGAAAGGTACTGGTTCTAGAGGTTTGGAATACCTAAAAAGGTGAGTTTTCTAAAAAAACTTTCAACGTGCACATTATTACTAACTTACCAACCCCGAAATGCATTCCTTCTTGTGGGTACATGATGTTAAGTACTTAATCGTCTTGAAGATATATTCTTTAATAGTAGATGGCTTTTATCTAAATATCTGTTTTACATTATAAAATGTAAATGACCTTGTAAATGACTTTCACAGCACCCAGCAGCATACTGCTGGCAAGTTTTTTGATGACATGAAAATAAGAAGAATGTGTTTGAAAAAGCTGGGTGATCTTTTAAATCGATGCTATTTAAAAGTCTGGTCTGTGGAGGGCAGCTTCGGCATCACCTGGGAGCTTATTAGAAATGCAAATTCATGGGCCTCACCCAGACCTTTAGAATCAGCCTCTCTGGGAGAGACCTGGCCATCTGTGTGTGACAGTCATTCACCAGGTGCTTTGAAAAGCACTGCATAAAGAAGGGTTAGCACTTATAAGTGCTTACTAGGAGCTTGCTGTTATGTTATGTTATTCACTACTTGTAACAGCCCTGTGAGGCAGATACTATTACATCTGTTTTCTAGATGAAAGAATCACTTTTCCAAAGTCGAACGTAAAAATGGGTGAAATCGGGCTTCCCTGGTGGCGCAGTGGTTGAGAATCTGCCTGCCAATGCAGGGGACACGGGTTCGAGCCCTGGTCTGGGAGGATCCCACATGCCGCGGAGCAACTGGGCCCGTGAGCCACAATTACTGAGCCTGCGCATCTGGAGCCTGTGCTCCGCAACAAGAGAGGCCGCGATAGTGAGAGGCCCGCGCACCGCGATGAAGAGTGGCCCCCGCTTGCCGCAACTGGAGAAAGCCCTCGCACAGAAACGAAGACCCAAAACAGCCAAAAATAAATAAATTAATTAATTAAAAAAAAAGAATGTTCTGGAGGGATTGCTTTGTTTAAAAAAAAAAAAAAAATGGGTGAAATCAAGACAATCCCAGCTCTAAGCTCCAAAGGCTGTACCTTCTTTTGAATAAAGGAAGAGGGTTATTCTTACGGTGAGGCCTTACTGGAATGTAAAACTTCCACAGCAAAAGTGTAATTCTGCAAGTCACACATACATTTATACAGCAGGACACTTCACAAAATGTCAGTAGTCTGTCATTGAACATTTGGGCAGGGACAAAAATATTCAAATAGAAACACCAGTTAAACACAGTTAATTATAGAACCCTATAGGTTGTGCAGACGAGAAAGTGTACCTTCTTTCTACTTAAGACCGTAATTAGAAGCAGAGATGCTCATCTGTAATCAAATTTAGAAAGGGAGGCAAAGTTTCAGCTTTCAGTCAGCTGCCAAAATTTGGAACAGAGAGCCAATACAGCTAAACTAAATCTAAAACTCAATGAGTTGGGGAAAGGGGGTGTATTTAGGGGAAGAAAAAAAAAAAGCTGGGTTTTCATAATTCTAACAAATGCAGTTGAAGGAAGAATCTGATGGGATAAGCTTTTTGGTTGGAAAATATGTAGGCAGGCAGAATTTGAACACGTGGTCATATAAAGGCTTACATCTCGAGTTGCTCTTGTATCTGTTTTAAAGGGACCCAAGCCCACCTGATTCCCCCTACCCACGCCAGATCCCCACAGTCTCCCTAGAAGGAAAGCATTTGTGCCGATTATTCAGTTTGGTTTTTTGTCAGGAAGGGTGGACAGGCCAGAAGGAGGAGCGGAAGGGTGGAAAGACAGGAGAAAACAAAGGGAAGAGAAGGCACTAACTGTGCATTCCAGGATGCCTCTGTTTACTCGGGGCTCCCACCCACTAAACCATCAACCTGGTCTGCCACGGGGGCGGGGGGGGGGGGGGGGGGGGTTGCCTGCTGGGCTAATGGGGCATGCAGCTCGAGCTGGACTAGCTGTGAACGCTGCTGAGTGCCTTCCAGGGCTCAGCACCTGCAGATGCTCGGGTAAACCGTGCTTCCTGGAACAGCTGTTCTCCACAGGAGTTCCAGCCAGTGCCCGGCAGCCAAGACAGGGAAGCACTGAGGGGCTCCAGACGGCCCACACTGACAACGTCTTCAACGACCTCGCTGAAAAGCAGTTCCCTAGGAATTGTCATGGTGAGGGCGTAAGCAATGTTGAAGACACTCCTTACTGAAATGTCTAAGAAAATGAGGACTTCTGGAAAGCTGACCATGACCCCTTTATTTCTTTTGGGAATTTACTGTTATGGATAGCATTTTCTGGTCCCAAGACCGGGACACAGATTTTGTCAATACTGAAATGAAGATAATAACGGAGGGGAGTTGCTGTCCTCTCAGTTTCCTTCCTAGTTTATTCTCCTTGTCTGTGTCTCTAGTTTTTGCATCATTAAGGGGAGATGATGCTGAGTGAGCCTCGGATTCTGAGTCTGAGCTGAATCTCAGCATCCTTCCTTCTCACAGCAGCCAGTGCACAGGCCACTGTGAAGAGTTCTGCCTCATGGAGAAACAGGAGAGATCAAATGGGGACGACTCTTTGCCACCACAGCTCTACCTCTTCATCTCAAATGACCCCACTAGGAAAACTGTGTGTTTTAAACCTTTCAGAATTCCTATCTTTTTTTTTTTTTTAATTTATTTATTTATGGCTGTGTTGGGTCTTCGTTTCTGTGCGAGGGCTTTCTCTAGTTGCGGCATGCGGGGGCCACTCTTCATCGCAGTGCGCGGGCCTCTCACTATCGCGGCCTCTCTTGTTGCGGAGCACAGGCTCCAGACGCGCAGGCTCAGTAATTGTGGCTCATGGGCCCAGTTGCTCCGCGGCATGTGGGATCTTCCCAGACCAGGGCTTGAACCCGTGTCCCCTGCATTGGCAGGCAGATTCTCAACCACTGCGCCACCAGGGAAGCCCAGAATTCCTATCTTTTAACTGCACAGTGTCCTTTGCTTTATGTGGTCCTCCTCAGAAATCTTGACTTCTTTGAAAGAAAGATAAGTGTCCAACAAGGGAACTATTTATTGCCCTCATTAATAATCTCTGACACACAAATAAAATACTTAGGAATAAAGTTGACCAAGGAGGTGAAAGACGTATATGCTGAGAACTATAAAACATTAATAAAGGAAATTAAAGATTCAAAGAAATGTAAAGATATCCCATGCTTTTGGATTGGAAGAATTAATATCGTTAAAATGGCCATGCTATCCAAAGCAATCTACAGATTTAATACACCCGTATTAAATACATCACTGATTTAATACAGTGTCAAATTACCCATGACGTTTTTCACAGAACTAGAATAATCCTAAAATTTATATGGAACCATAAAAGACCCAGAATTGCCAAAGCAATCCTGAGGAAAAAGAACAAAGCTGGATGCATAACCTTCCCAGACTTCAGACAATACTACAAAGCTACAGTAATCAACACAGTGTGGTACAGGCACAAAAACAGACATATAGATCAATGGAACAGAACAGAGAGCCCAGAAATAAACCCACACACCTACAGTCAATTAATCTTCGACAAAAGAGGCAAGAATATATGATGGGAAAAAGAATCTCTTCAGTAAGTGGTGTTGGGAAAGTCGGACAGCTGCATGTAAATCAATGAAGTTACAACACACCCTCACACCATACACAAAAATAAACTCAAAATGGCTTAAAGACTTAAACATAAGGCATGACACCATAAAACTCCTAGAAGAGATAGGCAAAACATTCTCTGACATAAATCACAATACCAGTGTTTTCTTAGGTCAGTCTCCCAAGGCAACAGAAATAAAATTAAAAAAAAAACAAATGGGACCTAATCAAACTTACAAGCTTTTGCATAGTAACGGAAACCATGAACAAAATGAAAAGACAACATATGGAATGGGAGAAAATATTTGCAAATGATATGACCGACAAGGGCTTAATTTCCAAAATATACAAACAGCTCATACAACTCAACAACAAAAAATAAATAACCCAATCGAAAAATGGGCAGAAGACCTTAAATACACATTTCTCCAAAGAAGACATACAGATGGCCAATAGGCACATGCAAAGATGCTCAACATAGCAAATTATTAGAGAAATGCAAATCAAAACTACAAGGAGGTACCACCTCACACCACTCAGAATGGCCGTAATTAAAAAGTCTACAAGTAACAAATGCTGGAAAGGGTGTGGAGAAAAGGGAACCCTGCTACACTGTTGGTGGGAATGTAAATTGGTGCAGCCACTATGGAAAACAGTAGGGAGGTTCCTCAAAAAACTAAAAATAGAGCTACCATATGATCTAGCAATCCCACTCCTGGGCATATATCTGGACAATACTATAATTCGAAAAGATACATGCACCCCTATGTTCATAGCAGCACTACTCACAATAGCCAAGTCAAGGAAACAACCTAAATGTCCACCCACAGATGAATGGATCAAGAAGATGTGGTACATGTATACAAGGGAATACTACTCAGCCATAAAAAAGAACAAAATTGTGCCATTTGCAGCAACATGGATGCAACTAGAGAGTATCATACTAAGTGAAGTAAGTCAGAAAGAGAAAGACAAATACCATATGATATCACTTACACGTGGAATCTAAAATATGACACAAATGAACCTACCTATGAAACAGAAACAGACTCACAGACATAGAGAGCAGACTTGTGGTTGCCAAGGGGGGAGGGGGGTGGGAGTTTGGGGTTAGCAGATGCAAACTATTACATATAGAACTGATAATGAGTTCCTACTGTAATAGCACAGGGAACTACATTCACTATCCTGTGATAAAACATAATGGAAAAGAGTATGAAAAAGAATATATGTATATGTATAAATGAATCACTTTGCTGTACAGCAGAAATTAACACAACACTGTGAATCAACTATACTTCAATAAAAAAATAAATCAAAAAAAAATCTCTGACATACAAATCCCTTCTAAACCCTGACCTCATCACCTTTTCCTTGAGGAAAGGTATTACTGCCCTGCAGGCCAACATGAAGGCCACCAGGAGCAAAGCAGACCCTCCCTTCACAGCCTGCCCGCCCCCTTGTCGATGCTTCTTGCCTTCAGTTCCCAATCCTAGGAATGTGCTTTGAAACAGGGCCAAGGTGAGAGGACACGAGGATTCCTTGCCATGAGGTCAGAGACTGGGAAGCTCTGAGTAGAGATTTCCTCTCATAAAATTAAAGCTTTGGAATATGCCAGAAGGAAAAAATGCCAAAGGAAACGGTCTTCCCTTAGCTGCCTCAGTAGGAGGGATGATACTAGCGTCAAGTACAACAAGGACAGGGGAGCCAGGCCCTGGAAGGTGGGCAGACGTGGTTTTGGGACCAGGTGTAGCTGTTTTACAGTTAAAGGGTCAGATGCTGAAAGCAGTGTTTTTGGGGAGCTATGGACAAATGAATTCATAACATCCGTTTACATCTCTCGGTGCCTCCAGTCCCCTCCCTCCACTCAAATTTGTCTACCTTTTCTGGGGTGGCTACTTATTTTCAGCACTGAGATGGAAGACAGACAAAAGAACAGCACTTTAAGAAATGCTCCAGACCAAGAAGATGCACTCTGAGTGCAGATCTTATTCCCAGGAGGTAATGATGGGAGAGGCTAAAGTAAATCGCCAAGATCGGTCACCGAGCATCTGAAATGCCTGTTTCTTTTCTCTGACACAAGTCATGCAGCACTTTGGGGTTCAGCACTTTGCAAAGAGCAAAGCGGATGTCTGCTGTTGAAGAATGCATGCAAGACTGAAGCCAGCGACGCTGTAATCCACCAAATGCCTGTGATGCAACCCACAGCTCCCCTGCTCACAAGTTTCCCCACTGAAGTCATTTCCAGGGAAGCCAACAAGAAATACTGAAATATGCAGGAAGAGCCCAGAAAGGCTGAAGGGACTGAGTTTTCCAAGCAAACAGCAACTGTGGAGGGACTGTTTTTCTACAACGGAGGGGGCTCCAGGGAGAAGAGCTGCACATGTGTGAAGCCAACCTTTGCACTTCACCAGGGATCACCTGGATACTCCAAGTTCAATGCAAATGCACAGCAGTAAAGAAAAAAAGAAAAACATCAAGAAAAAGGTCTTCCCTGGTTTTGGTAACAACAGCTGGTGTGACCTCCATTAATCATAGAATTGGGCATCTGCAGGCCTTGCTCGCCGGAGAGACGCCTCAGGCAGGTAGCAGCAATGACCTGGCGGCAGCTGAGACCCCTGTCTGTGGAGGGAGGAGGGCGTGCCCAGCGACTGAGATACCAAAGCATCCTTTAGTTCCTTGCACCTGCCTACCCTTAACCTGGCAAACTGCACTTCATAGAGTACGAAGCCCAGGTTTCCCCATGCCCTAAGGGAAGACATTAAGTTTTAAAGACGAACACAAGAAGACTTCTGAGCACAGAAATAAAATGCAGTGAAAGACTCTGCAATCTGTACTCCTAGTCACTATCACCAAGAAGTGCTACTGCTCTCTGTTTTTCTCACTGTCCTACAGCAGATGAAGTTGGAGATTTTGAAAAGCAACTGGCAATTCCTGAGTCTCACTTTCAGCTCTGCAGGCTTGCATTGGTCTTGGCCTCTCAACTCATCTGGCATATTGTCATTGTCCTAACAGAGATCACCACTGCTGTGGACACCTGGCATGTGTACAGGCGGCTGTGTCAACATAAGAGGTTGGCTTTCATTTGGACTGCATAGGCCTTTGACAATAAGGTTTTTGCCCCTATTAAATGTTCCTCTTGGAGAGAAACATCAAATTAAAGAAACTTATAGGCTTTTGGCTGTGGCTTGTATTTTAGAACCATAATGGGAATGGGGTGTATAAGGCAATCTGACATTTCCCCATCTGGTCCCACTTGTTGACAAGTATCCCCCACCCACGCTCTCAACCACTTGAAAAGCCAGTGGAGCAAAAGAAAACTTGTGCTAGAACATTCTGGCCTTTCAGCAGGGTCCTGGCAATACAATTACCTGCTGGAGAAATGTTTGGAGGAAGTATGGAGAAAGGAAGAGGCTACTAAGAGAAAGTAAGTGCCCTCTTGGCCAATAAAAACTAAAGGGCCAAACTTTAAAACAGTGGTTAGCAAACTACGGTCAGTCCTCAAACCAAATCCAGCCCCTGGCCTGTTTGTGTAAATAAAGTTGTTATTGGAACACAGCCATACACATTCATTTATATTGTTTACAGTGGCTTTTGCACTCTAACGGCAGAGTTGAGTAGTGGCAATAAACACATGGCCTGCCAAGCTCAAAACATTTACTAACTGAATCTTTGTAGAAAAAAATCTGCCAAAACCTGTTTTAAAACAAATAGAATTTCCTTTAACTTTGGAAAGTGCTCGGGCAAGAGCATTCAGTTAATCTGTAACAAATTCCAGCAGACACTTAAGGGCAGGGGAGGGCATCTCAGAGGCCTAAGGAATTAGTGTTCTGCACTTCTTTTATAGGATAAAGAACAACAGGTGGCCCTCAATTTTTCTGCAGCATCCTTTTAATATTACCCAACTCTTAAATGTTATACTGTTCCGTGCCTACAGATTCTAGGCAGCTTTGCACTCTCTGTTTATGTGTGGGCAGTGAGAGATATGACCATCCCATCATGATGTGTAAGTGGCGTTCCCCCCGGCCCCGCCCAGTTTTTAGGTTAGTAAGAAATTAAAGAACAGCTGTATATTTTTGAATTAATGTTTTTGGGGTTTTTTTGATTTATACCCAGGAGTGGAATTGCTGGGTCATACGGTAGTTCTGTTTTTAGTTTTTTTGAGAAACCTCCATACTGTTTTCCACAGTGGCTGCACCAATTGACATTCCCACCAACAGTGTACAAGGATTCCCTTTTCTCCACACCCTCACCAACATTTGTTACTTGTGTTCTTTTTGATGGTGGCCATTTTGACAGGTGTGAGGAGATATCTCATTGTGTTTTTGATTTGCATTTCCTCTGATGATTAGCAGTGTTGAGCATCTTTTCATGTACCTGTTGGCCATCTGCATTTCCTCTTTGGAAAAATGTCTATTCAGTTCTTCTGCCTGAAAAATGTCTGTTCAGTTCTTCTGCCTATCTTTTAATCAGGTTGTTATTTGAAAAGATATATGCACCCCAATGTTCATAGCAGCACTATTCACAATAGCCAAGATATGGAAGCAACTTAAGTGTCCATCAACAGATGAATGGATAAAGAAGCTGTGGTATACACACAAACACACACACACACACACACACACACAATGGACTACTACTCAGCCATAAAAAAGAATGAAATTTTTGCCATTTGCAGCAACATGGTTGAACTTGGAGTGCATTACACTAAGTGAAGTAAGTCAGAGAAAGACAAATACTGTATGATATAACTTACATGTGGAATCTGAAACTACAATAAACTAGTGAATATAACAAAAAAAGAAGCAGACTCACAGATTTAGAGAACAAACTAGTGGACGGGGTGGGGAGAGGTAATGTATGGGTTGGGGAGTGGGAGGTACAAATTATTGGGTATATGATAGGCTCACGGATTATCCGTACAACACAGGGACTACAGCCAATATTTTGTAATAACTGTAAACGGAAAGTAACCTTTAAAAATTGTATAGAAAATCATGATCCTACAATGTATGTACATGCACAATCCTCGACTTCTGAAAAAGTAAAAAATAAAGCACAGTGGACTTTTTCGAGCCGAAAGAGTCGCTGGGTGTCATTGTGACCCCTGCACACTGGCGGTCAGGGGCCATGACTGTACCTGTTGGCCAAAAGCTGGGACCTGGTTCCTGAGGGCGAGGTCAGGTAGATGGCCAGGTCTCCCCTCCTGGGGTGGGTGATGGTGATGCGCACAACTACGTGCTCCAGGTAGCCGACGTGGTGGTTGGGATTGTCGGAGCAGCCCGACGCTTTGTAGACGGAGCGCACCGCGCTGTTGGGCCGAACTGTCCTGCAACAGAGAGAAGGGGGTTTGAGCAGAGCACGAGGCAGAGCTCGGCTGCGTGAGCCTGCAGGCCTGGCAGGACCGCATGATGCAATGCAAGCCGTGGTCGCTGGAGACTAAGGGACACAGTGTCATTACCCAAATGATTAGGTCGTTTAAGGGAGTAACCCTGGTTAGGGTGGGAAAGGTGCAAGTGAGAGGAAAGGAGGAATGAAGGTTCTTTTATCTTCATGCAGGTAGTGGATATCAATCTTGTTCAGATAGATAGCTGGCCCCTGGTGCTGGAGTGTCTGATTCAGTAAGGCTGGGGTGGGTCACAAGAATGTGCCTTTCCAACAAGTTCCCGGGCGATAGGGATGTTGCTGATCTGCGGAATCCACTTTGTGACCCACCAGTATAGGGTACTGTGGTACAGTGGAGGCTTGGGGATGACTATGACCTTGATTCAAATCCCTGGTCTACCGTTTCCTTTCTCTATAAGCCAAGCGCACACTCTTCCACTTGCCTACAGGCTCCTGTCTTCTTCACTAGCTTCCTCCTGTGCCACTGTGCCCCTTGAACACTGGGTTCCAGCCACACTAGCATTGGTTCAAGTTCTGGGATAATTCAAGTTTACCTCAGCCACTTTGCATACACTACTCTGCCTCTAGTGCTTTTTTGCTGCTGTTCCTATGGCTGACTCTTCTTTCATAGTCAAAGCTTAAATTTCACTCTCTAAGATGGTCACTGAGCCATAGGAAAAACACGTTCCCCACCTTTTATTTTCTACCCTTTTTATTTCCAGCATTCACTTACTGTCATTTGTAATGATCTACTTATTATATTATTTTGGTTTGACTCCCCCGCTAGACTGTAAGCTCCACAAGGGCAGGAAGCATTTCTTATTCCTGTTTCTATCCCTAATTATCTAGCCCAGTGCTTGATAGCCAGTAAGTGCTTGACAGCAAGAAAAATTGTTGCTGAATTGGTAAATGAATTCGTGAATGAATAAACAATTATTCCATTTGATCCCATTTCCTCCTTTGTCAAAAGGGAATAATACCCAAGTTGTTATAAAGTTTTAAGAAGAAAACACACATTGTTTCTAGCACTTGGCTTGACCTATAGTAAGAGCTCAATAAATACTGGTTAACTTTTTACTTCTTTATTTTTTTTTTCTCTTATTCTTTGCCAAAAATAGGTAGAATGGGAAAAAAAAACTTAGTCCACGTATTTCTGCTTCCTAACAATTTCCTCAAGAATTATAATGGCTCTAGTTTTATTACAAACCAAAGTTCTTATGTATTTTTCCGAGCTAACTCTCTAAAAAGAAAGCTGAAAGTAAATTACTAATAAAATCACTAAAATAAATCCTATTCTTTGGATTCAGCACCTAGGAGAGACTTCACTATCACTTGATGAATCCAATCAGCACAGCCTCCAATTTTGTGAGGCTGAAACAGGGGACTAAGCCCTGGAATCTGAGTAAACTGCAATCTCTTTTACTGTGCATCCTGCATCACTCTTCAGAGAACTACATGGTATGTAGTTAAGTTTCCAGAACATAAGGTTTAGTTTTGGGAGTATACCAACTTATGGGGAATACTTCTACCATCAAATAGAAATATTGACAGAGTAGACACTTGAAGAATGCCCATCTGTAAGGGTTCCCCCACCCCCTTGTAAGATACGTTTTTCTTTTAAGGATCCTTGAGTTATACTAGTGTGTGTTTAATGGCTTAGGGTCTTAGACATTCTATTAGAATTTTATAATTACATTAGAAAAATACTACACAAATTTCCAGTTTCCATGTGCAACACAGGGCTGTCTCAAGATATCTGCACTGGCCTAATCTCTTTTAGGGCACTGTCATGCTGTCTGCTTGCAGCAAACATTACTTGATTTGTCGGTCTGTGCTCTCCACACACACGTGCTGCTGGGGAACTGTGGTCCACTTTTCCGCCTCCATCACCATGGCTTCCGCATCCATCAGTCCAAATCCATAGAGATGGCTCACTACAGAAGGCAAGAAGTTGGTCAGCTTTACCGTAGTTAGCAGCAACCTATGCCATATATGTTGAGTTATACTTTCACACAGTAGAAAACCCAGACACAACCCTACGGGAGCCAAGCTTTCTTTCTAGCAATGATTAAAAAAACAAATAAAACAAGTAAACAATCATAAGAAAATAAGATGAATGCATATTATTCATTGAATATGTTCTATAACTAGTAACATGACTACCATTTATGAATTGTTACTACATGGCAGGCACTAGCCCATATTTTTACATTTAATCCTCCCAACAATCTTAAGATGTTAGTGCTATTATTATTATCATTCATGGATGAGAAAACTGAGGAAAGAGAGAAACTTGGCTAAGATTGACCAGCAATTCAGTGGTTGAGCCAAATTCTGACCCACATAGACTTGCTCCCAGGCCTCACTGTTAACCACCTGTATTCAAGTGATAACATCACCAATTTTGTAAGATAAAATAATTAGTAGGTTTAAAGAGAAGTGTATACAACTTCAAAAATACAAATTTTCTGACCTATCTAGTATTTTGGTTGAAAATCCTGGAAGACATAAATTATTATCTTTCCTCTGGCATATGAAAAATTTATTAAACTTCATACATGAAATATTTGGAGGCCTCTAGACTTTTATGCCAGCTTCTTATCCTCGAATGTTATAAACTTTTAGTTCTCAATGAGAAATACCTATTGATCTAAAGCTAAATTTGACATAACTGTCTCAGAAGTTTCAGTTACATATAGGAATATTTTAATGATGATACAGTGAGATCTACATTTGCAGCTCTTTCTAAAAATACTTTAAAATCCCATCGCCACCTTGCATTAAACTCTCTCATCTTTATATTTAACACAAAGTCATACTTTGACCAGGTTTGTTGCCTAAAACATTTCCTTATGACATGAGTTACTTTATGCAAAAATGTCTAGAGATGCCCATGCTTATGGATTATTTAAATACTTCAGCTTGAAATTCAAGATATTCTATGATACAGTCCCATTCTACTTTCAAAACAACTTCCTTACCAAACCTTTTGCGCTAGCAAGGTCAGTCACTCCTCTGCAATCCCAGTCGTATCTTGCTCTTTCTGCCTCACTGCCTTTGCTCATGCTGAGCCCTCAGCCTGCAGTTCCCTCACTCATCCTCTCTGCAGAGTCAAACTCTACTCCTCTAAGTTCCTGAAGGCCTAGCCAGTCTATCTTCTCCTTCTTGAAATAGTCTCTGACCCATAAAAGTCAATAGACATTTACTGAATTTCAACCATCTGTGATGAGTGAATTTTCTCCTTTCTAGACCTATAACTTTAATTAATTTGTCAATCCATCTGCCCTCTGCCCATCTAGCCAGCCATCCATTCATCCATCCGTCCATGCATCCATCTGTTTATCCATGCATCCATCCACCTATCCAACATTTCTTGAGTGCCTTCTATGTGCCAGGCATTGTATTATGCCCTGTACTTTTTACCTGTGTCATCTATTGAATTGCTAATTAACTCTCTGTCAGCATGTCTTTTTACCCCAAATGTATTATAAACTGCTTGATGGTGGGAACTAGGACTTATATTTCTTTATATGTTTCATGGAAGTTAGCAGAACTTTATACACATGGGAGGAAATTATAGCATATAAAAAGGAAAATTGTGCTAGGATTCAGAAATACTGTTCCATTTCTTCTATTTGCTAATCATATAACTTTTGGCAAACAAGATAAAATATCTAACCCACAATTTCCTTGTTTGGGGATATTATTATCTATCCCATCACCATTACTAAATTGATTATTATTATATATCCTACATGAGAAAATCTGTGTAAAGAACTATACAAATGGAAGGGCTCATTATTATATCAGATACTCAGCCAGACAGGACATACTGAATAAAACAGAATAAAAGTACTTTGCTATGGCAAAGATATATCTAGGATTTCTATACATGTACTTTTGCAACTTTTATTATAAGTGATTTTTTTCTTGATTAAAAAGTAATGTATGGGGCTTCCCTGGTGGCGCAGTGGTTGAGAATCTGCCTGCTAATGCAGGGGACACGGGTTCGAGCCCTGGTCTGGGAAGATCCCACATGCCGCGGAGCAACTAGGCCCGTGAGCCACAACTGCTGAGCCTGCGCGTCTGGAGCCCGTGCTCCGCAACGAGAGGCCGCGATAGTGAGAGGCCCGCGCACCGCGATGAAGAGTGGCCCCCGCTTGCCGCAAGTAGAGAAAGCCCTCGCACAGAAACGAAGACCCAACACAGCCAAAAACAAACGAATAAATAAATAAATTAAAAAAAATAATAATGTATGTTCATCGTAAAAACTTGTAAATACATCCAGAAAAGAATAAAATAAAACTCATCAGTAACCTCATCACAAATCAGTAAATGCTACTAACAATTCTATTTAGTTTTATTTACATAGTATTATGTGAGGTAAGCTTGCCGCCTTAATTAAAAAAGATACAGAGTAACCCACATAATAGAGGAGAAATGTCAAATTTGGGCTTAAGGAAACAAAATTGTGCAGATCTTTTGTTAAAGTTCATATAAATCCTATGTTGTCACTTATCACTTAACCATAGTCTATATCATTTCATCATGAATACTCTAAGGTATTTTCTTTCCCTGGAGGAACTGAAATTATTGCCAAAGATACAACGCTAGGCTAACTCTGCATGGTGCACAAATATCCCCATACTAGTGTCAACCGGTTTTAAACCCGTACAATTTATCATTTAGTCTCAGTTTAGGGAAATGAGATAAGAGATTTGATTGCTAGGAGGGAGGTAGGGAAGAGGGTAAGTGGGGGCCTGGGGAGGGAAGGGCTTGAATAGTCTGCAAAGTGGGCGCCCGGGCCCCAGCTCAGCTGTGCACGCTGCTGTTCCCCACCTCCCCACACCCCACCCCCAATAACTGTCAACTTAACAACCTTTGGGACGTAAATTAACAGAGTCATCAAACACAACAAACACTTCATGACTGTTAAACAACCACTCGAGTTAAGTAGAAAAGCACCTTGAGTCTTTATGAAGGCCGTAAATTTGTTTCGGTTTCCGATTCAGTTCCTACCCTCCAGAGACAAGGTCTGTTCACGCAACACTCAAAGGAGGTGTTCGGAACAGAGGCTGAGTAGCTGCAGTAAAACTAGAGACTGGCAGGTCAACAGAAAAAAGAGTGTATATTAATAAAATATTAATAAATGAGGGAATCAGAATAGATCACTGAAGTCCATTGAATCAGTAATGGAGATTTTCAGTATTTTAAATTATTTTAAGATACTTGAAATTGTGTATCTGCCCACAATCATGATACACAGTCTAAGAAAAAAATGAAATAAATTTATTTCTTCTTTTTTTGGGCGGGGGGGGGACGGTGCTGACAATATATCAACTCTGTGTATTCTGACTGGCAGTTATTTGTTTGGTTTTTGGCAAATACTAATGAGAAGATAATTACAGAATGAATGTGTTGGGAAGATAAACTCCTTCAAAACATGGTGTCAACAGGGAAACAAGCCATTAAATGGTATGGGAGCACTAGTAATTTTTCTGAGCTATAACTGACATGTAATAATTTTTTAAATAATATAAAGTTTCACACTCTAAAATTAGCTATAAATTCAGAAACACTATTTTGTTTGAGTCAACCATTTGAGTCAAGTGTGGTTGTGATATGGCCATTCCATAACTAAAATAGTTTTATCTATGCACGTTTTTCATGCCAAGATCAGAGCAAATCCTGAGCCTGAAAGTAACTTCATGATGATCAAGTGGGACCTCTCTGTGCAAGCACTGTGCCAAATGCAAAATTCTTTGAATTCGATATTTAGAAAGACACTGAGGGAACAAAGCATGTATATAGATTAACTAAAGATCTCGAAGCACAGTTAAGAAATGTATTTCAGAAAGTACATTTATCTCTTGGTAGAATGATGCTGAACAAGCTTAATAAAGGGAATCTGAAAAACTTGCTTAGCATTATATTTGTTCCATTAGGCTGCATGACTGTTTATGCACATAAGTTCCGAAAAGTGGAACTGCCTTGCACCAGAAGTTTAACTAGTTTTTATGCCAAGTAATCCGAAAGCTTCCCTGCTTGGACTAGTCCGATGGCCTAGAGAAGGCGGGAAAATAGATAATGTTCTCCGGCAGGTATATTTCCATTTTTTGATGAGACCAGAAGTGCCAAGAGGAGCTAATCATTAAATACACAAGTAAACAATTGCATAGTTCAAAAGCAGATACAGTTAATTTAGACAATAGTGCTAGCTATGAGACCTAAAAAAAGTCAGTTCTAAAGAAAAGTTAGAAAGCTCAGTAGGAAAAGAAAAATTAGAAGTTTCGGGTACAGGAAGCTATAACCAGGGAAATTTGGTGTACTTCTATCTCTCTTAGTGGACTATCCTTGCTGATGCCAGCTATTTTAAATCTTTTTTAGAAAAATATCATACTGAACAGATATTTCATAACTCTAAAATGGCTATTAGTAAAGCACTCTCTATATACTAGAGTAATTGGTTGGAAAAAGTTGTGTGCGTGATTTGTTTTTAAAAGTTTTTCAGCTCCCTGAAGTACGGCTTTCTGCTACCAGCTGTCAGATGTACAGACAATGCTATGTAGCATCCAGTGTAAAGTAGGGCAAACAACAACAAAAACCATCCAAGTTGCCTATGAGAGATTAAAAATTTTGCCTGTGACTGAAAAAAATACAACTAAGTGACAGCTATCCATTCCTGAGCATTTAATATAAAAGTACAGCCGATTTCTTCCATTGGGGAAATCATTTCTCATGACTAACACGACTAAATGCCTAGGTTTATCCAGAGGTGTCCTGGTTTTAGCACTGAAATCCTGTGTGCTGGGGAAAGCCTTCATTCATGGACAAACCAGGAGAGTGGCTACCCCACGTGGAACCAAGGGAGAAAGGTGACGCTCTTACGGAGTGGTACAGAGCTCTCACATCTTTTAAAATCAATAATCCAGTAACTAGAAGACGTATGGGCATCCTGAACTTGTATTTGTTGAGATGCACGTGATCATCAAAATATAAAACATGGTTGATAAATTAGGTTTAATTATTCAATTCTTAGAAAGGGTCAATTTCAATACACTTCACCAATATAAGCTAAGAATTTTTACCATTAATTATGATATCACTCATGGGGTTTGGAGCACCTACTATGTATTCAACACAATGAGGCTCCAAAAGAAACAGAAACTGCTGTGTGTTCTCAGGCCAGCAGGAGATGAGACAAGAATAACTGTATGATTTCACTAAGAAACAATTAAAAGCGATAACTGTGTAGTCACCGTGTAAGTGTAAAAAGACTTCAAAAGAGTAAGAAATCAGTAAAAAAAAGACAATGGATGTAAAGCAACTACTAGAGCCTGCTCTACACAAAGTACTCAATAAATGTTAGCTGAAATTTGGAGTCAGGTAAGATGACCCAAGAAGGGAAGGTGATATTTGGACTGGGCTTTGGTGCCCACATCGGATTCAGTGAGGTGGAGATGCAGGGAGGACAACCAGGCACCAGGATGGAACCTCCAGTTAAATAATCATCAGGTCTGTGTGTGGTTCTTTGGTGCAGTGAGGAAACCAGCAGCCCTGGCGTGTGGGGTGAGTGGTCAGCAGGGGATGGGCCTTAGCAGTCTACATGGTAGGAAATAAGGGGAAGAGAGTGGACTGAGGGAGAACTGGATGCCAACCGTGACAGTGGGGTGTCTTCTGCCATCAGTCAGGCTGTTGCTATTCTATTGATACTTAAGGGTAAACCACCAGACTGAGAGGTAGTTACGCAAAATGCAAATTCCTGTCTTGAGGGGGGCTGCTTGATCTGCAGGGTGGGGTTGAAACTCCAACTGAGATCAAAGAGCTCCTGCCGCTGTGAGAGTCCTCGCACCTTTGGGTTCTTTGATCGTCAATGTGCTGAACCACCTGTTCTGAAATAACTGCTCCCACCAGGGACCCTGCGCATCCTGCACCTACTAATAAAGCCAGACCAAACGTGCAGAATAAGCAGAGGGCGTGCAACGCACCCCATTGCACATGCATGACGTAAGTGCTTCAGTACTGCTTCTTCTAAAGTAAAAATAAACAGCTAAATACGAAAACATAAAATGTAAGATTTATAAACATGAAGAAGCGGAAAGTAATACTCTTCCGTCTCCTATGTCAGCACTTCTACACTTAAACATCTCGACAGATGAAAGCCAGGATGCTTGCAGAATTAGCCTTTTCTTCTCTTTCCTTACTCAGACATCTATCTCTTCATTACATACCCTTTAAGTTTCAGTGTGAAAGGCACATAAGCTTCTTAGAGAATCAGAACTCTAGTTGCAGTGCCTTCTTCTGCCTCTTCCTACAAAATGCAGACTCCCTGGGGGCAGGAAAACCCTGCAGCCAGCACCTGCCTTATTGCCTTACTTTGCATGTTTTGTTTCCAGTTTTCCTTTGCTTTTCCTAAAATCACAGGCTCTACTAACAACTCCAGCCAGATCCAAAGATGCCATCCATCACCAGCACTACTGAGGACTTGCACGTGGAAAGTTTCCAGACACTGATGCTTGGCTGTCTGCGGGGTCTGCACTTCAAAGCGCCCCTCAGGATGTGTTTGGTTAGCAGCTATAGGTAGTCAGACAGGCTCGTCATTACAGAGACGAAGTAAAAAGAGTTTAGGAAACCACTGCTGAGTTCTTCTCCTCCATGTACAATGTACTTCATTATACATGATTTATATGTACACAATTTATTATATATGCATATATAAAATACATATTTATTCTAATCTTTTAAAATTTACAGAGTTAAGATGAGGAGATATGCCTGCCTTCCCTTAAGGGTATTTAAGAAAAGATAAACATGTCACATTATTTTCTCCTTTTCTCTGGCCATTCTTTTGTTTGCTTCCAACGTGGTCATGATAGGCAAGTAATTTGCTTAAGGTAATTGACTAGTATTTCTTGAATGGAGGTAGGAAAACTATTTTACCACCTTGGGGAAACTTAGCCATGTATTCCTGGGCACACAAGCATAGATGCTGTGCTTGCTTTTAGGAAACTAAGGCTGTTTGGACAGAGATGAGAACAAAATAAAAAATGTACTACAAGGGCCTTTGGGTAGAAGCTAATTGAAGATTAGACTGACCATATAGCTCCCCAGCCTAGATCTTCTTGGTATATAACTTGGATAAACAATTACCAGACTGGGATCTTGATGAGCCAGCAGTCAAAAATTCTTACTTGTGAATTATTCATATTATTTTTAGATAACTCTTCACTTAATTTTCGTTTACTTTTGCTTTTTTCCTTAAATTCTCATAAAAGAATAGAATAGAAAATCTGGTTGATATTTATTTCAAGTGAGTGTATTTTCATACTCAGTAGTTAACAGAGGTTGCAAAGATATGGTTATTTCATCTAACTACACCAAACATCCATGGCTCACCTGATATGAAGCCATTACCCACCGCTGATATGATGGTTGGCAAACTACAAAGAGTGACACATAGAAGAAATTATTCCTTGCAGCTGGGAATGTCACCTTCTGATTGGGAAGAAAGCTAACACTTATCTTTCTAAGGTTCAAGTATTATATAAGGCTTCTCATGAACATTCCTTTTCATTTACATAAAACTCAAATAAGGGACAATAATAAGGAAATTTCTGTAAAATCTCAGAAAAATAGGCCATTAATGAAGGCTGCATATTCTCTTAGAAGAAATAATACTTGAGATGGTTCTTATATCCTGGACTAAGATTTGGATTCATGGAGGTATAATTCATGGGGAAAGGAATGAGATATTTGGAATGGTGGCTTCCTCAAGAAACCTGTGTGGGCCTGGAATCCCATGGATAGATTTAATCTGGAGGTAATGGAGTAGCCAACATTCAAGGAAATGACATCATTTAATTAATATTTTAGAAAGACTGATCTGGCATTGGTGTATGGGATATGAAATGGCAGACGGATTGAGGCAGGGAACTAGTTCCTTCAATGGTGCAGGCATGGAAGACCATAAAGAAGGTTATGGAAGGGGTGAAATGAAATAAGAGATCAGATAAGAAAGGAGCAATGAAATTTCACATCTCGCACTATGTAGGATACATACTGAGTCAGAGTAAATGGGGTGATCTAGAGAAGGATACGCCCTGATGACAGAGGTAACTTTGGGGGAGAAGTTGTTTTGTAAAAGACAATTGACAGTTCCGTTTGGCAGTTTTGAGTTTTAAATGACACAGGTGAGCCTTGGGCAGAGATTCTAGGTGGGTAATGGATGAAGTCAATGCTGAAGATGGTAGAACTGAAAATCATTAGTCAGGAGGTGGCACTTGTCATTTAAAGGAAGGTGGGGATGTGAAGGTGGAATTAAGAGAATGTAAGAGGGAGGGAGGGAGGGAGGAAGGGAGGGAGGAGACGGGGAGAGAGGAGGGGAGAAGGAGAGAGAGCCAGAGCACTCTAAACAACAGACCTTAAGGAATGGCCCAGGTGAGAGGAAGGGAGAGAAAGGACTCAGGAGAGTGTCAATGAAGAATGGGGCTATATCTTGGCATCACAAAAGGCAAGGAAAGACAGATCTGGACTGGGTAGATCAAAAGCATGAAATCCTAGAGAAAAACAAGGAGGCTTCTGGCTTGGCAAGCAGAAAATGGTTGAAAATCTCAAAGAGTAATTGCACTTCAAAGGTGGAAGTGGAAACTAGATTGAAGAAAATTACAAAGGGATTAAACAGTAAGGAAACGGAAGCAGCTAAATCAGACTACTTGTTGGGAATTTTTAGTTGTGTAAGGAAGGACAGAACTAAGGCAGGAGGATAATGGAAAAGTTTTTTTTTCCCCCTCCAAAATGGGGGATACAAAGTTTGAAAACACAGGGTATGGTCCAATTGACAGAAAGGCAAATGCGTGAAGCTGGGAGCAAATGGCTAAGAGACTGACAAGAGATGAGATTTTTTAAGAGCACCTTTCACACATGGGATTCCTTATCCAAACTACAGAAAAAAAAATCATTTGAGAGACAAGTTTTTCATTTCTTCTAAGGATGGTATTTCAATTAGCAACATTCAAATTTCACTAGAAGAGAAGTTAATTCATTGCATACAGTGGATAACTTGGGTGGGTGGTTCCCAAAACTGCATGTGCATCACCCAGAGGACCTGTTAGGGTACGCATTGTGTAGCCCCACTGATTAGTAGTTTTGAGGTAAGGCCCAGAATTTGCATTTCTAACAAGTTCCTAGGTGATGCCAATATTGTTGGTCCAGGGACGCCACTTTGAGAACCACTTCCTAAGGGTATACAGGCTAGCATCTTTCCTGGAAGCCCAGTTGATAAAGCCTGGTTAATTAGGCTAGTATCTCCAACATAGGGCCTGAGTTTCTGTAGGCATGATTCACAAATACCTGTCCCTCATGCCAGAAGCGCAAGAAGTAAGTGGGTTATACAGAAGATCATGCCAATATCTTTTCATGTGGGCTACCAAAGACATTTTTGCTTCTCTTAAAAAAATATTTTAAGAAGATAAAGTTCTCCCAATTAATCTATAAATGCACATCCCTCATTTTTCAAGCACAGACTGGTCTAGGTATTTCCTTCTTTGGATACACATCACTTAAAGAGTTAAATTCTATGCATTTGTTAGGATAGAATCAGTGTTTGATTGAGATACAAAATCATGCTCAATTACAATGTTGAAAAAAGTAAATGCACTGAGATATGTATTTCCTAATCTTACCGCCTCTACAATTGAAGTGCATTTATCAAGCATGCTTCCCAAAATAAGATGCCTAGAAGAAATTTTGTATGGGAGGTAAAAATATTTTACATATGCATTTTTTTACATATTAGCTAATGAAATCTGTAGAACAATGCTAGCAAGATAGTATTATTCACATTTTACAGCTGAATAAACTGTCTCATGAATATTAAAAAAAAAAAAACAACAACTCTAAAGTCACTGGGACTTGATCCCAAGTGTTCAAAATCTTGATGTATTATATATGTACTCAGTGATTACCACTGTCTGTAAGACACACAGTATTTCTTTCAACTACGGTACTCAAATCAATCATAAATCCTTGGAATAACAAGGTAGCAAAGGTGCAGGGGGAACATTTTGGGAATTTATCTACATATCACAAATGAACACTGGAACATTTTTATCCTCTCTTCCTTTTGCAAATCAGCTGCATTAAAAACTGCTCTCTTCTTCAAAACTCATTAAAATATCATGTGCAGAGAAAGAAATATGCGGAGTTTGGAAGGAAGGTTAACATCTGGCCCATAACCCTTTCCCCTATTCTTGCTGAGAAATGACCTTCTTCAGTCATTTCTATCAGGGGTTTTCCCTGAGTGAGAAGATATTGTTAATATGGTAAGGATACTTTATTTTATATTCATGCTGAGACCATTGTTTTATTACAGCTAACCAGTCATGCACAGATGGAAGAACGGCATTGAGTGGCAAAGAGCAGCTTCCCATTTGTTAACACCCAGCAGTGATCACAATACCCTCCTTTTGGGCTCTTTCAAAGATGACTCTGAAAACTTCAGGGTGTACCGTGTCTTCTGGTAGAACACCATAAAATGAAGCCTGTTGAAACTATTACTGGGATGTGTGATAGAAATTTAATTGCTTTGAAATGCCTAAGGCTAGCAAGATGTGAACATGTGTAAAGAGTCTGAATTGAGATTCTAAGAAAAAAAAAGTCTGGATCTATTTATGTCACAGAAGATGAATCCAGATGGATTCTGCAAAGTGATCGCCTGGTGTGTATAACTGTACCTTCCTAGACACAGTGGCCTTAGGAAGTTACGCATAGAACTAGGGTGGGATTAATTTTCAGGATTTCTTTTTGAAACTTTGGGTCTGGTTTTTATTGTAGACACTGGTATGAATATAAAGATCTCTCTGGATAGAAAAAAAGGATGGGCTAAGCCATCTTTATGAAAATTTAAAAAGATGTAATAAGGCTCCTTTTTCTCTTGTTCATTTGGGTTATCTTATTGATCCTGAACCAGTTTTCACAGCTGGAACAGTGCCCATTTGGCATGGTCTCACTATGGTCACAGCAACTTAGAGCCCCCTGTCCCTGATGGAGGACAGGGAATTAGTGCCGCAGTCTGTGCTCAGAATGCTGATGCCAGAGTCCAAACTGACAGGCATGTACTGATTTCAATGACAGAGTTCCTCCTATGCACCTCAATCACATTTCCCCCTTTCACATTTAAAGCTCTGTTCCTCGGTAGAAAAGATGGTCTGTTGGGAGCACCTTCCCAAGCCAGCTTGATGATAATCATGGAAACATCACATAAAGTCCTTTTCACCACTGCCTTATGCCTGTGTTCATGTATCCTGCATATATCAATGTTTATAAGGACTCATCACCCCAAATAAGAATCTTCTCCTACTGGCTCCACGTGAAATAATTATACATTTGAACTGATGAAGCTTCAATCATTTTTGGTCACAAAATAAGGCAGAATGTAGAAAGAATATGAAGAGAGAAACAGATCTGTGCTTTACACACTTACTCAAAATTCTAAGATTTTGCGTCAAACTGTGTCTAGAGAGTTGGTGATAAAGATAGTGATGAAAAAAGATATTGGAAAACTCTATTTGACTGCAGTAACTTTGCGAATGAAGGTTCTGTGAATGTCAAGGTTGAAGCAGTAGATGAAGGTTAAAATGACCAAAACCATCTCTGGAGAGATACCTTTTAAAAGATACCCGTGCCTTTGACAATTGTGGGAGAAATTACAACAGAATTCTATGCAACAGGGCTGCCTATGTGAGAATTATGTGTATTAGAGACAGCTGCCTCTTTCTTTAGGTGGACATCATCCCACTCTGGGGCACTTGGCTTGGTGAGTAAATCACAGGCCAGATTTCAGTCTCCACTCAATCCTCGTTTGATTCCCTTGCACAGTTAATAACCTGTGCGACGAACTATGGCAGCCCTAGCATACAGTCATAGACATTTCTTGCATTTTCAGGTATCTCCTCTGATTTTTTAGTCATATATGGCCAGAATTTAGTGCGAATTTTAGGATTCTAAGACGCACAATATTGAACTCTGGAACAAAGCCGGACATGTATCTTTTACCTTGGCTCTAAAGGCACTTCTGAAGGCAAAACATATAAAGAAAAGCAAAAAATTTCCAGACAGAACCATCCCACACAGTATATTAAGAAAGCATAGACGCTGCAGCCTCTGGCAGGTTCAAAAAAGTCATATAGCTTCCTAGGACTATAGATGATTCTAAGTTTGCGTCACAGCCAAGAAAAAGAATATTAACATAAAACTTAAGAAAGGGAAAAAGGCATTTGTAAACTGTAAATGCCTCTGTCACTCTATCTGCAAGAGTCTCACAGCGACTCAAGAAGCTGACCAGAATTATGTCACTCGCTTTCTTTAAGTCTCTGAAAATTGACACGGCAAATACACAGACCACAACTGTACGTGAAAATAATTCAAATATTGGAAGTTAAGTGGCTTTCTGAAGGTCATGGTGAACAATAATAAGCAACAAAAAGACTTGGGTCAAAGGAAATTTGTGAAGTCTTCTCAAAGTACAATTTCTGGCCTGACACTTTTCAAGAAGCGATCTCATCACCACACCCTTTGTCCTGGATTTATTAAAGACCCATTTCAAAAAGCATTTCTTTGTCTTCTCTTTTTAAAAAAAGAATTTAGCAAAGATGATTATATACACCAGTGCTATAACTCTCCTCATTTAGAAGGCGACCAAGAGATGATAAAAAATTTCACTGAATGTCACAGCCCTTGAGGTCAGGAATATACAATTGCATGCTAAGATGATAGAAAATGATCACTGCAAGAGCATTTTCATCCATTTTAGCAAGTCAGTTTCTTCTGTGTGTGTCATTTTGTAGCACATATCACAGGACCCATGGATTTATACCATCAGCTTAAAAAAGAAAACTCTAACATCAAAGCAACTGGAATCGACTTGCTTGATGGTCATTACTATTATCCAACTCACTTTCTCAAATCAATGCAGTAGCCCCAACATGTTTTTCAGATCAAATAAGAACTCTTAACTCTAGGAATCAGGTAGCATGGCTCTCAGTTTCTTCTGAATTACTTCCCTCATCACATCATACCCGTCCTTTTTGCACACTGGGCCCTCTGTCTTCTCCCTTACCCTGACCATTGCTTTCACCACAGCTGTCTCATCCAGTTTTAATCCCCAATCCTCCAAGAGATACAAAGAAAAAATAATATATCTGTTTAAACTAACTACTCTAAAAACTATTTCAGACAAGTTTTGATTCCCAGGAGTAACTCTAAGGTTCTCAAACACCTTCCACCCTCTCATTACATTTATCTATGCTTCTCATCTAGGTTATGTACATGACATTAACAAATCATTCATGATCAGCAGATGATGCTTTTTTCAAAACATTCCAGCCCATCTATTGTTTCTTGAAATCCAAGTAGTCTTCTAGAAAAGCAGAGAAATAACAAATAAGGAAGTTAACCCTTTATCCAGAATCATCAACTAAAATCACTGGCAAATGGAAATAAGAACCCAAATTAGATAAAGTAAACTACAGAGAGGGGAACAGAAGTGTTACAAGAAATACGTGAATATAAAGGAGTGAGTGTCATATTTGCAAGGGAGAGTGGAGCTCATTTCATTCCTAAGCTACACACAGCATTTTAATGGCCACAGATCTATGCATGTGTGTGTGTGTGTGTGTATATATATATATATATATATATATATATATATATGCTTCATTTTTATCATACAAAAATTCTAACAGAATATTAACTGTTTATTAATTCAACATTAAATGTTGTATGAGAATGATGCATAACATGTAGATGATCGTGTTCCCTGAGTGTCTGCTATGAATGAAGAACTATGCTCAATTCTGTATATGATACTGTTTTCCCCATTCTTCCCTTTGCCACACACTCCAGCTAGGATGGATGGCCTCCTAGCTTTTCCTTGACTGACACTTTGTATCTGCTGTATGCCTGGCCTGAAATGCTCTATATCTGGCTAGCCATTTGGACCATTCCCTTACTCCTCAAAGCCTCTGTTTAAATTAGGTCTTTTCGGACTGTGTAATGTTTAAAAAGTTGTAATTTGTCCACACAGAGACTTGTCCATGAATATTCATACCAGCTTTACTCATAACAACCAACCTGGAAACAATAAAATAGTCCAGGGGAAGGGGAACCTTCGTACACTGTTGGTGGGAATGTAAATTGGTGCAGCCACTGTGGAAAACAGTATGGAGGTTCCTCAAAAAAACTAAAACTAGAAGTATCATATGAGTAATTCCACTCTTGAGTACATATCCAAAAAAACCAAACCACTAATTCAAAAAGATATATGCACCCCAATGTTCATAGCAGCAGTATTACAACTGTCAAGATATGGAAGTAACCTAAGTGTCCATCGACAGATGAATGGATTAAGAATATGTGGTACATATATACAGTATAATACTACTCAGCCATAAAAAAGAATAAAATTTTGTCATTTGCAACAACATGGACGGACCGGGAGGGTATTACGCTAAGTGAAATAAGTCAGAGAAAAGACAAATACTGTATGATATAACTTACATGTGGAACCTAAAAATTAAAATAAACTAGTGGATATAACAAAAAAGAACAGTTTCGCAGATATAGAGAACAAAGTAGAAATTACCAGTGGGGGGAGAGAAAGGGGGAGAGGTAAGATAGCGGTAGGGGATTAAGAGGTACAAACTACTATGTATGAAATAAATAAGCTACAAGGATATATTGCACAACACAGGGAATGTAGCCAATATTTTATAATAATTATAAATGGAGTATAGCTTTTAAAAATTGTGAATCACTATGTTGTACACCTGTAACTTATATAATATTGTATATCAACTATACCTCAATAAAAAATAAAAATAAAATTATCTGTGAAAAAGTGAACGATGATACAAATTGTGGCACATTCCTATATATATAGTGGAATACTACTTAGTAATAAAATGGAATAAACTCCTCATATACTTAACGACAAGAATGAACCTCAAAAAAAATATGGAGGGAAATAAGCCAGTTTCAAATAATTCTATTTACATGGAAGTCCACAAAAGATAATCTAATCTATAGTGACAGAAAATCAACTGGTTGCAAAGGGTGGGGTTGCGGGGTGGGATAAGGGATGAGAAAGAGCACAAAAGAACTTTGTGGGGTGATGGAAATGTTCTATACCTTGATTGCGGTGATGTTTACACAGACGTATACATTTGTACACTTAAAATGGTGCTTTTTATTATATGTAAACTCAGTCCAATGAAGTTAAGAATGTATGTGGGTCCCCAGATGTACTATTTATTTGTTTACAAAGCTGGGATTCAATCCCAGGTTATTTGACTTTGGGGCCCATGCTCCAAACCACTAGGCAGAGTGAGATTTTTGTTTTAAATAAACAAAACCTCAAACAAGAGGTTTTGTTTATTTAAAACAAAAAACAAAAAGGCTTCCGTAAGAAAATGTGCCTGTATGTGTACGTATGTATATTCTTCTTTTTTTTTTAGGTTCTCTGCTAGATTCTGCATGTTCTTTTTTAAAAATTTAATTTAATTTTGTTTTTTTATACAGCAGGTTCTTATTTTTTTTTTAAACATCTTTATTGAAGTATAATTGCTTTACAATGGTGTGTTAGTTTCTGCTTTATAACAAAGTGAATCAGTTATACATATACATATGTTCCCATATCTCTTCCCTCTTGTGTCTCCCTCCCACCCTCCCTATCCCACCCCTCTAGGTGGTCACAAAGCACCGAGCTGATCTCCCTGCGCTATGCGGCTGCTTCCCACTAGCTAGCTATTTTACATTTGGTAGTGTATATATGTCCATGACACTCTCTCACCCTGTCACATCTCTCCCCTCCCCCTCCCCATATCCTCAAGTCCATTCTCTAGTAGGTCTGTGTCTTTATTCCCGTCTTGCCACTAGGTTCTTCATGGCCTTTTTTTTTTTTTTCCTTAGATTCCATATATATGTGTTAGCATACTGTATTTGTTTTTCTCTTTCTGACTTACTTCACTCTGTATGACAGACTCTAACTCCATCCACCTCATTACAAATACCTCCATTTCATTTCTTTTATGGCTGAGTAATATTCCATTGTATATATGTGCCACATCTTCTTTATCCATTCATCCGATGATAGACACTTAGGTTGCTTCCATGTCCTGGCTATTGTAAACAGAGCTGCGATGAACATTTTGGTACATGATTCTTTTTGAACTATGGTTTTCTCAGGGTATATGCCCAGTAGTGGGATTGCTGGGTCGTATGGTAGTTCTATTTGTAGTTTTTTAAGGAACCTCCATACTGTTCTCCATAGTGGCTGTATCAATTTACATTCCCACCAACAGTGCAAGTGTGTTCCCTTTCCTCCACACCCTCTCCAGCATTTATTGTTTGTAGATTTTTTGATGATGGCCATTCTGACCGGTGTGAGATGATATCTCATTGTAGTTTTGATTTGCATTTCTCTAATGATTAATGATGTTGAGCATTCTTTCATGTGTCTGTTGGCAATCTGTATATCTTCTTTGGAGAAATGTCTATTTAGGTCTTCTGCCCATTTTTGGATTGGGTTGTTCGTTTTTTTGTTATTGAGCTGCATGAGCTGCTTGTAAATCTTGGAGATTAATCCTTTGTCAGTTGCTTCATTTGCAAATATTTTCTCCCATTCTGATGGTTGTCTTTTGGTCTTGTTTATGGTTTCCTTTGCTGTGCAAAAGCTTTTAAGTTTCATTAGGTCCCATTTGTTTATTTGTGTTTTTATTTCCATTTCTCTAGGAGCTGGGTCAAAAAGAATCTTGCTGTGATTTATGTCATAGAGTGTTCTGCCTATGTTTTCCTCTAAGAGTCTGATAGTGTCCAGCAGGTTCTTATTAGTTATCTCTTTTATACGTATTAGTGTATATATGTCAATCCCAATCTCCTAATTCATCCCAGCCCCACTTCCCCTGGCTTTTCCCCCTTGGTGTCCATATGTTTGTTCTCTACATCTGTGTCTCTATTTCTGCCTTGCAAACCAGTTCATCTGTACCATTTTTCTAGAGTCCACATATATGCATTGATATACGATAACTGTTTTTCTCTTTCTGATTTACTTCATTCTGTATGATAGTATCTAAATCCATCCACTTCTCTACAGATGACCCAATTTCGTTCCTTTTTGTGGTTGAGTAATATTCCATTGTATATACGTACCACAACTTCTTTAGCCATTCATCTGTTGATGGGCATTGAGGTTGCTTCCATGACCTGGCTATTGTAAATAGTGCTGCAATGAACATTGGGGTGCATATGTCTTTGACTTATGGTTTTGTCTGGGTATATGCCCAGTAGTGGGATTGCTGGATCACATGGTAATTCTATTTTTAGTTTTTTAAGGAACTTCCATACTGTTCTCCATAGTGGCTGTATCAATTTACATTCCCACCAACAGTGCAAGAGGGTTCCCTTTTCTCCACACCCTCTCCAGCATTTGTTGTTTGTAGATTTTCTCATGATGCCCATTCTAACCAGTGTGAGGTGATACCTCACTGTAGTTTTGATTCGCATTTCTCTAATAATTAGTGATGTTGAGCATCTTTTCATGTGCCTCTTGGCCATCTGTATGTCTTCTTTGGAGAAATGTCTATTTAGGTCTTCTGCCCACTTTTTGATTGGGTTGTTTTTTTTTTTTTAATATCGAGCTGCATGAGCTGTTTATGTATTTTGGAGATTATCCTTTGTCCGTTGATTCACTTGCAAATATTTTCTCCCATTCTGAGGGTTGTCTTTTCAGCTTGTTTGCAGTTTCCTTTGCTGTGCAAAAGCTTTTAAGTATCATTAGGTCCCATTTGTTTATTTTTGTTTTTATTTCCATTACTCTAGCAGGTGGGTCAAAAAAGATCTTGCTGTGATTTAAGTCACAGAGTGTTCTTCCTATGTTTTCCTCTAAGAGTGTTATAGTGTCCATTCTTACATTTAGGTCTTTAATCCATTTTGAGTTTATTTTTGTGTATGGTGTTAGGAAGTGTTCTCATTACATTCTTTTACACGTAGCTGTTCATTTTTCCCAGCACCACTTATTGAAGAGACTGTCTTTTCTCCATTGTATATCCTTGACCCCTTTGTCATAGATTAGTTGACCACAGGTGCGTGGGTTTATCGCTGGGATATCTATCCTGTTCCATCGATCTATATTTCTGTTTTTGTGCCAGTACCATACTGTCTTGATTACTATAGCTTTGTAGTACAGTCTGAGGTGAGGGAGTCTGATTCCTCCAGCTCTGTTTTTTTTTCCTCAAGATTGCTTTGACTATTCAGGGTCTTTTGTGTCTCCACACAAATTTTAAGATTTTTTCTTCTAGTTCTGTAAAAAAATGCCATTAGTAATTTGATAGGGATTGTATTGAATCTGTAGATTGCTTTAGGTAATATAGTCATTTTCACAATACTGATTCTTCCAATCCACGAACATGGTATATCTCTCCACCTGTTTGTGTCATCTTTGATTTCTTTCATCAGTGTCTTATAGTTTTCTGAGTACAGGTCTTTCACCTCCTTAGGTAGGTTTATTCCTAGGTATTTTATTCTTTTTGTTGCAATGGTGAATGTGATTGTTTCCTTAATTTCTCTTTCTGATCTTTCATTCTTAGTATATAGGAATGCAAGAGATTTCTGTGCATTAATTTTATATCCTGCAACTTTACCAAATTCATTGATTAGCTCTGGTAGTTTTCTGGTAGCATCTTCAGGATTCTCTATGTATAGTATCATGTCATCTGCAAATAGTGACAGTTTTACTTCTACTTTTCCAATTTGTATTCCTTTTATTTCTTTTTCTTCTCTGATTGTCATGGCTAGGACTTCCAAAACTATGTTGAATGACAGTGGCAGGAGTGGACATCCTTGTCTTGTTCCTGATCTTAGAGGAAATGCTTTCAGTTTTTCACCATTAAGAATGATGTTTGCTGTGGGTTTGTCGTGTATGGCCTTTATTATGTTGAGGTAGGTTCCCTCTATGCCCACTTTCTGGAGAGTTTTTATCATAAATGGGTGTTGAATTTTGTCAAAAGCTTTTTCTGAATCTAATGAGATGGTCATATGGTTTTTATTCATCAATTTGTTAATATAGTGCATCACATTGATGGATTTGCATATATTGAAGAATCCTTGCATTCCTGGGATAAATCCCACTTGATCATGATGTATGATCCTTTTAATGTGTTGTTGGATTCTGTTTGCTAGTATTTTGTTGAGGATTTTTGCATCTATATTCATCAGTGATATTGGTCTCTAATTTTCTTTTTTTGTAGTGTCTTTGTCTGGTTTTGGTATCAGGGTGATGGTGGCCTCGTAGAATGAGTTTGGGAGTGTTCCTCCCTCTGCAGTTTTTTGGAAGAGTTTCAGAAGGATGGGTGTTAGCTCTTCTCTAAATGTTTGATAGAATTCACCTGTGGAGCCATCTGGTCCTGGACTTTTGTTTGTTGGAAGATTTTAAATCACAGTTTCAATTTCATTACTTGTGATTGGTCTGTTGATATTTTCTATTTCTTCCTGGTTCAGTCTTGGAAGGTTATACCTTCGTAAGAATAACCAAATTCTAAGAATTTGTCCATTTCTTCCAGGTTGTCCATTTTATTGGTATAGCATTGCTTGTAGTAGTCTCTTAGGATGCTTTGTATTTCTGCAGTGTCTGTTGTAACTGCTCCTTTTTCATTTCTAATTTTATTGATTTGAGTTCTCTCCCTCTTTTTCTGTCTGGCTAAAGGTTTATCAATTTTGTTTATATTCTCAAAGAACCAGCTTTTAGTTTTATTGATCTTTGCTACAGTTTTCTTTGTTTCTATTTCATTTATTTCTGCTCTTATCTTTATGATTTCTTTCCTTCTACTAACTTTGGGTTTGTTTGTTCTTCTTTCTCTAGTTCCTTTAGGTGTAAGGTTAGATTGTTTATTTGAGATTTTTCTTGTTTCTTGAGGTAGGATTGTACTGCTATGAACTTCCCTCTTAGAACTGCTTTTGCTGCATCCCATAGGTTTTGCATCATCGTGTTTTCATTGTCATTTGTCTCTAGGTATTTTTTGATTTCCTCTTTGATTTCTTCAGTGATCTCTTGGTTACTTAGTAACATATTGTTTAGCCTCCATGTGTTTTTCTTTTTAAATTTTTTCCCTGTAACTGATATCTAGTCTCATAGTGTTGTGGTAGGAAAAGATGCTTGATATGATTTCAGTTTTCTTAAATTTACCGAGGCTTGATTTGTGACCCAGGATGTGATCTATCCTGGAGAATGTTCCATGTGTACTTGAGAAGAAAGTGTAATTTGCTGTTTTTAGATGGAATGTCCTATAAATATCAATTAAATCTATCTGGTCTATTGTGTCATTTAAAGCTTGTGTTTCCTTATTAATTTTCTGTTTGGATGATCTGTCCATTGGTGTAAGTGAGGTGTTAAAGTCCCCCACTATTATTGTGTTACTGTCGATTTCCTCTTTTATAGCTGTTAGCAGTTGCCTTATGTATTGAGGTGCTCCTATGTTCGGTGCATATATATTTATAATTGTTATAGCTTCTTCTTGGATTGATCCCTTGATCATTATGCAGTGTCCTTCCTTGTCTCTTGTAACATTCTTTATTTTAAAGTCTATTTTATCCAACATGAGTATTGCTACTACAGCTTTCTTTTGATTTCCATTTGCATGGAATATCTTTTTCCATCCCCTCACTTTCAGTCTGTTTGTGTCCCTAGGTCTGAAGTGGGTCACTTGTAGACAGCATATATCCAGGTCTTGTTTTGTATTCATTCAGCAAGCCTGTGTCTTTTGGTTGGAGCATTTAATCCATTCACATTTAAGGTAATTATGTATGTTCCTATTACCATTTTCTTAATTGTTCTGAGTTTGTTTTTGTAGGTCCTTTTCTTCTCTTGTGTTTCCCACTTAGGGAAGTTCCTCTGGCATTTGCTGTAGAACTGGTTTGGTGGTGCTGAATTCTCTTAGCTTTTGCTTGTCTGTAAAGCTTTTGATTTCTCCATCGAATCTGAATGAGATCCTTGCCGGGTAGAGTAATCTTGGTTGTAGGTTCTTCCCTTCCACCACTTCAAATATATCGTGCCACTCCCTTCTGGCTTGTAGAGTTTCTGCTGAAAAATCAGCTGTTAACCTTAGGGGAGTTCCCTTGTATGTTACTTGTCGTTTTTCCCTTGTTGCTTGTAATAATTTTTCCCTGTCTGTAATTTTTGTCAATTCGATTAGTATTTGTCTCGGCGTGTTTCTCCTTGGGTTTATCCTGCCTGGGACTCTCTGTGCTTCCTGGACTTGGGTGGCCCTTTCGTTTCCTATGTTCGGGAAGTTTTTGACTATTATCTCTTCAAATATTTTCTTGGGTCCTTTCTCTCTCTCTTCTCCTTCTGGGACCCCTGTAATGCAAATGTTGGTGCATTTAATGTTGTCCCAGAACTCTTAGGCTGTCTTCATTTCTTTTCATTCTTTTTTCTTTATTCTGTTCCGTGGCAGTGAATTCCACCATTCTGTCTTCCAGGTCAGTTATCCGTTCTTCTGCCTCAGTCATTCTGTTATTGATTCTTTCTAGTGTATTTTTCATTTATTGTATTGCTCATCTCTGTTTGTTCTTTAATTCTTCTAGGTATTTGTTAAACATTTCTTGCATCTTCTCGATCTTTGCCTCCATTCTTTTTCCGAGGTCCTGGATCATCTTCACTATCATTATTCTGAGTTCTTTTTCTGGAAGGTTGCCTATCTCCACTTCATTTAGTTGTTTTTCTGGGGTTTTATCTTGTTCCTTCATCTGGTACATAGCCCTCTGCCTTTTCATCTTGTCTATCTTTCTGTGAATGTGGTTTTCATTCCACAGGTTGCAGGATTGTAGCTCTTCTTGCTTCTGCTGTCTGACCTCTGGTGGATGAGGCTATCTAAGAGGCTTGTGCAAGCTTCCTGATGGGAGGCACCAGTGGTGGGTAGAGCTGGGTGTTGCTCTGGTGGGCAGAGCTCAGTAAAAGTTTAATCCACTTGTCTGCTTATGGGTGGGGCTGAGTTCCCTCCCTGTTGGTTGTTTGGCCTGAGGCAACCCAGCACTGGAGGCTACAGGCTCTTTGGTGGGGCTAATGGCGGACTCCAGGAGGGCTGATGCCAAGGAGTACTTCCCAGAACTTCTGCTGACAGTGTCCTTGTCCTCACAGTGAGGCACAGCCACCCCCCACCTCTGCAAGAGACGCTCCAACACTAGCAGGTAGATCTGGTTCAGTCTCCTATGGGGTCACTGCTCCTTCCCCTGGGTCCTGATGCGCCTACTTTGTGTGTGCCCTCCAATTTAATTAATTTCAATCGCAAAATAGCATTCTAATTCACAACATAGTTTCATATCTTTATCCTCATTTCACAGTAGAAAGCTGTGACATATGAAAATACACTTTTAAGACTCTTTTCTTTGTCAAGGCTCTTTTTATGTTTGGTTATTTTCCAATTTCAAAGCACTTTTCTTTCAACTCAGCCTTCTCATTATGTTTGGTATTTGTTACCCACATTCTAAAAACCCAAGATACAAAAACTTTAATTGGCCTCCTCAAAGGCCAAAGAAAATATCAATAACAGACTCTACTAGAATAAAGTTCTTAAGATTGTGGCAAAGCCACAAAACTGCTCCAAACATAATTCCCTTCATTGACTAATTATGTTTTGTAAATAGATAATAGTCATACAGTACAACCATTGTTTTAATTCTATTTTGAAGATGGAGTTTAAGTGTGAAACCACATGCATTTAAAACTTTTGTATTTAGGGATGAAAAAACAAAACAAAATACCCCCAAAGTCTAACAAACCTAACACTACCATTCAAAGACCAGCGCAGAGAAAATAACATTTTTCATTTGCAGAAAATATTTTAAAATCTCACATATTTAGTAGGTATGAATAGAACACTCTGATGGGGCAAGTAGACATTTTGGATACAAGACTCCGGATTAAGCAGTGACCAAGCAGACTGCTGTCAGGGGTTCTATATTGCTGTTCCCAGGTAGATATTTAGGTAAATCATCCATCAGACAAAAGAATAAACGTAAAATCCCTAAATTACGTGTGATTCATATCTTTTTTTTTATAAATGAGCAAGAAGGTAAGCTCATACATTCAATGATCAATAAATGCAAAAATGAAAGGTTTTAAGTTAATAAGTGAATAGGAGTTCATAGAATACAATGGAGTAAACATAGAATCTTGAACGAAAATCAGGTGGTGTTTCTAGGGAGCAAATTTTATTAGGTAGGATCAAATGTACTTACATCCCTCTCTGCATTTTAAGAGAAGAACTAAATGCCTTGTTTCTGAAAATAGGATCAGGACTGAAGTCAAGCATCTGATTCAAATACCCCCTCTGACACTGACCAGATGAATAATGTTTCACTTTGACCTTCCTTTGAAAACATGATGTGCAGATTTCCAACTAAGGTACATTATGTAGCTTTAATCATAGCTACCAACATCACATCAGCATGCTAGGTGGCAAAGATAAGATATTATTTGTACAGTGACATAATAAAATACAATATAGCTTTACCCTTTCAAATGGTAACACATCAGATATCACTTTATAGACTCAAAAAAAATAAAAATAAAAACACCACATTTCAAAACCTTTAGTTTCAGTTCAACACATGGCATGCTTAATGGTTTCAGCATATCTAATTCTTTTTAATAAGTGTTAAAACTGAAAGCAAGACAGGTAGATATTAAAAATATATTGGAACATCTTAAAATTACCAGCCCTAACAGTGGAAATAAAATGATGGCGATTAAAAGTAATAAAGGTTATTAAAAGTTAAGGGCCTTTGAGGCTAGGAAGTCATGTTAGACTGTCAATTGTTTTCCCCATGGTGGGAAATCAGTTAGAAATTAAAAAAAAAAAACAATCTAGTAGTTTAGTTGTGGTCAAAGAAAGAGTCAGTGGAGAATGGGGAGGTTTCAGCAACATGCTGGTAGAAAAAAAGAGACTTACATAGTCTGGGAGGGCAGTGAAATGGAAGGCGTGGTAACCTCGCTCACTTAGTTGTCATTTTTGATTTTCAATGACATTTTTTTCATTCTTTCGCCTAGTAAAGATGACAGAAGTTCCTAATTTATTATCTGACGTCTATTCCTGTTCCTAGATTCAAGAGAGTTTAACTGTAAAATATCAAGTCATCATATCCAAATACAGACACTGAAAAAAACTACAGCACCGATGTTGCATGCATTCCATTATACTTCTCATAACTACATCCGCAAACCAGAGATAAGGACATGGGGGAAAGATTCAGCGAGCACAGCCCAGGAGGCTGGGGGAGAAAGGGGAAATCTGCAGGGTCTTCAGATTAACGCAGTAGGAGGCAGGGGCTCATAACAAAGAGTCACGTTCTTCCTGAAAGGCTATGAGCCATGGATTCTAGAAGAATGCAGAATTCAAGTCCTCTACATGGCTCTAGGATCCATATACTCTATAGGTACAAACAGAGCTGGTCAAAATGCAAATGGCACTCCACAAGAGAGATTCTCTCATTAGATGCCTTCTGCTGCTCAGGCTGGGCTGCATTTTAGATGATGAGAGAAGGATCATTGATACTTTTATAAACATGAACCTGGCAGATTGGTTGGGCTTGACTGAAGGGAGAAAAAAGTGCAGTGTAAATTTCTGTTCTGTGTGTAAATCATAGCACAGCCAGATCAGAGCAGGCAAAGTCATGGGGCCCCGGACGTTTCCTTCTAATTCTCCTCTTTGGTTGCACTTCATTCAGCATGCAGTGGGCTGGCCTGCTGAAGGCGCGCAGGAAATATTTGTGAATAAATGAATGAAGAGACTGCATAACTTATATTCCTTGAAGAAAACCACCCTGATGGCGAAAACCCTCAATTCTACAGCTGATTTGTACATTTTAAGGAGCATGAGGGGGGTATTAAAAACAGTAGAAAAGAAAAAAATAGGAAAAGACTTATCGTAAGAGCAAAGGGAGAAAAAGGAGAAAGAAGTAATATTGAAGAAACCCCCAAACAAACAATTTAATGCCAAAGTCGTCTCCAGGCACTGCAAATGCTGCTCAGTAGCAAAATACTGGAATTTGGATTTTAGTTCTGTAGTGGCAAATACCACATCTGTTCATGTGGTCTCATACAAATACTTTCCTATTCTCATGCATAATCTCAGATTCTTTGCTAGATGCATGATATTTATTCCATTTATTATTAAAGAAACTATCTCTGGAGGAGGTTTAAAGTCAAAAGGTGTCTGAAATTTAGCTACGATTATTCACAGGATGAACAAATCTAAATAACATCTAGTTAGTTTCCATAGGTATGCATTCATTGGATTATGTTTATTTTGAAAAACAAATCTTCTGCAAGATATTTTAACTATAAGAGATTACTATTATTATTGAAGAAGCATCAAGACAGAATCATCTTAGTTCAATTAACATTGTTAAAAATTAAGGTACCATTAGCATAAAAATGTTGATGAGTGGCTTCCAGCTTTGGGGCTGGCTTTACTGTGAACTGATCTCAATATAGGATCGTTTATAGAGTGCGACCATAATGAGAGCACAGAGAAAGGGGAAGAAAGTTCTCTGCACCCAGCTCATCAGTATGCAACTCTGCTCTCAGAGAAACACACAGAGGAGCCAGTCCTTCAAGGGCAACTTCCTTGCCTGGATGCAATCTGTCCATGCCAGTCAACAAGAAGCCAGCAGCTGCCTCTGGAGGGAATCCCCTTCCAGGAGCCAGGAATCCAGGCCCATTAACACATGTGGGTAAGAGTGGATCAAGTCTGCCTTGAGAGGAGACCCACACCAGTCTAGTTCCTATAACATCTGGCTCTGTTCTCTGCTTCGGATGGACCACACATGGGTAGGTCTGAAGAAATGTAAGGACATTGTGTGAAATGCACTTGGCAGGGTTTGGGGAAAGACTGATCTTTAGGGTGTTGGCTTCTCCAAAGTTATCAGTGAGAACTAAGACTATCAAGTCTATTGAGGGCAAGACCCCAAAACCTAACTGGTTGCTACTCTGAGCTGCTTCTGCTTTACCTGATGAGAAGGAAATTCACATGTTCATACTGACGGCCCCACTGCAGAAGAGTGCCTGCCAAGCAATTTATGAAATTCTGGTGGTTTCAAAAAAAAAAAAACCCACTCTTCAGACAAGTTAAATCGCTCAACGTGAGGGCACAACAGCAAGCCCAGGGAAGCACAGGTGTTTTCAGATTCGTTTCACACCTACATCTCACTCAGCGTTAGGACTAAACCAAGTGGTAAGAGGGAGTGCACCCAGGGCTGCAGGCTTCTGCTTGCAGGCAACTTCCGTTTTTTCCTAAGGAGAAACATTTGGCCATGTGTTCCCGCTAAGCAAGGCCTGCAAAAGCCGGCTGACCTAATTTAAAATATGAGCTCTCATTGCATGAACCTCTTCCAAGCCTTCGCTATTTTTTGTTCGTTCAGATCTTATTCCATAAAAAGTCAACCCATCTTTTTCCAGTCCTAGTGACCTGCATTCTCTCCTTCCCGGAAGCATGTTGCTTCTCCTGCTAGCCTCTGCCTTAATCACTTTTATTTGTGGGACGCTAGGGAGGGGATGGGAATGCTTCGAGTAGGGAAGAAAATAACTCTTAAAAAATCCTTCTTATTATGATCATGTTTAGATGAAATATGGGGCTTGCCATCAACAAAATTACAAAACAATTCCACTGGGAGTCCAGACGGTTCAGGGTAATTCATCTATGAAAAAGTGAACTTTAATTGTTACTCTTGGCAGCAATCTAAGAGAAGAGTGAAATATTATACTAAATATTGCCACGTGCAATAGTAAAATGCTCTTTCCTCCTTGCCAGAAGCAGTGTATGGCCCCCTTCAGACTCAGGTTTGGATCTGGTGATTTAGTCTAAATCCTCGGCTTCCCCCTCTCCAAAACCAACAGAGGTTTTCAAAAGAGTTGCATTTTTTATTAGAACCATTTGCTCTTTTTAAGTTGCCAAAAAGGAGTAAGTAAAACTAAGACTTCTATTTGGGTTAAAGTTGATTCCTCAGCTTCATTGAGGTCAATGTACTTAGTCTGTGAACCTTCTACTAAGAAGTTCATTGCAGTGTTGAACCAGCCAGGGTTATGTTTTGATCCCTTCTTCCCCCCTCCCCAAACCCAACCCCTTGGCTGCCTGGATTTATATAGTCGGGGCTGGAAGCATGGGGAAGCTAATCAAAAGGAAACATACATATGGCAAATTACATCCTGGATTTTCTAGAACAATTGAAATTTCAAATATTTTTGATGCTGCACATAACATTTGCTATTCTGGAACTACGTGTCTTGATTTGGGCTTCAGAAAATGTGATCCCAACTGGTATTTACAATGCTTTAGATTAAAAGCTCACTGAACACTGCTGCATTATATAATTTACAAGCACAGAAAGGTATTTGATAATACTCGAAAGCAGAGGGACATTCTTTTTTTCTAAAAGTGAAGTTTTCAGTGAAGATGTTAATCAAAGAACTCTTTTATATGGTGCTGGTTCCCTGGCATATTGATAGGTTTTGGCAAAGCATGATTAATAAGCTGCTTGCAAATAATTTTTAAAATTACACTTTACATTTTCAGCATGAATATTTATATACATTGGGTATAATACACTAAGGATATATTAAAATCATATGTAAGATATCCTATGTAGATAATATTATTCAGCTTCTAAATTGTTTAAGTTGGGGAAGTTAGGGCCCAGAAAAATTAAATGACTTGCCCAGGATTATTCAGCTTATTACCAATGATCTGAGGACCAGAACCGTAATTTTTAAGTAGATATTCCTTATGTTATAGAATACTGTTTTTCATCCATAGGGATATATAATGATACAAAGATTACTTGGGAGTAAATTTAAGTCTGCAGATACAACAAAAAGTAATCTTTGTTGTAACTTAATGGATTAAAATTTAGATTATCTGAAACCTGAGTAAAGATACTACACTATAGGACATCTGCTTTATATAATTATTTTCTTTTGATTATAGCATATGTTATGGATGACAATAAACAAAATGGCTACCATTAGTAAGATAGTTTGAGGGAACTAGAATCCCTATCAGCCATGGGGAAAATAGTCAGCACTTATTATTTCCTGTGCACACTTGCCTAAGACTGCACATTATAAAGCTTCATAAGAACTTTTAGTTTATGTAAAGTAATGTCTTAGAATTATGCCTGTTTTTCTGTTTGTGGAAGGTTTGAAAAAAAAAAAACAACAAAAACAAAATATGTAGAAAAGCACAGCCTAGCAACTAACAGCGCTACCCTCAAACGAACAAAAGATACCAGCTATTATTAACTGGAAGTAATCACTCCAGAAGGTAAGGAATTTTTAAATACATTGTTACAAATACCACTCAGATAATCAATGACAGCAAAGAGTAAACTAATGAGGAGCCCCATAGGTCGACAATACTTGGAAGTTGGTTACCTTTAAAGAAACTGACCTATGATGTGGGAAGCCAAGGAAATCTGCCTTAAATGTGTTGTTTTAATTAAAAAAAAAAAAAAAAAAGGAACCTGCCTTTTTTTTTTTCTACTAAGAGGCCAAGCTCTTCCTGTGTCAGTACAAAATTTAAAGTTTCTTTGGATGGGTTCTATTTCCTGCTCTCCATTTAAAATGGGGGAAAAATAAAAATATTTTGCCTGTGACAAAATATGAAAGAAGTTCTCACCCTTAAAACCAGCAGCATTGGTTTTCCAGTCATTAGCGTTCAAATGTCCTGCACGGGAAGTCCTTACAATAACATGCTGCACGTCTCTCCAGGTCAGAAACGGACTGGGGAAAGACAAGGTAAGAATCATTGTACCAAAAAAAAAAAAAAGATGGGGGAAGCAGAGAGTCACAAGCAAATTAAAAAAGCGAAAGCAGAAGGGCAAAGTACTAAAAACAAAGGGTCAGCGATTTGGGTTTGGGATAAACAAATGCCAAATGCCGCTCTTGTTCTCAACTTGGAGAAGTGACATTAGTCTGAGGGAGGCAGAAAATGTAACCTTTAATTTGAGAAATAATGTGATATTAGTCAGTGTAAGTTTTTAAAAGGGTGAAGATTTCCAGTTTCCTCAACAAAATGGCTCCCAATTCTTGCCCTGTCATCCTTCGTGTAGACTCTTGCATCACAAGAAAATTACAACAAGCTAAAATCAAAACTGAAGGGCTCTTGAACATTCCTTGTTCAGTTGTTTAGCCAGGCGCTTGATTTTAATTTAACAAAGAACTTAGCAATGTTAACCATTCTGGATGGATGTGTGGGATACAGAAAAAGTCTCAACTGAAACCAAGTCTTCATTTTCAGTGTTCTCAAAGGAAGAGGATGTGGTACAGAGTCCAAAACTGGGTACCCAGGCACAGAAAACTATGGGAGTGTCTTAATTTGCAATAAATAGTTATTAAATTATTGGATACCTATTTCTTATGGCTGTTGGCACTGAAGATCACAAAGACACTACGGAATGGGAGATACTTTCATCAAAGAACTGCAATACTAATAAACACACAGAAAACAAATCCAAGTACATATACACAGTCTTTTGTTCTCTTTCAAAGAACATGTTATTTACTAAAGGCATTTGACTCAGTGCATGCATGAAATTCTAATCAGGATACTTATTCAATTCAGTCTTGAATGTGAGGTGTGACAATTTTTTTACTTAACTAGGAAATATGGCAACTTATCATGCAGCTGTGTAGTTATTTTCTTTGCTTCTCATCTGCCACCTTCATTTTAGAAGGATATTTGCAAAGGATGGGTCGGAACATTTGAAGGAGGAGAGACAATGACTTGCTACCTTCCTAGAAGTGTGACAGGGGCATGTGGTAATCTCTGTACCCCCTCATATGGGCATGTATGCACACTGGTGTCTCCCAGGCAGAGGGAGAACGTGGTATCTTTATAGCTAATTATCAATGATGAAGCTGCACACTGCTTCACTTGATACTACATTTTCCTATCACACTCAGCATATACGTGTTTTTGAGGGCGCCCTCCTAATGAGAGGGGGCCCAGTGATCAGATTCTGGTTCCTTCATTTTCTACATATGTGAAATTGACTTCCCAAAGTGTCAGTTTCCCCACTTAGAATGTGGATGTTAATATCTACTTTACTTCCTTGTCCCAACTGAATCAAAGTATAGTTGTCCCTTGAACAACGTGGAAGTTAGGGGCACCGACCCCTGAGCAGTCAAAAATCTGAGTATAACTTATAGTTGGCCCTCCGTAGCCACGGTTCTGTATCCATATATTCAACCAACAGCGGATCGTGTAGTACGTATTTAGTGAAAAAAAATCTGCGTATAAGCGGACCTGTGCAGTTCAAACATATGTTGTTCAAGAGTCAACTGCCATGCCAAGTACTTAACCTTGTTCCTGGTGCATAATAAACCATTATAAGTGGTAGACAGTACATCATTTTGCTAAAGTTAAGAGCCACAGCTCCTATTTACTGATTTGAAAATGAAGGAGATGGGGAGAGAAAAGTACTACAGAGTTCTTATACCTTTTTGTTATGTTCTCAGATTCCAAATAAAAGAGAAATATTACTGCCATTTTCAAAGTTTCCATAAGGGACAAGATAGGATCTCGACTATTTTGTAAGTCTGCATTAATAGAAGAACTTATACTAAGGGATTAAAACCCATCCAAGTGAGTTTGAAAGATATGAGAACAATGGAAGCAGAATTATTTTTGTTTTGATACAACACTTGTTAGGAGCCAACTTTAGAAGGCTGACAAGGCACAAAACTCTGAAGAAAGGGAGGGAGGTTGTGTGATGGATCCCCGGAGGCACGGAAGTTTTGCTTCTAAAACAGTTGGCATGATTCGGCCCTTAGCTGGCTAATAGTGAATCCACAACAAAATTTAATAGAGTCCATGCACTACAGTCAGGAAAATTAGGAGAATGAGTCCAGGGAAAATTCTGAATGCTACTCTCAACATAAGACGTTCTAGCTCTGCCTGAAATGCGATGCTAATCTCCATTCCCTTTTCCAGTGTAGTTACTTGGGTGAGGGGCGAAAACAACAACAGAAAAGCTCAGTCTGGAAAGACATTCCAGCCCCTTATTTATGGGAAAGCAAAATCCTCTCAAGTGAACATGTATATTTTTATTTTTTCATGAGCAAACAGCAAGACCCATAAAAGTACACTTGGATGTGATAAATATGTCTAACTCAACCTTGTAATTTTAAAATAACATTTAACACACAGTTAAAACTTTCACATTTTAAATGTTATCCTTCGGGGGGAAAAAAAAAAAAAAGAAAAGAACACAAGTTTCCCTGTTACCTATCACCAGGGCAAAATTCCTTTAGAAATATCAAGCACAAGGTTCTGACCATTGGGAGACCATTTCCCTAGTGACCCTTAGCTCTAAAAATAGAATAATAATAACAGAACAGGAAACACTTATCTTGTACCTTAAGCAGTTGTATTCAGGCAGATTCAGGAAGCCTCCTGCATTCAACTCAGCCTGAAGAAATGAGAGTTACTTGCTCTCATGCTGAGTTGCACAAACTAATTCTTCTTGGAGTGCTTGTAATTAGAAGGGAGAAATTACCTTCAGGAAATTGAAACTACACATGGAAAGGAGGCATTCAGATAATTTTACTGTGACATTTGATAATGTACAACTTCAGAAATGATTTAATTTCAAAATTTCCTGAATTTCACCAAAATAAAGGGAGAAAGATAATATGGGAAACCAATGGATTTTTGAATCAGTGGTGTTCCTACTTGTGGGAGGGTAATTAATTATAGCTCAGGAAACAGCCATAGGTTAAGTGGCTAGTATCCTGAGAGGACTTTTATTTATGGGAGTCGGATTCACATTTTATGACCTATTTGTATTTATGCTCACAGGGATGATGTAGGAATGAAGAAGTCATCAAACGCGGGGTAAACCACATACAGAGTGAAAGCAGAGTGCCCTGTGCCGTGAATGACACAGTCCACGATGGTAACATAGGACCTCCTAAAACCTACCCCCTCCTGCCAATTACCCTGGACCCACACTCCAGTGGCCTCTGAAAACCAATACCCCTTTCACTGTCAAAGCACCAAAAGATTTGGGGCAAATAATAATCAAAAAGGCCAAAAGTCTAACCAACCTGGAAAAAAAGAGCAGTTTCTCTCAACTCTGAGCCCGGTGACCACCAGTCTCATAATAAGCCACCAGGAGTTATGCCACATACCCCTCAGGTTTCTTCCTGGGATTATTGACAGTTACCCCTGAATAACAATATACACTAAAAGGTCACATTTATAAATGCCTGCAAAACGTGGCTAGTTAACAATGACCTTTCAAGGCAATACAATATACATGATTTTCTGGGGAGTCCTGTATGTATCATTTTTTCCTGTAAGGAAGTTTTGCACCCTTTGATGACCTCAAAATAATAACCAACATTTAGTGAACACTTGGCCAGGGAGAGGTACTGTATGTTGTATATGCACTATGGTTGTGTAATCTAAAAAAAATCACATGACAGAGGTAAAATTTTTATTCCCATTTCACAGATGACAAAAGTGAGACTTTGAGTTCCACACAGTAACTCAAGGACATATAGGTAGGTCGTGGTAGAGCTACAATTCAAACCAACTGCACTTGGCTATGATAATATGCTACCAAACACTATTTAATACCATCTCCACATGGACCCATAAAGGTGAAATGAATGTACACACAGCGGCTTGTCAGGTGGTTCTCTAACAGCTGGATCAGGAAGCCAAGTGTGGCATGTTCTGTCCTCATGGTCATACAATTTTTGTGCCCATACTCTCTCTCTCAACTCAGTTGGCTGAGTTTTGTTTGCCACAGAATTCAGGAGATTCTTGAGTCCTAATTTGATTTTCAGGTTCCAAAGGCCTGACTTTGGCACATTCTATCAAGAAGGTAAACAGAAAGATACTGAACTAGGAAAAATCATACTCTTTTTTATAAAATAATATTTTATACTAGATGTCATAACATTGTACCTTTTCTTAACATTTGGTATGAACTTGTCACCTTGCCTGACACACTCACACTTTGATGTGGTTTAAAGCCTGATTAGGTAACTCTTCTCCAGCAAGGGAACCTCAGCTGAACCTCATCTCAAATACTTCTAGTCTCCCGCTGCAAAAATAGGATCAGGAACGACACCATCACTACCTGGTGTTTGTATTACATTTTTGTTCTGAGCAGTTCAAAGTATTTCATGGGCCCAACAACAGGTTTTAGAAGAAGTAGGACATATCCCGGGAGAGACATTCTGTCTAGTGCTTCTTGTAGGACGTCTAAGTGCAACTGCTAGCACTTAAAAAAAAAAATTCCCTCCCCAAGAGTGTTCCCAGATAATTCTGCACACTTGTGAATAAATCTGTACTTGGTGGTCCTTAAAACCAAGGACCAATTTTAAATCCTGAGTGACTTATTCACCTGCATTTATTAAAGAGAAAAAAGAACTCACCTTCCCCCCCAAGCCCCCAGATGGATCTATCATCATAGGCAGTTTAAGGACAACTGATAAAAGGAAAAACGAATACACACCTTATTATAGAAAAAGAATAGATCAATAAGAGGAGCAATAGCGAATCCAGATAATGAAAACCGTTTCCTAAACAGGACAATTGTCTTTAAATACAAGAGTGATTCCATCTAAAGCGAGGATGAGCGATTACGTGGACCAGACATATAGGGAAACAGCAAGAGCAATCAGCAATCATCAAATATCCAACTTACTAGTCAAGCAAAAATCCAAGGCCAAAGCAGTCTCCTTTTATGTTTCTTAAGATTGTGTAAAAGAAAAATGGGAATCAGTAGCCAGAAAATGAACGTCATTGTACGGATGCTAAATAAGTCAGCAATTATGGGAAAGGATTCATTGTGAGCTGGAAGAACCAAGATGAGGCAGAAGTGTTTAAAGCCTGCAGAGATTGAGGAAAAACATTACTCTGACTGCAGCCAGTATGTGCCAGCGATGATTCAAGAATAAAATACAGACCTTTCAACAAAGGAAACCAATCTTCTTTTGTCAGGTAATGAAGAGCCCAAAGGGATTGCCAGGTGGTGAGTCCCACTACGAGCAGGAGTGTATCCCTAATGGGAGTGCATTTGTTCTGTGTTCTATATTAATTCAAAAGTCCTGGGTCTAAAGCTGCGTTGCAGTAACAGAAAACACAGTTAATAATACCTCCAGATTTAGAAATATGATTTGTATTGGTTTCACCAGGATCCCTGCTTAGGATCCATCCACACCTGAATCAAAGCAGAAAAGATAAAAGAAAAAACTGATTGGAGATCACCTAAGTCAAATTTTTATTTTACTCTTTTGTGAAACCACTCACTGATTCCCTGAATTTAGTCTAAACCAAAGGTGTGGAAATTTGGTTTATAAACACACTTAAGATAGCCCCCAATTTACAAAGAAAAATTCTGTCATTTAAACTGAAGTGCCTTCTTTCCATTATAAATCCCAGCTTATCTGTAGGATTTGTCATTATACCTGAAAGACATCAATTAAGTTTTCTGCAGCCTTAAAAATGATTATTTTGTTTGTAAGCTCAATAATCATTTCCTTGAAATACTTTGTTATGTAAATGCTTATGGAATAAAACCTGATGAGTGGTCAGCCAGAGGTACACTAAGTTGAGATCATATGCATTGAAATCAATTCATGATCATGGAACTTTCTTTCCACCTGCTCTTGTGTACACTCAATTCCCTCTGAGAATATTACCCTGAGACTATAAAGTCTGGCCATTCTAAAGCCCTCTCTCCTAAAAGGAACCCTCTTACACTGTTGGTGGGAATGTAAAATTGGTGCAGCCAATTTACTATGGAAGACAGTATGGAGGTTCCTCAAAAAACTAGAAATAGAGTTGCCATATGATCCAGCAATCCCACTCCTGGGCATATATCTGGAGAAAACTCAAATTCGGAAAGATACATGCACCCCAATGTTCATAGCAGCACTATTTACAATAGCCAAGACATGGAAGCACCTAAGTGTCCATCGACAGATGAATGGATAAAGAAGATGTGGTATATATACACAACGGAATGTTACACAGCCATAAAAAAGAATGAAATAATGCTATTTGCAGCAACAAGGATGGACCTAGAGATTATCATACTAAGTGAAGACAGAGAAAGACAAATATCATATGATATCACTTATATGTGGAATCTAAAAAAATGATACAAATGAACTTAATTACAAAACAGAAATAGACCCACAGACATAGAAAACAAACTTATGGTTACCAAAGGGGAAAGGTTGGGGTGGGGGAGGGATAAATTAGGAGTTTGGGATTAACATATACACACATATATAAAATAGATAACCAACAAGGACCTACAATATAGCACAGGGAACTATACGCAATATTTTGTAATAACCTATAAGGGAAAAGAATCTGAAATGCATATATATACACACACATATATATATGTATATATAACTGAATCACTTTGCTGTACACCTGAAACTAACACAACATTGTAAATCAACTATACTTCAATAAAAAAATAAAAATAAATGAAAAAAAAAGGTCTCTGTCTTTATGCAACCATAACCTGGAATCTAAATCCGACTCTCATTTTTGTCCCCAATCTTTGAAATTGTTTGAAGTAGACCAAATGTGTTGGTATGAGAGCTTCCTCCCTAAGTTTATCCTGGTCAAGCTGGGAGAAGCTCAAGTCTGGGAAAGAAACTGGAGGACACAGCTCACTCCCCCTTTTCTGCTAATTTTGTAGGCTACCTAACACTAGGCATGAATAAATACATAATTTTAAGCTAACTGACCTTGTCCTGCAGAAAGACACTGTGCCCCCCATTATTTATTTCTAATTTAAATTTGTTCTCAAAATAATAATAAACATAGTTTCTAATCACTTGAGAATGGTATAAATTGTGCTTTAGAGTCAGGAAGACTTGGGGTAAATCATGACCTGCTACTTAATAGGTCTGTCACCCTAGTATATTTACTAAAATTCTCTGGACTCAGTTTCCCACCTGAAATGTGGAGACAAATTCATTAGCTCAAATTCTTGGTTGCAAGAATTTGAGGTAATGAATATAAAGTGCCTGGCACATGAAAGGCTCTCAAAGACAGCAGTCATTATGATTACTTGAGATGAACAACCTATCATCCCAGAAAAATTCAGAAGGACCACTTTCTGAATTTATACTAGCATCTGATGAATTGTCATTTAATTAAGCTGTTTTCCTCTATGCTCCTAAATTTTAATAGTATGTTTTTCAGTTTCTGTAATAGATGAACAAAATAGCATCTTCAACACCTTGGTATATTTCTGCTTAGTGAAATAATAATGCTACTAAGATGTGTCAAAAAGCTCTGGTTTTAAAAGCTGATGGTGGAGGCAGCAACTGGTTGGGAAAGAACTGTTTGTACCCGCTGTGATTGTAACAAACCCTCTCTATTTGTGCGAAGATCTTCCCTTTTGATGGTTGGCCATTGATGTGATGTTGTAAAGGACGGTGAATTGTTCTTTGGTCTGATATCCTAGTGCTTTTCAAGTACCAAATGTTAGGATGAAGACTTTGAACGTACTTATTCGCTTAAATGAACTATCAGACTGAAGTGTTTTGAAACTTTTTCTACATAGTTCAAGGATCTGCAGAGTTCCTACCTCAAAAGCCAGCAGGTGAACCCTTGGACAGGCAACAAAAAATATTTGGTTGCATCTCTGTTCTCACTATTATTTTAATTTACTTTACAGCATTTTTCTCATTATTTTTTTCCTATTAAGTACAAAGAATTAAAATGATCCTTTTCTACATGCTTATGTTTTTAAACAAAGGTTTTCAAAGTTCAGCTTTAATTTTAAACTTAAATGAAAATGACTAAGCATTTTGGATTCTAGAATTTTAAGTAAATGTTATTCTATTTTAGACACTCCTGGTTCATTATGTAAACTCCTAGCAATCTTTTAAATTATTAGACTAAAATAGTAACGAAAAACATTTTTCAAAAATTTCATGCTACACACACACACACACACACACACACACACACACACACACACACACTCCGAGGAAAAGATCAACTGAGATGAATAGAAATCTATTACAACAGTTCTGGAGGTATTTTAAATAACCCTATGGCTGATGTGACTGGACTGAAAAAAATAATGTTTAACTTTCCCATACTTCACATTAAGAAAACAAAGCTGGCTTGTCACCTGAAGGAAAGTAGAGGGAATAAAAGTAACAAAACCCCTCAAACCTCAGCCCTGTTTCCCTGTCTCCCAAATTAAAGACCCAAGATATTAATGGGCTAAAAATGCAGGTACATAATTCACTACCGGACAAGAACTCCTTTTTTATTTTCAAGGCAGCCCACGTATTAACTCCGATATCTCTCCTGTCCGTATTATCAGTGTCTCAATTCCCAGAAACTGTGGCAGAAAATAGAGGATAAATTCCAACTTTCTTTTCTATTGCCTCCCCTACTCTATATGTTGGGATGCCAAAAATCAGGTCTTTCCAGTGAGGGGTACACAAGAGACAGAGTTGTGACTAATAAAACATAAGTGGGAGTCTACTGAGCATTTCTGAGAAAGTCTGTGCTTTCCTACTGCAGGCACTGCCTAATCCTCCTTCACTCTTTCCTTCCTCTTTTTACCTGAATGTGGATGTGATGGCTGGCACTGCAGCAGCCATTAAGAAAAAGTCAAGAGATAACACAGACTTTGGCCTTGGTAGCCTTGAGTTTCTGAACCAACATCTTCACTTGCGGATTTCCTGTTGTACCAGCCCCACTTAGCTATTAAATACAATTCCTAAAATATGTATCTCCAAAAGTACAGAGTATTAGATAGCATTTATTGAGTACTCACTGTGTGCCAGGCACATTGTGAAAAGTACTCAATATTCATTATTTCTCACAACAATCCTATGAGACAGGTACTATTATTATTTTTATTACTAAAATAAGGAAACCAAAGCAGGGAAAGTTTAATGACCCTGTTAGGGTCACATGATTAGCAAAAGCTGAAATTGGCTACAGGCAGTCAGACTCCAGAGCCCTAGGTCTGACCTATTCCACCACCATGTTGTCTTGTACTGGAGAAGGGGGTCACAAGGAGAAGAGTCAGGGTAACAATCATTGTAGGGACTGGCCAGCAAGCCTCCAGTTTTTATAGTAGGGGTAGGAAATGATCCTGTCCTCACTCAGCATCCTCACTTTGGATGGATCTCTACCAGCGTCTCAGAGTTGACTGGGGGTTTTGTCCCTCATTCCACAATTCAATGGCAGATTTGAGTAGGTCTGTGCCTGGACGCTAGTCAGAGCAGCTGATCATCACACCCTTTTTGAAGCCAGAGTTTCTCACTGAGAATTTAAAAAAAGCAAAGAATAGAAACAAAGAAAGAAAGAAAGGAAGGAAAAAATAATTTAAGGTAAAAGAAGCATAAGAGAAGAGTGCAGGATGGACCTTCAAGATGGTGGAGAAGTAAGATGTGGACATCGCCTTCCTCCCCACAAATACATCAGAAATACATCTACATGCGGAACAACTCCTACAGAACACCTACTGAACACTGGCAGAAGACGTCAGACTTCCTAAAGGCAAGAAACTCCCCACGGACCTGGGTAGGGCAAAAGAAAAAAGAAAAAACAGAGACAAAAGAATAGGGAGGGGACCTGCACCACTGGGAGGAAGGTGTGAAGGAGGAAAAGTTTCCACACACTAGGAAGCCCCTTCAATGGCAGGGATGGGGGTCGGGGGGGTGAGGGGAAGCTTTGGAGCCAAGAGGGAGAGCGCAGTAACAGGGGTGCGGAGGGCAAAGTGGAGAGACTCCCGTACAGAGGAGCGGTGCGGACCAGCACTCACCAGCCCGAGAGGCTTGTCTGCTCACCCGCCGGGGCGGGCGGGGGCTGGGAGCTGAGGCTTGGGCTTCGGAGGTCAGATCCCAGGGAGAGGACTGGGGTTGGGTGCGTGAACACAGCCTGAAGGGGGCTAGTGCGCCACAGCTAGTGGGGAGGGAGTCTCGGAAAAAGTCTGGAACTGCCTAAGAGGCAAGAGACCACTGTTTCGGGATGCGCGAGGAGAGGGAATTCAGAGCGCCGCCTAAACGAGCCCAGAGATGGGCATGAGCTGCAGCTATCAGCGCGGACCCCAGAGACGGGCATGAGACGCTAAGGCTGCTGCTGCTGCCACCAAGAAGCCTGTGTGCAAGCACAGGTCACTATCCACACCTCCCCTCTGGGAGCCTGTGCAGCCCGCCACTGTCAGGGTCCTGTGATCCGGGGACAAGTTCCCCGGGAAAACGCACGGTGCGCCTCAGGCTGGTGCAATGTCATGCTGGCCTCTGCTGCCGCAGGCTCGCCCCGCATCTGTACCCCTCCCTGCCCCCGCCTGAGTGAGCCAGAGCCCCCGAAGCAGCTGCTCCTTTAACCCGCTTCTGTCTGGGTGAAGAACAGATGCCAGAGGGTGACCTACATGCAGAGGCAGGGCCAAATCGAAAGCTGAACCCCAGGAGCTGTGCGAACAAAGAAGAGAAAGGGAAATCTCTCCCAGCAGCCTCAGGAGCAGCGGATTAAATCTCCGCAATCAACTTGATGTACCCTGCATCTGTGGAATACCTGAATGGACAACGTTTTTACTACTTATTATCATTGGTGGATTTGTTTATTGGTTTGGTTGCTCTCTTCTTTTTTTTATTTAAAAAAATTTTTTATTAAAAATTTTATTTTAATAACTTTATTTTCTCTCTTTCTTTCTTTCTTTCTTTCTTTCTTTCTTTCTTTCTTTCTTTCTTTCTTTCTTTCTTTCTTCTTTCTTTTCTCACCCTTTTTTTCTGAGCCATGTGGCTGACAGGGCCATGGTGCTCCAGCTGGTTGTCAGGACTGAGCCTCTGAGTGGGAGAGCCGAGTCCAGGACATTGGACCACCAGCCCCATGTCATATCAACTGGCGAGAGCTCTCCCAGAGATCTCCATCTCAACGCTAAGACCCAGCTCCACTCAATGACCAGCAAGCTCCAGTGTTAGATAGCCCATGCCAAACAACTAGCAAGACAGGAACCCACCCCCACCCCTTAGCAGAGAGGCTGCCTAAAATCATAATAAGGTCACAGACACCCCAAAACACACCACCGGACATGGTCCTGCCCAACAGAAAGACAAGATCCAGCCTCATCCACCAGAACACAGGCACCAGTCCCATCCACCAGGAAGCCTACACAACCCACTGAACCAACCTTACCCACTGGGGGCAGTCACTAAAAAACGGGAACTACGAACCTGCAGCCTGCGAAAAGGAGACCCCAAACACAGTAAGTTAAGCAAAATGAGAAGACAGAGAAATATGCAGCAGATGAAGGAGCAAGGTAAAAACCCACCCAACCAAACAAATGTAGAGGAAATAGGCAGTCTACCTGAAAAAGAATTCAGAGTAATGATGGTAAAGAGGATCCAAAATCTTGGAAATAGAATGGAGAAAATACAAGAAATGTTTAACAAGGACCTAGAAGAACTAAAGAGCAAACAAACAATGATGAACAACACAATAAATGAAACTGAAAATTCTCTAGAAGGAATCAATAGCAGAATAACTGAGGCAGAAGAACGGATAAGTGACCTGGAAGTTAAAATAGTGGAAATAAATACTGCAGAGCAGAATAAAGAAAAAAGAATGCAAAGAACTGAGGACAGTCTCAGAGATCTCTGGGAAAACATTAAACACACCAACATTCGAATTATAGGGGTCCCAGAAGAAGAAGGGAAAAAGATAGGGATTGAGAAAATATTTGAGGAGATTATAGTTGAAAACTTCCCCAATATGGGAAAGGAAGTAATCAAGTCCAGGAAGCGCAGAGAGTCCCATACAGGATAAATCCAAGGAGAAACACACCAAGACACATATTAATCAAACTATCAAAAATTAAATACAAAGAACAAATATTAAAAGCAGCAAGGGAAAAGCAACAAATAACATACAAGGGAATCCCATAAGGTTAACAACTGGTTTCTCAGCAGACACTCTGCAAGCCAGAAGGGTGCGGCAGGACATATTTAAAGTGATGAAAGGGAAAAACCTACAACCAAGATTACTGTACTCAGCAAGGACCTCATTCAGATTTGACGAGGAAATTAAAACATTTACAGACAAGCAAAAGCTAAGAGAATTTAGCACCACCAAACCAACTTTACAACAAATGCTAAAGGAACTTCTCTAGGCAGGAAACACAAGAGAAGGGAAAGACCTACAATACCAAAGACAAAACAATTAAGAAAATGGTAATAGGAACATACATATTGATAATTAACCTTAAATGTAAATGGATTAAATGCTCCAACCAAAAGACATAGACTGGCTGAATGGATACGAAAACAAGACCCGTATATATGCTGTCTACAAGAGACCCACTTCAGACCCAGGGACACAAAGAGACCGAAAGTGAGGGGATGGAAAAAGATATTCCATGCAAATGGAAATCAGAAGAAAGCTGGAGTAGCAATACTCATATCAGATAAAATAGACTTTAAAATAAAGACTATTACAAGACACAAAGAGGGACACTTCATAATAATCAAGGTATCAATCCAAGAAGAAGATATAACAATTGTAAAATTTTATGCACCCAACATAGGAGCACCTCAATACATAAGGCAAATGCTAACAGCCATAAAAGGGGAAATCGACAGAAACACGATAATAGTAGGGGACTTTAACACCCTACTTTCACCAATGGACAGATCAATCAAAATGCAAATAAATAAGGAAACACAAGTTTTAAATGATACATTAAACAAGATGAACTTAACTGATATTTATGGGACATTCCATCCAAAAACAACAGAACACACCTTCTTCTCAAGTGCTCATGGAACATTCTCCAGGATAGATCATATCTTGGGTCACAAATCAAGCCTTGGTAAATTTAAGAAAACTGAAATCATATCAGGTATCCTTTCCGACCACAATGCAATGAGACTAGATATCAATTATAGGAAAAAACCTGTAAAAAATACAAATGTATGGAGGCTAAACAAAATGCTACTAAATAATCAAGAGATCAGTGAAGAAATCAAAGAGGAAATAAAAAAATACCTAGAAACAAATGACAATGAAAACATGATGGCTCCAAACCTATGGGATGCAGCAAAAGCAGTTCTAAGAGGGAAGTTTATAGCAATACAATCCTTCCTCAAGAAACAAGAAAAATCTGAAATAAACAACCTAAACTTACACCTAAAGCAACTAGAGAAAGAAGAACAAAAAACCCCCCAAAGTTAGCAGAAGGAAAGAAATCATAAAGACCAGATCAGAAATAAATGAAAAAGAAATGAAGGAAACGATAGCAAAGATCAATAAAACTAAAAGCTGGTTCTTTGAGAAGATAAACAAAATTGATAAACTATTAGCCAGTCTCATCAAGAAAAAAAGGGAGAAGACTCAAATCAATAATATTAGAAGTGAAAAAAGAAGAAGTAACAACTGACACTGCAGAAATACAGAGGATCATGAGAGATTACTACAAGCAACTCTATGCCAATAAAATGGACAACCTGGAAGAAATGGACAGATTCTTGGAAAAGCACAACCTTCCGAGACTGAACCAGGAAGAAATAGAAAATATAAACATACCAATCACAAGCACTGAAATTGAAACTGTGATTTAAAATCTTCCAACAAACAAAAGCCCAGGACCAGATGGCTTCACACGAGAATTCTATCAAACATTTAGAGAAGAGCTAACACCTATCCTTCTCAAACTCTTCCAAAATATAGCAGAGGGAGGAACACTTCCAAACTCATTCTACAAGACCACCATCACCCTGAAACCAAAACCAGACAAAGATGTCACCAAAAAAGAAAACTACAGGCCAATATCAGTGATGAACATAGATGCAAAAATCCTCAGCAAAATATTAGCAAACAGAATCCAGCAGCACATTAAAAGGATCATACACCATGATCAAGTGGGATTTATCCCAGGAATGCAAGGATTCTTCAACATACACAAATCAATCATTGTGATACACCATATTAACAAATTGAAGAATGAAAACCATATGATAATCTCAACAGATGCAGAAAAAGCTTTTGAGAAATTCAACACCCATTTATCACAACTGTCCAGAAAGTAGGCAGAGAGGGAACCTACCTCAACATAATAAAGGCCATATATGACCAACTCACAGCCAACATCATTCTCAATGGTGAAAAACTGAAACCATTTCCACCAAGATTAGGAACAAGACAAGGTTGCCCACTCTCACCACTATTATTCAACATAGTTTTGGAAGTTTTAGCCACAGCAATCAGAGAAGAAAAACAAATAAAAGGAATCCAAATCAGAAAAGAAGTAAAATGGTCACTGTTTGCAGATCACATGATACTATACATAGAGAACCCTAAAGATGCTACCAGAAAACTACTAGAGCTAATCAATGAATTTGGTAAAGTAGCAGGATACAAAATTAATGCACAGAAATCTCTTGCATTCCTGTACACTAATGATGAAAAATCTGAAAGAGAAATTAAGGAAACACTCCCATTTACCACTGCAAGAAAAAGAATAAAATACCTAGGAATAAACCTACCTAAAGGGCTTCCCTGGTGGTGCAGTGTTTGAGAATCCACCTGCCAATACAGAAGACAAGGTTTGAGCCCTGGTCCAGGAAGATCCCACATGCCGTGGAGCAAGTAGGCCTGTATGCCACAACTACTGAGCCTGAGCTCTAGAGCCCGCGAGCCACAACTACTGAGCCTGCGTGCTACAACTACTGAAGCCTGTGCACCTAGAGCCCATGCTCCGCAACAAGAGAAGCCACTGCAATGAGAAGCCCGCGCACTGCAATGAAGAGTAGCCCTCACTCGCTGCAAATAGAGAAAGCCTGCGCGCAGCAACGAAGACCCAATGCAGCCAAAAAAAAATTAAATAAATAAATTTATATAAGAAAACAACAACAACAACAACAACAACAAAAACCTACCTAAGGAGACCAAATACCTGTATGCAGAAAACTAGAAGACACTGATGAAAGAAATTAAAGATGACACAAACAGATGGAGAGATATACCATGTTCTTGGTTTGGAAGTATCAACATTGTGAAAATGACTATACTACCCAAAGCAAGCTACAGATCCAGTGCAATCCCTATCAAACTACCAACGGCACTTTTTGCAGAACTAAAACCAAAAATTTCACAATTTGTATGGAAACACAAAAGACCCTGAATAGCCAAAGCAATCTTGAGAAAGAAAAACAGAGCTGGAGGATCAGGCTCCCTGACTTTAAACTATACCACAAAGCTACAGTAATCAAGACAGTATGGTACTGGCACAAAAACAGCATTATAGATAAATGGGACAGGATAGAAAGCCCAGAGATAAACCCACGCTCATATGGTCACCTTATCTTTGACAAAGGAGGCAAGAATATACAATGGAGAAAAGACAGCCTCTTCAATAAGTGCTGCTGGGAAAACTGGACAGCTACATGTAAAAGAATGAAGTTAGAACAGTCCCTAACAACATACACAAAAATAAACTCAAAATGGATTTAAGACCTAAATGCAAGGCCAGACACTATAAAACTCTTAGAGGAAAACATAGGCAGAACACTCTATGACATAAATCACAGCAAGATCTTTTTTGACCCACCTCCCTGAGTAATGGAAATAATATCAAAAATAAACAAATGGGACCTAATGAAACTTAAAAGCTTTTGCACAGCAAAGGAAACCATAAACAAGACGAAAAGACAACCCTCAGAATGGGAGAAAATATTTGCAAATGAAGCAACTGACAAAGGATTAATCCCAAAATATACAAGCAGCTCATGCAGCTCAATATCAAAAAAATAAACAACCCAATCCAAAAATGGGCAGAAGACCTAAATAGACATTTCTCCAAAGAAGATATACAGATTGCCAACAAACACATGAAAGGATGCTCAACATCACTAGTTATTAGAGAAATGGAAATCAAAACTACAATGAGGTATCACCTCACACTGGTCAGAATGTCCATCAACAAAAAATCTACAAACAACAAATGCTGGAGAGGGTGTGGAGAAAAGGGAATCCTCTTGCACTGTTGGTGGGAATGTAAACTGATACAGCCACTATGGAGAACAGTATGGAGGTTCCTCAAAAAGCTAAAAATATAACTACCATATGACCCAGCAATCCCACTACTGGGCACATACCCTGAGAAAACGATAATTCAAAAGGAGTCATGTACCACAATGTTCACTGCAGCACTATTTACAATAGCCAGGACATGGAAGCAATCTAAGTGTCCATCGACAGATGAATGGATAAAAAAGATGTGGCACGTATATACAATGGAATATCACTCAACCCTAAAAAGAAACGAAATTGAGTTATTTGTAGTGAGGTGGATGACCTAGAGTCTGTCATACAGAGTGAAGTAAGTCAGAAAGAGAAAAACAAATACTGTATGTTATCACATATATATATGGAATCTAAAAAAAAAAAAAAAAAAAAAAAGGTTCTGAGGAACCTAGGGGTAGAACAGGAATAAAGACACAGTGGTAGAGAATGGACCTGATGACACGGGGAGGGGGAAGGGTAAGCTGAGACGAAGTGAGAGAGTGGCATGGACATATATACACTACCAAGTGTAAAACAGAGAGCTAGTGGGAAGCAGCCGCATAGCACAGGGAGATCAGTTTGGTGCTTTGTGTCCACCTAGAGGGGTGCAATAGGGAGGGTGGGAGGGAGACGCAAGAGGGAGGGGATATGGGGATATTTGTATACGTAGAGCTGATTCACTTTATTATACAGCAGCAACTAACACAACAATGTAAAGCAATTATACTCAATAAAGATGTTTAAAAAAAGGGTGGGGGGGGGGGGAGAGAAGAGTGGAAAGGACAGGAAAAACAAAGAAAAAGAGAGAAGAAAGCCATGGAAGAAAAACAACAATAATATGGAGCCCATGGAAAAGATAGTGCAGAAGAAAGGAATCAATCAATCAATAAAGCAAGTTGAGATATCAAAACAGAAGCCTAGAGAAAGCAAGATTACAAGGAGTATAAAGTGGTATTAGAAATAGCAGATTTTGCATTGCAGGGAGTAAAGTGATACAGGCATGGATATTGTTGAGTGGATGTAGAGAATTGAAATAATGATGCAGAATACAAATGTAAGAACTTCCCACAATTTTTTTTTTTTTAGGAAAATAATGAAGAGATGACAAGGAAAGACAAAATGATAGATTTGGAAGACAGAAAACAGAAACCTACTTCAGGATACTAGCTTTGTCTTCCTCTGAGGACTGATACCTACTGAGTGTTTACTCACCAGATATTCTATTTTGTGGTTTGTACACCTTACTTCACTTAATGCATACAGAACAATCCCATGAGGTAGACAACATCATTACTCCCTTTTTACAGATGTAGAAACTAAGGCTTCAAAAGGTTGAACATCTTTCCCAAAGTCATATAACAGTGAGAACTAGAATGGGACTTTGAAGCCAGGTCTCTTAGACTACAAAGCCCAAGCTCTGAAACCCCATGGCAGACTTTATCAAGAATCAAAATCACACGTGATTTAAGATGTCCAAGGGAGGCTGAAAGGACACAATATGTTTCAGGAAATATTAAGAGCTGCATCCCATAGACTCATCTTAAAATATATAAATATGTATACACACACGTGTGTGTGTGTATATATATATAAAAAATATATATATATATATACACACACACATATTCATTACAAACACAAATGAAAAGAAAGCTATTTGAGGATTTAAAAAACAAAGCAAAATAGGATTTCTATCTTAAGACTTTCTCTGCAAAGCTAATTTCAGGAGACAATGAAAGGTCAGAAAAAGCTATTGAAATGAACCCAAGAATTTTATACTGAGCTCCTTGTCCATCGTGAGTAAATGCAGAAGACACACATCTGCAGGGCTGAGAAAGTATTCTAACCCACCTTTCTACAAACACACACTCTGAAAACCAAAATAAAACAAATAATTTAAAGAGCTATTTCAGCAGATGAATAAAAACATCCAAATTAAAAATCCTAGAATGGGTAGTTGTTAGTAAGACTTACTGATGGCTCTAAGATAAATTAAACATAGAGTTGATCATTGTTCTCACACAATTCTTCTGAAAAGAAAAGACAAATAATGATAAGAAGTAAATTAACTAAAATAGACTGTTGTGTAAATCCAAATTATGAGATTAAAGATGGAGAAATGAGTATAGATGGGAGAAGTAAAGCAAATGTAAATCAAGTTCATACAGCAAGGAGTCAAAAGAGATAACTTCTTTCTTATAAGATAAATACTTATTTTAAAGTACCTCTATTGTATACTTGAAAAATGACATTTTAAAATTATTAAAAACTGAAATTTCTCCCTAAAATATAAAAACTAAACATTAAAGAATGGGCAGATTTTTCCACTACACACACATACACACACGAATGGATGGCAAAATTAGTTGCAAACAATATAGCCTTTTAGACGAAAACACTAAAAAGGACAAGAAAGTACAATTTAGCTCTACTTACCATGAATATCTAACAGTATAAAATTTGTGCATCAAAATATATGGATTAAAGACTTTAAGACAAAAGAAGTAACTAATGGAACCACACTAATGTTCAGATAATTTAATCAATTTATTTCAGGAGAAAAAATACAAAGGATTTGTTTATATAATAGATATAATTTAATAATATTAAAATATATGTCCTACAAAGAGCAACTTTTTCACTTAAGTATTCATGGATCACCTAAAGAGTTTTTGGAAGAAAAATTGAAGGTATACTAGGCCAAAAGGAAATCTCAACAATTGCCCTAAGGAAAAACAATACCTCTCAAACCACTAGTGCCGTTAATTATCTGACCTTATTATCTGACCACAATACAGTGAAAAAAAAGTCAGTAGTAAATCTCAATAGAAACAAAGTTTGTTAAACACTTAACGGTACTATTTTCAACTGTCATTCTATCAAAGAGGAAGCCAAAACATCATTAGGAAATAATGATATGTAGCCAAAAGTATGTTCAGAGGTAAATGTCCACATTAAAAAATTGTATTAATGTAAAAGGAAAAATAAATGAACCATGATTCAACCAATAAGAGTCATAAAAGAACAGAGTGATCCTAAGGAAAATAAGAAAGAGTAACAAAGTAAAAAAGGACAAAGGAAAAACAGCATTACTAAACAATAAATCCAAGAACTGGCCTTTTGAAAAACAACAAGAACAAAAACATCTAAGAAAATAATATATATATTATACACATAACATTAATATAATGACATTATATGTAATACAATATATAATCTATATAATAATGTTGTTAATGAAAAATATTGCCTGCCATATCAGCAAACAAAGGATGTTGCAGCCATCAAGCCATCACGTTACAGCCATCCCTATGCTGAGCCCTGAGGGACCTCAGGATAGAAACATAATGCCCATCATCATCAGACACTGTAGCCAGCCCCCCCCCCCCCCAACCCCACTGGCCCCAGATAGCTGAGGTGCATATCAAAGGAATGATTTCAGTCAGCCCAGACTCTTGTATCTTCCCATATACAGAAAAGCACTAAATTCCTTAACTTGAGATATCTGGTTTTCTTTAATTAATAGTAATCTTTTGATGTTCCAACTACCTGGTTTTTGTTGCAAAAACTCCTATATATACTGGCTCCCCACCTTGCCTCTCTGGAACATCTTTCAGAGTTATCTGAGATGCTATGTCCTGCGCTCAAGTCCTCAGTTTTGTCCACCGAAGAAAACATTAACTCTCAACTTTTAGGTTGTGCATCTTTTTTCAATTGACAATATATAATCTATATATAAATATACATAATGGTATTACATACAATGATATTACAGTTAGATATATATAACTATATATATAATTGGCTAAACATTTTTAAAAAAATCTTATAAAATGGACATGGTTCTGGAGAATATAAATTAAAAAAATTAAAATCGAGAAAAGTTACCAAAGAATTACCTTTCAAAAAGGCTTTAAGGCCAGATGGTTTCCTTCAAACTTATAAGGACAGCAATCCCAAGTGTCTCCAGAGAAAGAAAAAGTTGCAAAATTTCACAATTTTTACGTCTCTTGATATCAAAAACTGGCAGAGACAGAGGCCAGTTTCAAGGCCAAACAAATCTGGGTTAGGAAGCCTGGCTCTTCATTTATTACCTGCGCCACCTTCTACATGAGGAATAAATGAAAAAACCATAAAGAATACTTTAAAAGATTCTGTTTATCTGCCATAAGTACACAAGTAGTATTACCAAGCTGCTGTAGCAATAATATAGAACACATACACACACACATTATTCAGGAAAAGAAACTATACATTTCTACTAAGAAAAAGAAGCATAAATAAAATATTCTAAAGCCAAACCAATAACATATTAAAGAACTAAATTTAATTTGTGAATATAAGCAGAAAATATGTTAAGAAATCTATTATTCTAATAAATCACATCAACAATTTTAGTATGAGACACTATATATTAATCTCAACAGACACTGAGAAAACACCCAAATCCCATTCCTAACAAAACCTTTATAAAACCAAAAATGCTGCATAGACACAATAAACAAAAGCAAACATCCACAAAAAGTGAAAAAAAAAAAGGTAAAAAAAATCCAGGGAAAATCAGGACCTATACATGAAAGCCTACTGTCATTCTTGACATTTAACATTTTAAATGGTTAGCTAATATAATAGAAATATTAATTGTGATGATATCAGCTTCCATAGTTTTAATACTTTCCATATGCCTAAATTTATTTAATCCTAGCAACAATCTGGTGATTCTGGGTTACTACCCCTAATTTCAGATGAAGAAACTGAAACTGAAGGTTAAGAAACTTAATTTCCACTTGTTCAAGGCTACACAGGTAGCACTGGTGTACAGACAGGTTTGGAACTGAAGTCAACCTGATGCCAAGAGCTGAACGTATAATGACTAATTTGTACAATAAGAACAAACATGAAAAATACTCAAATGAACAGAGATAAGTATTACTATTGTCAGATACTATGTATTCTTCAAAAAAAAAAAACCCTCAAGGTAATCAGTTACATGTGAATTAAAGGGGCAAGAGATACGAAAAATATACAAAAACAACAGCTCTGTTATAAACAAGCAATAATCAGTTAAAGGCATAATGGTAATAGCAAAACAAACAAATATTTACTACTCTAAAAATATATCTAATCCCAAAAGTATGGGACTAAAGACACGCCTAAAACTTTGGAAAACCAACTGTTACAAAGAGGCCAAGATTCATAAAATTGTCACTGGGATTGTTTTTGGAACATAGTAATATGGTGCTTAATTTTATCTAGAAAAATGAACAGGTAAGAATGTTTAAGAAAATGTTTAAAAAGTGGGGTGATAGTACAGTGTCAAAAGAATTAACAGAATAATAGAACAGGAAACTCTAAAAGAGGCCTTCATAAATGCAACAATTTGAATGGAAAACATTGTTTTGGCAAGAGGTGGATTACTTAACAAATGACATTGGGCAAATGGGACCTCTATAAAAATTCGATTTAGATCCTCACACTGAACACCAAAATAAATTCTATTTGGTTAGATATTAATGTTGAAAAATGAAACAAGAAAACACTAGAGAAAGTTGGAAATTAATAGATTTTGAGATAGGAAAGGACTTTCTAACCTAAGAGTTCTTAACCTGGGGTATAGGGATGAATCTATGGGACAGCAAATCCCCTGCTATGTATGTTTGGGCTTATTTTAGGGGAAAGCATACATAGCTTTCATTAGCATACAGAAAATTCTCCAGGATATACAAAAGATGAGGTATGACTAATTGAAGAACTTATAGAGGACACATATATTTGACTAAATAATAACTAAAAAGTAGATATTAGCTGTCTATGTCAAAACAGTATGAAGAAAACTTGAAAGCAAATGACAAATTGATAAAATGTTTGTAATAACTATGGCCAGGGGGTAGTATATTGACTATATACTGATAAAAATATTAACAATGTGAAAGATTAGTAGATGATTTGTAGAGAACTCATAGCATTAGTACCCTTGAGTGACTTTGAAACACATTTCTGAAATTCAGTTTTAATATTAATTCTTACAGTTTGGGAATTTCTAATACCCAATTTCCAACAAGTGAACAGAGACAGCACCCACAAAAACCTGAAACCGTGTTTAACCTAATTTTCCTTGGTTGCAGGTTAGATAAAGCATTTTTTGGTTAAAAAGTATAATAAAAAAGTTAATGGGGAAGAAATGACAAAATGCACAACAAAATCTGAAGGGAAAGCAACATGCAGATTGAAGATAGTAGAGTAGGAAATATTTTTACAATAAATATTGTATGTATTAAGAATATTTGGACCCAGAATTATAGTATTGGGAGTTACTGCACTATTCAAGCATAAAAGTCGCTGAAAGTTGATTTTGTTGGGAGACTTTCGATTTTTGTTTATATACTTCATGATTTACATTCTTCTTTACAAAGAGCATGTATTATTTTAGTGATAATAATCTAGTTATAAAAATGGTCCTCCTCGTAGAGAATGGACTTGAGGACACGGGGAGGGGGGGTGGGTAATCTGGGACGAAGTGAGAGAGTGGCATGGACATATATACACTACCAAATGTAAAATAGATAGCTAGTGGGAAGCAGCCGCATAGCACAGGGAGATCAGCTCGGTGCTTTGTGACCACCTAGAGGGGTGGGATAGGGAGGGTGGGAGGGAGACGCAAGAGGGAGGAGATATGGGGATTGTATGTATACGTATAGCTGATTCACTTTGTTATAAAGCAGAAACTAACACACCATTGTGAAGCAATTATACTCCAATAAAGATGTTAAAAAAAAAAAGTGGTCCTCCTGCTAATGATATCGGTGGTTATGGGGATTGCTCTTCCTAGGATCTTTCGGTGTTAAATATTTATTTGCTTCTAAGAAGTTAGTGACAAAGGGCATCAGTGGAAGATTAGTAACTTTTAATTTTGCCAAATAAGGACAACATCATTTTACATAATTAAGAAAATTTTATATCAAAATAGTATATAATTTCCAAATAAGTCACTTAAAAATTTTTTAAATTAAAAAAATACCTTTATTTTTAAACTAAGCTATATTGCATTACTATTATTCTTCTCTGCCTGGTGATCCTCGAACACTCTCACTAAATAGCATCTCTACAGACCAGATGGTCTCTGGGCAACCTTCCAATGTTATGATGTCTCAGACAAACTGATAACAATTATTTTATGTTCCAGGTATGGTATCACATGTAATTGAGAGTTTTAGCACAATGAAAATTATAAAATTGAACACATCTGCTATGGAAAACAAGGCTATTAGATGTCAACTCCAATGGCACCTAAATTCAGAGCAATGAATAAGAACTCAGCATGACTAATACGATCACTTCCATATCATGCTCACTCCAGGAAGCTCTCTACAACATTCTTTCAAGTCGGTTGTAAAGGTTTCCAACAGCTAAATAACAAGCAGACTCCCCCGAGAGCCTACCTTAAATATCACTCAAATTCTCTTTCTTCCTCCCAACATTCTTCAGTTGTGTACCAAGTTTTTCAGATGTACTGGGGGTGTCCACCGAAGACAGAAAATTAAGGTTTTTGCTGTATTCTTTCTGACTGGATGAACAATTTTAATCTCTGAAGTGATGTCCAACCAGTTTCATATACAGGCATGTTTCTAAATTTGTTGTAGGAATTTTAAAAAATTATGGATCATTCAGGGTTTTCTCCTTTTCATTTGCCCTTCTGTTACCTACTTGGCCATGACTGCAGCACCATTGCATGAACAAAGGAGAAACTTGGTTAATGTTGCGATCAAACAGTAACTCAGTAAAAACTCACAAAACCCAGGTATAAGTTGGATCACTTTAAAGACTCCTATCAAAATGTTATCATCTCATTGATGGCCTTGCCTTATCCTTATTTGCTATTCTTCACCCTTTTCTACTCTTACTCCACTTTCTGTCACAATATTATCATTTGTTTTATTTTTTTTCCCTTTCATAGCAATTAATGTTAGTGTTATTATCTTTAATCTATGGAATGTATGCTCTACTAGAGCCAGGTCCAAAGCATCACATACATTTGTACTCAATCTGCTCTACCATTCCTGGCATCTCTGGCATGGAACATGCATGTCTTGCTCAGATGCATTCTAGTTCCAAGCATACTGCCAGGCACATACTGAATCACATCACAACTATGGTGCTAAAGATTACAACTATGACTGTAAGATGTAATACAGTTTCAGAGATGTGAAAAAAATGTTTATTTCAAAATAAAGAAATGATGTAACAAGCATGACTCAATAAATATTTCTTGAATGAATTAATCAATATTTAGAGTTAAGACTAAACTTGTTGGCATTATACCCCACTAACTCCAGCTACTTGAATAGGTATCTATCCATACTTTTTTTTTAACATCTTTTTTGGAGTATAATTGCTTTACAGTGGTGTGTTAGTTTCTGCTTTATAACAAAATGAATCAGCTATCCATATACATATATCCCTATATCTCCTCCCTCTTGCATCTCCCTCCCACCCTCCCTATCCCACCCCTCTAGGTGGTCACAAAGCACCGAGCTGATCTCCCTGTGCTATGCGGCTGCTTCCCACTAGCTATCTATTTTACATTTGGTAGTGTATATATGTCCATGTCACTGTCTCACTTCGTCCCAGCTTACCCTTCCCCCTCCCCTTGTCCTCAAGTCCATTCTCTACATCTCCATCTTTATTCCTGTCCTGCCCCTAGGCTCTTCAGAACCTTTTTTTTTTTTTTTTTAGATTCCATATATATGTGTTAGCATACGGTATTTGTTTTTCTCTTTCTGACTTACTTCACTCTGTATGACAGACTCTAGGTCCATCCACCTCACTACAAATAACTCAATTCCATTTCTTTTTATGGCTGAGTAATATTCCATTGTATATATGTGCCACATCTTCTTTATCCATTCATCTGTCGATGGACACTTAGGTTGTTTCCATGTCCTGGCTATTGTAAATAGAGCTGCAATGAACATTGTGGTACATGACTCTTTTTGAATTATGGTTTTCTCAGGGTATATGCCCAGTAGTGGGATTGCTGGGTCATATGGTAGTTCTAGTTTTAGTTTTTTAAGGACCCTCCATACTGTTCTCCATAGTGGCTGTATCAATTTGCATTCCCACCAACAGTGCAAGAGGGTTCCCTTTTCTCCACACTCTCTCCAGCATTTATTGTTTGTAGATTTTTTGATGATGGCCATTCTGACTGGTGTGAGGTGATACCTCATTGTAGTTTTGATTTGTATTTCTCTAATGATTAGTGATGTTGAGCATCCTTTCATGTGTTTGTTGGCAATCTGTATATCTTCTTTGGAGAAATGTCTATTTAGGTCTTCTGCACATTTTTGGATTGGGTTTTTTTTTTTGATATTGAGCTGCATGAGCTGCTTGTAAATTTTGGATTTAAATTTTGTAATCCTTTGTCAGTTGCTTCATTTGCAAATATTTTTCTATCCATACTTTTGAAAAACCAAAGGGAGAGTTCCTTCCCTCCCTTCCTTCCTTCCTCTCTCCCTCCCTTCTTTCCTTCATTATACAAGTATTTGATTTCCTACTATGTGCTAAACATTGTTCTTATTGATGGGGCTACTGCAGCATACCCACTTTCAAGACAGCTTACAGTCAGGATGGGGGTGTTCTTTTGATCTATGGGCCACTTGCAAATGAATCACCCAAACTATCCTGAGGACTCTGAAATCTGCATTTTTAAACAAGATTCAGTAAGACTCATATGCACACTAAAGCTGAAAAAAGAATCTTCAGATAAACAACAAGGTCACACTGTATAGCACAGGGAACAATATTCAATATCCTTTGATAAACCATAATGGAAAAGAATATGAAAAAGAAGGCACATATATGTATAACTGAATCACTTTGCCGTACAGCAGAAATTAACACAACATTGTAAATCACCTATACTTCAATTAAAAAACAAAGAATCTTCAAAGTATAGCTCAAATCCCTCTTCTTTTGTAAAGTCTTCCTAAATCATCTCTGTTCAAAATTTCATCACCCTTCTCCATACTCATGGCCCTTATACTTCACAGCAGCCATTTATAATTAACCATGTCTCGTTATAGCTCTTAAAACACATGATGTAGTGTGATGGTGGGCTCCGGTGTCACACTGCCTTGAGTTCAATTTCCAGATCTATCACTTCTTGCCTGTGCAAGTTTCTAAGCCTCAGTTTCCACATCGAAATATGGTGATGTTGCCTACTTTATAAGCGCTGCTTTGAGGATTAAATGAGATGACCAATGACAACACTAAGTTCAGTATTTGGCGTAGAGTAAGAATTCAATAAAAGTTGGCAGCTGCTTCTATTTTTCACCATTTTACTTTTTATTTTACCTTCTTGCACTCTTACACACTATTTCCACACTCAGTTGGGGCTGATGGCAGAAGAATCTTTTGCCTCATACACAGTATGTCACAGTCAGATGTGCTATGATTTTTATTGGGTAGGATGATACTACCAGGCTTTGCAGGCATCTTGTTTTTCTGGCATATGCAAAGAACATAAAACTTTACTTCATCTCAGTCGCACATATGGTTACTCAATAAGATTTAGAATCAGAATGAATAGAGAAATGAAAACTTAATCCTAGATGGTAAGAAATAAGCCAATCTTCTAAGCACAAAATGTCTTTCTTTTTGTCTTGAATGTTCTATTTCAGGTATCATAGTTCATTTTACTAGAAATTTGTTGCTTTGAGCTTGACACATCAAATGCCATAAACAACTTGTTGACATCAGGATGAATAAATCTTATATGCTAGTGAAATGACATGCCTTTCAATCTGTCAAGTATATTTATCTTATTTATTTTTCTCTCATATTGATAATGGCAAAGTGTATTATGATTAAAATTCTTTAAAAAGAGAGACAGAAAGAATGCTGGAATCAGCTAAATACAAAAACTAGATACTAGTGTCACTGGGAACAATTATGCTCTTCTGAACAAATGACACAAAAATCTCCTAGAAGCAAAAAATTATAGGTCAAGAAAATGCGGGCACAGGCAAGATTGATTTAAAACTCAGCCCAAGAACACTTGGTATAAAAATAGATTTGAATTTTAACTGGGTTTCAATATAGAGCTGAGGAATATATTTGAGAATCTTCAAATACAAAGATAGTCATATTCCAGGAAGCCATACAATAAGTCATTTTGCAGAATGTACTGAAATATGCTTTGATTAAAGTGATTAAGCAGCAGATTATGATGTGAAACTATAATGAACCCTGGAAAAAAAAAGTCAGCTTCTCCTATTCCTAGCAAGAAAAATTATATTTGATAGTATTTGGGGTGTTACCATAGACACTATCAAGAACAAAAATTTCTTGGCAATGAGTATAATCCACAAATCCTCAAGAGACTAAATTTAAATACTAAATTTTACATACTTGTTATAAACTCACTCATACACTAGTAGATTTTCTAAGCAATTTTATGGGGTAACTGCATAAAAATTAATTTGCTATTAACACCCTATTTAAATTAAAGGACATGGCAGTTGATGAGCAATTTATAATGTAAATAAATCTATTCTCTTTTTCCTTCTCTTTTTAAAAATGTAAATTGTCTCAGACATTTATAGCAATCATGGTCTTAGTGAAAAGCCTTTTCTAAGGAGTAATTCATAAACTTTTAGGGAGCTGATGCACCAAAGCCCAGTCAGTAATTGTAGGAGAAATTTGCTATAGGTCTCGTCACAAGACCTGTAAACCCAGGGACCTTGTCCCATTGGGTATTTATGCTTCTTCTAATTCTCAGAATCCCATGGGAAGAAAACGGTATCTATTTCAATAAATGGTATGCAATCCACCCAGGCGCTCAGCTGAGAAACTAGAACTCAGCCTTGAGCTTTTCCTTTACCCCAAAGCCCATGATCTAATTCTCTCCCTGTTTGCTGTACACGCAAAATGTATAGCAGATCTATCCATTTCTCTCTATCCCCATCACCATCACCTTGACCAGGCAACCCCAACCTCTCCTGATCTATGGAACTAACTTCCAAAATGGTTTACCTGCCTTCCTCCCACACCAGGACTTCTCCAAGGAGAATCTGGAATGATCTTTAAAACTTTTCATCAAGTCATATCTCCCTCCTTAAAAGACTCCATAGATCTCTTATCATGCTTACCTACTATGACGCCATATGTATACTGGACTTTTCCAACCCTCTCCTCACGTTAGCCATACAGATCTTCCTACTCCTCAAAGCCAGTAACCTTGTTCCAACCACATGGTCTTCTGAGCTGGCTCCTCCCTCTCCCTGGAATGCACAGGCCAGTTCTTTACAAGGCTGGCTTCTTCTCATGTTTCAGGTCTCAGCTAAAATGTCACTTCCTCTCAGAGGTCTCTCCTTAACCACTGTATGTAAAAATACCTCTGTTACTCTCCATTATTCTACTCTGTTTTTCTTAGTACTTATTGTTTGCTTTTTTACAGACTGCCTCACCAAATAGGATGAAAGTTCCACCTCTGTCAATCCACCAATCAATTCACAATACCTAGCATAGGAACTGACAACCAGTGGACCATTAATACATGTCTGTTGAATGAATGAATGATTCCATCTAAGGTCTATGTTACCAACAACCTTAGTCTCTTTATATACCTTTCAGAGATGAGAAAAATGAGATTAGAAGTTTCCTTCTAAACTCCCTTCTTCTACACCTACTCTTTTTTTGGTGGACTTAAACTGGGAGAAGCTTCCTAAAACTGGGAGAAGCTTCCTACTTTGTGTTTTCTCAGAGTGGTGTCATTTTTATAGAATTCTAGGCATAGTGTCCTTTCAGATGGGATTCTTGTCAAGGTGGTGGAGAGGATGGCATATCATAGATAATGATATAATTGCTATGAAATCAGTCAAATCCCAGAGGACCCTGTAAAGACCTTTCCCACCCCCAATCATTCAGCTTTACTGCTTAGGTTAAATCACAATTTGAATATTTAGAACATGAGACATTTCTAATATATGACATATGACACTTGAAAATGATATCTGACCAGCTCTACAAGGAAAAACTCTGGGGATTGCAACAAGACTGAGAAGTACTCTTCTTAAGAAATAATCTTTATTACTACAGTAATAAGAGCAAAATACATTCAGTGAATAATCACCTAATAGATTCATTCTCTGTTCTCAGTTCAGTCTCTGGGCAACTCAACCATCCATCAAGTTTCTTAGTTTCCTCAACTCAGGAAGGGGATGGAAAACACTGGCTAAATCTCCAGATAATACAAAGTGAATGAGCCTGTTGACCAGGGGTTTTCTAGTAATAAAGGACACCTTTGGAAGCTGCATTGTTTTAAGCCATTGACCATCAGTTAAGGTACAAAGTTGAGTCCGGTGAGAATTGGCTTCTACATAATTTGAACTTGCAAAGTGCTAGAGGACACAGTGTATTGTCTGTGTGTGTGTAGACATAACAAAGCTATTTTCATGCACGGTCCTGGCAGAAGGCCCGTGGTAACTGCTCTGTGAGTCTGGTTACAATTATGTCACTATAGGGAACAATCCAGGACAGTACATCCCTTCTCTGTCCGCTCAGCCTCGCATGGAAATGTGTGCTGTTTCTACCTCACAAACCCCTTTTTCAGCTCTCCTCCCTGACTACATTTTAATTTTCTTCACCCTCCTTACAGTATATAGCCCAACCATTCATGCCAGAAATCTCAGCTAAATTCTAAGCCAGAACTACAACATTAGAATACAGGAGAAACTCTAAGAGTATGTGAAAGGAAGGACATGTGTAATAACTCCTTCTTTAACCTGTAATTATACAGAACCTGAGCATTTATGCTTGTATTCTCACTATCTGTGCATGTGTTAAGTTCTAATTGGAATAAATAAAACTCTCCTAAAAGGAAAGAGTTGGTATATCCTCTGTTATTTTACCTCAATCACCAAATGCATTTGTGCTCCCCGCCCACTGCAACATTTCATACAGCTGAATGTGGCCCTTGGGAGAATTTTTAATGGAACATTTAATACTGAAATGTGCTTTTAATTAAAACAAAACAAAGAAGATAAGAACAGTTTACAAGATATCAGGCCTAAGATGCTAACTCCAATATTTAGAAATGTTTATGCCTATCATATCTTTCATATGTGGCCTCCCTTCAAGATGGTCAGTTCTAGAACTTTGAAGCCCCTCAATTAGTTACTTTAACTCAGTTCGTTAAAAACTCCAGACTCCCTTTCAACTGCCTTAGGTATTAACTTCTCACAATAACTGCATCCCAAATATTTTGGACAGTGGCCCATTTTTTCTTGCACTGGAAATATACATAGGTAAGAGAGAGACTATAACGAAAGGTAAAGCAAAGATGTAAAGTGGTTGATGGAGGGGAACTGCATAACATTTATATAGATGGACTTTTTCGGTCTTACAGACACGCAGATAAGTTTAATTTGATAAGTTTAATTTCCTAAGAAAAGAATTTTCGGGATAGTTTTCTGAAAACAACAGCATATGAGGTGAATCTTCCTGTGGCCCAACGCGTCTTTAATTCTTCACAGGTTGATCTTTCCACGTCTCACATTAACCCTTCCACTGAAGATCAAAGGTAAAGGGACTTCTTCTGGAAGCTAAAACAGGGAATACCATCATGTCTTTATTTTACCCAGGTTAAGCCCAGTTCTAAGGAATGATAAGTAAACTGGGTAAGAGATGAGCTGTGGCAGTGCACGAGAGGAGTCACTATGCAACAGCAATGAGAGGAACTGAGAGGTAAAAATAATATATGAAATTGAGCAATTCCGTTAAACCTCATTTCCCTTGTACAAAAATTAAGAAGGTTGGAATAGATGGATTAATTTAATGTTTGTTTAGAATTGAACTTGTTCAAAACATGGTGTTTAAGGTGTCACAGAGATTATACAAGTGCCATGGCACCAAGGTTGCAACTTGGATCATCATCGAGTCTGAATGTTTCAATTTTCATCCAGATCCTGCACGTTCCACCACCTTTCCACCAAAACTATTTCATGGACTTTCTTAAATTATTTGTGCATGAATGTTAGTGTCCATTTGCCCCCTAATAATATTTTAAGATCCTCTGAAGGCAAGTGACATATTTTACAAATACTTGAATTATGTCCTGCCTAATTCACTTAGCTCCTAGCGTGATGCTTTAAAAATTATTTTTATCTCTAGGCAGGAAACACAAGAGAAGGAAAAGACCTACAATACCAAACCCAAAACAATTAAAAAAAAATGGTAATAGGAACATACATATCGGTAATTACCTTAAATGTAAATGGATTAAATACTCCAGCCAAAAGATGTAGACTGGCTGAATGGATACAAAAACAAGACCCGTATATATGCTGTCTACAAGAGACCCACTTCAGACCTAGGGACACATGCAGACTGAAAGTGAGGGGATGGAAAAAGATATTCCATGCAAATGGAAATCAAAAGAAAGCTGGAGTAGCAGTTCTCATATCAGACAAAAGAGACTTTAAAATAAAGACTATTACAAGAGACAAAGAAGGACACTACATAATGATCAAGGGATCAATCCAAGAAGAAGATATAAAAATTGTAAATATTTATGCACCCAACATAGGAGCACCTCAATACATAAGGGAAATGCTAACAGCCATAAAAGAGAAATCGACAGTAACACAATCATAGTAGGGGACTTTAACACCCCACTTTCACCAATGGACAGATCATCCAAAACGAAAATAAATAAGGAAACACAAGCATTAAATGACACATTAAACAAGATGGACTTAATTGATATTCATAGGACATTCCATCCAAAAACAACAGAATACACTTTCTTCTCAAGTGCTCATGGAACATTCTCCAGGATAGATCATATCTTGGGTCACAAATCAAGCCTTGGTAAATTTAAGAAAATTGAAATCGAATCAAGTATCATTTCCGACCACAACGCTATGAGATTAGATATCAATTACATGAAAAAATCTGTAAAAAATACAAACACATGGAGGCTAAACAATATGCTACTAAATAACCAACAGATCACTGAAGAAATCAAAGAGGAAATCAAAAAATACCTAGAAACAAATGACAATGAAAATACTACAACCCAAAACCTATGGGAGGCAGCAAAAGCAGTTCTAAGAGGGAAGTTTATAGCAATACAATCCTACCTCAAGAAACAAGAAAAATCTCAAATAAACAACCTAACCTTACACCTAAAGCAATTAGAGAAAGAAGAACAAAAAACCCCCCAAAGTTAGCAGAAGAAAAGAAATCATAAAGATTAGATCAGAAATAAATGAAAAAGAAATGAAGGAAACGATAGCAAAGATCAATAAAACTAAAAGCTGGTTCTTTGAGAAGATAAACAAAATTGATAAACCATTAGCCAGACTCATCAAGAAAAAGAGGGAGAAGACTCAAATCAATAAAATTAGAAATGAAAAAGGAGAAGTTACAACAGACACAGCAGAAATACAAAGCATCCTAAGAGACTACTACAAGCAGCTCTATGGCAATAAAATGGACAACCTGGAAGAAATGGACAAATTCTTGGAAAAGCACAACCCTCCAAGACTGAACCAGGAAGAAATAGAAAATATAAACATACCAATCACAAGCACTGAAATTGAGGCTGTGATTAAAAATCTTCCAACAAACAAAAGCACAGGACCAGATGGCTTCACAGGCGAATTCTATCAAACATTTAGAGAACAGCTAACACCTATCCTTCTCAAACTCTTCCAAAATACAGCAGAGGGAGGAACACTCCCAAACTCTTTCTACAAGGCCACCATCACCCTGATACCAAAACCAAAGATGTCACAAAGAAAGAAAACTACAGGCCAATATCACTGATGAACAAAGATGCAAAAATCCTCAACAAAATACTAGCAAACAGATCCAACGGTACATTAAAAGGATCATACATGCATCCTGATCAAGTGGGATTTATCCCAGGAATGCAAGGATTCTTCAATATATGCAAATCAATCAATGTGAAAAACCATATTAACAAACTGAAGGAGAAAAACCATATGATCATCTCAATAGATGCAGAAAAAGCTTTTGACAAAATTCAACACCCATTTATAATAAAAACCTTCCAGAAGGCAGGCATAGAGGGAACTTGCCTCAACATAATAAAGGCCATATATGACAAACCCATAGCCAACATCGTTCTCAATGGTGAAAAACTGAAACCATTTCCTCTAACATCAGGAACAAGACAAGGTTGTCCACTCTCACCACTATTATTCACCATAGTGTTGGAAGTTTTAGCCACAGCAATCAGAGAAGAAAAAGAAATAAAAGGAATCCAAATCGGAAAAGAAGAAGTAAAGCTGTCACTCTTTGCAGATGACATGATACTATATATAGAGACTCCTAAAGATGCTACCAGAAAACTACTAGAGCTAATCAATGAATTTGGTAAAGTAGCAGGATACAAAGAAATCTCTTGCATTCCTCTACACTAATGATGAAAAATCTGAAAGAGAAATTAAAGAAGCACTCCCATTTACCATTGCAACAAAAAGAATAAAATACCTAGGAATAAACCTACCTAAGGAGACAAAAGACCTGTATGCAGAAAACTATAAGACACTGATGAAAGAAATTGAAGATGATGCAAACAGACGGAGAGATATACCATGTTCTTGGATTGGAAGAATCAACATTGTGAAAATGACTATACTACCCAAAGCAATCTACAGGTTCAGTGCAATCCCTATCAAACTACCAATGGCATTTTTCACCGAAGTAGAACAAAAGAATTCACAATTGGTATGGAAACACAAATGACCCCAAATAGCAAAAGCAATCTTGAGAAAGAAAAACGGAGCTGGAGGAATCAGGCTCCCTGACTTTAAACTATACCACAAAGCTACAGTATGGTACTGGCACAAAAAGAGCAATATAGATCAATGGAACAGGATAGAAAGCCCAGAGATAAACCCACACACATATGGTCACCTTATCTTTTATAAAGGAGACAAGAATATATAGTGGAGAAAAGACAACCTCTTCAATAAGTGGTGCTGGGAAAACTGGACAGCTACATGTAAAAGAATAAAATTAGAACAGTCCCTAACACCATACACAAAAATAAACTCAAAATGGATTTAAGACCTAAATGCAAGGCCAGATGCTATAAAACTCTTAGAGGAAAACATAGGCAGAACACTCTGTGACATAAATCACAGCAAGATCCTTTCTGGCCCACCTCCTAGAGAAATGGAAATAAAAACCAAAATAAACAAATGGGACCTAATGAAACTTAAAAGCTTTTGCACAGCAAAGGAAACCATAAACAAGACGAAAAGACAACCCTCAGAATGGGAGAAAATATTTGCAAACGAAGCACCTGACAAAGGATTAATCCCAAAATATACAAGCAGCTCATGCAGCTCAATATCAAAAAAACAAACAACCCAATCCAAAAATGGGCAGAAGACCTAAACAGACATTTCTCCAAAGAAGATATACAGATTGCCAACAAACACATGAAAGGATGCTCAACATCACTAATCATTAGAGAAATACAAATCAAAACTACAATGAGGTATCACCTCACACCAGTCAGAATGGCCATCATCAAAAAATCTACAAACAATAAATGCTGGAGAGAGTGTGGAGAAAAGGGAACCCTCTTGCACTGTTGGTGGGAATGCAAATTGATACAGCCACTATGGAAAACAGTATGGAGGGTCCTTTAAAAACTAAAAATAGAGCTACCATATGACCCAGCAATCCCACTACTGGTCATATACCCTGAGAACACCATAATTCAAAGGAGTCATGTACCACAATGTTCATTGCAGCACTATTTACAATGGCCAGGACATGGAAGCAACCTAAGTGTCCATCGACAGATGAATGGATAAAGGTGTGGCACATATATACAATGGAATATTACTCAGCCATAAAAAGAAACAAAATTGAGTTATTTGTAGCGAGGTGGATGGACCTAGAGTCTGTCATACAGAGTGAAGTAAGTCAGAAAGAGAAAAACAAATACCATATGCTAACACATATATATATGGAATCTAAAAAAAAAAATTGGTTCTGAAGAACCTAGGGGCAGGACAGGAATAAAGATGCAGATGTAGAGAACGGACTTAAGGACATGGGGAGGGGGAGGGGGAAGGGTAAGCTGAGACGAAGTGAGAGAGTGGCATGGACATATATACACTACCAAATGTAAAATAGATAGCTAGTGGGAAGCAGCCTCATAGCACAGGGAGATCAGTTCGGTGCTTTGTGATCACCTAGAGGGGTGAGATAGGGAGGGTGGGAGGGAGACGCAAGAGGGAGGGGATATGGGGATATATGTATTCGTATAGCTGATTCACTTTGTTACACTGCAGCAATTAACACAATATTGTAAAGCAAATATACTCCAATAAAGATGTTAAAAAATTATTTTTAGTATGCAATAGATACTGATTACATACACATAAATAAAGAGTGTAAGATACAATCTTTAGTCACAAGGAGTTTAAGCCTTGTTTGGAAGATAATACATACAAAAACATCTGTAGTACAAGAACAGAAGTTGTCTAAGCTATCTAGAACTATATTCTCTCTCTATATATTCTACAATCTTGTTCTACATATACCTATATGGTATATTCTATAAACCAGTGGTAATATGACAATTGAAATAAGAGAGAACAGATAGATAATAAGAAGAAAGTAGATGAGCCTACCTAGGAATGTGTGTGTATGTATGCATGCATAAGTGTAGAACACCAAGGGCAGCTAATGTTTAATGTGTACCAGGTCTGTTTCTAGTATATATAGAATACATATATGCATATATAGAATAGATATATGTGTAGAATGGAATACGCATTGTAGAATATACAGAATAGAACAGAATAACAGCTGCCACCCCAATTTATTTATTTTCTAAATTTAGATCTAGATATATTAAATGTTCTCAAAGGATAGTATCCCTGTGGCCCCTGAGATATGAAATCTGAGGAAAAGGCATTGGGTCACTTAAAACAGGAATTTGTGGCAGATTCCTTGTAGCAGTGCTAAATAATTTCAGATGTTTCTACCCAACTCAGTCCCTTTTATTTACCATTCACTGTGCAACATTTCTTGTTTGCCGAGTACATACTGTTCAAATTTCCAGTGAGAGACCACTTGCGATTCAAGGCAAAAAGGTTTCTTTGGTGAACTTAAATTCTGAATTTCCTGAGCTAATGCTGATAATTTAACATATAAAACACTCTATTAAAATAGCTTTCCTTAGCTAATAGTTGCAGACTCAAGGCAGGAAAACTTTCAGTAAAACAGAGTTTATGATTCTGAATACTAGGTTTTTCTGAATGTCAGTTATTTCAACTGTATTTTATAAACCATTTTATATGAGACATCATTTGCTAGCAACATATTTTTTTCTTTCTACAGGTCTGGCGTACTGGTAATATATACCAGCACTGAGATACAAAGCACCTTACAAATGTGACTTGATGTTTTTCTAGGTTGCTCACTCAGCACTATTAGTTATGTTTCACTACTTTCTTCATTTAAGAAACCTGCTCCCAGGTTCCTCAGAAAACTGAAAATACTCAAAACTCAAAATTACCATATGATCCAGCAATCCCACTCCTGGGCATATATGCAGAGAAAACTCTAATTCAAAAAGATACATGCACCCCTATGTCCACAACAGCACTATTCACAATAGCCAAGACATGGAAACAACCTAAATGTCCATCGACAGATGAATGGATCAAGAAGGTGTGGTATATACATATATACAGTGGAATACTACTCAGCCATAAAAATGAACACAATAATGTCATTTACAGCAACATGGATACAACTAGAGATTATCATACTAAGTGAAGTAAGTCAGAACGAGAAAGACAAATAGTATATGGTATCACTTATGTGTGGAATGTAAAATATGGCATAAATGAACTTATCTACGAAACAGAAACAGATTCACGGACATTGAGAACAGACTAGTGGTTGCCAAGGGGGAGGGGGGAGGGGGTTGGGGAGGGGAGGGGTGGAGTGGGAGGTTGAGGTTAGCAGATGTAAGGTGTTATATATGGAATGGATAAACAACAAGGTCTTACTGTATAGCAGAGAACTATATTCAGTATCCTATGATAAACCATAATGGAAAATATTTAAAAAAGAATGTGTATATATGTATAACTGAATCACTTTGTTGTACAGCAGAAATTAACACAACATTGTAAATCAACTATACTTCAATAAAAAAAAAAAATAAAGAAACCTTCTCCCAGGACACTTATTTTACTTAAACTTTTTCAGTTACACTATATAAAAAGATATCATTTTAAGTAGCAATGGCCCAAATGATAATTAGTTTACCCGTAATCACTGATTACATATTCCCTATTCACTCAACTGAAAAACCGGAAAATTCCCCCCAAATCCACAAAAGCCAAACAACAGAAATATTATAAACCTCTGAACCAACACATACGTGATGAGGGTACCCCAAAACCGAAACAGTTTTCTTGCCTCTCTTTTAAGATGCCAGTGTTTTCTCTTATTCTGAAATGGCTCCTGATTTTTAGAAATTGCTTCTCGCACCCAGGTAACATTTTTAGGAGCAGGAGGAAATCGTTCAGTTAATTAGAAAGGCAAAGTTATGATCAGACTGTCAGAGGTGGCTATAGAGCTTAAAGAGGCTCAGACTCAGGAAAACAAGGAAAGGAGGTAGGTCTTTAGAACTGAGAATCCTTCCGGTCTTGGGAGTGGTACACTTTTACCCAAGGATCTGGGGGGTGTGCTCCAGTGGAGTTTCTTGCAACACATGTTCTTACATACCCCATAGGATAAGGATGGCCTGGGAGTCCTATTAGTTATCACAGCAGAGTTAATGACCAAACTTTTGTTGCATTCAGATGAGAGAGCTGAACACTTGAAGCTTCTCTGTTTCTCTGTTTTGTTTTTGTTTTCTCTCCCCTTAGTTTCCTAAGAAGATTTTTTTGGAAAGCTCCAACCTTAGGGGGGCAAGAAGACTCAGAATGCAGAGGGGTCAACAGTTGGAGTAGCATCCAGAGTAGGACCCACAGTCCTACTGATGCCCAAGCAGACACGTGGGGACATAAAGGAAGCAGGCTGTGAAGAAGCTGGGACGTGGCAGTTTTCCCTGAGTATATACTACTGTAACCTAGTGACACTAGGAGAACCGATGCATTTCTCCCTGTCGGGCAGAAGGAGCTGCGATATGCAGCTGGATAGGGATTGGCAGTCCCTGCCTGCAGCTCTTCACCTGAACACTCAGCCTCATCCCGTGACTCATCTGACCTGAGCAGTGGGGTGAATATCTGAAGTGCTGGACAGAGTCCCGGGCCAGAATTCTACCCAGCTCTGGCTTTCTCTCTTCCCTCCTTACAAGGGAGTGCAGTGGTCCACCTCCCCGCCCCAATCCTTGTCTTCTCTTTCTGCGGTTTCATTTATGCATGGTCAACCGTGGTCCAAAAATATTACATGGAAAATTCCAGAAACAAACAATTCATAAGTTTAAACTGCACAGCATTCTGAGTAGTGCGATGAAATCTCATACCGTCCAGCCCTGTCCCACCTGGGATCGCCAACCATGGCGTGACGATCCAGATTACCCAAAGATGACCCTCCTTCTGACGTATCATCAGAAGGTCAGTAGTAGCCTAACACTACGTCACAATGCCTACGTCATTCACCTCACTTCCTCTCAACACGGAGGCATTTTATCATCTCACGTCATCACAAGAAGAGTGAGTATGGTTCTATAAGATGTTTTGAGAGAGACCACATTCACATAACTTTTAATACAGTATATCGTTATAATTGTTCTATTTTTAGTTATTGTTCTTCATTTCTTACTGTGCCTAATTTATAAATTAAACTTTGTTATAGGTATGTACTTATAGGAAAAAACATAGTACATATAGGTCTTGGTACTATCTGTGGTTAAAGGCATCCACTGGGGGTCTTGGAACGTGGATAACGGGGAACTACTATCAGGCTCTTCAACTTGTGATAGCAAAGGTTGAATCTCAAAATACCAAGGTTTAAGTGTTGTTAAGAAGTACTAGTGGTGGAGGCTGGGTGACTGGGTGAGGCACACTTACCAAGGGTTAAACTTAGCTTTGTTTAGAACAACTGCAAACTTGGCACACTGTTACTTGAGCTCTTTGCTACTCAGATACTTTTTTCTCCTGTGGGAGGCCCATTGCTTATTGATGCTAGTTTAACATCCATGCCTGACCCACTCTTTAGGTACTCAGACCTCTTTCCCCTAACTTTCAGCTTCACTTACAGGCAAAGATTGGCCTGTAGAACAAACCGATAGAGATGCAAGGAAAGGTTTATTCTTTCTCACCTGATCTGGTTCTATACTATCTACTTTGGCCACATGATCGGACTAGACTGTTTAAAATCTTAAAATACAGTGGATTTTCTACATAAACTGTATCCTAGGACCTTCCTTCCACCCACTGCAGTTTTGGCAAAAATCAATCTTAAAAAAATGCTCAAACTGCAAAGGGAAAGAAAACAGGCAGCTTTCCAGTGTGTTCCCCAGCCCCAAAGCAACCTTATCCAACTGAGTGTGTTGTTTGAGGCATAAAATTAAGGATTTTTCATTTGAGCTTAAATAGTGGTTAAAAGAATTATTGTTGAAAATATTAGTGTTATAGTAGTATTTCAAGGAACTGAGTAGCATGTGCTGTATAGCCACAGTTATGGTACTTGGTTGCCAAATTTGAGATTATATCCTTTTTTTGGGAAATGGGGAGGTGCAGGAAGAATTCCTGATTTTGTTTTTCAGTGTTTTGTGGACAGGAGACTATTCCAGAGAAACAACCCAGAATTTCAGAATGAAGATGATATATTTTTCAAAATCCAATGTACAGTCACAAAATTAAAAACACAGACACTTAATCTGCTGTCAGAACAGTCCAGTGAAAAGTTATAAAGTGAGAATAGGATAAGTGCCAGCTCCTCGCTAAACTTTTAACACTTTAAAAGATAAAATATGTTGAAATGATTTAATATTTAACCTTGCCAAAACAAAAGAAATCCAAACATTGACGGGAGCTTGAATACCTCTCAATGTCAATGCTTAGGGGCAGGAGGCCACCAAAAGATATGGTACCTGCTATGGTCTGAATATTTGTGTGTGCCCTCAAAATTCGTATGTTGAAACTTAACACCCAATGTGAGAGTATTAGGAGGTAGGGCCTTTGGGAGGTGATTAGGTCACAAGGCTGGATCCCTCTTTAATGGGATCAGTGCCCTTATAAGAGGCATTTATCCAGAGATCTCCCTTGCCCCTTTCTTCTACCATGTAAGGCCAACTAGGAGGTGGGTCCTTGCCACACACTAAGTCTGCTGGCACCTTGATCTTGGACTTTCCAGCTTTGAGAACTGTGAGAAATAAGTGTTTGTTGTTTATAAGCTACTCAGTTGATGGTATTTTGTTATAGCAGCTTGAACGGATTAAGATAGCACCATATCCAGAGCCTGTGTTCTTCTGCCTGTCTCAGTCCAAGGAATTACACATGACTTAGCAATTTACTGAATCCTTATTACACTGAGGCCCAACTGCCTTGACAGAGGCTGTTTGCCTTATAGAGAGTCAGCTGTAAATGTTGGGAAGCCAATACGTACTGGGAATGAAATAGTACTGTTCTTATTAATACCCGAGTCTCATCATGATTCTTGTATTCTTTCCCTGTCACCTGCTACTGCTCTATATCAGGTTTATATGAAAGACTCCTTCCATTCCTCCCCAGGGCAGGGATGCAAGGTTACTTTTGGAAAAACACTTATGTCATTACTTCAATTCCTTTTTGTTATGATCCTCTTGTAGGGATGGCCTCAGAGTTCAGGCCCACAATCCCTTTTATAAAATCATTGGACCAGATGTGTTGGGAATTCAAAATTTTTTCAGATATGGTGTCCATAGCATATGGTACACAAAACTTCCAGTGGGGTCCAAGCTAGCACCTCATAATCAAATATATTAATGCTTCTACAGTGAAATGTATGAATTTTCACAATACATAAAGACTGAAAATAGCTTCAAATCAGTTCTGGGAAAGCTTTGCCATCAAATGAGTTTTGGTGTCAAATGTGCAAAAAAACAACTTTCAGTTTTCAGGCCATTTTGGCTTTTGAAATTGAGGGTTAAGGGAGTGTAGATCTCTATTAGGTTTTCAAAGAGGTAAGACAAACTAATCTATTGGTGCTTAGAGAAAGAAGAGAGGAGGCCTACCACCATATAATTCTAACCTAAGAACCTAAAATAACCTGAGGGGGCCTTTCAAAGGGATCTTTTAAACACCAAATTTGACAACATTAAGAAGGATTTAAGTTAAGTGGGTTGTCTTTCTTCCCGGGCTCCTGTCATATGACCTTGACGTGTTTTGTTCCCCAGAGTGAGTCTGTGATGGTTTCTATTGTCATGGAATCTGAGCTGCATTGCTCAGAATCTGTCCTGCAGGGAAAGGAACCAGAAGTGGGCAGACCTAAGCTTTCTGAGACTCACAGAACATTCCCCGACTAGAATAAAAACCTCAACAAGGCAAGAGTGTTAGAGCCAACTGGCATGCTTGTACTATGACTCCACAATAAAGTAATTACACAGTTTGATTTTTTAAGAAGATAAAACCCAAAAAAGTTGCCTTTTCCCTTAATAGAGGGGAAGCTTTTCTTAAGGCCTAATCTTTGAAGTTTTAAAGGTGGAATTGGGGAGATTATATTCTGGCTTGTTGTGCTCGGGATTGTATACTAGCGAAGGGGTAAACTATCCTTGAGCTGAGGGGCTGTCGTCAGTGGAGACATATGGAGATAAAGGCTTACTTGGCTTCCAGGGCCAGTGCAATGATGCCTGCAGCCATGGGGGCTGAGGCCGATGTCCCAGTGTGGTTGTCCGTGCAACGCTGCCTCAGATCCGTAGTGATCTAGAAGACAGAAGTGGAAAATTTAGGGCTCTGGGGTCAATGTGAGTCACATGCAAGTAAAAAGAAATTTACTCATAAAACTGGAATGGAGGGGTGTTGAAATAGTTGTTTTAAATTCCTTGTTCCTGCACTCCTGTGACTGTATCACTTCCAGAGAATCGCCTGTGTAAATCAACTCTGAAAAGGGGAGGGTTTGGAAATTGGATTCCACTTGTGTTACAACCAGGGTCAGGACTAAGGTGAGCCTTTGGCCCGAAACATATGGGTTGTGCAAGTGTATCCTTAAATTTTACACCCTAGGCACCTCACTTGCCTCTCTCTGGTCCCAGCTTTAGTTAAAACAAAAGTTCTTTCATCACTCCAACATTTTAAATAATCAAACATGTTGCGCCAACAACCAGACACTGAGTTAAGCACCTAGCATAAGGAATAAAAGCACAGGGTCTTGCTCCTGCCCTCCTAGAACTATTACCTTGGAAGAGCTGCAGATTTCAAGCAAAAGACTTATTCTGCCCGAGAAGGAACTTTGCTTACAGACTCATTTTTAGAATGCGCAGAAATGTGACTTGGATGAACCAAGACTTCCTGATAGATTTAACACAAACACTAAAAACAAGGTTGAAGCCAGGGTACTTGATGTGAAATGAATAGCCCTAAGTGCATGCTTGTATATTATAGGAGATTAGCCATTTTACATGTTTTAAAAATCAAAATGTGAGGACTAGATCATTTTTTCCTCTTGGTTTTTGAATCTAGTTCACTTCAGCTGTGGCTGAATAACATGCCCATCAGCAAGGGCAGTGTTTCTCAACCTTTGTTCCATGATCATTTCATGAAAGAAGAAACGTTAAATGCAGAATCTTCATAACAAGAGAAATAAAGCACTATGGTATATAATTTTGCAAACCACTGTAATATCTAAGATCCTCCCTCCCTGATAAGAATCCTTTTTTGCCCCCTTGGGACTAATAGCCCTCCTGTTGGGAAGCTACAAGGCTTGTGAGATGAACTTAGGAGTCTCGTTGTAGTTATTGGAAGACATTGGTAAAGCTTTCTCAGTCATCAAGACAAGTATATTGCCCGTATTTTACAGATAAGAAAACTGAGGTGAAAGGTCAGCAGAAAGGTGTAGGGGAATAGAGGTGGCGAAAACAAAGCCTTGTTTTTCTAAGGTTCATCCTTCAAGAGAAGAATGCAGATTAGCTGATTTGGAAAGAAATTTGCTCATCACCGAAAGAAAGCACTGCATAACTCTTTAGAAATGAGTCCTCCCCTAAAAGTTTCCTCAGTGTCACGTGAGGATGTCTGAAGGGACTCTTTAATTATCTGTTAGGAATCGAGATTGACATCCCGGTGATTTAGTTTCACACGAGGCCATCAGTGCTCACCGTCTGTTCTTTATGCCTTTTGACACCACTAATGTTACCAGATTAGCCATACCAGAGAGGCACTGATACAAAAGAAATGGGAGAAAGAGTAAAAATATAGAGAACCGCGTAGATAGGTGGTGGGAGAGAGGAGACAAGCCTTGAACTCTTTTCTGGAATAACTGAGAGCTGGGCAAGAGCCCGACCGCGTGTTTGGCAAGCAGGGCAAGTTGTTTCTAGATTCACAGACGTGATTAGCTAGCCATCCTCTGAGCCTCCACAGTGGATGTTCGCAAGATGTCTGGGTAAATAGAGCCCTACCCACTTCTACATTAAGAAACTTCTGAGATTTTTCAATTGTTGACGTTGAAAAGGTATTTCTTTTTGGAGGGGGCCACGTAAAAAAAACAAATAACACAGATTTACCCTTTTAACAACATCTAAAGTGTACAGTACAGTATTGCTAATTATACGCACTTTGCTGCGCAATCCTAGAGCTCTACGACATTTTCACCTTGCCTGACTGAAACTCTACCCATTAAACGACTCCCCATGCCCCCTCCACAGCCCCTGGCAACCACCATTCTTCTGTTTGCTTCTGTGACTGTCACTGCTCTAGGTACCTCATGTAAGTGGAATTATGCAGCATTTGTCTTTTTTGTGATTGGCTTATTTCACTTAGAATAACGTCCTCAAGGCTCATCCGTGTTGTAGCATGTGGCAGGATTTCCTTCTTTTTAGGCTGCATAATATTCCATTGTATTATGTAGTATATTTTCTTTATTCATTCATCTGTCAATTGGCATTTGGGTTGCTTCCACCTCTTGGCTATTGTGAATAATGCTGCAATAAACATAGGTATGTAAATATCTCTTCCAGATCCTGTTTTCAATTCTTTTTTTTAAAGACCAACTCCTTTAGACCCACAGCTGGCCTTTTCTTAATTCTTTCTTTCTTTTCTTTTCTTTTTTTTCCTTCCTCCCTTCCTTCCTTCCTTCTTTATGGCTGCGTTGGGTCTTCGTTGCTGCGCGAGGGCCTTCTCTTGTTGCGGCGAGTGGGGGCTACTCTTCATTGCGGTGCGCGGGCTACTCATTGCGGTGGCCTCTCTTGTTGTGAAGCACGGGCTCTAGGCACGTGGGCTTCAGTAGTTGTGGCTCCCGGGCTCTAGAGCACAGGCTCAGCAGTCATGGTGCACTGGGCTTAGCTGCTCCACGGCATGCGGGATCCTCCTGGACCAGGGCTCAAACTCATGTCCCCTGCATTGGCAGGCGGACTCTTAACCACTGCACCACCAGGGAAGTCCCCAGATCCTGTTTTCAATTCTTTTGGATATGTACTCAGAAGTGGGATTGATGGATTGTTAAACAGTGATTTCTATTTCATTTGAAATGATGGGTGAATTTGCAGCCTTGTTTTCCAAAGGCCTGGTCCCTAAGTCAATGCATAAACACCCCAGCAGCAGCCTGTTTCCAGGTCTCCAGATACACTGTTGTTGAGAGGTGGCCTTGCCTGCATTTTTCTCATTTTACCTCACCCTCATGGTCACATTCCTTTGCCAAGTTTTTTTTTTTTTTTTTTTTCAATGACTTGTGCCTGAATTCAAGATTTTTCATGATGTTTTCTCACTTGGCTCATTTTGCTTATTCTTCAGTGGCACCAGACACTTTCAATGTACAGAAACAAACCCAGAATAGAGACGCCAAGTGTGTGCAGCATTTGCAAGTGTAATAAACAGCTACCTCCAGCCTCACCTCCAGTGAACAATAAAAATGTTATGATGTTGTGTTGGCCATAGGAATATGCCCCATCCAAATAGGGTCCGCAGGTATATACACAAATGATATATACGTAAGTAAACAGCCACTCAGTACTTTTATATATAAACACCAATTTACTGTTAAATGCTATTAATATAGGCAAGTTTGTGGAATTGCATATCATCATCATTGTGCTTTTATTTTTTTTTTTCCAATCACTTTAACTAAATGAAACTTGAGTAGTGAGTAGGGGTAGAAAGGGAGTGGAGCAGGAAGGTGATGGAGAGGAGGGAGGTTAAAAGGAATGGAGAGAAAAGAAACGAAAACATCCTTACTCCCTTCTCATCCTGCTTTAAGTGGAAACTCCAGCTGGGTCATTTCAAGAGGAAGTTACTGTCAGTGGTCGAGATATTGAGGTGTAAATTACCGGAAAGATCTAAGGCAGGGTTTTCATCATTAAGAGAACGCACAGCATCAGGAAATTTTTATGTCCATCTTTAGAGAGAAAAGGCAAAGACCACCAAGGAGCGTGCAATTTTAAAGAAAAATGATGCTCCCCAAACTGGAACCACATGGGGTAACCCCATTAATCACAACGCATGCATACAAGAACTGACAGTGTAATTTAAAGGAAAAGTTGCATTCAACGGTTGGCCCGCATCATGGGGCTGGGAATTCAGAGAGTTGATATGTGAAAACAGAACAATAAAGCGCATTAAGTTTCAATTCCATTTTAGAATGTCTCAGAATTTGGTTTTGGTCCCGCTGGCGCATCTTGCATGCTCTAAATTCCCCAAATTCACTACTCAAATCAGAAACAGAATTTTTCTCCACAGAACTTCTCAGATTGCTCAAGAAAATATCATTTCTGCCCATCAGAGTGAAGGAAACAGGAGATGACACCAGGCCTCACACCAGATCAAAGCCGTCTTGATCAGCAAATTAGATTTTCAGCCTCTCCCGGGATGGGTAGCAGATGGGCTTTTGGACTCCACAAAGTTTGGGATGTCATCCTGATTTGGGGAGATGGGGTGGGTATTCAGGTCGAGTCAGGCTTCTGCTGAGAAGAACCATCCCTTTTTCTCATCCTAAGCTCTTATTTCCGAGTATTTCACATTTCAATTACTTGGGCTGATTGGATCTTTTATTTTAGCCTGTTGATGTAATTCTCCAGGGAATCTCAGTTCAGATTGAGGCTGGCCATAAATGACAAGTCTTTACACAGTTAGGAGTTTCTATCTCCCTGATATCTTGTGATCTGTTTTATTTTGAAGGTGCCATATTGTCTCATATCTGTTAAAAGAGCAACTGAACAGATATTTTTAAAACGTGAAATGATTCTGTCTGTTAGGTTGAATTTGTTTCTGGTGTTGATTTGGATTTGGATTAGAAAGGTGCCAAAAAAAAAAAAACAAAACAAAACCTGTTTCAGACACAGCTCTGGAGGAGGATAAGAGTAGAAACTACATCTTAAATGTGTTAACGAGTAAAATAGGAGAAGCTGATTTATTAAGCACAGCAAAATATAAAGGCACCAAAGACTAACTAATGCTTTCTGTGTTCACCAAAGTCACAAAGACTGGTGTAAAATTCAATTATGACTGACAAGGTCACACAAAATTCCACTCCCATGTTGCAATGAAAATCTGTAACTGTAAAGTACAAACGTAAGGTTTTGCTTATAAATGTGAGGTTGCTATCACTAAAGAAGGATCCCATCTTATATCATTGTTTGAATCTCTATAATGTTCAGCTCAGTGCTGGGTACAGAGCAGAGGTACAGTATTTATTTGTTAAGTTGAATTACTAGTGTCAAGCTCCTTTATACTCATTTTGTTCTATATTTTAAACTCTCCCACTTATTAGGAAAGACTTCAAGGTTACTTCTTTATCGATTCTCCAAATAAGACTTACATAAACTTATAAGCAGCCTACAAAAATTATGCGTGTATGTGTATATATACAATCCAGGGGCTAAAGTATAGCCATTTCTCTTACTACTACTATTGCTAACACTAGCTGCACTGCTTCTAAAACCACCACCACCAGCAACTTGCAAAGAGCAACGCAATGAGCAATAGGTGTATATGTGTGCACACAGCTGTATATAAAATTACATTTGATCCACAAGAACTCTGCAAGGAAGATATAGCAATACTATTTATTAACTAAGGAAATGGAGGCTCAGAGAGATTCACGAGCCCAAGGACATGCAGCCACTAAAGAGCTGGTAAGTGGTGAAGTATTAAATCCTGAAATGGCAGCAAAAGAAAAAGCTGAGCTACAGAGTGTAGTCACCCATGAGAGCAAAGGTGGCAGTTCCAGACCATCACCAGCAATTATGGCGAAACCGGCCTTGGGATCCAGCCCCCGTCAGCCAGTGGGTATCGCCATTCTCCTTCGGGCCACAATCAAAATCAGAATTTTTCAGGCATAAACTTTCCTTCCTTCTTTTTAACATTCTCAAGAGAATATGGATCAGACGTCTATACAAACTAAACACATCTGGATTTGCTAGCCTTTCACTCATGAAAAATCATGACATTTCCCAAATCAAAAGGAGAAACAGAGAGATGATAGTAATGACTGCATCTGAATAACAAATTCGTTAGTGGAGAGGGTACTTTCTGCTGAAGGAAATGTGTAGCTGCTTAGGAATATTAAAAGCAATAAGATAATTCCTCCAATGGAACTGGTCTTTCAGGCCAACCCTGAGATACCCCAGGCAGCAAGTTTGTTTTGAACACAAATAAATAAAATGACATCAGAAGAGGGCTGAGCAGAGCATATATTTAAACCTTGGCTCACAAGACCCAGGAGGAATACGATGGCCCCCATATTCCAATCACTGAGACAAATTACTAGAGGAAAAACAGACAAAGGCTGAACAAGTCCCAAAAGAAACAGATAATTTAATGATGGGAGTGACTGGGGAGAGAGGGGAGCTTTATCTCTAACAGAGAACTTGGGAGAAATTCAGGAGGTAGAGAAGGGTTACATAAAGACAGGATCTTTAAGGCTCCTTGACACTAAGAATAGTTGGATGTACAGCTTTACATAGCAGGATTCCTGCAGGCAATTTCCTATGTGAAATATATTGTCAAGTACCCTTTGCCTTTCTCCATCCTACCAGTAGAGGAAGATTCTCTGAAAGAGAGAGAGCACCTACCTGCCTCCTGTGACTGTTTAAACCCCTTGTGAGGCTTCTATCTTTCTCAACGTCAGTTACGCTTGAACATTTATCAAGCTCAGGCTCTGGGAAAGAACAAAGTCTTCAACCTCAAGTGGTTTCCATTCTAGCATGGAAAACAGACAGTCAATAAAAAAATGTGTAACATCATGTTAAGTAGCTCTAAGGACGCTAGAAAGAAAACTGAACAGGATAAAAGGGTAGAGTGTGGGGAGAGGGGAGTGCCACTCTTTCAGGGGAAGGTGAGGAAGAACAGCCTTCCTGAGAGGAAATTTGAGAAGAGGCATAAATGAAGTGGTTTCTGGGAAAAGAGTGTTCCTGCCAGATGACACGTGTCACACAGGAGGGCCCTGGTTTGAAATCACACAAAAGGCAAAAGGTAACTTTGGGGAGTTCAACGCCAGGCCACGGGAACTAGCCACTTAGACTGGCCAAGGGCTTAGGTGTTTTGCAAGAAGACCGATCGATCGTCTGAGGGGGTTAGGAAGAGATCTAACGGCATGAAATTCAAAATTAGCGAGCCATAAAAATAAAAAATGTGCTGTTCAACATAATCACCAATAGTCCCATGTGGATATTTAAATTTAAATCAGTTAAAATTTAATCGGAATTAAAATTAAAATTCTTCCATTGCACTGGCCACATTTAACATGCTCGACAGCCACGTGTGTCTAGTGACTACCATTTTGGCAGCACAGATGGAGAACCTTTCCATCCTCGCAGAAAGTTCTACTGGACAACGCCTATCTAAAGGACTACGAAGCAAATTGCTCATTGTATTCGGAGTTTATAAAATTTGAATACACTGTCATCAAGAATATAAATGAGGGGCTTCCCTGGTGGCACAGTGGTTGAGAATCTGCCTGCTAATGCAGGGGACACGGGTTCGAGCCCTGGTCTGGGAAGATCCCACATGCCGCGGAGCAGCTGGGCCCGTGAGCCACAACTACTGAGCCTGCGCGTCTGGAGCCTGTGCTCCGCAACAAGAGAGGCCGCGATAGTGAGAGGCCCGCGCACCGCGATGAAGAGAGGCCCGCACTTACCACAACTAGAGAAAGCCCTCGCACAGAAACAAAGACCCAACACAGCCAAAAATAAATAAATAAGTAAGTAAATTTTAAAAATAAATAAATAAATTAATTAATTAATTTAAAAAAAAGAATATAAATGCAAGTAAAGGTAATAAATTTAAAAATTAAAATTACTTTTCAAATTAAAGAAGAAAGAGTAGGCCAAGTAGTGAAAAACAGTGGATGCCTATATAGTCCACATATTTTTCTTTTTTTTTTTTAATCACTGTGAAGAGAACCCCAAACAGGCAAGAAAAGCACCATTCTTTCATACAGCCCCACGCTGGATGTCCCTGGAAAGGATCCGGGGCATGACAGCACATTGGTTACAAGGTGGGCTGGGGGTTCAACACAACTTTGGTTGGAATCCAGACTCTACCACTTACTAGATGTGTTTCTTTTAACCTTTCAAACTTTAGTTTTCTCATCTGTAAAGTGGGGACAATACTTGATCTTCCTGCATAATGTTTTGAGGATACAAAGAGATGATGCATTCACTGTGCGTAGCACACTGCCAGGCACACATTAGAAGGGCAAAAAATGTTATATTTATGACATGTTAATATAACTATAAATGTACTACATGTCTGGCATGGAATAAAATGTATACGGTGTTGTTAATAAAAACATTATTTCATAATAACCAGTCATTTCAACTGATTTCTATTTACCTTATGGGGAGCTTCTTATCATAGTAATCTTGATATTTTGGTTGCTTCACTTGTTATAATAAGGTTCAAGGCCATCACTGATCCGAATCTATTAAAGCATGCGTGGAATACCAAGGTCCACAACTGTACTGATAGTGATGGTAGGAAACCAAGGGATGAAGACTTGGCTACGTTCTGAAACTCAGGGCAAGGTTTTCCTACTTGCACACCATGAAAAGGACAAGAAAAAATTATTTAACCAAAGTGCTTTCCCAGAAGCAGTGAGATCTTTCCTCTCTCCTGGATCCTCAGCGTCTGCCTCAGTTCAACTCACAAAGGTGCTCTATGAATGAAGAATGACAACTGTGCTCTTCTGAAGAAGCTGCAAATGACAAAAGGAAATGGATGGACTGGGGAGGGGCGCCCCAGAACAAAGGGAGACACTGCTGTTCCTGTAACACTCAATCACGGATGCCACTACCAGGAAGCGGGCATCTCTGAGGGCCCACAGACATCTGGTTCAAAGCGTGGTGAAGAAAAGGTCCCAAGCGCAGAGCAGGATTATTTGTCATTCTGACATCTAGAAGGAAAAGGGGCAGCTGGACCATAAAAGCCTGATGTTGCCGCCAACTCTACTCATGTTCAAACTGTTAACATGTTCACCATCAAAGTGCCATTCTTTACGGGGTGGGTGGAACAGATCGTGGTTCTACAGATTGCAGAGACGAAGGTGCAACAAGCACCTCTGTTAACAACAGCTGGAAAAACGACCAGCCTAAGCTCCCACGATACAGAAAGCTACACTGACTTGGGGAACAAGGGTACCAGCCACTTACTAGGTGGCTCGTTGCCACAGGCGTTGTGTAAGTACATTATGCTCAGTATATTGTTATCTTCATGAAAATTTATGAGGTTGGTTCTGGCTTTACCTCCATTTTACAGATGAGGAAACCAAGACTCCGTAAAGGTTACTTAGCCACTGAGTGGTCTGTCTGTAGCTAGAGATTATAATTTGAAACAGCTACCACATTCCTCTCCAATTGAGGGTAATCTGGAGATTCAGGCAAAATAAGAGAATCTGAGAACTGGCTAGAGAAAAATTAGTAATAAATTGCTGCCATGAAAATGGGAGAGGTTAAACAAAAGGAAGAGCCAAGTAAAAGTTAAATAGATAACTTTATATATTGAGTGAGTCAGTAAAGGTTTTGATATCAGAAGCAGCAACTAGGGCAAAGTGAAATATGACCTGAATCAAGGATATTGACATTAAATCATGGTGTCCATCTTTCCTCTCAAGCCCTATCCCTCACCACCGAATGATCGATTTGTCCGTCCGTGGAAGAATCCTAAATGACCACCCATTCAATGGGGGGTCATAGCAGCTACCACACCATCACAGTAAATAGTGATGAAAAACCCAGGAAGGTCAAGTGTAAGGAGTAAATCTCAGGGTAGCGATTCTGAGGTCCCTCTATCCGCACTGTGCTCTTCCATCTGGGACCCAGCAACACTTCCTTCTTCCTTGATATTTTGCCCATTGGATTATAATCTTCTCTTAAGGAAGGCACTTATGGAACTTAAAAACACCTCTCTCACAACAACTGCCCCACAGGAAATAAGAGCACTAGATGGGCATATTTACTTGGAAGCAATGGCGAGTTTTCATTAACATGCCTTCAGACTCTAGAAGTTCGGGAAGACAATTCTTATTCCAGAGGGTTTTCATCAGGATTTTCATGATGCAGAACTGATGGATGCCACTCAGTATTAGTGGGCCTTGACCAGGAGCTCTGAGAGACGAGCAAATTTGAAAGCCAAAGGAACATTCCTAGATTAAAACATTTCCATAATGATGGTAAACTATCATAGAGCATCACTTTCCCATGAAGAAAGCCATGGAACTTCAAAACTTGTCATCTCTGTATTTTCTCCTTTTATATTTCACTTTGTATTGTGGAATATGTTTACTGATGTATGATGGAGGTACTTCCAGGGTTACTCATGTGCATGTTTTTAACCTAATTATTATGAAGGGATTAGAGAAAGATGGGGGCAGATGGGATATGCATAGGGGTAGGCAGTTTTTATTTAAGTCAATCTGAAAAATGTAACTAAAGAGGATAGTAAAAGGTAGCCGAGAAATCAAACATGAAAATCCTATAGTAATCAGGAATCAAGAGGAACCAAATAGATACGGATGAAGAATTACATGAAGGAGGTAGTATCTTATCACCTCTATTTCCACTGCTGTATAAAGCCAGAGGGAGCATCGCAGAGTGAACCAAACCTGCGTGAATCACAGGATCTGAAAGCAGGGTGTTGGCTAAATGCTAAAAAGTGTCATGTATAGCAGCTTAGCTCCACTTTAGAAAGACAAACCCCAAGACATTTTATAAAACCATGATCAGGAAAAGAGCAAAGTGCAAAGGTGTCTGAAATTTAGAGTCAGTTGCACAGTGTGGGGAATCCTAAAAGTCAGACCTTTCTTGAGCACCAATGGGTCAGGTAGTGTGCAAAGCACTTTCTATCTACTTCCTCATAATCACGAAATAACTCCATGAACTAGGTATTATTAAATGTCCTCATTTTACAGGTAAGGATCTTGAGACAGAAAAATTAAGTAATGTATCCAAAGTTACCCAGCTAGTAAATAGTTCCAGAGTGAATGAAACCCACGCAGGCTGGTCCTGCAAACCTGAACTCTTAACCATTTTACCACCTGCATAGATTGCAGAGCACGTTGGTAAGCAGATCACACAGGACTAATGTGCTTCTCAGGCAAACTCTGTGCTGCAGTGTTAGAGAAGCACCTTTTACATAGGTTTAGGTCACACTGAATTTGTTGTACCTACTTTGAAACCAAAGTACTCAAGCTGAAGTTCAAAGGCAGTACGGGGACAGAGTGATAGGGAACTGGGCTGAGAATCCCACCCAGCCTCTTCTCTGCCACCAACTCACAAGGTGAATGTAGTCCATTCATTTGTCTTCAATAAAACTGAAGCTTAATCATGTCTAAGGCCACATTCAATGCTGGAATGTAATGACCCAGACAGGCTTTTTCAATGACTTGGTAACGGAATGGTAATATTTACAAATACCTGTGTTGAGTAATCAGTTAATCTTTCTATTTCCATATATTACTTGTGCATATAAATGTATGGTCTCCCTTTGTGTTTCAAAGTGAAAGATAAATAAACCAATCATGCCAGACATGCAAATATCACATACGATTTTCTTATCATAGGACTCTCCGCTGCTGTAGGTTGTGGCCAGCGTGGACGAACACTCTTCCAGGTACCAAGGCTTCTTTCCGCTTTCGGCTGTGCTGCTGATGGAGATGGTGTAGATGCTGTTGGTGTAGCCATCACAGGAGCAGTGGTCTTTGCTCCTCCCACCATTTCCCGATGCCCAGACAAAAACAGAGCCGAGGCCTCTCCGCCCCTGCACACAAACAGAAAAACTTAGATGATGGAAGACATGGGTCACAGACCCTAGATGAAGACAAGATCAATATCAACATGGCAGAATGAAGCATTTGCAGAAGGGGTACGATGCTACATTAATAGTGTGCTGGATCTAAGCTGCTTTCTGAAGTAAGAGGAGTTGCTTTTAAAAACTAAAATAGGACTTCCCTGGTGGCGCAGTGGTTAAGGTTCCCAGGTGGACCTGCCAATTCAGGGGACACGGGTTCGATTGCTGGTCCGGGAAGATCCCACATGCTGTGGAGCAACTAAGCCCCCGTGCCACAAATACTGAGCCTGCTTTCTAGAGCCCACGAGCCACAACTACTGAAGCCTGTGCACCTGCAGCCCGTGCTCCGCAACAAGAGAAGCCACCGTGAAGAGTAGCCCCCGCTCGCCGCAACTAGAGGAAGCCCGCGCACAGCAACGAAGACCCAACGCAGCCAAAAATAAATAAATAAATAAATATACTTAAAAAAAAAGACAAAACTAATCTGGATGCAATGTACAGCATGACGGCTATGGTTAATACTACTGTATTGTACATTTGAAAGTTGCTAAGAGAGTAGATCTTAAAATTTCTCATCACAAGAAAAAAAACTGTAACTATGTATGGTGATGGATGTTAACTAGACTCACAGTGGTGTTCATTTCACAAATATATACAAATAATGAATCATTAGTGTTGTATACTTGAAACTAATATGTCAATTATATCCCAATTAAAAAAAGAAACTAAAATAATTACCTTTCACCTGATATAGTCATAGAAGTAACAAGAGCACCAACAATGACGATCATAAGGGCTACCATTTTACTAGGTACCTACCGCGGGCCAAGCACAATTCTAAATGTTTTACATGAATCAGACTGAAGTCCTCCAACAACTCTGTGAGAATGGTACAATTTTTGTCCCCATCACACAGATAAAGAATTGAGGTACAGAAGTAATGTTTTTAAGGTCACAAGCCAGTAAGTGGAAAGACAAAATTTGAACCCAGACAGCCAGACCTCAGAGTTGGAATATTATTAGTCACAATTACCATAGTCATATTATATTCCTATAAATCTTCATCCGCATGAAGTGGCTGCTATTATGTACCCTCATTTGATATATGAGCAATGTGAGGTGCACAGAGGTAATGTATTTATTCTGAGATGACATCATCAATAAAGGGCAGAATTTGGGATGATGTCCTCCCTTCCAGAGCTGTGCTTCCTCTATGCATGGCAGGGACATTAATTATGAGGGATGTTATGGATGCTACCAGAAATAAAAGGATTTCAAGATCAAATACGTTTGGGAAACTCTGAATTAAGCAAAATTAAACAGGTTCCCTTATTGCAGAACTTCTAAGAGTCTTTAGTGAGTGACGGTTCATTGCAAAACTAAGAGGGGGGCACGATCTGAAGTAATTTCCAAACACATTTGACTGTGGATACCTTCTTCAACCAGATCCAAGAAGTTTTTCTTACATTCTTTATGCCAAAACTTGGCATAAACTCAAAGACTTTCCTAAGGTCATAAAATAATTAAGGAGAAGAAGCAAAGTAGAACACAGATGTACTGAAGCATATGGACTATTTTTCTCTGTAAGATGAGATCTTCAGAAGAAAAGAGAAAAATAAGCCAAAGTGAAGAGCATCTCTCAGAACAGTTATAGCTGAATCCTTCAGAAATTCTACCATTTTAAAACTACAAGGCACGCTGGAGGACACGTAGGTCAAGTCTATCACTTTGTAATTAGGAAGTGAGAACCAAAGTCACAAAGCTAGTGATGACTAAACCTCTTTTCTTCTTTCCAGGCCCCAACTCTTCTGGTGTCAGGTGGAGGAAAAAGTATTTGGAGTGTTGTCCTGGAATTTCTGGAAAAAAGAGCCAAGGAAAGAGAGACGAGAAAGAATCTGGAGTATCTTTGATAAACTCTCCCTGACCTTGAATCCTCAGGGAACAGAACATTTATGACAGGATTTGACTTGACCTGAGCATGGATTTCTTTTTGCCCTTCAATGTGGAAAAATGCAATATGATTACACAGGAATGGGAAAAATTCATGAAGAGAGAGGGGGAGAAACTTCTGGATGTTATTGCCACTAGACAGCTGGACCTGGTTTACCATCCTTCAGTTTCCCATCCAAATATTCACGAAACATAGAGAAGGATGCAAAAATCACCAACCCATCATAAACTAAGGATTTTGTCCAATGCTTCCAATTCTCCAGAGGGAATTACTCCTCACTATGGTGTGGATGGCCAGATTGAGAAACTCTGGTGACTGACTCATGTCTATACATCACAGACAGAATGTCGCAGCCAGGGAAGAATAAGAAGGTTCCATTTCATCACCAAAATGTGCTCTCCCCATCACACACTGAGGGGCTGTGTCACGGGGAAAAAAGCACGGTCACAACAGAGCTTTACCTGACCTGTCAACAGAACACACGAGATAATGACCAAACCTACCTGGTTTAAACAGAACCATAACAAGATAATAGATTAAACCATAACAAGATAATAGATTAAAACCCACAAAATGATGAAAAAGCACATATGGCACAATCACATTTATGTATCTATGTAAAATTATGACTGTCTGAAAAGATCTCTAAAAGCATATTTGATTTTAAAAGAATATTTAATAAGACAATGTTCGGAAGGTACTTTTATGTTGTAATATCATTACAAATGTAGGATACAAAATGATACAGTATAGTCTCAGTTTAGAAAAAAGTGTATGCGCGTGTGTGCGCAACGAAGTTAACGTGTAGTACAGTTTTACGCTTAAAGCTACCATCAAGTGACGATGTAGTAGAACTTACCGTGTTCGGTAAGATTAGGAAAGAATTTTATTTTCTTTTTATACCTTCCTTCCGTGACCATGTATGATTTTTATAAAGAGAAACAAACACATTTATTCCTCTATTAAGAGGGAAAACCTAGGGCTAATTCTTAAGAGATAATTTGTGTTTTATAATCAAGGGGAGTTTTATACATAGAAGGTTCATTGTGCACTAAAAACCACAGAGGCTAACATTCACAGAAACTTACTATGCACCAAGCACTGTACAAACATTATTCTGCACAATTCAAGTCTATATCATTATTTTACAGATGAGCAAACTGGGAATCGGAAATGTTCCCTAAGGCCAGAGCCAAAGCTTAAATTCAACTGGGCATGGCAAAGGCAAACTCCAAAGGAGGGTATGGGGTCCGTCACTGCCTAAAGGGAGCCAGGGAGAGAGGAGTCACTGAAACGGGAGACAGAGGGGCTAATAGGAGTTGAAAACTGGTCAGGGGACTTGCCAACCCATGTCGGCCCTGCAGGGAAGGAGCCAGGGGAATGCGTGCTGAGCAAGACCCCAGTCTCTTCCTCCCTCTCTCCCATTTTTTGCCAGTGTATCCCAAGGCTGAACCCCAGCAGAAGCCAGAGGACCTGGATCCCATAGAGATCAGTATCCTAGAGCATGAGGCTTGTGGAGAGAAGGGGAGAAGGGGAGACGGGGAGCTGGAGGATCGAATGGAAGACGTAGCTTCACATCCCCAGTGTGACTGTGTTTGAAGATAGGGCCCTTAAAGAGGCAATTAAGGTTAATGAAGTCATAAGGGTGGGGCCCTAATCAGACAGGACTGGCGTCCTTTTAAGAAGATGAGACAACAAAAGTGTGTGCACAGAGGAAAGGCCTTGTGACAACACTGTAAAAAGGCAGCTGTGTGCAAGCTGAGGAGAGAGGCATCACCAGAACCTAACTCTGCCCTGATCATGGACTTCCAGACTTCTGGCCTCCAGACAGTGAGAAAATCCATTTTTGTTGTTTCAGCTGATCCCCACTGACCCAGTCTGTGGCATTCTCTGACGGCAGCCCGAGCTGACTAACACAAGGTGAGAGGAGGAGATAAAGGATGAGCCGCCCCCGGTGGAGGCTACAGCACATACAGATGTTGCCACCACTCTGTCTACAAGGCAACCTGACCTTTGTGCCTGTGTGTAGGGCTGATGATTAAAATCCCAGAAACAAACAGGCTGAATCTGTGGGCTGAAAATGCCATAAAGACAGCTGCTAAAGATCTAGGGGGCTGATCTGAAACAATTAGCAATTCAAAGGTTTAGTTACTACAGATGCACAGGGAATTTTCATTAGTGTGCAATATTCAGAAAACCAAAACATATGTGGTAAAAAGAAATCTGGACATTTCTCTAAAGCTCAGAGTAATTTAAGAATTAAATCTTAATGTGGGATGTAGGGAGATGGGAAGGTGGGCGGAATATTATAAAGAGAAAAGAATCTTTGAGACACGTATTTTCCTGAAGCGTAGGAAATAACATTATTGTATAGTTTGGTAAAGTACTGTGATTACAACTGGTTACATTAATATAACTTTGAATGAGGAAAGGAAAAGAATCCTCCAATTTAACTGAGTGCCAAGTTAAAAGTTAGTAAATTTACAGCAAAATATACTGTGAAATCCACACAGGACCAATTTGACCAAACTCTAAAGATTCTGTTTCATTGTGTATCTAATTGTGTATGTGTTTCTTCTCATGTATGCCCTACAAAAGTTAATTTATATACGCCATAAACATTATTATTAAAGGCTAAAAAAAAAACTGGATTTTCTTGTGGTTCAGGTCGGAAAAGGCTACTTTATGCTGGGTTATCAATTAAATCATACACTGCAAGTCAGGTTTAGAGAGGTATAGACTTTAATGGAACTAAATTTCTTTCTTTAAAACAGTGTGATAATTTTTCAGCCAATACAGCTAGATTGTATTTAGTATTTTAATACTACTTCTTTTCCATATTGCTTAGAAAGTAGAGTTGACCCTTAAACAATGGTGGGGGACAGGGTTGCCAACCCTCCGCACGGTTGAAAATCTATGTATAACTTAGAGTCAGCCCTCTGTATATACCGTTCCTCCACATCTGTGGACTCAACCAACTGCAGACTGTGTAGTACTATAGTACTTACCACTGAAAAAAAAATCCGCCTCAAAGTGGACCTGTGCAGTTCACACCTGTGTTGTTCAAGGGTCAACTGTATTCTTAAAGGGACATGACTAAATGACCAGAGGCTTCTTGCAAAACAAAAGACGGGACATTGTGCTGGGTGCTTTCACATCTATCAGTTAACTTCAAGCAAATTAGACATGCATTTTTACAGATTAAAAAAACTGAGTAACATTAAGTAATGGGCACACTATCATGTAAGGAGAGTGGGGTGGAGACAGGAGAGGCAGACCAATAAGTCTGATCAGACCTACATATCTGTATGTGTCGACATGAAGAGACACAATAAAACAACTGTAGGAGGAGGAACTCTCTTTTAAGTGTGATGTCTTCCAAGTACAGCCTGATACCCAGTTTACCAAAGCCCCTCATTGCTCTGCTCCCTGCCTTTTTCTGATCTTCGTATATCGGTGAGAGAAGAGCGCAGCCCTCTATGGAAGCTCTTCCATACGTGGTTCACAGATAAAGGGGCTTCAGGTTGGAAGAGGCTGGAGAAAGACAAGGACACCTACAACTGTTCGGTAGCTGAGATATGAAGAGAGAACTGTTCATCTTTTAAAGCTCAAAAACATTCTGAAAAGCATTTCCAAAATAAATCCTGTTCCTTAACAGCGCAGCGTTCACTGAAAGAAACAGGTCTGGGTCCAGAATCATGATGTAAAGGCAAATCAACAGCAACAACAAACTTTGGAAAGGTTTTTGTAGTGCTCACCCAAGATGTTTGTTTCAGAATTTAAAAATACATATTGCTTTTTAAATACTTAATAACTCTTTGAATCATGATCATCAATAGGACAGATGATTCACAAGAAAATGAAGGCTCCTTAAAGGCGACCTGAAAAGTAATCTGAAAAGAAATATAATCCACAATTGAAAACAAATCAGGAGCACACAGCTTCCGATGCCTTGGAGACAACACTGGTGTAACCTGGTGGGAAAAAGTCTTCTTTGGGAAGACATCAAGAGAACGTAGTCATGAGACAGACGTAATCAGATGTCTTTGGGAAAGACTAAAGCCCAAGACTTGTTTCTTCAATCAGTGCATTTGGGCAAGATGGAGATGGGGGTAGGGAAATTAATTGTATGAGACGGAATTGGACCCAGGAAATAAAGTGGGTCACTCCCCACCAAAGCCCAAGGGAATCGAATGAGGCAGATATGAGATGTTTTTAAAGGAGTAAAAGAAGGAGACGTGGCCTCGGAGGGTCAGGAATCCAGGGATTAAGTGCTGCTTTTATCAGGAACAATTCCATGCTGAAGTGCTAACTTTGCCAGCCACAAGTATCCTCACCTGGAAAATAAGCACACCTGACTCTCATTTTTAAGATCTACTCTACAAGTCGGAACGTCCGATGTGCAGAGTATACAGGTTTCACTCGATTCCGCTCTGCTCTCAGAATGTTTAGTTATTGAGCTCTCAGAATTACTAAGGTAAACAGAGGAATGACTCTAAGCATTTTAAAACCAAACTGTCGGACTTCCCTAGCGGTCCAGTGACTTACAAAAAGCACTCTGTGGGAGTGTCTTCACCAATCTCATTTTATGCTACTTAGCCTACCGAAGGATGGCTGATGAAAGAAAAAGACTGAAAATACAAATGCAGTTAAAGAAGGCTTTTGTGAATGGCAACCTGTTTCTCCGCATTTTTGTCTTCCTGCCTTTTCTCAAGTGATAGGACTTCATTCCCGCCTCTTTCTTCCTCTCCATCTCAACCTCACCCACCTTTTCTGCCCCACGTCAGGTTTTCTGTATTCTGATTTGCTGTGTACACAGTAGGTCGCTAAGCCATATATATTAAGCAATTTTTTATGTTCTGTTGACTTTTTAATAACACACTAAAAATACTAGATGCAGTTATTCGTGATGATATTAATTTTATCCGGCACAAATGAAAATCCATTCTATATGTTTCCGGAGCATACCAAATGCAGTCGACTTCCCTTTTAAAGGAATAAACAGCCTGATTATGATTGTGGGATCAGCTGCTGGTGACAACAGTTGTAAGCATTTCTGGTAAAATGCCACATTTAAAAACGCCACTTATATCTACATTTAGGGTCTTTCCACGATATTCTTTGTGTTCTAGTACATGAAGGAGAAGCATGATGCACTGAATTCAGGGAACCTAAAGGTGACTTTAGCTCAGTTTTCTAAAAGGACCCTTGGACTCATACGGCCGAAGACTAGTGTAAAGAATAATCAATCAACACCGCAAATACAGAACTACCCCAGGCTCAGGTTCCTGATAAAAAGCTACTTTTATATTTATTGTGTGAATAGAAAGAAGAAAAAAACCCAAACTGAGTTGCTTATTCACCACATCTGCCAGAATATAAATTCAATAGAGCATCAGCTCACTGAAGGCGTGTAGAATCAAGTCCTGTTATCAGAGCTTCCCTTTCTTCAGAAGAGCTGACAGAGGACTTGGACACACAATACAGCTTCTTTACACTTTATCACCAAGTGCTCAATGGTGTAACCCTTGGCCCCTGAGAGTGGTATTACATCAGGGTAGATTTCGTTTACTTTGGTTATTTTTACAGTATAATTGGAAGAAGAAAATCAGTCTTTCATGGAGAAAGGATAGTAGAAGATCTAGGAGTAAATAAAAACCATGTGTGTTTACTAATGGAAATAAATATGCTTTCAAGCAAATAATCTTATTCCTGTTAACCTGCAGATTCGCTGTACATTTAGAAACTCCACATAATAAAAATGTGGAGGCGAAGAATGTGCTATGGATATTATTTAAAGCTGGACACATAAGAGGTTCGTACAGTGAAATTCTACATTTCTACATGAGGAAATAAAGGGAATAAAGTGAGCAGAGCCATTCAGTGGCAGAAAAGCTAGGACCAGATAATCCAGTCTCACCTCAACCAATGCTGATCCCCACTGACTAGTACTGACACTGGGTATTCCTAAAAATGCTTAACAACATGGTTTAGAGAAATACTGCTTAGCAATAGTGCATTAGAGGAAAAACAAAAAAACAAACAAACAAACAAAAAACCAGAAACAAACCCCAAAACCCTTCCCTTCCTGCTTTATCTCATTTGCCAAATCAACAATCCCCAAGTAACTGTCTGCTTTTCATGTTTATCTATGGTTAATTCATACTGATCAATGCCTCCTTTTTTTTTCTCAGCCCTTGTCTTCCTCATCTGACTCACAGAAGCCTCAGAAAGACTCTGGTTATTATTTACTTCTGGTCACTCCCACAGTCCTGCAAGCTCTGAGCCCTGTTCGAGCAGTTTTCCCAGGGCCTGGGGAAGGCTAACACCAGTCGTGGGGAGAAGCATGCAGATTGGGTTTGTCAATTTCTCATTCCAAGCAACTGAAAAAGTACGTTTGAATGTCATCTGCCCTCTGAAATAATCACAAGAATGAACAGCACCAACGCAGCTATTCTGGGTACATTCACCATCCCAGCACTCCCATTTTGAGGGAAAAAGAGACATACCTCCCAAAGGTTTCTCCACCTTGGATCATCGCAGAGCAAATGCAGTGTCATGCTCAGACTTTCAGGAGAGCCAGACTTATGAAATGGAGGAGGATATTTTCCATATTCACATTAATTCCCTATTTTCAAACTGCCCAGAAAGAGACCATCACCTTTAAATTATATTGAAGGAGTAGAATTTGAAAAATTCCTTTCACAGAGAATAAAAACATTTATTATCAATAGGGGTATGAAAGGAATTTATTGTAAATGTTTGGAAAGGCACTTGGAAAGAAGGATGGATACTCCAGCAATAATGAAAAGTTAATACTCTTCTCTAAGTTAGCTGTGGGGTAGAGAATGCCTCCTGTGGGTTAGAGAATGCCTCCTGTGGGTTGGTTCCAACTCCCAGCTCAGCTCTGAAGGGGTGAGCAAAGCTGCCCCTCTCTGAAGCCCATCCTGCGGCTTGAATGTCACAGGCCTCTACTCCATGAAGCAATGACTTTGACCTTTTGCGGAGTAGCTCATAACATTTCTGAAAGGGAGAAAATCAGCCCCTTACAGTTTCTTCCCATAAACATAATCCTGATTCAAATGAAAGCAAATCACACTTCTGAAAAAATTACAATTGATATTAAGCTTATATTATTTACTAGACTGTGGTGGATACTCTAGGGTCCTTAAAGATGCACCAAACGTTGGCCTTCCTCTCGGGGGGAGACCAGCAATTGGTCTGAGCACTGTGTATGTGATACCTCAGTCGGTTTTCATGATGGCTCCATAAAGTAAGTATTATCATAGCCTTGTCTCAGGGAAATGGAAGCTCTGATAACTTAGTAACTTGTTCCAGGTCAAAATGCTAGAGAGAAACCAAACTGAGATTTCAACTCTGGTCTTTGTGACTTTTAAAGCCGATACTTTCTACATCATCACAGGCTGCACCCAGGGATGAAGAGAAAGAGAGAAGCCAGTGAAGTTCAGGATATGCCAAATCAGTTTGCCTAGATGATAAATTTCCCAGGAGTTCAGAGGAGAGCGAGGTCCCTGTTGCAGTGTTCACTTTCATGACTAGAATTAAAGCTACTGTTGGCTGAGAGCTGACTATGCAGACACAGGCCTGTATGACGCACTTCTTCAGAGCAGATATCACATAGAGCATGGGGGCCAAGAGCACAGGCTTGGAAGACAGACCTGAGTCTGACCCACAGTCATGCTTCTTAATGACCAGGTTACCTACTTTGCCAAGACTTGGTTTTCAAATCTTGAAACTGGGGGAGATCCTGTGAAAATTATTCCTATGCCTAACTCGAGAGGCTATCAGAGGTAATAATCATAATAATGTTTACAATCCTGAATATTAAATTTGATTGTTTTCCTCTTAAGGATGAGGAATGTAGGCTCAGGGCAAGTGAAAAGAAAGTCTGCAATAAAAGCCATATATACGTTTAAATCATTGGATACTATCAACTCAGTTCAATTTATCCTTGTTTATTACACAGTGGCCTTTCTTTTCTGGTTGCTGCCATGTTTTGTTGAAGGAAATTTATGTATCTGTCCTTCCCATCAGCTTTTTCAAATCTATATTTAGAATCACAGACACTCAGAATTGGTATGAACCTCAACTTGACCTAATCCACTCCCTGTAGGATTTTGTATCTTCCCTACAACAGGAACATCCAGACTATATTAGAATGGCTCCTGTGATATGGACCTCATTTATCCCCCGGGTGGCCCAGGAGTCACTAAAAATAGAACAAAACAAACTAAAAGAAAAGAGGACTGTTACTGATATCTGCTTAATCCATGAGTAGAACAAAGGGAATTGGAATGGAATTTGCAAAAGTTAAAAAAAAAACTACTCACAGTGTTAATAACAAATCTCTAAACTAGAAACAAGGTGACAATAAATACTTGATGTGAATTATACAAAGCTAGGATAAATTTGTGCTACTTTCCATATAAATGCATCACAAATCCCAATAATACAGTAATCTAAATCTGATACTTGGATATCAGATAATCTTCAATTACAGAATGTGAAACCACCTATGTATTTATGAAAACATCTATTTCTTTGTTTCCAAAATGGATAATGTTCTACTGGGTCCATTTGGCAAGTCATTTCTTAGCTTTGTTAAAGTTCTAAAAACACAGAGTTCCATCAGTACATAGTTAAATTCTAAGGGAGGATTTTAAAAATAAACTCCAGTTGAAGTTAATTTTTGGGACTTCCCTGGTGGTGCAGTGGTTAAGAATCTGCCTGCCAATGCAGGGGACATGGGTTCAAGCCCTGCTCCGGGAAGATCCCACATGCCGCAGAGCAACTAAGACCGTGAGCCACAACTACTGAACCTGCACTCTAGAGCCCACGAGCCACAACTATTGAGCCCGTGAGCCACAACTAGTGAAGCCCACGTGCCTAGAGCCTGTGCTCCGCAACAAGAGAAGCCACCGCAATGAGAAGCCCGCGCACCTCAAAGAAGAGTAGCCCCTGCTCGCTGCAACTAGAGAAAGCCCGTGCACAGCAACGAAGACCCAACGCAGCCAAAAATAAATAAATAAAGTCAATTTTCATGAAGTGGAACCGATATAAAAAAAGCTCCCTTGTCTATCTTTGCCTACCCATATATTATTTCAAAGTTTTACATTTGCCAACTAATTTAACAACAATCTGTCATTTACTAAAATGCAAACTGGTACCAAGCCTGCTATAGCTGGGTGTATATCAGATAAAAACAAATCCTTCCCGAGTGGAATTGGTTAATTTTATTACGATTATCATTACTGCTTTATTATATAAGCTCATTATACCTCTTCTCTCCTGTTCTCGTGAACATGTGCCTTTAATTTAAGGGTGGAGAAATTGTGTGTGTGCACGTGTGTAAATGAGACAATGTGTGATAATAAAGCATGCTTGTGCTTTCAGCAAATATTCTAAATATTCAGTCAGTTGTAAAATCTGGTGAATTGAAAAGGAAATTGATGATAGAAAGGAGATATACTAATCAGAGACTTCATAAGAGACTAGTTTCCATCGTGGACCCCTGAATGGAAGAGCAGAGTGAAGACGGGATGAAGGCCACTGTTCCAACAGGGAGTTAGAGACCAATGATTCCGATTTCACCTACTTTTGTTCCTCATCCTTGACACTGGTTCTGTCATGAATTCATTGGAATGCCTTAATTGATAACCCCAAAGCCTAAAATGCTCAAATAAAAAGAATCTGAAATTGAAAGTATACTTGTAGATAAAATGGCAAAGCAAACACTATAAGCCATAATCCTACAATATCTACAATGAGCCCCATGATTTCTCCAGATAAAAGATTAAGCTAAATGTCAAACCAGTGCTTGGTATGTAGTGAATACTTAAGAAATATTTTTTGAATAAAATAATCAGGGAAGTACTGGCAACCCGAATACAGGGTTTTCTGATTACGGAAAAAAGAAAAGATTCAATTCTATGTTTTTTTGCTTGTTTTCTAAAGGATATTATTAAACACACTTGTCAGGAAATTGTGAAATGCTGTCAATGCATTAGAAGCCTGCTGATGAATATCAAATGCATTATTAAAGTTTAATAACCCAACTAGGGCAAAAAAGATGACTGCAAGGCAACTAGACTGCACACAGTACGTTTTGTTATTGTGTGTAGTTTAGTCTGTCCTTATTGTTCACCAGATCTGGGAGTCTGCTGGCACTTTGTTTAGAACCTTTACTCATTGTTATACGGTGAGCTCCCCGAAGACAAGTCCTGAGTGTTATTTACCTTTCACTAGCACCTAGAAAACTGCCTGGAATATTATAACCACCAGTGAGTGTTTCCTGAATGCAATCAGAAATAAATGAATGAATAAAGAGTCTATCAAAGACAATTTTAGGCAATTAGCTCCTTATTCTAACACCAAACCTTGGGTCACCTATCTCTGAAACATTGTCAATCAACTCACTCATTTTATAAAATCATTTCTTATTTAGAACTGTGTGGGCAGATGAAGCCAAGAGTTTCCCCCGAGGGAAGTCTGCAGTCATACCCAGGAGCCAAGCCAAAGGATCCCATGGTAAGTGAAATCGTATCTGTTTGAATGAGAGCAACTTTTTCTTAAACTATCCTTTCTCAAGATTTTGATTCTGAGACTCCTGCCAAAATTGTAAGAGACCCTATGTGCCCTCCTAAGAAGCTTAGAATGTTCCTTGTTGGTCACAGGGAGCAGTGATGAATTTTAAAGAGAAGACAAATGACAAGATTTACATATAAAAATACTTCTTTGGCTGTGGTGTTCATGCTGAATTGAAAGTTGAAGCTCAAGCTGGGAAGATGGAAGTTTTGAAATTATGCTATTGCCAAAGTCTATACGAGAGATGTTGGTTCTAGTTGTGAGGACAAGAGGGCAGATTCCATAGACTTTTCAGAAGTAGTACAGGAAGGGAAGACTTATTATTTGACTAGATCGAAGAAAAGAGGAAATGACGAGTTCTAGGAAGGGAGATTGGGTGAATGGCAGTGACATCAAGTAAATAAATACATTAGTGTTGGTAAAAACAACTCAGTCACTAAAATTATTTCCAGTTCTAACATTCTGACTCTAATAAGTTTAGCTGAATTTTCACTAAGAAATTCTAAAGAATTTAAAGTGAAATTTAACAGCAATTCAAAAAAGTCATGAACATAAAAGCTTTGGTGTGGTTAAAGGTTAGAACATTGATTAAATAAACTTAAACACATCTCTCTACTGCAGGACTTCTCAGAGCCTTTAATATGCTTTTAAATTTCTAAAGGAAACATATAATAAGTGGTGTTCCTCAAGTGTATTTGATAGCAAAATCCCTCCATCCCCCCACCTTTTTTAGCATTTTATTAATTAGTGTTTTACGGAAAAGCTTTAGAAAACCTTGGGTATTTTCTCCGATTTATTCTGAACATTCCTTAATAATAATCTCAAGATTATATACTTACCTTCCCTAAGGACCATTCAGCAATATGAAATTGATTAAACCCAGAGATTTGGAACAATAAAAACTTTTTATAATATTTACCTGATTAATCAGTATTTTACTTTTATTACTCTTGCCCTTTTAGTGATGATAAAGATTCATAACATAATGAGAGATTCTTATGTTCCAGGAACTCTGCTGAGTATTTAACAGGCATTAATCATATAATCCTCATAATAGTCCTATAAACTAATTACTAGCATTTAGCTCCATTGTATAGAGGAACAAACTGATCCTCAGAGAGGCTAATTAACTCGAAAAAGGCAAGGTATTAGAACCCACTGAAGAGTCTGAATGCAGAGTCTGGGTACACTAATCACCAGACTATTCCATGTATGTTAATAACTCATTTCCAAAATATTAACCAAAAACAATGCAAGTGTGACCCTTAAGCAAATTAACTCAGTAGACGCAGCAAATTGGCATGGAAGTCATTCATACATTCATTCACTAAATACCTACAGAGTACAAGACACTGTTTTGGGTACTTGGGATACAGTAGAGAACAAAACAGTCAAACTCAGGGCCTTCATGGAGGAGACAATCAATTAACAAGGTAAGTAAATCTAATACATAGAAGAAGGGATAAAAATTGCCAAAAAGGGGTTCTGAAGGGCTGGAGTGCATGTATGTTATATTGTGGATAGAAAGAAGCAGGCAGGAGTCCCTGTCAGGACAAATTAGATAAGAACTCAGAGAAGAGTACTGGGTTTCACGGTGACCTTGATAAGAACAGCTTCGGTGGAATGATGGGGCAGAGTCCTGATGCCGTGGCTTGCCAGATGATAGGACAAATGAGGTTGTAGAGGGCAAGTATGGACCACAGTTTCAAGGAATTTTGTTTCAAAGTGAAAAAAAAAAATGAGGCAGTAATTGGAAGGAGATAGGAGCCCACAGATGGATTCTCCTCTCTCTCTTTTGAGATAGGAGAATTAGCAGTGTGAACGTTTGTGGATGGCAATAATACATTTGAGAGGGAAATTTTAAAGATGAAAGAGAAGCTAACTGATGGAGCCATGTCACTGATGAGGTGAGAAGGAATGGGGTCAAGTGAAGAATTGGAGGCAGTGGACTTAGGTAGAAGAGCAATTAATTCACCATAGTAACAGGAGAAAAGCTAGAGTATGTGGTCACAGATGGAGGGAGGAGGACAGATGTGCCAAACAGAAGAGAAATGACAACTTGTAAAAAAAAATCTATTAGATTTCGTTGAGGCCCACATTCTGACTTTTTTAGCTATGCTGAATATCTGTTTTCTACAAAATTGGGGAGAAGAGTATATATCTTATGAAATTATTGTGAAGATTAAAAGTTATCTATTTTAGGGCTTAGGAGAGTAACTATACTGCAGTAGACTGGCAAATGTTAAATGTACTATTATTATTATTATTATTTTCATGCAGCCCAAATGATATACTTCTAATTCTTGCATATAATTTTATAGCTCTGTAGCAGCAAATATAGTGCTATCTTTGAGAGAAAGAGCAAGTTGTCAATTGTGACATGGTCTGTTTAACATAGTTTCTCTAATGCAATTTTGGCACATTAATTCTAAAGGGGCTATAAATGGAATCAATTCTGATTTTGTTATAAAGTCTTTGAAAATAGTGTTCCATTTTACTAGGCCAAATACTTATAGTAAACAAATAGGGAGCACTTTGAAATTCAATATTTGCTACATTTTTTGATTAGCAAGCGGAAGGCATGGGGGCAATCAATACTTGGACTCCCTGAGCAAAATGTATTTATTTCCTTTGTGAAATCTTTCTTGATCCTTAGGCTTCTCTCTCTTGCCACCGATCTCTCCAGAGGTCTTGGCATTGCTGTCACCCAAGTCCAACTCATTATCACCTCTTTCCTGGACCATTTCAATCTTCCTCTCTTGCCTTCCCATCCCTTGCCCCACACGCAGTCCCTTCTCTACACAGCAGTGATCTTTTAAAACTGTGTATTCCATCAGGCCACTACTCTGCTGAAAACCTCCACTGGCTTTCTGTAGCAGATTAAAAGGCAGACCCCCTTCATGGTTTAGGACGCCCTGCTGAGCTAGCCCCCCGCCTACTTCTGTGGCCATCTACTACTGCCCGCTTTCTGTTCTTGTTGCTCCCAACACCCAAATTAGCATTCTGTTCTGGAGATACACCCTAATCATTCTCCACTTAGGGTGCTTTTTAGCTCTTGCTGTTCCTTCTGCACAGAACATTCCTTCCACATTTCTTCACCTAACTGGCTTCTTATCATTTATGTCTCCATTCACATATCACCTCCTCAAAGATGATTCCCTGTCCTCCCTAACTAAATCAGTTCTGTTTCCCCCCAGTCATCGGTTTAATTTCATTCATAATACTTCTCCTTAGCTCAAATAGTCTTGATAGTTTTTATGTTTGTTTTGCCTTGTTGCTAGAATGGGGAAACTTTTATGTATTACGTATAAAACTTAGACGTCTTCTTCCCTCCTTTATCTACAGTGCGGAAGTTGACTAAACTTAATAAAAAGAAGAAATTCCAATTCCTATAGTTTCTAGATGATGTAGTTAAAACTGCAACAGCCTAAAGTCACAGTGACTTTAGACTGCCACATAGATTTTCAGCTAGTTTCTTGAAGGAATTATTTTTAGTCACTTATTCCCTCATTCCTTAAATCACTCAGCTAATAAATCACTTATTTATTTCATTATTGTGTTCTATAACCTAACTTTGCATAACGTAATTATCCAATTATTTTCCATATATTTGACAGTATATATTATACAAAATAATCTATATAAATAATAAAATAATAAAATAAATAATAAAATAATCTCAAAGAATATAAAATTTACCAACTCATTTGATGCCTGTTAATGGAAGAATGAAAGATTTCTTTTTCCTGGAAAAGGCTATACTGCTTCAAAAATCACAAACATGGATAACTGAAATGAATTTGTATACCGAGAGGTTATCTCGATGAAACTGAGGATGAGCTTTTATAAAGGCAAGTAAAATCGAAGGTGAGTATAGACATAGGAAGAACAAAATAAATGACATTATAGAACTCAGAAAGTCTATGCTGACTTTTATCATATTATTTTTAATCTACCACTACAAGTAACTAAATGGAATCATCTAGAACTCCACAGTGTGGAAATGGTATAGGAGAGAAGAATGGGGGGCTGAGAATAAATACAAAGTTTTTTGGAAGAACACGATCTCTTTTCCAAAGAAAGAAAAACATATATATGGTATTTCTTGAGCACCTATTATGTTCCAGGTATTGTGTCAATTGCTTTATATGCATTATCATCTCACTTAGCACTCATAACATCTTTGTAAGTAAATACTATTATCGCCCTACTGTAGATGAGGAAATGGAAGCAGAGAGGTAATTTGATCTAAATCAGGTCAGAGAGCAGTAAATGACAAATCCTAGACTCAACTCTACGCTAAGTCGCAAGCCCATGTATATTAAACACATAAAAACCCTCTCATGCTGATCTTAACACATTTAAATGAGTCACCGCTGCTTTTCCATAATTAGATGTGCAATGCTAGGAGTCAGAATAATTTGTTCTTTTTAAGAGTTACTTCTTTTGTAACTGCCTTAACTCTAAAAGTAAATGGTCTGTTTTAAAACTGAAGTCCTTGTTTTCCCAGATTAAAACCTTGAAAGATCCTCAATGGAGAGTTGAATAAATTATGGTATCTCCATACTCCAAAAATTTTGAAAGAGTAAAATAAATGAGTCCTATCCTATGGATTGCCCCAGAAGGATACCCATGATACACTGTTAGGTGAAAACAGCAACATGCAAAGACATATGATCCCCATTTGGTATATGAATGTGCACAGGAGTATGGGAAGATGTAGTCCATACTCCTAGCAATGGTAATCTAGTTGGATAGGAAAATCTATTTTAATTTCATCATTATAGTAATGATCTACTGTAACAGGCATGGATTACTTTTATAATTAATGATGAGTATAGAATAAGTTTTTTAAAATTATTTATTTCTGAATATAATCTTCCTATATGTCTGAATAACTTTCTCAGATCATCTTGTTTCTAATCTTAGCTCTTTTTTCCTTCTACCAACGTACCACATTTGTATTTGTTTTATATATTAGACTTCCAGTTAAGATTTCCATTGAATGAAAGATTCACTAGCAATAATAAATTTGAAAACCATTGGTCCATATCACCTGATTTAATGATAGCTACTGAATATAGGACATTCTCTCTCTATATATCCTCATGAGGCTATGTGTACTACTAACATAAATAGATTCATTTTAATGAGAAATTTCAGATTGCTCTTTATTATGTTAAGAGTCATACACATACAGTTGAAAATTAAATATGAACTAAGCGTGACTGACTTAACTTGAACAACCATTGTACTGATGACACAGAGAGAAAGAATAGTAATGTGCAGCCCAAGGTTTTGGTAATGAAGTCACCAGATTACTGGTGATTAAAGGAAAATTCTACCCAACAACTTAGAACATTATCCTATAGTTTCAAAGGATTCTAATGTAGCTGAAAATTGGCAGAGCTAGAAAAGTCTGAACCAAACCTAAATATAGTTAGAAAGTGCATACAGAACAAGTGCAGAAGCTTTCCCTCCAGTCTCTTTCAGAATAACCAGGAGACGGCTTAGCTCAGTCTTCTGATTAAAACCCTAACCCCAATCCCACAAAGGTGGAAGAATCATAATTATTTGTACTCCAGCTGCAATGTTACGTTAATGAACTGCATGCATTCCACTGTTTCAAATCTGGGCTGAATTTATAACAACCCTATGGTTAGCATAATTCTCAGTAAATTAAATTAAATTCAACAAACATTCACTGAGCACTCAGTAGAATTCAATGTACTTTACGGGTTTTGCAAAGCCCATAAAGGTGCATAGAGTACAAGCTCTGCTCTTCAGGAACTTACTATTTAGTGAAGAAGATAAATGCAAAACTAACTCTGACAGAGAGCACAATATGATAAAGACTATACATACCAGGAAGAATATAAAGTATAGGGAAAATAAGGTAGGGATCACATACACTAAATTCTAGCTTGGGCAGTGAGAAGGTTTCTGGGAAGAGGTAACAGTTTAACTGAAGTTTGATGGTCAAATAGGATTTGTCTGTATAGTAGTAGGTCATGGGAGAGAGTCAAAGACCACATACTGTAGAGAAAGCAGTATGTGCCAATGGGTAGTAAGAGTGGAAGATGCTTCACAGACACAGAAAACAAACCTATGGCTACCAAAGGGGAAAGGGAGGAGGTAGGGATAAACTAGGAGTAGAGGATTAACAGATACAAACTGCTATACAGAAAATAGATAAGCAACAGGATTTACTGCATAGCACAGGGGGCTATATTCAATATCTTGTAATAACCTATAATAGAAAATCTGAAAAATATATACCTAGCTGGATCATTTTACTGGACACCTGAAACTAACACAATATTGTAAATCAACTATACTTCAATTAAAAAAAAAAAAAAAGAGTGGGGTACGCTTACATTCCTAAAAAGAAAAAAGAGATGAGGAAGCAAAAAGAGGTTAGGCCCAGATCAACAATGGCCAAACATGAACATGATTAAAATGTATGTTTTAGACTCACAGATATAGAGAACAAACTAGTGGTTACCAGTCAGGAGAGGTAAGGGAGAGGGGCAATATAGGGGTAGGGATTAAGAGGTACAAACTATTAGGTATAAAATAAACTACAAGGATATACTGTACAACACAAGGAATACAGCCAATATTTTGTAATAACTATAAATGATTATAAACTTTAAAAATTGTGAATCACTATATTGTACACCTATAATTTATATAATATTATATATTAACTATACTTCAATAAAAACTTTTTAAAAATAAATTTTAAAAATGTATGCTTTAAATCACCCAGTGGTGCATTCACGAGTAAGAAAGAGAAAGGAGTTGCTTCCAGTGGAGTATTACAAGTATATAGCCCTTATTTTTAAATTTAATTTAAATAAGACAGGATTTCTCAAGATCTGTAATTTGAAACAGATATTTTATTACATTAGATTATATGGTCAATTTGGGGGAGAGGAGTGGTCAATGAATTTTTTTAGTGAAATCAAGGAAAATGATGATGAATTAAGCTGCCTGGTTAGGGAATGTGGGAACAGAAAAATAATATTGTCCTGGGACAGAGGTGAAGCTAGGGAAGGGACTACACAAGGGAGATGCCCAGAAGGGCACTGTTGGATGATCTATCAACACCAATTGGAGCGTTTCAATATCTCCAATTCTCAGTCTCACAGTTTCAAGAATCTATATCTCCAAATCCAAAATTAACATATTGATGAATATTAATGATGTTAATATTAATAAATATTTCTTTTCAACAAATCTAAGCATCCAAATATACCTCTGTTCTCATCAGAGGAAACTCTCTAGCCCTTAAGTTATTTGCAGGACAACACACAATCCTGTCTACTGACTCAGCCTAGAGCTCCATGCATTCCTCTAGACGGGAGAATTGGAAACTCACTGTTTCAGAGGTGGCTTCATATGAAAATCATCACCAATCGACACAGTTTGAGCTGAGGTGCTTTTAAAATATACAAATAGCTCATGAGCTCCATGTCAAAAAAACAAACAACCCAATCAAAAAATGGGCAGAAGATCTAAATAGACATTTCTCCAAAGAAGACATACAGATCGCCAAAAAAGCACATGAAAAAATGCTAAACATCACTAATTATCAGAGAAATGCAAATCAAAACTACAATGAAGCATCACCTCACACCAGTCAGAATGGCCATTATTAAAAAGTCTACAAATAATAAATGCTGGAGAGGGTGTGGAGAAAAGGGAACCCTTCTACACTGTTAGTGGGAATGTAAGTTGGTGCAGCCACTATGGAAAACAATATGGAGGTTCCTCAGAAAACTAAAAATAGAGTTATCATATGATCCAGCAATCCCACTCCTGGGCATATATCTGTAGAAAACCATAATCCGAAAGGATACATGCACCCCAATGTTCATTGCAGCATTATTCACAATAGTCAAGACATGGAAGCAACCTAAATGTCCACCAACAAAGGAATGGATAAAGAAGATGTGGTACATATATACAATGGAATATTACTCAGCCATCAAAAAGTATGAAATGCCATTTTCAGCAACATGGATAGACCTAGAGATTATCATAGCAAGTGAAGTAAGTCAGACAGAGAAAGACAAATATCATATGATATCACTCATATGTGGAATCTAATTTTTTAAAAAATGAAATAAATGAACTTATTTACAAAACAGAAACAGACTTACAGATATTGAAAACAAACTTCTGGTTACCAAAGGGGAAATGTGGGCGGGAGGGATAAATCAGGAGCTTGGGATAAACAAACACACTACTATATACAAGATAGATAACCAACAAGGACCTACTGTGTAGCACAGGGAACTCTACTCAATATTCTGGGATAACCTATATGAGAAAAGAATCTAAAAAAGAATGAATATATGTGTATGTATAACTGAATCACTTTGCTGTACACGTGAAACTAACACAACATTGTGAATCAACTATACTCCAGGAAAATAAAACAAAAAACAAAAAAAAAAAACACCTACCATTCTAACACCATTTTCAAAGGCTTGCCGGGTGAGTGGAGCTGGTCCATCCACAGTCTTGCCATCATCATCCGGGCCCCAGCTCGCACTGTAAATGTGCACATGCTGAGGATTGAAGCTAACTGATTTTGCTTCAACCATATCCGTGACATCTCCATCCAGCATTCGAACTCCTGTAAGACAGAGAGGGGAAGTAACTCTATCAGAAGCTTCACCCAAACAGACCAAGATATATTTCAATTGTAGCATTTTTTTTTTTAAGGAAAGAATAACCTTTAGATCAACACTTAAGTCAGCATATGTTCCTCAGAAAAGGATAGTGCAAGACTTTTCTGAAGCTTTCTTGGGGGGAAAGGAAGTTACATTGCATGTAGAAGAGCAAAACTTATTTTAAAACTTTTTTAGCCATTGTTCTCTTTTTCTAGGTTTCCACATTCTTTCCCTTCTCTTTATCTCTCTCTTAAGGGATATCTTTGTCTCTTGACAAAGGGAGCCTCAAGCAATCCATCTTCCCTAAACTTCTCTTCATTAGGTACCTTGTGCTCATAATTGGTATAAAACATTCTAACCTCAGCAGTCTTAGAAACCTGGAAAGCTGCCAAGTTAGAGTGGTCCAATTTCCTCCATATTTAATATTATCTCCTAATCTGAAATACTGATGTGAACTTAATATATTACTTCTTTGCCAAGTTATTATAAGTCAAATAATAAATGAGACTGCCCTCTGTGCATGTAACACATCAAATAATTCTCAAAGGGTTTTGGCAATGTTTAGTCATTAATCTTCATGTAAGTATTCCCACCAGACAGATAGGAATTTATTATTAACCTTAATTTGCAAAAACAGACACTAAGATACTAAAAAAAAATTGTCAAATACAAAGCTTTCTTTTCATTTTACAGACACGCAATAACAACAAAACACCTAATAAGTAAACATACCTTTCCTTCAGCTGAAGCTAAATACCATCACTGAGACATTGTATTATTTTAAAATTATGTCCTTATAGCCCAAATTTACTCCTTAGGAAAACGTTGTTATCTAGTAGGATTTCAACTTTCTTTGATTACCAATAAATGAAGATTAAATAATAAAACCCTAAATCAGGCAGCTTTAGAGGCTATGTGGTTTGAGGTGGGAATTCTGGTGGAATATAAAAATATTCTTGAAGGAACCATATCTTCTTTGTGCTTTTAAAAAAATGTTTAACTTTTAACTATAAAATCACAAACACAGAAAAGCAGAAAAAATGACAATGAACCCGGATATAGCCAGGACTCAACAACTGTTAACATTTTGCCACATTTTCTTCATCTAAAAATATAAATATTAGGCTAAACCATTTTAAATTACATGACAGATATGACACTCTATCCTTTAATACTTTTTCCAAAAAAAGGGGGAAACAAACACCCACTCTACCTTAAATTTCCCCAAAGCATCCCTAAAGACGTTGCATTTGGCTGCTGTATCTCTTGACTGTCTTTTCTTCTAGACTTGCGTATTTTTAAAGGAGATGTATAGAAACAGGTGATGTGGAGAACAAAGGTTTTGAACAAGTCCATTTAAAAATTATGGAATGTAAAGCATACTTAGAAAGCTTTTCAGCAGTTTATTTTGTGGGAGGAAAATACCCAGCAGGATGCTCTGCACATACTGGGTCCTCAGCCGCCATTGGTTTGTTTTGATTTGACATGAATATTCAAAACTCATCTGCATGGTTTTTACCAAATAAAGATGAAATATTTCATATTCTTACTTCTATTTAAAAGCATAAAATGCAACTATTTTACCACTACAGGGAGGTCTGAAATAATCCAATCAGTATGTCTAAACACGGGAGTGTCCACACAGCACCTGAATTCAGTTTCTACACCATGAAATTTAGGTGATGTCCATGAAAACATGCTTGATAAAATCATATCTAGAGCATAATATTAATTTTCTGACCAAAAATTGGTAAGAATTTTATTGTCTCAAGTTTAAAAATGAAAGGTTAATTTTTCTTCATTTAACTAACCGCAAGCCTTCATGCCTTGGGTCTGAGGGGTTAAATTTATAATTTAGAATGTTCTTGCTTTTAGGATGAAAGAATATTTGTCAGGCATTGCCATTCATTCATTTTTCTAGCGGTCTTGTTTAGCTAGGTCAGCAGTTTATCTGTGACTTCACAAGTTCACAAGTTCATCCCTTCATTCCCTCAAGGTCAGAAGTGCTGGGTTAGTACTGAATAGTAATGATCGGGACCTGGGTGTGTGTCTGTGTATGTGAGTGTGTGTGTGCTGGACAGCAAGTAGGGTTGACTGGACAGCCACTGTAGTCATCCAACTATCCTGAGGAGAGGAGGGGCCTCCAGCACCCTCACGATTCTTCAGAGGATGTCTGTCTACTTTCCATAACACCTCCATGAACCTTGCCCCTGGTACCCAGCAGATGCTCTCAGAGTACTGCTAATTACTGGTTAATAAGCTGCCATACTCTAGGAATCCCGGGTGAAATGAAGGAAAGAAAGAGGTCTAATTTACTGATGACTGACACAAAAGACAGTCTCAGAAAACCTTTTCTTAGCACCGTCATTATATACCCAAATTATTTCATGTTATAAGACAGCTGCATTAACCTTAGAAAGGACTATCATTTCTATTTTTTAGATCCAACTCTGTTTACCATTTGGAAACAAATAGTATATTGGAAACAAGGATGTCAGCCTGGTTCCAGGAGCCTCATCTTATGAAACCCTTCAGGAGACGCTTAGAGGAACACCTTCAAAGCCAGTAGGATCTATACCGTCTCTTACAATGTTTTCTTCCCATTTGTGTGTGGCTGTGGCGCCAGGCTACACTAAAAAAGATGATTACAAATGGGAAAGTAAGAGTTTGCTTTTATTAATATCTGAATTTACACTGCTTTGGTTGGTCCTTGTAGTAAGTATATGTATATTTGAGCTTGTGTATGTGTGTGTGTATATATATATATCTATAACCTGCAATTATTAATGGTAATAGTATTACTATACTCTGGGACTACAAAAGGAGATTTTACTATTTACCTTTTAATCACAATTAAAAGGAACTTTTTGTAAAGCCTATGGGAAAGAAAAAAAATATTTTCTGCTTTGACAGAATTTCAAAATGCTTCTTTCCATAGAGATATTATGGCCTGGTGTTTATATCCTTAGTTCTTTCTGACCCAGGCACCAATTGCACAATTTGGTATAGTTGCTAATGACCCCGTCTTCGTTATTGGACAACCTTTTCTCATTCCTATTTAAAGAAAGAAATGTCTGTGTTTGCAACACTTTAGGGGGGCTGCTTAATAACGCAGGTTAACACGGTCATTTTGCTGTCAGCAGTAGTTGAACTCTATTATGCAAACATATGCCTGTCTTTAGTTCAGAGAAGGGTTCTGAAAACCAGTTAGGGTGAGAGCTCTTGGCTTGTTTCTACATCCACTCGTGTCTGTTTCCCATACCTCCGATCCTGGCGTTGAAAGCAATGCCAACTGTGCAGTGAGAGTTGTTTGCCGCGGCGGCCACTTCTCCAGCACAGCGGGTCCCGTGCCTGCAGGGAGAACACACACACTTTCTAAAGGAAGACACCTCATTCTCCCAAACTCAACACACCCTCGATACCACTCAGACTTCAAAGTGGTGAAGAATATAGCAAGCTGTGGCTGTTTCTGGAACTTCTTACCCAAGTAGCACTAAGTCTGCCCATGGCAAACTTTTAGCACTTAATTACATTCTGTTTTGGATTACATTCTTGTATGCTTATTTTTGATATCTTGCTTTCCCAACCAGAAAATCTCCTTGAAGGCTAAAATCAAGTTGTATGTTCCTTTGTATTCTCTGAACTTTCCATGTCCAATATGGTAAACACCAGCCACATATGGCTAATGGGTACCTGAAATATGGTTAGCGTGACCACATCTTAATTTTTTTTTTTAATTAATTAATTTATTTATTTATGGCTGTGTTGGGTCTTCGTTTCTGTGCGAGGGCTTTCTCTAGTTGCGGCGAGCGGGGGCCACTCTTCATCGCGGTGCGCAGGCCTCATCGCGGCTTCTCTTGTTGCAGAGCACAGGCTCCAGACGCGCAGGCTCAGTAGTTGTGGCTCACGGGCTTAGCTGCTCCGCGGCATGTGGGATCTTCCCAGACCAGGGCTCGAACCCGTGTCCCCTGCATTGGCAGGTAGACTCCCAACCACTGCGCCACCAGGGAAGCCCCTTAATTTTTAATTTTAATTAAATTTAAAAACTAGTACTCAATTCATTTATTAGAAAATTTAAGAATGTGGGTATGAGAAACTACTGTTTAAACAGGAAATTAAAATATACATCAAGGATCTCCAAAGAAAATTCATCATCTAAGATGGGATTGCTGTAAATACACATTGGATTTCAAAGATCTTATGTGTGTAAAATAATGCCTTAGTAGTTATTTTATATCAATTACATGTTGATATATTGTACTTAATAAAATATATTATCAAAACCTATTTTACCTGTTTGTGTTCACCTTTTTACTGCTTTTTAAAGATGTGGCTGCCAGAAAAGTACAAAATTTTTCTGAAGGATATTCCTTGTTATCTCTCACCACAATAACTTAGTTCTTTAATCAGAAAAATCATTTAGCTGAAAGGACTTCTAAGATCTTATCCAAGGATGGCAAAGAAGCGTCAAGTGCAAAGGACAATCTGTTTAGAAATGGTGGCGTAATACGGTGTGTGCTGAGAACAATTCTAAGGCATGGCTGAGCCCAGAGAAAGAAGGCGAGGACTGACACTAATGCTTGCCCTGGATGCAGGAGGGGAACGTGACAACCAGTGTGGTGTATTTCTATGCTAATGAAGTCAATGCTCACCTCCCTTCCCACATTTTTAGAGATGAGGGCACTTAAGGAGGCCCTGAGATGTAAAGAGATCTGTCAAAAATAGCCCAACAGTGACTAAAACTCAGGACCCCAAATTCTGTTCTGGTACTTTTTATTTTACAGCATATTCTACACACTCATCATGGGATATAACTACTGTCTGTGCAACTATAAACAAGTAGTTGCTTACAACTGATAGGTACACACCAGTTTACACAAAAGAGATATATCCTGCTTTTTCCACTTAGTAATATCATGCATCTCTTTTTATGTAAAAATTAACCTATATCATTTAAATGGTTACTATTATTCTTATATAATCTTTTATATTTATATAGAAATGGCATATACCTATATACATATACCTATATATGTGTGTGTGTGTGTATATATATATATATATATATATATATATACACACACACACACATACACACGCGCATCATAATCTTTATTTCTGGAAATTTACCCATTTTTTCACTAGTATTAATGAGGCTACAAAGAACAGTTTTGTATATACAAAATTTTATATACCTTGGGACAAATTTCTAGAAGTGGAATTACTGGATCAAAGAGTACAGGATATACTGTCACATTGTCAACAGAAGATAAAAGTAGTATAACCGAACCTCATAAAAACTGCAAGACTGATAAATAGTACTACAAAACACCAAATTTTAATTCATGACAAAAAAAGACAGGCCATAAGCCAAGTGGAATGACAATATGAAGAACGGAGAAAATATCTGGACGAACCCCTGTGTACGTAAACCCCTATGTATGAGTTTTCAATCTTTTTCATCCTTACCAAGCAGACTTGAAAAATATTATCTCGTTGTTGCTTCCCTCTTTATCCCTTCTGATTACATTTGATGTTGTACAGCTTTTCAAATATTTATTAGCTATTTCTATTTCTTGCTTTCTGAATAACCTCTTCATGCTTTTTGCCCAAATCACTTATCGCCTTTCCATCACACCTGTTGCAAATATACTTCCAAATGCTTTATTTGGAACGTAACAATCTTATTTATGGCACTTTTAGGTTGTCACACATAGTTATTTAATTTTAATGTACTCATAATTATCTCGCCCTCTGATATTTGGTTATACACTTTAATCATCAGAAAAAATGATCTCTTTTTTAAAAAAAATATTTTTGTAAGCCCCAAGCTAAACTACTAATTTCCCCTGAACATAGTAATTATTTACTATGAATCTTCATTAGCCTCTTACTGCATATTACTTCATGGTGTAGGTTTTTATTCAAATGTCAAATTCCCTTTATGAGTCTACTGTTTTTATACTTCATTGGCTCTATTATTATTATTATTTTTTTTTCTATTATTAATTAATGCAAGTTCTATAAGGACCTATGCTTTTAATTCGTCTCTGGTTTATTCTTTGGCCCATGGGTTATTTAGAAGTATGATTTAAATTTTTCAAATGTATGCAGGTGTTATGTTTTTTATATCGATCAATAACTTGATTACCTTATGATAAAAGAATATAGTTTTTATGAAGCAATCATTTGAATTTTGTGAGCTCATAAAATGGCGAAGCATATGATCAACTTTTATAAATGTTCCATGTGCCTGAAAGGATGTGTATTCTCCAATTGTTCCATATAAGTCCATTATGTCAAGCTTGTTCATTATATTGTGGATTTGTTAATGTTCTTTGCAGTTCTATCAATTTTTATTGTATTTAGAAAGGAATTATCAAGTCTTTCTAGTGAAACAAACTGTTTATGAATATGTAGTAACACTGTGGTTCTTGCAATAAAAATTAAAGATATCTGGTTAATATTTAAATTATAAACCACTTGATCCTTTTAGTTTCAAATATTCTGTGTTCATATTAGTTTGCCTCATAAGTAGAATATAATTATGTTTTTTTGAAGCTAGGCTATCTTTGTCTTTGACTCAAGAGTCAGTCCATTTACAGTGTCTATATATTCATATTTCACATTCATTTCTGTATTTTTTCCCTGTACTAATTTGGATGTTATATTCTTTTATTGAATGGTTATCCTAGATATTTGATAATAGATAGCTAAGATCACAAACACTAAAGTTATTAATCCTTTTTTCACCTTTTCCCAAACAATGCAGACTTTAGAATGTTTTAACTGATTATCCACCTCTTGACATGATCCCCCCATAATTATAGTTATACACTGGATTTTTTAACTCTAGAAATCACCCATTACTGTTCTAGTTTAAACAATCAATGTTTGTTTAGATTTACATTCTTTGCTTTGTTTATTTTTGTAGCTCTTATTTCCTTCTGGGATCACTGATTTCTTTCTGAAGAACATTCAACATTCTTTTGGTAGCCTCAGAAAATGACTTTATTTTACCATTGTTCTTAAAAACTAATTTCGCTGGATATACAATCCTAGACTAACAGCACTTCAAAGATGCCATTCCACCAATTTTTAGCTTCCATTGTTTCTGGTGAGAAATCAGCCATCTGGCAATCTAGTTCTCTCTGGATGCTTTTCAGATCTTTGTCTTTTCTATTCTGCAGGTTCACGAAGATTTTGTATGTATGTATTTTTAAAAATTCTTTCTTGGAATTCCTAAGCCTGTAGTTTAATATTTAAATCTTCAGAAGTCTTAGCTAGTACCTTTGTAAGCTAGTACCTTGATGCACTGCTTTTACATCATCCTATGGTTCCTCCTATCAGAATCCCCGTTAAGCATATATTAGACCTTTTCACGCTATCTTAATCTTCAATCTCACCTTCAGGCTTCCCCCATCCTTCTCCCTCTCAGCTGTGTTCTGTGTAACCTGCTCAGTCCTATACTTCACTTATCCTGTCTTCGGCCATGACCAACCTGCTATTTAGTCCATTCATTGCATTCTTCTTTTCAGTTATTTATATGTTTTACTTTTTAAAGTTCTTTTGTCAAGTCCACCCAGTTAATTTGGATAGTCAATTTTTCTTAAAAATGCTTTTCAATATTTATTTCTTGACGCATATGAATTATATATAATAATTCTAAATAGGTGAATCTAATTCTGCTCTTCTTTTTTTCTACTGGCTTGTTTTCATGGTGATGTTTCCCCCATGTAGTTGGTGAATTGTCAAATTAGGAGATCATGTTGTTTAGGCTTTTATCTTTGTGAACTCCTTGAGGATGGTATGGAAAACTCATTGTTTTAAAGAAGATTTAAATTCACTTCTAACACATATTTTGGGCTACACCAACCAAGACCTGTTCCACCAAATTAAAAATGTGGGCCATACAAGTAATATGAATTATAGGTGCAAATTCCACAAGAGAAGTTAGTCATTCTCCAAGGTAGTTATTTATTTATCCTCTTGCCCTATCTATCACCCAGGGAGAGAAAGTCAAATACATCCTCTGTCTCTCTGTGTAGGTTTTCTTTTTCTATAGTTATTGCACTGAAGATAGTACCTCAGGGGTTCCATTTTATGCAGAAAGCTTCTCTCACCCTTTGGACCAAGACCTTGTCTCCTGCCATCTCTGGACTTTTAAAAATCCATCTCCGGTCTGGCTGGGATTGGTTGCTCACCCTGGGAAATGCCTAGTGTCCACCTGTTGCCCACGTAGTTGATAAATTTGCACTTTCTCAGAGAAATACTCTGGTAACCCATTAGCTCAACCATGCACTGAAAAGTTCTTTAATATTTTCCCATGAGTTTTAGATATGCTGTGGTAGGAGAGATTTAATTGAATATCTGTTCTACCATATTACTAAAAAACAGAAGTAACATGGTTCTGTATTTCTAAAATGCAGTAAAGCCTTGCACATATTATGTGCATCATTAATGTACAGTGAATGTTTGTAAGTGAAGAACAGAGTGACTATTTTGTTTATAAAAACATTTCTTGCAAAGATTTCTGTACAGGGCTCTACATCATAATATATGGACAATTTTGGGGAGACAAGGAAGTTATACTCTACTGTTGACACATATATTTTAAATATCAGTTAAATCATATATTGCAGCATACTGTAATTGAGGGTCCGAACTGCCAGCTCAACTACACTTAAACAGCCCACTCTTCAGATGACAATGATCATTACTCCAAGTAAAGTACTAGTCATCTTTTTTATTTTTATACCCTAGTTGGACTCTGTCTTGACATGGATTTTAAATAGATCATAGAACAATGGGTATCATCATGACTTATTTAAGTACGTGAACATGATTCAATTTCTTCCTTCTCCCAAAGAACAAAGGGTGGTCAGCAAAAAGTATACTCATGATGTCAATAAATATGAAAGTCACAAAACAGACAAAAGTCTGTTTTTCAGTTGTATTTTTCTTCAGAGATGACAGATTATGAGCATGTAAAGTATTTTCAGCATAAGAAGAAAATTTTAGTAGATTTTAGCCCAGAAAACAATATACTCATTAGATTATGTTCTGACCCACACGCACCTAAATGCGAACTTTACTAGCCACGTCCCATGTAATGTCCCTTGGAAATGAGTCACCTGTTTAGCTTTCTTGCATATGTTCACAATATTACTAAGACACATATTTTCTGAGACTTCTAGAAGATAACCCAATTATGTAAATTATAAGGATATATAAACCAGTGACTTAAATTGGACATCATCTAAAATAAAGCACATGTAGACAAACTAGGACTTAAAAATGCATCACATCTCTGAATCTCTTAAGGGCATTGCTGCCAGGGCCCCTAGTAAGTGTAAAACATTGTATTATATAATTTTTGAATAAACCATTTGGCCTAAAGAGCATTTTGATTTAAAAATCATGTCTGTCTTTGTCCGATGGCTTTTTCTTCCTCAGAAAAAAAAATTTTTTTTTTGTCATCTGCTACATTACCTATTCCCAACAAGAAACCACTGCAATTACAGGTCTCAACAAGTTTTACCTTGGCTATCCGATTGAAAAGATGGAAAATCAGATCAGAGGATGCCTGTTAACTCATTTCTATAATATTGTGAACACAAACAAGTTAGGTGAAGTTAGTCTAGTGTATAAATTTGTGAGGTCTACTAAATCTTGCTAGGTAGTAAAATACCGCCTTTACTCCTTCGTTTGCTTTCTCCCAGTCCTCTAGTCACACTGCTTTGTGAACTTCTTTTTATTTCACATGAGTTAGTGGGGATGGAAATATTAACTCATTTGAGATTTACGATGGATCTGAAAACAAGATGTGAAAGAGCTCAGCAATGAACCAGAGACATCAGGACACATGCAAGAGGTCTCCCGTTAGTTATCACGACATTGCTTGAAAGTCAAACTTATACTTGTATGGAATCAAGCAATGGCAAGTTGGAGAAAGACTACTTTCTATTTCATTTCTTTCTTGGAACAAACATCTTCAGCTGTTCGTGGATTCTGGCTCCCCCTCTCACTGTTTCTATTCCCTTCTGACATCTGATGTGCCCATTCTCCTTGGCATGTTTTGATTCTGTTTGAATCTGAGTGAAAACCTTCCATCTGAGTCTACTTCAAAAGCCCCCTTAGAAGGGGAGAGGGGAGCAAGAAATAGTGATGTGTTTGAGGTGTTCTCCAATATATCACTCAGAGCGGCTGTTTCTGACTGCTTGTGTTGTTCTTGATAATATTACCACTTTATATCATACTCTCCACTTCTCAAAGTATTTTAACCTCATCTGATTCTCACTTCAACCCTGTGATGTAAGCAAAACAGACATTACTTCTCTTACTTTACAAGTGAGAAAATTTAGTCAGTAAGACAGTGATTGGAAGGTATAAACTGTGACAGGGCAAAGACTAGATCTGGGTCTCCTGGGTCCTTTTCTAAAGGCTTTTCACTCTTCCAGCAAGACTCACAAGGGCCCACATTCCTAAGTCTTTGAATGATTGCCAAGATTTCCTGACTTCTTTGCCTGCTACCCTACTTATTTTGTGAGGCAGAGGCAACTTTATTTCCTCATTACTATTGATGACAGCATATTTGACAATATCTTTTATAGAATCCCCATGATAATTTATTCAACTTGAGTTATAAGGAGGAAATGTTAGGAATCTTAAAAAACTTAAGAAGAATGGAAAATAGCTGAAAATGGATTTTCACCCTGTCTTCAGCAAAAAGCTTAAGAAATATATTTTTTAAAAAAGGTAAATTAAAAATTTTAAGAAGAAAAGAAAATCACACAGGCCACTTTTTGGTGATTAGTTTTTGTGAGACAATTAAGACAATAGCTTCTGATGTGACTACAATTATACATAGTCCCTGAGGCTTCAATGATATTAATTTTTTTTATTATACTAGCAAGAAACTCAAAATATACTAGGAAAACTCATTCAAAATAACTACTATGGGGCTTCCCTGGTGGCGCAGTGGTTGAGAATCTGCCTGCTAATGCAGGGGACACGGGTTCGAGCCCTGGTCTGGGAAGATCCCACATGCCGCGGAGCAGCTGGGCCCGTGAGCCACGATTACTGAGCCTGCGCGTCTGGCGCCTGTGCTCCGCAACAAGAGAGGCCACGATAGTGAGAGGCCCGCGCACCGCGATGAAGAGTGGCCCCCGCTTGCCACAACTAGAGAAAGCCCTCGCACAGAAGCGAAGACCCAACACAGCCATAAATAAATAAATAAATTAAAAAAAAAAAAAAACTACTATGGACTGAATGTTTCTGTCTGCCCCACCCCTAATTAATTCACATGTTGAAACCCTAATCCCAATGTGATGATATTTGGAGATGAGGCCTTGGGGAGGTAATTAAGTGATGAGAGTGGTAGCATCATGATGGGATGAGTGCCCTTATTAGAAGAGATACAAGAGAGCTTGCTTCCCTTCTCTCTCTTTGCCATGTAAGAAGGCAGCCATCTACAAGCCGAAAACCAAATCTGCCAATACCTTGATATTAGACTTCCCAGCCTCCAGAATTGTGAAAAATAAATATTTGTTGTTTAAGCCACCCAGTCTATAGTATTCTGTTAGAGTAGTCTGAACTAAGATAATGACAAACAGATACATAAAATAAGATTATAGTCACAGACCTTTTGATAGCCTAATACTGAAAGAATTTTAAACATGAACTTAAACTATGACAGTTTCTATACTTAGCAATACACATTGTGAATCCTCTTTTTGGCCCTCAGGAGTAATATATACAATATTTAAAGAAATTAATAAAAGTTAGCATTCATCAACTGCTCCAAAGTCTAACAGATACACTGCAGGCAAGGAAAGAAAATGAAAAAATATATTATAGTATTAGAGTATTAGGTAGCAATAGAATACTACTAAGAATTAGCATCAGATAATATCATATGTAAATGACTAGTAAGTATTTAAAAAAAGCTGAAGAATATTTCTTTTGGAGGGTTAAAAGTATTGTTAGTTTGACACACACATACATATACCCACAAACATGAGTGCATGTAAAAACTGGTGAAATCTGAATAAGGTGTATAAATTGCATTAATGTCAATTTCCTAGTTTTGATATTTTACTATAATTACATATGTTGTTACCATTGGGAGAATTTAGGTGAAGGATATGGGGGACCTCTACTATTTCTGAAACTCTGTGAGTTTATGATTACTTCTTTTTAAGTTTAAAAATTATTGTAGGTTTGAAGAATTTGTATAGTTATTTATAATGTTGGTTGTAATTCAAAAAGAATATTTCAGTCAGAACACAAAATATTGACAATAAAATAAATAAATCTCAAGTGGTCAAACTGCTTTAGAAGTGTTTTCTCACATCTGCCATTTTCCCTCTTCCTTAACCTCCCCAGCCTAGGAAAACGACTTATTCACCGTTAAATGAATTCACTGTTAACTATGCTAGCCCACGTTTAACGGAAAGAACAAATAGCTTGATTTATCAGAAAACCTAGTTCTTTACCTCACTTCTGTTGCTTTCCCAAATATAATGTTGCATGGAATGATGAAGTACAGTAAAACCCACAGCAGGTTAACATATACACACTACTATATATAAAAGAGATAACCAACGAAGACCTATTGTATAGCAAAGGGAACTATACTCAATATTTTGTAATAACCTATAAAGGAAAAGAATCTGAAGAAGAATCAAGGGGTAAGGGAGACAATTTCTCAGGCTTCCATTGTGGAGGAAAATGAGATCAAGCTGTTCCCAGAGCTCTAACTACATGGAATAAAAACTAGTATGTATATATATATATCTGAGTCACTTTGCTGTACACCTGAAACTAACATAACACTGTAACTCAACTATACTTCAATTAAAAAAAAAAAGCCCATGGCAGGCATTTATGTACATGTGTTATGTATATAGTCCTGACCAAGACAGTAACCAGCTTTTTATCAGCCTACCTCTCTTCCTACCCTTGTCTTACGGATCAACAACAATGTCAACGCACTAGGGTATGAGAGATCCCTTTGATGAAATATATTACTCATGATGATGAAATGAGGCCCTTTTTCTTGGCTCCCTGGTTAATACTCTAAATTTACCCCACCATGCCTTTCGGTTCCTCTTTTTGCTTTAATGATTAGTTTTCTACGTGTTACTTGAGCTTATTTCTATGAATTCAGATTGCCCATGCCTGTCTATATCCCCTAGTGATTCCATGATGCTATTCCTTCCCCACTGGGTCTATTAAGAGCCCACCACCCTGCTCTTCCAGCTCCCTAACCCCTTATCAGAGTGTTCTGTTCAGTCTTTGAAACTTAGACCTACTGATTTTTACTCCATGTAGTTAGAGCTTTGGGAACAGCCTGATCTCATATTCCACCACCAATGTAGGCCTGAGAAACTGTCTCCTTTACCTCTTGACTATGAATATTCAGAAATTAGTCATTCCTGCTGATTCTTTTTAGGTGTGTTTTTAGTGAGCTGGGAGTCAAGTGTTTTCTCTTAAAAGTTCATTAAATGTGGATCCGGAGGATCCGACTCTTCCCTGGAACTGGAGGGACAACATGATGCCCACCTTTTCCACTGGACATCTGTCTGCTTTGTTAGGATACTTACTACCTACAATTCCAGAATATAGAAACATGACACTTTCTGTACTGGCACAAAAACAGTAATATAGATCAATGGAACAGGATAGAAAGCCCAGAGATAAACCCACGCATGTATGGTCACCTTGTCTTTGACAAAGGAGGCAAGAATATACAATGGAGAAGAGACAGCCCCTTCAATAAGCGGTGCTGGGAAAAACTGGAGAGCTACATGTAAAAGAATGAAATTAGAACACTTCCCAACACCATACACAAAAATAAACTCTAAATGGATTTAAGACCTAAATGCAAGGCCAGACACTATAAAACTCTTAGAGGAAAACATAGGCAGAACACTCTAGGACATAAATCACAGCAAGATCTTTTTTGACCCACCTCCTAGAATAATGGAAATAAAACCAAAAATAAACAAATGGGACCTAATGAAACTTAAAAGCTTTTGCACAGCAAAGGAAACCATAAACAGATGAAAAGACAACCCTCAGAATGGAAGAAAATATTTGCAAACAAAGCAACTGACAAAGGATTAATCTCCAAAATATACAAGCAGCTCATGCAGCTCAATATCAAAAAAAAAACCAAACAACCCAATCCAAAAATGGGCAGAAGACCTAAATAGACATTTCTCCAAAGAAGATATACAGATTGCCAACAAACACATGAAAGGATGTTCAACATCACTAATCATTAGAGAAATGCAAATTAAAGCTACAATGAGGTATCACCTCACACTAGTCAGAATGGCCATCATCAAAACATCTACAAACAATATATGATGGAGAGGGTGTGGAGAAAAGGGAACCCTCCTGCACTGTTGGTGGGATTGTAAACTGATACAGCCACTATGGAGAACAGTATGGAGGTTCCTTAAAAAACTAAAAATAGAACTACCATACGACCCAGCAATCCCACTACTGGGCATATACCCTGAGAAAACCATAATTCAAAAAGAGTCATGTACCACAATGTTCATTGCAGCTCTATTTACAATAGCCAGGACATGGAAGCAACCTAAGTGTCCATTGACCGATGAATGGCTAAAGAAGATGTGGCACATATATACAATGGAATATTACTCAGCCATAAGAAGAAACAAAATTGAATTATTTGTAGTGAGGTGGATGGACCTAGAGACTGTCATACAGAGTGAAGTAAGTCAAAAAGAGAAAAACGAATACCGTATGCTAACACATATATATGGAATCTAAAAAAAAAAAAAAAAAAAAATTGGTTCTGAAGAACCTAGGGGCAGGACAAGAATAAAGATGCAGACGTAGAGAATGGACTTGAGGACACGGGGAGGGGGAAGGGTAAGCTGGGACGAAGTGAGACAGTGACATGGACATGTACACACTACCAAATTTAAATAGCTGGCTAGTGGGAAGCAGCCGCATAGCACAGGGAGATCAGCTCGGTGCTTTGTGACCACCTAGAGGGGTGGGATAGGGAGTGCGGGAGGGAGACGCAAGAGGGAGGGGATATGGGGATATATGTATACATATAGCTGATTCACTTTGTTGTACAGCAGAAACTAACACAACATTGTAAAGCAATTATACTCCAATAAAGATATTTTTTAAAAAAAGAAATACAACACTTTTTTAAGTAAGCAATGAACTCTGTCAGGAATGCTGTTATTTTTTTGAAAATTATTGAAGTACTTACCAAGAAATATTTTAGTTAACAGTATTAATCCCTTCCAGCCCTTCTTTCCTCCCTCCCTCCATCCGTCCCTCCTCACTTTCTCAAGTCCAGATAATTCACATCCTATGTCCTAGGCCTCTTCTAAGCAAGGGGCATACAGAGTTGAATTATCCAAAGTTGTGGTGCTCACAGTCTTGGTGGGGAAGATTCTGAGTCAAGGATAACAAAAGCTTTCTTCTTTACCTATGGAAAAATTACTTTGATTTTAACTTTCTAGCTCTGTTTCCCTTGGTATCTGAAAAAGGTGGAATGTTAGCTACCAAGCAACATTGCTTATGGTAAAAAAAAAAAATGAAAGTTGCTTGGTGAGTGACCATGAACAGGGAGGTCTGTGGCCAGAACAATAAACACATGGTGAGGAGTCTTGGTTTTGGGCTTCTGAGAGTGGACCCTGGAAATTGAGTGTGTCCTTCCTTGTGAGGCCCTGGAAGCTCTATTCATAGGCATTTGCAAGAAACATTGTTCCTAGGAGCATGGGGTTTCTAGGGCAAAGGGACTCTCACACCTTTCTTTCTAGCACACCTGAGGTGTCACTTGGGTGTCACTTGGGTCATGGTGGGAGACAGGGGAAGAGTAGAAAATAGTCCTGGAATTGGTGAGCATTCTTCCTAAAGAAATACAGCTGATATTGCCTTACTAGTACATTATATTTCTCTCCATCTAATTACCAATTGTAGCCTAATGAGTTCTATGAGTTCAACTGACCAATTGAACCTAAGATCACTGACAGGGGTGTTGTAAGATCTATGCAAATAATTACCAAATATTGAGGTACACACTAATCAAGGTTTATGTACAAAGTGTTACAGGAATTTCTGCTCCAAGAGTTCTGACTTGGGGTTGGTGTTTACGAAAATGCTTGGTATGCAGCCTAAACAACTTTCTCCTCCTTACACCTGAGCTGATTTTTCCTGTAATTTCTCATCCTCATAATTAAAATAAAATTTCATAATTAGAGCTCATGAAAGCATGAAATATGAGGTATATACTGAATGTGTATACCAAGAGACCAGAAAAAGATCTATAAAGATAATGAAAGAAATAATGACCTGTATCAAATTATAATTTTGATTTTTGTGGTCTATTTCTTTCCATACATATTTCTCTTCTCCAAATGTATACTGTAAACCACCTCATAGAAATAATTCTAAAGTAGCAAAAACAAGAGACCAGGATGCTAGAATGTACCCTACATAGACAATCAATGTTTCAATTTTACCTGTGCTCCTGTACATAGGTAAATTCTCATTTTATGAATATTATAATGACCCAGTTAAGTGTATGTAATGAGACTACTCCCATGTTCTGGTCCATAATTAATTAGCTTTTCTGAGTCATTCATTCAGCAAATATTTATTGAGTACCTAACACATCCTGTGGAATGTATTAGTCACTAAGGATTCAAATAGTGAGAAAAATAGACATGATATAATGTATTTTCAATGAATTCCGTTGGCCTGGAAATCCTGAATAATAAGCAGTAATTCACAAGCCTATGTTCATTTGGCAGTAAACTATTTAAAGTACTGCTTCTATTTGCTTTTGCTAAAATATTCAGGTAAAGATACCATTCAGTACCTATACACCATGAAATGGCCTAAAAATATCTGTTTTTTCTCAAAAATCTGTTAACAATTGACTGATGGAGAACAGTGATCTTATAACTGTTTGACTTCTCTTTGCTTGAGACTGCTTCCATATCATAAATGAACTGTCAAAACACTTCTAAAGACTTGAGTTGTACTTTGCAGGGAATAATGATCTAAAATAGGTGACTATTACCTAATCCTATTTGTCTGCAATACAGTAGGTAAACTGCGGCTCCAGGGTCTGAGAAGTTGGGTGGCGCTTGGTCCCAGGGTCCCTTTGCACTCTGAGAAAGAGGTCCTAAAGCATAGATTAGTAACTTGAACACCTTATATTCACTGGGCTATCATCATTTCAGCTCAGCTCCACCAAGCAACTGCCAGCCTTTCCATTTCTTGATAGCTATTTCTGATTCTCTCTGCAGAGTTCATCAGAGCCATTTCCTCACACACTGGAAGGTTCTCAACATTATGGAAGTATGAAACCAACAATTAAGGAATGCCTTCCTCCAAAACATATAATTTACCGTAATCCCTAATTATTAACTCAGCATTTTAACACAGAAATCGTATTTCATTTAGAAGTAACATAAGGGATGGATCTTTATTATGATGGTATTTGCATGAGTTTATGAGCAGGGGTTGGCAAACATTTTCTGTAATGAGCCAAACACTAAATATTTCAGGCTTTATAGGGCCACATACAGTCTCTGTCACATATTCCTTTTTTAAAAAAAACCTTTTGAAAACGTAAATACGGTTCTTAGCTAGAGAGTCACTGGGCAGATTTACCTATATTGTACAGTTTGCTAATCTCTGGTTTCTAGGCATGAAGGGTAAATACAGTCATAACCATTTATGTCTTTTTGGGAACCAAAAAACACATGCTTCTACCTTTTCTACCTCCACTTCCTACGATTTGATATTAATACTGAATATCTTTTCATGTAAATTCATCATCCCAACAACTATTATGTATCACTCATATCCACTGGTATCATTTCCATTTGAAAAAATGCTTAATACAATTTGCAGTTTACACATCAAATCAATGAAGGTAATAAGGTTCACTTATTTGTTATTTGCCAGATAGTCTCACCTAGCTTCTCACATTTAATTTAATTTGATGTCTCCAATAATCTTGCACTGCATGTACTTTCATCCCCGTGTTATAGGAAAGGTAATGGAGATTCTTATGGGTTAAGTGACTTCACCAAGGAAATACAGCCAGTTTACTGCAAAAGAACTTGAACCCAGATCTCCTGACACCAAGTCCTAGTGTTTCCACAACAGCAAATGCACAATCAATTTATAGAAGAACATGCATCCATCTTCAGGCATACACATACTCAGCAGGGCCAAATAAAGTCATGGTGACTTGAGACTTTTCCTGAGAGGAATGCTCAGAAGTGCACCTTTGAAGCTGTTTGGATTACTGCCCACAGGTTCTTTTTAACAGGGTACCATAATGATTAGGTTTCCTAACTAAGAGAGTAAAAAAGATATTCACGAATGATCCTACCACTAATAAAATTACTGCCGACTCAAGCATCCCCGTCCTTTTCAGTGTTAGAACTTTTTATCTCTGCGTAAACATAAAGTGCAAACAATACAAGGCAAATCAAGCAAATCAACTGCCTAATGAACTTTCAAAAGACACAGGATTTCATACAATCAATGAAAATAATATTTGAGAACAGCTTTAATCATTCTGAAAGCTTTTGTTGAAAGAGGATACAGAAGAGCGAGATTTAGTGAAAATGTAACAAGTCAGGCGACCTGACAGTGGCTTTAAATGAGAATGATTTGTCAATAAAATGATTCCAAATGGCCCTTAGAAAAACCGATAAAGATTTTTATAAACTGAGTCTGTTTATGACTCTACTAAAATTCAAATTTCATAATATTACATAAAAACTACAACTGTAAACATGATTCATTTTTGTTTGATGTAAGAATGGCTATAGCTGCATGTTCTGTTAGATAATAAACTACGTGTATTTTCATCATTTTAGTTTTATTGTTTAAAATAAAACACCTTTTGCATCGTTCATTATAAGACTCTGGCCCCAATTTAAGTGGATTCATTTCTAATGTTTTCTCCTCCCAACACCCATTTATCCCAATAATGAGTCCCTTATGCACTGCTTCTCCAAACTGGGAAGGTTGTAGATTAAGTGAGAGGATAAGGAACTTGCTCCCCTCTCTTGAGAGTGCAGAAGCAGTCACAGAATTTGAGTCCCTGCCACATCCAGAATTGGCTTGTTATCTTGACCTTCACTGTATATTCTATGCAAGTCCCTTTCCATATCCTAAATGCTTTTTTCTCAAGTCACTGGAATGCACAAGCTGTTTACACCGAAACAATCATGAGAAGGATATTCCCCCATGAATACAATGTGATAATAGAAAATGTCAGGCCCGAAATCGCATGATCAGCATCAGTAAGATTTCCTTTGAAGGAGTCATGCAGTTTCTTAAGTCTGGTATAAGGCTCTTTTTTCCTTAGTTGACACATTACTTGCTTTGGCTAGGTGTGAGACCACACTTACAGACACAGGGGAGGCCCGTGGCTGGATGTCATTACGCCTGGTTTTCTTTATTAAAGTTAGACATTGCGACACAGAGAAACTCTTTATGTCCCAAGAGAAGTGTGTTCATAGAACCGCACTGGGTGATATTTAAGAACAAGAGTCTCATCCTTTGTTGCCCTAGTATCTAAACATCTTAGAATATAAAAGAAAACATTATGTGTTAATGCTACTAACGTTTTATTCTAGCATTCAGATTGATTCAACTTTTCCGACTCCAAAAAACAGGATAAAAGAAAACAACTGTATTGAGACAAATATTTCGGGTTAAAGCATTTATTTATAGTATTCTTCATTATCTTCCCTATGTAACAGTTCTAGAAAATGTAGTAGTTAGAGGCGACAATCTCAGAAATTGGAAATCTTTATGGCAAAATTAACTAACATTCTCTCAAGAGTGATCATTTTCCAACATGCCCCCCATGCACTCCTTTTTTCAATAGATTGTTTTTTTTTCCCTTCAAGTCTCAGATCATTGAGATCACCAAACTGTCTCCTTCCAACATTTTGACCACTTTCCTGTTCAGCGACCATCATTGGGACAGCCGGTAGACAACCAGGAAGGCAATCACAGGCTAGCTAAATCTCAGTGAGGTAACGAACTTTGTGAAGGGTGGAAAAGAGATTTAAACTGATTAGTCAGAAGAGGTACTGCTGGACATAGTATGTGTTTGATAACCATCAGTCAATAGCTCGGACAATCATAAAACTGTGTCCTTTTCAAAAGGAGAAAAGCAAAGTGACTTGGCAAACATTTTCTTTTCCTCTCCCTCTGCCACTTTAAAATGGAAGAATTCTGGATCCTTGCTGTTAACCAAATGGCATTTACAGCTCTCAGTTGGCATGGGGCAGCTGAGAATCTAAAGTGAGGAATGCTTATTCCATTTCCATTTCCATGGAAACCAGTCACCAACTGGTGAAAACAAGGTAGATCAAATTTTTGAACAAGAATGTTGAAATGATCACTGTTTTAAAACTTTCCTCTTGCACTGGGATGGAGAGCATATTGTAATCTCAGGAACACACGGAGATGTGTGTTCACCACTGCTTTATTGTTGTAATTCTTTTCATAATCACAATAATTATTGTATTCGCATAAGTTTTTTGGGTCATTCTTTGAAGGACAGATTGCTATAAATCCAATAAATAAATCATATAATAAAATGCAAAATTAAATGAGTTTTTAAGGGCTTTTTTAAAATCAAGAAAACCTTAGAGCAATCAAGTAAACTTAAGAACTCCTTTCAAAATTTATGATCATGTTCCTCTTCTTCTATTGCCTCCTAGCAAACGCGTGAGGAAAGAAATGTAATTTCCAGAGAACGGGTCGACTCTGATCAGTTTTCTTGAAGAAATTCAGAAGGAATATTCAATTTTTTGAAACTCGACTATGAAAATCTGACTTTGAAAAGACCCTTGAAACAACCAATTGTTACAGAGTGGAGATGATCTCCCTAAGCTCTGGGATCCATTTAGCTTTTCCAAGAGAATTTCAGACTCGCACCCTCCCCTGGCTCCACCAAAATCCAGATACCACTTCCACTGTTTGCACATTTAGAATTTAAATATTCCAACTGAGTAGAAACGATTTCCCCCAGAGAAATAACAGGAGGAAAAGTGTCAATGATTCATTTCACTTGCAGCCATGTCGCTAGGCATTCCTGATGACAAAACTGCTAAAGTAGCGCTAATGCCCTGCGTTGTTACATAAGCCAGTAGGGCCTATAGTACCCTGAACATTCAGAATGCGTTATCTGTAATTCTCACAGAAAACTGCAAGAAGCTATTTTTGCCCCCATTTTATATATAGGAGACAATTAAGTCTCCCAGTGGCAAAAAGACTTATCCTAAGTTATTCCTACAACCATTTAGTGTGTTTCCCCATGTCAGACTTTCACATTTTCATGGTCGTTCAGCTCAGACACCCTTCCCTAATTCCAGCTTGTATTCCCAGTTCAAAAATATCACTATGTCTATTTCCCATCTTTAGATTAATTCTAATCTCCTCATATTGGTAAAAGATAAATATACATGGAAATGTATGACCTCAAGCACTGTTATTTTTTGAGTATGAAGAACTCATGCATGATTATTATTTCTAATTTTTCAGCTAAATTCTAAATCTGAAGTTGTTCCTTAAGTTGGTCCAATTATTTGATTTGCTTCTTTCCAAGTTATGCTAAACATTTAAGAAGTTTAACCTTAATTTTTAAGGTCAACATTGTAGTTAATAAGTGAGAATACAATAAGAAGATATTTATGTGTAATGAGACAGAGAGAGGGAGATCGATTTTCACTAGATTTCAACTATCTAAAGGAATTATCTCAAAAGTTCCATTAATCAGTAGTATTTGTGCATGGCCCATTTTCACCTTTTCATACTAAAATTACTCTGTGAAAACATTTTTTTTTTAGGCTATACTACTTGATTTACCTCCTTATTTAAAGAAAGGCCAGCACATAATATCTGAAAGAAAAAAAAACCTAAATCAAAGGTTAATTAATTTATAATTTCTTCTCTGATGGCTAAGAATTAACAATCAGTTGATACTAAGGAACACAGCCCACCGTAACTTGCAACATTTTCTTTCCATGCAAACTTCACTCTGTTTTTCAGAGTCTAAACGGAAGCTCCTTAATTTTAGCTAAGGAAAATACTAACAAGTATTCCATATAAAGGGAAGCTTTCTTCCTGTTACTGAAACTATTAGTTATTTATAGTCATTTAAGACAAATAGAAACAAACAAAAAAAATGGCAGTTAGGGCAATTTTACACAATAACTTGGAATATTAGAGTAAGGACAAATTAAAATTAACTTAAAACTTTTAGTTCTGACACTGGTTTTAAATTCTTCACCAATAAAATCTGAGTATTTTGCGTTTCCTAGCCTTTTTTCCTTGCCTGGTTTCTCAAGGAAAAAAAGGGGCAATGATCTTGCCACAGAGCAGGGATAGGCTGAAACTCAGCTTTCAGTTGGGTTAAATTAGTAATAAGCATAATGTATACCAAGATTACATGTTATAGTTAACAATTGCAAAGCATGGTAGAAGGATAACCACTTATTGAATGCCTATTATATACCAGTCTCCAACACAAATGAAGCATGCTATTTTCAGAGAGCTGTAAAAAAGTTGATTAAAACTAGAGTATGATACAGTATAAGTTAAAAAAATAGTGGACATATTATGAATCCTTTGCATATATCTAAAGAGTTTGGACTTGGTCATAAAGGGCTTGAAGATAGAGTAAAAACATGTTCAGAATTGAAATTTAGATAAAGAAGAGGTTCTAGGGAAAATAAGAAATTTCTGGCTTCTCCCCTTAAAAAAAAGAAAAAACCAAAATGTCTAAACAGAAAGGTGCTTTTTATTCCAAAGCTTGTAAGGAGCCCACTAATACTAAGACACTTCCAGACACTACAGACATTCTCTCAGTAATGATTATTCCCTCCCATTAGTCATTTTTCAAGTCCCAGGTCAAATGCCACCACCTACAGAAGACTTCCCTAAAATGTCTGCCTACCTCCAGTGACAGCTTATCTAAACCTTATTTCTCTGGTCTGTAGCACTGGTTTACAATCGTTTGTTTGGTTCTGTATAAACAGAACTCTTTAATTCAAATCTTGTTTTATGAGAAATACCACCATCCAAAATAGATTTTAATGAGGTTTTTAAAAAGGGGAAGTTTAGTTGAGGAAGAGGGAGCTAGACCCATTCCACACAGCCTCTTGAGTGACAGATGGAAAGCCTGTAAGATCCATCAACAGACTGTAAGGTTCCATGAAACACTTTTGGAAAAACAATGGTCTCCAAATCACATCTTGCCTAATGGCTTGTTTTAACTGTATTAGTTAAGTGATGGATCAAATCTTAAATTTCTACATATTCTAAGTATATCACTAGTTTGATTTTTAAGTGCTATTCTCCCAGTAGGTATTCAAAAAATCTTTTCTGAATGAAACTATATGCCATAACATAAGCACTAAATTCTCAAAAATAACAATTATTGCCATGAATTAAAAATGTCTATTACTTATGAACACTATATTCAAAAAAAGAACACCTAGTATCATGTTCCAAATTAGAGTGCATTATGTGATACAAAGAACATGAATTTGGAAGCCAGATTCACTTTCATGAGCTATGTAAACCTGCCTTGAATTTTATTTTCTTCCCCTGGAAAAAAGGGGACAGCAATAACATTTCATTTCAGGTTCTTTGCTGCAACTGAGTTAAGCAGAAAGGTACTTTGTTCAAAGGGTACTGGGGAGCTCAGAATGGTTGGGAACACAGAAAACACAGAATTAGCAAGATGGAGGTGAAGGATGGAGAAAAACACCTGGCTGTTGTATGAGGGAGGATCTGTTGGGAGAAGGAGGGGGTGGGAAGAAAGAACACAAGCAAGTGAGTGAGAGCTTACTTGGCCCTTTCTGTCACCAGGCTGCACATGTGCTACTGATTTTTAGAATCTAGACCATATGGTTCGTGTCCGAGACTAGAGCGGTGCCGGATGAGCAAATCACTATTGGATCTGGTAATTCCAGCCGCCATACTGGAGAGTAGTCTTGGCTCTCCACCAAGACTCAAAGGACAGAACATTCCTTATACATAAAAAAGAATGCAGACACTGGGGGACCAAAACAACTACCTACTACCTATCTTATACGAATTTTTATAAGTCAAGTGAGAATATATGTAAAAATGCTTTGTGAACTGTAAAGTTCTAAATAAATTATGATCCTTGGTAGATGGCGCCTCTGTATTTGAGAAGGTGAAATCTGAAATGGCTTGGAAGGACTAACGCCAGTCGAGGGAACCAGAAAACCTGCTCTTTTTTCTCATCTCTCATGGAAAACATATACTGACCCTGCTGAACTCTATTTAAACTTTGCTGAGTTTATAGCCCAAGGCAAAAATAGCCAGGGTTTCTTTGGGGGACAAAGTTGTTCTCTGCTCTCCTGCCCAAATTATGTACCAAGCTCCTCAAGGCTATAGAACTGCTCACAGGAAAACCACATAAGCAGCTCATGTACATTGGATGACATACCCGTGACTTTTCAAGTATAAACAACATGTACTGTTGGTCGCTGTATCAGCACAGTTATGCTTTGATATGCCTCAAAACACCCTCTTAGTTTAGAAAAGGATCATTCAATTTTATTAAACAACTTATCTAACAGTGACTCGGGCCTCCCTCCCCCATTCACATTGTCCTGGTTTACTCCAAATACACGTGTGGGAAATCTATGTGTATTATATTCATATAGATTTCAGAAACCTATACATCTTATTAAAAAACACGTGAATTTAAGACGAGTACCACTGTTTAACAAAGTTGACTTTCTGAGCATAAGAGAAAACAACATCTCCCTGACAAGAGACAAGGAAAAAACGTAACAGATATGAAGTTGTTGTGTGCATTTTGTTTCAACCAAGATGAATTAAACGGAGTTAGTATACCTTAGAGTTGATATAAGTTTTACAATGTGGATTTTAACAGAAGCTCATAGAAACACTGTGAGAAAACTGGATGATGGTAAATGGAATCAATTGATATAAAAATAGTACGTATGATGATAAAATCTGGAAGAAAGAATATCCGTAGAATTTGCAGTGGCATACCTGAATAACTGCTCATATTTGCATTTGAGCTACAAAGATTTCAACAAATACGAATGAACACTCCTACAAGTACACCATCAAAATAGGTCTTGTTCCCATACTTCCATGTTGTAGAATGTGGTTCCACCATTATAACGCCACTAGTATTACTCCCTGCAGAGGCTGAACAATTTGACACAAATTCAACCTATCGAAAATTAAGCCACAGTTGCTATGACATCTCTCTATTGGGGAAAACTATAGTCACAATAACTGGGGCCTCTACTGTCCCATAAATGGTAATGCTTCAAACTGTGGATGATGAGGCAAATGCAGGGTTGTTAATGGAGTGGCTTCTGAGATGTGGGGACCCTTTGGGGACCCCTTTTGCCTCCATCTGAATTAAATTTCAACCAAATCAAGTCCTCTAATTCTTTGATCTTTTTCATTCAAACCCCAGCTCTTTCTCAGATGCTCCGTTACCCAGCCTCCCACAATACTTCTTATGTGTTGTGTGAGATGGGCGGATAAGAGAGAGAAGAAAACAAGTGTTTTTGTTTCAAATATTTCTCTCTCCTCTGAAAAGCATTAAAGGGATCTGTCATTCATTTAGGAAGGAAATAAATTCTATGAAAGAGTCAGATAGCCAATAAAATTAACAACACAAGTCACAGTTAAAGCTGCTGAACCATTCAAGTTCTAGTCAGATCACCCAGTACAAACTATATACACTGGTGCCAAGACCAGGTGATTACCGGCGACAAATGTGTTCTTCTTTCTCTACACGATGGCAACAAAATACTAGAGCCTATGGGAAGATCAAGGTATCAGGACAGTGGAAAGAGAGAGAGGTTTGTGATACAGGGGTGGGGGGGGGGGGGCTGCTGGAGGGTTGTGGAGAAAATAAGAGTCTATATTTGGCAATCCAGACAGGTGTCGGAGGGGGTGTGATCCAGTGAGAATGAATCTCAGAAAGGGAAAACCAACCAAGAGCAAAAAGGTCATACAAAATCTGTAGTAGTCAGCTACTCTCAGCCCAGGATGTCACCACAGGTATTTTATCTGCAATTCATGCAAATTCAAATGCATTTACTAGCATACGTAAATTATATGCAGATGGTGTAAGGATCTCTAAAATAGGAAGAGGTAAACTCTTCTAGCAAAGGTCAGTCTTTTCTAAAATTCATGAGATGGCAGCTTGTGATGAGAACATGAGGCAGAGAAAGCAGGGATTCAGGGAAATCTGCTGGAAAATCACCAGTAGTCAACTGCTCCCAATTCCTTCAAGTTATTTTAGGTGTTCTATAGGCAAGATAATTCACCACCATTTCCCAAAGCAGGACACATCTTCAAGACTCTACACCCGTCTGAGGGCAGGAAAAGGTTTCTGATTCCCACAGGCTCTCCTTGGTCTCAGTTTCTTCCTCCTATAGAGATTCTTCCTTTCCCAGACCACATTTCCAGAGCACTCTCAAGGGCTGTCATGTAAGTGTAAAAACATTGGGACAGTGTCTCTTAGGTTATGTGATTCCAACTTCAAACAGTCCATATCTCCATAGAGAGACAATTAACTACCTGCCATCTGAGGATCAGACGAAAACTTTATCTTATTACTCTTTATCACCCTTAATAAGATTAACAACATCCATACCTGTGGCAATTTTACAGAGTTTACCAAAACACTTATCTACATTAACATGATGACCAGCTGATACTCATTCAAATTTTTTTAAAGCTGTTAATATATACTAGTAGAATTGTTTAAGAACAGAGACCCAAGCTCCAGTTTCCACATGGCACCCTCTGATCAGACCATACCTGAAGTCTTCCTAATTTTTTTTTTTTTTTTAACACTATAAAGCTTTCTGGGCCATGTGCCTGCCTTTGAGTCTCTTAAAGTGACAGTAGCTGACTCCCTTGCTATAGCAAGCTCCGAATAATTAGCCCAGAGTGTCATTTGGGTGGTCTTCATTGATTTCCATAGAACAAATACCACTGTGAAGTCAGATCTGTACAATTATTTTCTGTAATAAAGGATTTTTGTTACTTGGCCAAAGTTACGTGTACATAAGGTGTTGACAACCTTTGTGGACCAATCCCCTCTCTCTGGAGAAACAGGGCCCTGAGCACCAGCACTTGGTAAAGCCAGGCTGCTGGGTATTTACTGAACACTGCAGTAAGGCATTCTGGTAAACGTAGTTCTTCCCAGGTAGTAAACTTACTGAAGCATGTGCTCAACACAGGAATTAATTTCTCATCTACTTGACCACAGGTTAACTAACTATGCAGGTGAACAGATGGCGTGGGAACAAATGAGCTCAAATTGTGCGTCTGCCATGTGGTGACATTAGCCACGTTACTTCACCCCTCCAGACTCTCTCTCCAATTGTGGGTTGTTGTGAGTGGTAAATGAGACAACACACTGACGTGCTCACTGTATTAGCAGCTGCTTACACTGCATTCAAATGCAGCCAAGTAGCAACCCCACAGACTTATGGATTTTTTGGTTGTTTTAAGTCAAACAGGGTCATCGAGATACTGATGTGGCAGGAGGAGACATTGATAAGAATGCTTCTCCAAGGCCACAGATATAACGAACAGCAAGGCTGGGACTGGTACCCAGGTCTCACCCAAAATCAGGACATTTTTTTCCTCTATCACCTTGCCTTCTTTGGTGACCTATTTTATGAGATAAGAACTAAGCAAATATGTCCTGATCTAAGACATATTTTCTACCTTTCCATCTTTTATTAAGGATTATAATTGAAATGCACAGCTACCACAGATGTTACACACACACATACTTAAGTACACTGGAACAACAGACTTCTACTGTAATTAACTGTACTGCTAAAACATAAAAATTATAACATCTCCTTTAGCTTGTAAAAACAAAATTCTAACTTCAGTCCTTTATCTTAGAGGGCATTTGATTTGAATAGGAAGGCAACCAATATCTAAATAATACCTTAATACTGAAATGAACCATCAACCAGTTTGCAGTTTGATTATATTTTCAGCATGTTCTTCTTCTGGTATCTATACAGCAAGTGAGATAAACAAAACAAGGGTTCTTTTCTCCTCAGTCTGCCTTCCTGTTCAGTCTGTGGACACTGGCTGATCACAATTGAAAAGTCCTGGATGCCTTCTCTACTGCTCTGTAATAATACAAATAACACACTGGTAGCATTGACCTCTCAAGGTCTTCGTGCTCTCGATTTTACATATTTCTGGATATAAGGAAACATGAGAAAATAGAAGGATCCAAGGTGGAGGTTAGAGGAGAAGATGAAAAGAGAAAGATAAATAAATATACCTGTCTGGAACCCTGCTCAAATGCTTAATCCATATTTAAAAAGGATACTTATCTCTTTCCCTTACTGCAATTTCCATCTGCTTTAGAGACCTCAGGAATTTGTGAGTTTGTTTTTTAAATAAGAAATTTAAATTGAAGCAACGACCAATTATTCATGTCAATAGTGCAGTGGGTTAGCACAAATTAAACCCAAACCTTACTGTAACCTATAGCATCAGACCCTTTATCAAAACTGGTACTCTGAGCCCCAAGAGATTATGTCCCCAAATCCTTGAGGAGAACACATTGAAACTGGCAAAGGAAACAACAAAGGGCCTGAAGGCTGCATTATCATGATTATGAGCCCTGGAATAATTAATACAGTATTTTATAAAAATAAATACTTACACTTCAGGTGTCAGGTATATAGGAATTTGAGGTTAGATAACCATTTTCTGTATTTACTCAGCTCTCATTAAAGAATAAATAAACAGCCATTAAGACAACTCCTACGGACATAGTTATTTTCTTTCTTAGATGTGTCTGCGCTCTTTTATACTGGGTATAAAAACTTATTCCAGAGACTTATATCTGAGTATTAAAAAATGTATTCAAGGAACTTACATAGAGAAGCAGACAGGATTTGGGGACCCCTGCAGGACTTGCAGGATTCCCCAAAAGGTGCCACACTTGTTCAACCTTCCACCATCTGCACCTGCATAATTCCTTCTTTCTCTGCCACTCATGTCACTTCCCCTGTGAAGCCTTCTCTCCCGAGTTGGATGTCCTCCAGTGAGTTTCCACAGCATCTGCGAACTTACATCTTTTATAAAAACCTTCGCTATTGTAAATGGGGTCACGTGTACCAAGATAGGGAATAGAGAGGCAAGGAAAGATGCTGAGAAGATGTTTTCCAGTTTAGTATGGGTTATGAAATGTCTGTTCAGTCATACAAAAGTTACAAGAGTACCTACCTTGACTGGCTTGTCTAGATGAATTAGCGAAATGTGTCCCAAAGTAGTAACTATTAAATGGTGTTATATATAATGGATCTTGTGCTGGATAGCTTTATTTTTTTACCCTCTACCCTGCTCTGTACCCCAGAAAGCTGACCTCTGAGGACTGCATTAAGGGACTCCCTTGCCCTCTGGCTTCCCATTGGGTTTGGCCAATGGAACACTCATGCAGGACATCAGTGGGATGCAGAAGGGTAAAGAAAAGGTATTTATTCTCTGTTCCCTCCTTGCTGAGCCACTGGGGGTTAGCTGCATCCAACTCGGATGCAGGAGGTGAGAGAAGGCTTCACAGGGGAAGTGACACGAGTGGCAGAGAAAGAAGGAATTATGCATGTGCAGATGGTGGAAGGTTGAACAAGTGTGGCACCCTTGGGGAACCCCGCAAATCCTGCAGGGTAGATAAATAAAGTGGGGGGAAGGCGTGGACAGAGAGTAGAGCAGACTTGAGGGAAGAGTGGGGTCATGAAGGGTTCTGCATTTTAACAAAATTTCAAGATATTACAAAATTTTAATATTCTTATTTTGGTTCTAAAATATCACTTGGGCAGCAGGATGGGGTTGAGACTGGCGACAGGGAAACCATCTAGGAGATTTTCTAAGGATGCAGGTGAGAGAAGGGGATTAGACTAACAGAAGGCTAGTGTGGATGGATGGAATGGGGGTGTCTTTGGAGAACTATTAAAGAGAAGGATTTAAATGGTGAGGATGGTCAGGACTTGTGACTACCAGCTGGTGAGGGAAGGGACGGGATGGCTGGCTTCTGGTCCGAAAGAAGCCACTTCCTATTGTTACTCAACTTGCTATGAGGCCCCAGACCGAGACCACTTCCCAGAACCTAGAAGATGGTCCAAAATGTTACTTACTTCAGTATATTACATTATGAATCTACGGGATAGAAACAAATTTTCTACAATATTTGTTGCAGGTTCTTTCATGGACATAAAACCTATAGCTGTATATGAAAAGGATCAGATATTTTCCACAACTGTCTCTTTTGTACACATTTGGCCTCTGGTACATACATTTGTAGTCAGCATTATATAAATTCACACGCTAATCATTGATCAAGTAATTACTATATAGTACACTGTAGTGTTATTTTGCGAAAGGATTAGGGGAAAAATTTCAAAAATATATGGAAAAAACAAATCAGCCTCTGATAATGGCCTCACTTCTTTTTGGTAGGTTTTGTCTGAGCTACCTAGCTATAGGATAGTTTTATCTGAACATGTTTGGCTAAATCCTGGGTATGAATAAATAATGCTTCTATCTGTTAAGGTGGTAGATTTAAAGTGTGGTTTTCTCTCTAGTATTGAGTTAAAATAGTTCCTGTATAGGTAGACAACACTGCCTATATTTATCGGCTTTGCTTTGCAACGCTATCTCCCGACAACCGTCCTCATCCGCAGGGATGAGAAAGAAAAGGCCACACAACATGGACATTCTAAAAACCAGAAATGATGTGTGAAAAGGACACTAAAGATGAGCAGAAGTGTACTTCCATCCACCCTGGTTAAATCTTCAGGGAAACAGAGATAAGCAACAAAAATGAAAAATCCATTCCTTTTGGAAATGAGTCTTTAACCTATAGGTTGGTTAGTTTTGAAAGGGAATTAGATTCTGGGCCCACATATCACACATTCAAGATACGCAGTGTGGTCTCATCTCCCACTAAATATGTTGCTATGACTCAAGCACAGGGAATATTTAAAAAGAAGCAACCTAGGGAAGGAAAAATCTAACTCAGACATCAATAATTCATTTATCAGAAATGGGAGTAGTAGTATGAAATGCCAGGAGACTTTCATTTATAGGGAGGCGTTTTCTATTTTAAGCCTAGAATAATGCAGTCAGTTTTATTCTACCAGTTAATACGAATGGAGGCAAAGCGGAATGGGAGAACAGGTTTTATGGTCTCCCCTAATAATGCTATTTCTTTAGCATCTGTTATTTGGGTTTGACACTCCACCATCTGGGGACTTGAAAAAGCAATAAGAAAAGGATTTTTATAACTTTTTTACTTCAGAGGTGATTTTCTTCACCCCAAAGCTTTAGTGCTAGAAATGTAATCAGGTAAATCTGAGAGATATGATCCGCATAAAGTTTTGAGGGTGCATTGTCTCTTAGTATAGTCATCCCTCAGTATCCATGGGACATTGGTTCCAGGCCCCCCCTGCAGATACCAAACTCCGTGGAAGCTCAAGTTCCTTATACAAAATGACACGGTTCAGTTAACCCTCCATATCCTCAGGTTCCACACCTACAGTTAGGAAGAGCCAACTATAGGACCCAAAACCCTTCAGGTTACAGCTTCTTCCTATGTCATCTCCTAATTCAACCTATTAGTTAGTAGCCTATATTATTGCATCATTGTATCCCCCAAGCATTTAGCACAGAGCCATTCACAAAAGTAGCGTCTTAATGAGTACCTGCTGAATGAATGAACAAACGCACCTAGGTGTAAATAATTCCAATATGCTCTGAAGCCTACTGGTCAGACTGTACAATGAGGAGGCACTTGCACAGCATATGCCTCAACTTTTTCATTCAGGCAATGTTTAGAAATTCCTCCCCCTCACTAACTCACTTCAGATTCAAGGACTCATGGTCCACTAAAGGGAGATGGAGTATTGGAATTAAAGAAAAGCAGATTTACTGTAGACCAAATGAGCCACAGTTCCCAGCCCCTGAAGAAGCAGAAAACATATCTAAACCTCTGACCTTGGAAATAAACAAAGACTTCCAAGTCTTAATTGAAATGCGAAATGTTCATATGCACATATATTTTGAGATAATTGTAAGTTTTAACTGATTATTTATTGAGAACTGGATATAGGAATTGAACACATAATTATAATAACAGCTATAATTACCTAGTGCCTATTAGATAGTCAGCCCTATGCTTGGTGTTTTACATGTTTTATTGCTAATCTTTGGAAGTATTATTATGCCCATTTTAGATATTTTTTAAAATACTAAAGCTCAGAATAGTTAGGCCTAAAGACCATAAAGCTATTAAGGTGAACCAAGGATAAAAGTCAACTCTCTTAAACTACAAACCACTCTTTATTTCCTGATGCCAAATGACTTCTATTGAAACAGAATTATCTATCTGTGGATCCACACTTAAAGACAGATCCATCAATCATATTTATAATTATGGTCTAATGAGCAGAGAGGATACTTTAACACTAAATGTCTGAATACATGCTTGTGGTTGGCCAAGAAAAAATTGGGCAGCAGTACTGATAGGAGATAAAGGGACATCTGATGCCCCAGGTGACTGCTGATTTTCATAAAACAGAGGTAGGCGTGGTGGTGTTGCCCCTCTGAAAATGCCCTATTTCACTGTCAAGGCTACAAACCTAAGCACACATCCAGAACAATGCCTGTGTCCTCCAACACTCAAACCCACACTGCACTCAATGAACCATGAACAGTACTTAGAATGAGTCAAAGCAGGACACACTAGAATACCCCAGAGGAAGCGGGATGGTAGTGACTCTTCCTGGACAAAGGTCTTGGGGAGCTGCCAAGTTGGAAAGGAATCCTCAACAAAGGATACAGTTTTTAAAAGGCAGCCTGTAAAAAGCCATCACTCAGAGAATTGTCTTCACACACAGCCTTTGCAGTTAGTACTGTCAGTCACAGGACAGACACGCCCTTGGAGAAGAGCCACCATTACCACTGAGTTTTGATGCAAAAGTCACCACATGTAGATTCAGACAGAACTGGCTACAGGGCACAATGCATTTTCAGTTTCCACCTACAGCCTCTCTTGTCCCTTCACACCCTGTACAAGGATACTGTGGGTGTTAACTTGATCTCGACTTTCCTCTAGCTTTCCTGTTTATCTTTTCTCTATACACCAAATGTTTTTTTTTTTTTTTTTTTTACACCAAATGTTGATGGGATAACTTTAGCCAAAAGATACGGTACAATCAGTTCTACTACCACGTTTGCCTTGAAAACACAAATTTCTTCCAATAACATTGATATATTAGAGAGTGATTTGAGTACAATGTGAAATTTGCATGCACCATTTTGTCCCAGAAACTCTAGGTGACTGTAGAAAACATACCTAGTTGCACTGAGCGCTGTAGGAATGCACGAAACACACAGAGCTGCACACCTTAGGAGCACAATGGTCCACATGTGTCTACATCTGGTGCTGTCACTTCCTCTTTGAACTCAGATAACCCTCCTTCCACTTCAGAATAACTTGCAAGCTGCCATGCTTCCAAAAACCATCCTGGAGGGTATCCTCCACTCTGCTTATTTTCCCCCTTCCTCCCAGCCTATTTTGTTATTTTCCTCTCTATTCTCTGTTCTTCTTCAAAGTTTTCATCTTTATCTCTTTTTTCTTCCTCTTTTTTTCTTGCACACAGAGTGGCAGGCATGTGAGTAGAAGTAGATGCAATGGGTACACACTTCCATAAGCAAATTTCAGGTCTTATTCAAGATGAAATGCCAGGAGGGGCAGTACAGGTGTCGGGGAGTGGGAGGTATAAACTACTGGGTGTAAGATAGGCTACAAGGATGTATTGTACAACACAGGGAATAGAGCCAATATTTTGTAAAAACTGTAAATGGAGTGTAAACTTTATAAATTGTATAAAAAATTTAAAAAGAACAGTGCAGCTTAAGAAGTCAGTGTCACAAGAGAATTGTATTATAAACATACTAGTTAGAATTTAATTTCATAATGATAAGACACAGATTAAGTATAAAATTGATGGAAACGGACTTTGAACCCAGCCTAGCTATGAATCATATCCTTACTATTTTGAAGTATCAGACTGGCATGCAGTCTCGAGCCTTCTTTATGACAGGATGTCAAAGGTCAGCTCAGCACTCTGTATTCTCCAAATATTCTGGTCAATAATTCAGCCTTTCTTCCTCTCAAATTTACTGTTACTGAAACCAATTATCTCTAGTTACAACTCATTTAAATGAAAGATACTTGGATCATGTTCCTTTTCATCACCATAAGGGCTCTGGCCTTGTGTATAATATGCAGAGCAAGAGTCTGTAAACAAACCACTTGAGTTTGATTCTTTGCTTCCTAACTTCTTCATCACTTATTACCTGTTTAACCCTTATCCACTTGACCTGTCTGAGCCTTGTTTTTTCCTTCACATCTAAGGGCTGAATTTAAAATTAGATAATTTAACAAAGGACTTTTTTAAATTTAAAAAATTTTAAAAAACGATTAAGTGCCACATTTATTATAGTTTTATAAATTTCTTAACCACTTAACATGAATAAAGTGTTAACATGAATAATTTTTAATAGGTCCCTATCATTTTTCTGTGTGTCATTGATGAAGCTTCTAAGCTTTTCCTAGTACTCCATGGTTTTAGACTTTGCAGAGTGCGAGTATTTTTAGGAGTATATGTGTCACACTAGAGCAGAATGGACTGGAGAGTGAAATTTATCGGTGACCTTTTAAGCATGGAAGCTTGGAGTTTCTTCTTCAGTGTTTCATGCTAGTTTGCAAATTAGGTTAAATAAATTAGCTCACATTGTCTCAAATTGTAACCCTTTGTGTGAGATTGACCATAACTTTAAACAGTGTAATCTAGGCAGTAATGACCAGGCTTGAAAGAAAAGGATCCAGTTTACTTTAGGGCCCTTTCTCTTTTTGTTTGGAAAGTTCTGGAAAATTCTATCTACATCAATTTGTATGTTAATGCTTTCACCACTGAATTTGATTTATAATATTGACTCGTTAATATTAAAAAACAGCATTTTTCACAGTAACTTTTTTGAGGCTTCTTTGTAAATGGTAAGAAGAGGAAAAAAAAAAAGAAAAACCCATGTACAGTCACAATTATCTAGGCCGCATTGGTTTTATCTAAACTTATTGACTTACTTAAATAATACCAGCTGAGAAACTTTTCCCTACAGAAAAATGCAGGCTAGAAATAGTACATAATAAATGGGTAAAACACCTCTCTTTATAACTTCTGTGATTCCAAACAAAAACATGTAAATAAAAATTCAAATGATAGTATCTAAATCACAGCATTATCCTGGAGAAACTGTGCAGTAAAAGCAAAAAAGTTAATGTGATCTAGAGATTAGAAACACCTACTAATCTTTTAAAAATACCTGGATCATCCTAAGCAAGAAATGGATGTGTATTTCATTTGCTTTCAAGAAAACTACTGTACTAACTGGAAAGTGTAAACGTGGTTCCATGGGTTTCTAAGGATCTTGCCTGTGAGGATAAGAAAGGTAATGTGTTCCATACGTGGCAAACCATAGAGGTATTTCAGGTATATCAGTAAAAAACACAATCGCTACAAAGTAGAGGAGAAAAAGAAGCAAATCAGAAAGCGCTGGCAGAGACCTCAAGCACAGCATTCAATCAAATGCGTTGAACTTAACAGAATAAAGTAACCCTCTCGGGGGGCACTTTGTTTTGCCTCTCCCTTTAGCACCCCTATCCCTAAACAAATGGGTCACAGGCCAATGAACACCTGAGGAACGATATTCCCCAACCGCACCCTCAAGTCATTCCCCAGAGTTTCTCTCTGCAACCATTCTTACTATGTGGACCACGCCTTTTTATATCCAGAAGCTTTAGCCGAAAGACACTTGTTTACCTTGGAGCAAATTAGGGATCATTTGTTACCAAAGATTTTCAAAAAAACACTTCCCTCCGCAAGAGCAGAAAACAAAGCTCCCTGCCAGCCACATGCCAGGTACTCCCACTTGGGCCTTACTTGTTCTCGTTGCTCGCGTCATAACGAGGCATGGGGTCTAAGTCGTTCCCATTCACGTCACAACTCGCCAGAGCATCCTATGGTCACAGAGGAGAGAGAGAAAGGAGACCAGACGTTCATTAATTAGCCATGCCCCTGAAGGCTCATGCCTCCTTAAACACATTTCTGCAAGAGAGTAATTAGAGTAAATAATACACTCATGGTCCGGTGGTGTCAGGATGCCTTGTTCTGTAATAATCAGTGTCATATCTTTCCCCATGAAGGTGAAGAAATACTCTCTGCAGACCAAAGACGTGTCCAGTCCGCTCTTGCCAGCACTTTTCCCTCATACCTAGCACTGACCCCTCACCCCAGTGCTTTGAAGATGTCCTCGACAACCACCTTCTCTGCGAAGTACTGCTAGAACACCTAGAAGACAGTGATTTATTCTTCGCCGACTCGCTCTGTATTCCTTACTTCATTTCTTGAGTGTGCAAATTCCTTATCACAATTCAAAGATTTTTGGAGACAGAAATCATTCATAAATAATTGGCAAGCCAATTAAAAATCATTATTAGAAATCTATTATATCAGGTATCTTGGGACCTCTATTAGGCAATATTTGTCTGGTTTCAGATGTTTTAACTACTGTAAAAGGGTCTACAATTCAAGACTTCGTACTAACACCAAAAGGTCTTTTGCCCCAACCAAAATAATGATCAAAATTTTGTTATATGTCAAAGTTCCAAAATGAAGCAGAAGTTTCTTTGAAACCAAAGCTGAATTTATTTGTTTGCTTTTTTAAATGATTGTGAAAAATCTTCAAATTACTAAAAAAAAAAAAAAAAAAATTAATGGATTGCTCCATCATCCAAATTTATATCACCATAGATAGAACTAATTTAGGATGTTTTGAATTTTCTGATGCTTTATGATGATTTATTTCTGTTATCAGTTTTAGTGAAAGTAAATGCTATCTTTGTTTTCTGTCTTTATCAAAGGCTCTTGTTTCTGAAAATAACTTAAAGTACATGGAGTCTGAATTTTTTGGGGGGAGTAAGCAAAATACACATGACATATAAAGGTGATAAGTCTCTGCTTCCCGTACAAAGGAACACACAAAGCAGCCCACCTCAGCAGTCATTAGAGCATGAAGGACAATACTGTGCAATTTCACTTATAAGGAAACAGAAGCCCGAGACAGGTTACGTGACTTGGCCAAAGGCATGAAACGAATTGCCTATGGAATTAAGACTGGAACCCAGCCACCCCATCCAATGTGCTTTTCTCTACTCTTCACCAGCTGTAACATTAGGAGAATCAAAAGGGCACCAGTACTGCTAATTGCACAGGTGAATTGTGGAGAATTTTCTTTCCAGGGAGAAAAAGTGAAAGAGGTAAAGAATGCAATCACATTTAGGTTAAGGCTCTTTGTGTTTAATCAAATGCATTTCTATGCAGTGGGGAGTAGGAACACCTTGCAAAAACTGCACTGCATACGATAAGAAAGACTTCTTTGCTAGGCAGTGGACAGGCACAGTTCTGTTCTTTATATGACCTGGGCTAACTCACTTTAGTCTTCAGGCCTCAGTGGCTACCCTATCAAATGAGGAGGCTGAACTGAAGTTCCTTTTTAGCTCTAAAATTCCATTCTGTGAAGAGACACAAGTTTATCTGAGTGTGCTTGGAGGCAGGGTAAGGACAGCCAATCAAGTGTCTCGTACAAATGAGAACTAAATGAACTTGCAGTTCCTTCTCTCTCTCTCTCTCTCTCTCTCTCTCTGTTTTTCAACCTTAGGGAAAATCATCTAATTTAGGAGAAACTGTTTCAACATTTCATTGTAAAAATTGATTTGTGAAGTTTCTTAGCTGAATTTTCGAAACAAAAAGGGCAACAGGGTAGAATACTGAGAGGCAAAGCAGTTCAAGTTGATAAAAGTATAAGGTGATATTGGGTGGTCCTGAGTGAAGGAAGGTCTTCGTAGGTCAGAAATACGGGTGGCTGTGTGAGCCAGTGGTAGTTTCTGATGTGTCAAGGAAGTGACTTGGAAGTATTTTATTTGCAAAGATAAAAAGAGAATCTTTTCAGGTTTGAGTGACAAAAGGAAAACTAATTGAGAGAACAAGTGTCATGCAATAAGTGAGACTGAGCAAATGAAAAATAAACATTGGAGAGCATATATGGCAATCGCTACCTAAATGGTTTCATGAGAAGATGAAGCGGCAGATGAGAAAGAAGCCAGAGGAGAGATGGTCAGAGAGACAGATACAGGGAGTCATTCCCACAGTGCAGGGAAACCATGTCTTCCCATGCTGAAGAGAGAGAGAGAGAGAGAGAGGGCGACAGAGAGAGAGAGGCGGGGAAATAGCAAATTTCAAGAGGACAGTATGTCCGCCTTAAGGAAAAGGCCATGTCCATTCTGAGTTGAGTCCAGGACAATGGGCCACTGCCGTGTCCACCAGTTACCGAGGAGCAAAGAGGAGAGAAAGGCAGCAGGCCTGCGAGGATGGTGGGTCCTTCGTGTTAATGTGCAACGGGAAGCTATGGGCCGGGCCCCTCTCAGAACTCTCCACAAGCTCAGGGCACCGTGAGATGGGCTGGGCTTGCTGACACTGCCCCCTTAATGGTGATGAATATAGAACAGAGAAGAGAAAAATCTGAGGAGATGTGGTCCTCCAGTTATAGCCCAGGGTTTTCTGTGGGGACCTTCCGTAAACACGAAGCAAAGCTTCCCACCCTGGCCCCTGACTTTCCTCCTCAAGGATCAATACGAGTCCTGACTTCATCATGATTTACAGCTGCTTGTATTTTCAAGGCTGTGAGAGGAAACTTGCAAGCTGAGAGAAAATCACCAACTTTGAAATTTTTTTCAATAACAACATGAAATACAATATAGGAAAACTCATACAACCAAAGTTTTGGGATTGAAAGGAGTTATGAAGGGACAGAGAGGGACATAGGTAAAAGTGACTGAAGTCCTAGTGGGTATGCAGTGATACCAGTGTTCTAGTGGAAGCAGTCGTCAACAGAAAAGAGCTTAGAAGGCACTGGTGTTGAGTGGGATCCACCAGGAGTCTCTGCTGAGTCCTGACAGGAATCAGAGAGCTGCATCTGCAGATAAGAGGGAGTCACTGCAGGCTCTTAGGTAACAAAAGAGATATTTTAGGGAGAACACCAAGGTGTCATGAGAAACAAATTTGAGCCGAGAATGGCATATTGGGAGATAATTATGGCATTTTTAACCAAACTTAGGAAGGAGAAGCTGATGGAAAAGGAGGCGTTTGGAGAGTAGAAGAGAGAGGGGTCATTGACCTACTTCCAGGCAGGAAATATCATGGTGGTAAAGGGGACCCCAGGGACAGAAACCGACCCCAGTGTCCAGTGGGCACCGGGTATCAAGACTGTGGTTTTCAATGAAAGTACTGAGTCTCAGCCCTTTCACTTGCATCTGTGACCTTGGGCTCACCTTATGTTCTGAGTCCTGGAATCTCAGTCCTTTCTTAAGCAAGGGAATTGACTGATTCCTAAGGACTACTGGGAGGCCGTTCATTACTGTCCTTTAAAAAGGGAGAGGCAGAGAGAGAACGAGACTCGCGGAATAACTTGAGAAGAGTTCTAAGCACGCTTTCTCCATAAAGGAAACAAGGAGTGCTATCTGGCTGCATGGATGAACTGCTGAGAAGAGTGGATGTTGTCAGTAGCACGTGGGATTGGTGCTGGGGTTTCTGCTACCTTATCACCTGCATTTTGTCATCAGAACATCAAAGGCACACAGAAGTGGATAGCGGGATAGCCTTATCTCCTGCTTCCTGCCCTCCAAGAGTGCATGCTTTATAAGACGGGAGCAACACGCAGAGCCTATTGTACCCGCTGGCTGCATTTTTCAGTGGTTTCCCCCCTTTTGGAGCATCCTAACATGAGTTCCATTGTTTCCCAGGAGGGAAGCTGCTCTGACCACAGCAAATACTCACGTAGTTCTGCATCAGGTCTGGATGGGTCCTCTCAATGCCATCATCCAGGATGGTGACCACGATGTTCTTGCCCGTGTAGCCTCTCTTCCAGGCTCCTTCGATATTCATGTCTGACTGGCAGGGATGTGTGTTGTCACTGCAGTGCTAAAGGTGTAAGAGGGAGAACTGGACGTTGCAGATTACCAAATAGTGAGGAGGCTGGAAAATCACCTACTACTTAAGACAATGCGTTAAATTAACAGGAATTTGCTGGATCGTCTGTTCAAGTAGAAGCGCAGATCTCCAACATGACAACAGGGGAAGGGAGGAAGGATAGATGTGGGGAAGGAAAGCAAGACAGAAATCTCTCCTGCCAGTTCTGCCCTGTTCTAATACCTTCGGAAAAACATGATAAATAAAGTATATCTCAACAGCAGAATAATGGGTGCACCATTTTATTGTTAGCATGTATTAATGACACATAAAAAGGGATTGTAGCATTTCATTTATAAACCCAAACTAGATAACTGAAGAACATATACATTATAATTTCTTAAACAGGCAACTAGAAAAGCCTGGCTGCAAAAAAACCCCGGCAGCTTCTGTACGGTGCCAGCCAGAGGTGTGCCACTGCTGTGAGAAACCCATTAATGAGAAAAAATAACAGTTTCTTCAAACTTCTTTCAGCAAATTAACAATGAGTGTTGTCTCATAATTTGTAGGGAGCCAACAGACTCGTTCAGTGCTACTTTGAGAAGGGAGAGAAGAAGAGTGCAGAGTCCAGACAGGGGACAGGCACAGGAAAATGTGCGTGAGGGCTTCAAATGGCAGGCTGAAGAGGCATCGAATCTTAGCTCATTAGGTGTAGTGATTTCATTCCACAATGGCTACAACATACAAACACATCAAGAAATAAATTAAACCAGCAGTTCTTCCCGATATAATTGACTAGCATTCATCCAACCCACACAATTACTCCTTCAAGGTCCATCTCTATGAAATATCCCTCTGAGTGGCGTTTTCCAGGTTCTTAAGGCTCAGCAGAGGAACAAAGGAAAAGGGATGTGCCGTAGCCTACTGCCATGGCAACGCGAGCCCAGGTCCTCAACATTCACTATCTTCCTCCTGCTTTGTAACAGTTCAGCACTTCAAGAGGCGAAGAGAACATGAGCTCTGTATGCTCTAAGCATAATGGAGACCCCACTGCCACTGATTCATCTAACACATACTTTATTGAGCACTTACTACGTGCTGGGGTATGGCAGTGAACATGGAAGATGAGGTCCCTGTCCTCATGACCTCTCTAAAGGGGAAACACAGATGATAAAGAAAACAAGGAAGACCATTCAGAACACTCCTTATGTTTTAAAGGAATTGAAGAGGGTAATATGGCGGTCAATGCTGAGCAGTCTGAGTACACACTTCTCTGGGGGGGGATGGTCAGAAAAGACCCCAGTTGCTGAGAAAGTGAAATGTGAGTTGAGATATGACTGATGAGAAAGAGCTGGCTTGCCCAAGAGCTTAGACCTTGTCGTGGTAGAGGACACAGCAAATGCAATGGCCATAAGGTGAGAAACAGATTAGTGCATTGAAGAAAGAGAAAGAAGATGAGGTCTAGCTGAAGCTTAGTGGATGAGCAGGAAAATGGCATAAAAGGTAGCAGATCAGAATGGGCAGCAGAGGTCAGGTCATCCCAGGCTTTGTAGCCATGACTTGACTTTTATTTTAAGTACAACCTAAATGGAAGCTCACCTCTTTCCAAACTTTACCCCTCAAAATCAAATGCTAACTAGTGGCAGATACCTCTAATACCTTTGTCGAACATTATAAACACACTTGAATAGTTTTATGGATTCATTCTGACAAATGGTGTACCCATTTTTCATCACAGATAATATCAATTTCATTGAAAATAGGGGCTTATATATTTTATGAACATTTGTAACTTTCTGTCACTTTCTTGACTTCTTTCTGGCACTTGAGGCCCTGCACCACCATCTATTACTACACTGATCCAATTCCACTCTCCCCTCTCTCCCCAGTTTTTGGAGCACAGCTCAGGACCTACTGCCTCCCACTTGGCTAGCTCTTCCCCTTCCCTGAACTTAGGAATGAAGAGAGACAGACACAGACACACACACACAACACACCACACACAACACACACACACAACACACAACACACACATAAAAAAAACATTCTGTTCTACACAGTCCAACCTCAACTTACTGAATTCTGCTGAACTGTGGTTGAATGTTGAATCTTGTGTGTGAATTTTGGCTCCTTTGTAAGCCTCTAGAAGACTATGCATTAAACCAAGTCTAGTCTAGGATTTCAGTCAATATTGGCTTATCGCTTACACGCCAGAAGTGAGGGCATATTCTCCACTTTATATCCAAGTTCACATCTGCCAAACGCTTGCTCCTCCGACCTCGTCAGAGATATCCAGCCAGCTAATGCTTGATTAACAGATCATGAAAGAAACAGTGTAGATTTACAAAATGCCCATGTTTTTCAGAAGTCTCATTCTAGCCAAGAGTTTGGGCCTCTCCTCACCAAATATTTTAATTTAACACAAAGCAACACTGACAGGTTTCCATTTCATTTTTTTCTTTTTCAAAACCTGCTCTGGCCACCTGTGGTATCGTTTGTGACACAAAGTAGCATTAATGTGGCCAAGAGGTGGGTGGGAGGAAGGAAATGCACAGGAAATGGGTCACCCACACATGGATAACTGTCCTGGAGTGGAGGGATGCTGCCTGAAATTGTAATTATGAAAACTGAAGAAAACCCACCGTGTATGGAAAACATGTGTGTTCAAAGTGGAGCAGTTAGGTTTCTTTCTTCCACCTCTGCTTCTGTTGAATCTGACTTCACCATTAAATATTTTTGAACCACTTTTTTTCTTTTCATCTGCCAACATGGTATTGGTAGAAGGGGAAGGAGGGGAAATATCCAATTGATACTTTCATTTGGATAATCTAATATATCAGGTAGCTAAAATGTCAAAGAAAAAAAAAAAGATGATCAGAGCCAGGGGTGTTTCTGGAAAATGAGTAATAAGATCAGTGGACCCTTAAACGAGGACCCTACATCCTGAACGTGATCTTTAGATTTTTAACACCATTTCAAGTAGTCCAGGCTTCCGAACATGTTTCTCATGTCACTGTTTCATAAGCCCAAGGTATCCAAAGAGCAAAAACTACAGAAAATACTGACGTCACTCAATGCAGCCCAAATGAAAAGGAATTAATCATTTCCTTAACTGCCTGATCAAAATGGTCTTTAAACTGGGCTCTATTTACTTGACAGCAATCTGTGTTACAGCATTACCCAAAGGCAAAAGGAACACATATTAGCCATGATTTCCTCACACTCAGCCTGCCATGTTAAGAGATCTGTGCCAGAGCAGGAATTAAGACTAGTGTCTGGAACTGTGTTACCACATATAGTCCCGAGGCTGGTATTCACAAAAGGGGCCAGTCAGAAATTTCCAGCAGATTTAAAGCTGATGAAAACCACATATGTGCACTGTATATGTAAGACAAATATTTAGAGTACATATATGCACCTTCAGCTCTGAATAATGTCCTGTATTTCAATAATAGGCTATGCACAGATGACAAAGTATTTAGAAAGGACACAAAATAGCAAATATCTACAGAAACAATGGTTACTACCTAGGTCTCTCATTTCCTTATCAATAAAAACTTTTATTCTTTTTCAGGAATGAAATTTTAGAGATTATTCTGTGAGTTCTAGAAAAGGCCTCTTCCATACCACGGTTATGAGCTCTTTTGCTTATAAACCATTCTGGGTGTGTCTACTTCTCTTGTGTCTTTATAAACATATCACAAAGTTTGCTAAATGAAAGAACAGTTTATACCCAAAATAAACACCTTTGTTATGCTCTCACCACCATTTTCCTCAGACTGGGGGGGTGGGTCGGAACCCTCAGTGTCATTATTTTTAAACTTTTCCAGGTTCTTAAGGTCTCCAATGAACTGCCAATTTATATGCTGCCAATAGTCTGCTAACACTGAAAACATCTGTTGTTCATTTCCATTGATAAAGTGGTTCATAAGACTGCGTCTCTGACTCTACAACGTTAATAAGAGAGCAGAATTAAATACACAAAAAATCTGTTTTAAGAAACAGACTCAAAGACATAGAAAACAAACTTATGGTTACTAAAGGGGGGAGGCAGGAGAGGGATAAATTAGGAGCTTGGGATTAACAGATACACACCTCTTTTTCTTTTTTTTGTTTTTTAACATCTTTATTGGAGTATAATTGCTTTACAATGGTGTGTTAGTTGCTGCTGTATAACAAAGTGAATCAGCTATATATACAGCTACATCCCCATATCTCCTCCCTCTTGCGTCTCCCTTCCACCTCCCTATGAGACCCCTCTAGTTGGACACAAAGCACAGAACTGATCTCCCTGTGCTATGCAGCTGCTTCCCACTAGTTATCTATTTTACATTTGGTAGTGTATATATGTCCATGCCACTCTCTCACTTCGTCCCAGCTTACCCTTCCCCCTCCCCGTGTCCTCAAGTGCATTCTCTACGTCTGCGTCTTTATTCCTGTCCTGCCCCTAGGTTCTTCAGAACCATTTTTTGTTTTGTTTTAGATTCCATACATATGTGTTAGCATACGGTATTTCTTTTTCTGACTTACTTCACTCTGTATGACAGTCTCTAGGTCCATCCAACTCACTACAAATAACTCAATTTCATTTCTTTTTATGGCTGAGATATTCCATTGTATATATGTGCCACATCTTCTTTATCCATTCATCTGTCGATGGACACTTAGGTTGCTTCCATGTCCTGGTTATTGTAAATAGAGCTGCAATGTACATTGTGGTACATGACTCTTTCTGAATTATGGTTTTCTCAGGGTATATGCCCAGTAGTGGGATTGCTGGGTTGTATGGTAGTTTTAGTTTTTTAAGGAACCGCCATACTGTTCTCCATAGTGGCTGTATCAATTTACATTCCCACCAACAGTGCAAGAGGGTTCCCTTTTCTCCACACCCTCTCCAGCATTTGTAGATTTTTTGATGATGGCCATTCTGACTGGTGTAAGGTGATACCTCATTGTAGTTTTGATTTGCATTTCTCTAATGATTAGTGATGTTGAGCATCCTTTCATATGTTTGTTGGCAATCTGTATATCTTCTTTGGAGGAATGTCTATTTAGGTATTCTGCCCATTTTTGGATTGGGTTGTTTGGTTTTTTGATATTGAGCTGCATGAGCTGCTTGTATATTTTGGAGATTAGTCCTTTGTCAGTTGCTTCATCTGCAAATATTTTCTCCCGTTCTGAGGGTTGCCTTTTCATATTCTTTATGGTTTCCTTTGCTGTGCAAAAGCTTTTAAGTTTCATTAGGTCCCATTTGTTTATTTTTGTTTTTATTTCCATTTCTCTAGGAGGTGGGCCAGAAAGGATCTTGCTGCGATGTATGTCATAGAGTGTTCTGCCTATGTTTTCCTCTAAGGGTTTTATAGTGTCTTGCCTCACATTTAGGTCTTTAATCCATTTCGAGTTTATTTCTGGCTATGGTGTTAGGGAGTGTTCTAATTTCATTAATTTTTAAAAATACATTTATTTATTTATTTTTGGCTGGGTTGGGTGTTCGTTGATGCGCGCAGGCTTCCTCTAGTTGCGGAGAGTGGGGGCTACTCTTAGTTGCAGTGTGTAGGCTTCTCATCACGGTGGCTTCTCTTGTGGTGGAGAACGGGCTTAGGCACACTGGCTCAGTAGTTGTAGCGCAAGGGCTTAGTTGCTCCGTAGCATGTGGGATCTTCCTGGATGAGGGCTCGAACCCATGTCCTCTGCATTGGCAGGTGGATTCTTAACCACTGCACCACCAAGAGAGTCCCTAATTTCATTCTTTTACATGTAGCTGTCCAGTTTTCCCAGCACCACTTATAGAAGAGGCTGTTTTTCTCCACTGTATATTCTTGCCTCCTTTATCAAAGATAAGGTGACCATATGTGTGTGGGTTTATCTCTGGGCTTTCTATCCTGTTCCATTTATCTATATTTCTGGTTTTGTGCCAGTACCATACTGGCTTGATTACTGTAGCTTTGTAGTATAGTCTGAAGTCAGGGAGCCTGATTCCTCTAGCTCCGTTTTACTTTCTCAAGATCGCTTTGGCTATTCGGGATCGTTTGAGTTTCCATACAAATTGTGAAAGTTTTTGTTCTAGTTCTGTGAAAAATGCCATTGGTAACTTGATAGGGATTGCATGGAATACGTAGATTGCTTTGGGTAGTATACTCATTTTCACAATGTTGAGTCTTCCAATCCAAGAACATGGTATGTCTCTCCATCTGTTTGTATCATCTTTAATTTCTTTCATCAGTGTCTAATAGTTTTCTGCATACAGGTCTTTTGTCTCCTTAGGTAGGTTTATTCCAGGTATTTTATTCTTTTTGTTGCAGTGGTAAATGGGAGTGTTTCCTTAATTTCTCTTTCAGATTTTTCATCATTAGTGTATAGGAATACAAGAGATTTCTGTGCATTAATTTTTTTTTTTTAAGTTTTAATTTATTGATTGATTGATTGCTTGATTGCTATGTTGGGTCTTCGTTTCTGTGCTAGGGCCCTCTCCAGTTGCGGCAAGCGGGGGCCACTCTTCATCGCGGTGCGCGGGCCTCTCACTATCGTGGCCCCTCCCGCTGCGGAGCACAGGCTCCAGATGCGCAGGCTCAGTAGTTGTGGCTCACGGGTCCAGCTGCTCCGCGGCACGTGGGATCCTCCCAGACCAGGGCGCGAACCCGTGTCCCCCGCATTAGCGGGCAGATTCTCAACCACTGCGCCACCAGGGAAGCCCCTCTGTGCATTAATTTTAAATCCTGCTACTTTACCAGATTCGTTGATTAGCTCTAGGAGTTTTCTGGTGGCATCTTTAGAATTCTCTATGTATAGTATCATGTCATCTGCAAACAGTGACAGCTTTACTACTTCTTTTCCGATTTGGATTCCTTTTATTTCTTTTTCTTCTCTGACTGCTGTGGCTAAAACTTACAACACTATGTTGAATAACAGTGGTGAGAGTGGACAACCTTGTCTTGTTCCTGATGTTAGAGGAAATGGTTTCAGTTTTTCACCATTGAGAACGATGTTGGCTATGGATTTGTCATATATGGCCTTTATTATGTTGAGGCAAGTTCCCTCTATGCCTGCCTTCTGGAAGGTTTTTATTATAAATGGATGTTGAATTTTGTCGAAAGCTTTTCCTGCACCTACTGAGATGATCACATGGTTTTTCTCCTTCAGTTTGTTAATTTGGTTTATCACATTGATTGATTTGCTTATATTGAAGAATCCTTGAAGAATCCCTGCATTCCTGGGATAAACCCCACTTGATCATGGTGTGTGATCCTTTGAATGTGCTGTTGGATTCTGTTTGCTAGTATTTTGTTGAGGATTTTGGCATCTTTGTTCATCAATGATGTTGGTCTGTAGTTGTCTTTCTTTGTGACATCTTTGTCTGGTTTTGGTATCAGGGTGATGGTGGCCTCGTAGAATGAGTTTGGGAGTGTTCCTCCCTCTGCTATATTTTGGAAGAGTTTGAGAAGGATAGGTGTTAGCTCTTCTCTAAATGTTTGATAGAATTCGCCTGTGAAGCCATCTGGTCCTGGGCTTCTGTTTGTTGGAAGATTTTTAATCACAGTCACAATTTCAGTGCTTGTGATTAGTCTGTTTATATTTTCCACTTCTTCCTGGTTCGGTCTCAGAAGGTTGTGCTTTTCTAAGAATTTGTCCATTTCTTCCAGGTTGTCCACTGTATTGGCATATAGTTGCTTGTAGTAATCTCTCATGATCCTTTGTATTTCTGCAGTGTCAGCTGTTACTTCTCCTTTTTTCATTTCTAATTCTATTGATTTGAGTCTTCTCCCTTTTTTCTTGATGAGTCTGGCTAATGGCTTATCAATTTTGTTTATCTTCTCAAAGAACCAGCTTTTAGTTTTATTGATCTTTGCTATCGTTTCCTTCATTTCTTTTTTCTTATTTCTGATCTGATCTTTATGATTTCTTTCCTTCTGCTAACTTTGGGGTTTTTGTGTTCTTCTTTCGCTAATTGCTTTAGGTGTAAGGTTAGGTTGTTTGTTTGAGATTTTTTCTTGTTTCTTGAGGTAGGATTGTATTGCTATAAAGTTCCCCCCTAGAACTGCTTTTGCTGCCTCCCATAGGTTTTGGGTTGTAGTATTTTCATTGTCATTTGTTTCTAGGTATTTTTTTGATTTCCTCTTTGATTTCTTCAGTGATCTCTTGGTTATTTAGTAGCATATTGTTTAGCCTCCATGTGTTCGTATTTTTTACAGTTTTCTTCCTGTAACTGATATCTAGTATTTTGTTACTGCTGATTTCCCCTTTTTATTGCTGTTAGGATTTGCCTTATGTATTGAGGTGCTCCTATGTTGGGTGCATAAATATTTACAATTGTTATATCTTCTTCTTGGATTGATCCCTTGATCATTATGCAGTGTCCTTCTTTGTCTCTTGTAATAGTGTTTATTTTAAAGTCCATTTTGTCTGATATGAGAACTGCTACTCCAGCTTTCTTTTGATTTCCATATGCATGGAGTATCTTTTTCCATTCCCTCATTTTCAGTCTGTATGTGTCTCTAGGTCTGAAGCGTGTCTCTTGTGGACAGCATATATGTGGGTTTTGCTTTTGTATCCATTCAGCCAATCTATGTCTTTTGGTTGGAGCATTTAATCCATTTACATTTAAGGTACTTATCGATATGTATGTTCCTATTATCATTTTCTTAATTGTTTTGGGTTTGGTATTGTAGGTCTTTTCCTTCTCTTGTGTTTCCTGCCTAGAGAAGTTCCTTTAGCATTTGTTGTAAAGCTGGTTTGGTGTTGCTGAATTCTCTTAGCTTTTGCTTGTCTGTAAAGGTTTTAATTTCTCAGTCGAATCTGAATGAGATCCTTGCTGAGTAGAGTAATCTTGGTTGTAGGTTTTTCCCTTTCATCACTTTAAATATGTCCTGCTACACCCTTTTGGCTTGCAGAGTTTCTGCTTAGAAACGAGCTGTTAACCTTATGGGGATTCCCTTGTATGTTATTTGTTGCTTTTCCCTTGCTGCTTTTAATATTTTTTCTTTGCATTTAGTTTTTGATAATTTGATTAATATGTGTCTTGGCATGTTTCTCCTTAGATTTATCCTGTATGGGACTCTCTGCACTTCCTGGACTTGTTTGACTATTTCCTTTCCCATATTAGGGAAGTTTTCAACTATAATCTCTTCAAATATTTTCTCAGTCCCTTTCTTTTTCTCTTCTTCTTCTGGGACCCCTATAATTCGAATGTTGGTGCATTTAATGTTGTCCCAGAGGTCTCTGAGACTGTCCTCAATTCTTTTCATTCATTTTTCTTTTTTCTGCTCTGCGGTAGTTATTTCCACTATTTTATCTTCCAGGTCACTTATCCGTTCTTCTGTCTCAGTCATTTTGCTATTGATTCCTTCTAGAGAATTTTTAATTTCATTTATTGTGTTTTTCATCATTGTTTGTTTGCTCCTTAGTTCTTCTAGGTCCTTGTTAAATGTTTCTTGTATTTTCTCCATTCTATTTCCAAGATTTTGGATCATCTTTTCTATCATTACTCTGAATTCTTTTTCAAGTAGACTGCCTATTTCCTCTTCATTTGTTTGGTTGGGTGGGTTTTTACTTTGCTCCTTCAGCTGCTGTGTATTTCTCTGTCTTCTCATTTTGCTTAACTTACTGTGTTTGGGGTCTCCTTTTTGCAGGCTGCAGGTTTGTAGTTCTCGTTGTTTTTGGTGTCTGCCGCCAGTGGGTAAGCTTTGTTCAGTGGGTTGTGTAGGCTTCCTGGGGGATGGGACTGGTGCCTGTGTTCTGGTGGATGAGGATGGATCTTGTCTTTCTGGTGGGCAGGACCGCGTCCGGTGGTGTGTTTTGGGGTGTCTGTGAACTTATTATGATTTTAGGCAGCCTCTCTGCTAATGGGTGGGGTTGTGTTCCTGTCTTGCTAGTTGTTTGGCATGGTGTGTCCAGCACTGTAGCTTGCTGGTCATTGAGTCGAGCTGGGTCTTAGCGTTGAGATGGAGATCTCTGGGAGAGCTTTTGCCATTTGATATTACGTGGGGCTGGGTGGCCTCTGGTAGACCAATGTCCTGGACTCGGCTCTCCCACCTAAGAGGCTCAGGCCTGACACCCTGCCAGAGCACCAAGACCCTGTCAGCCACACGGCTCAGAAGAAAGGGAGAAAAAAAAGGAAAGAAAGAAAAATAAATAAAGAAAAGAAAGTTATTAAAATAAAATTTTTTAACGTTATTAAAAATAAAAAAGTAATAAAAAAAAGAAAAAGAAAGAAGAGAGCAACCAAACCAATAAACAAATCCACCAATGATAACAAGTGCTAAAACTATACTAAGAAAAAAAAAAAAGTGACAGACAGAACCCTAGGACAAATGGTAAAAGCAAAGCTATACAGACAAAATCACACAAAGAAGCATACACATACACACTCACAAAAAGAGAAAAAAAATATATATATATATATAAAGGAAGAGAGCAACCAAATCAATAAACAAATCTACCAATGATAATAAGCTCTAAATACTAAACTAAGATAAACATAAAACCGGAAACCAATTAGATGCAGAAAGCAAACCCCATGTCTACAGTTGCTTCCAAATCCACCACCTCAATTTTGGGACGATTCATTGTCTATTCAGGTATTCCACAGATGCAGGGTACATAAAGTTGACTGTGGAGATTTAATCCACTGCTCCTGAGGCTGCTGGAAGAAATTTCCCTTTCTCTTCTTTGTTCACACAGCTCCTGGGGTTCACCTTTGGATTTGGCCCTGCCTCTGCATATAGGTTGCCTGGGGGGGCTGTAGCTCAGGCCAGGGGGAGGGAGGGATACAGAATGCAGGGTGAGCCTGCAGTGGCAGAGGTTGGAGTGATGTTGCAATAGACTGAGGCACACCATGTGTTCTCCCAGGGAACTTTTCTCTGGATAACGGGACCCTGGCAGTGGCGGGCTGCACAGACTCCCGGAGGGGTGTGGATAGTGACCTGTGCTCTCACACAGGCTTCTTGGTGGCTGCAGCAGCAGCGTTAGTGTTTCATGCACATCTCTGGTGTCCGCACTGATAGCCGCGACTCACACCCGTCTCTGAAGCTTGTTTAGGCGGTGCTCTGAATCCCCTCTCCTTGTGCACCCCGAAACAATGGTCTCTTGCCTCTTAGGCAGGTCCAGACTTTTTCCCGGACTCCCTCCCGGCTAGCTGTGGCACACTAGCCCCTTCAGGCAGTCTTCCCGCAGCCAACCCCAGTCCTCTCCCTGGGATCTGGCCTCCGAAGCCCGAGCCTCAGCTCCCAGCCCCCACCTGCCCCGGCCAGCGGGTGAGCAGACAAGCCTCTCTGGCTGGTGAGTGCTGGTCGGCACCTATCCTCTGTGCAGGAATTTCTCCGCTTTGCCCTCTGCGCTCTCCTCCATGGCTCTGAAGCTTCCCCCCCGCCACCCCCCATCTCCGCCAGTGAAGGGGCTTCTTAGTGTGTGGAAGCTTTTCCCCCTTCACAGCTCCCTCCCAGAGGTGCAGTTCCCATCCCTAATCTTTTGCCTCTGTTTTTTTTTTTTTTTTTCTTTTGCCCTACCCAGGTACGTGGGGAGTTTCTTGCCTTTTGGGAAGTCTGAGGTCTTCTGCCAGCATTCACAGTAGGTGTTCTGTAGGAGTTGTTCCACACGTAGATGTATTTTTGATGTATTTGTGGGGAGGAAGGTGATCTCCACATCTTACCACTCCGCCATCTTGAAGGTTCCCCCTACACTACTTTATGTAAGCTAAACAAGGTCCTACTGTATAGCACAGGGAACAATATGCAATATCTTGTAATAACCTCTAATGGAAAAGAATCTGAAAAATAATTTATATATATTCTGTATACCAGAAACTAACACAACATCGTAAGTCAACTGTACTTCAATAAAAATAAATAAATAAAATAAAAATAAATAAATAAAATTTAAAAAATCTGTTTTATAGACAAATTCAGAAACATATCTAGTTAGCTGAGTAAAGTGTAAAAATACGCTTGGAATTCTTTGTAAAATTTGGAGTCAAAAAGCTCTAAGAAATAGAAAAAAAAAATAGAATCATTACCCTCTTAAGTGGACATAGAACTGACATGTACTAGATTCTTAGTATGGCCAAGCATTGTACTAATCCCTTTATATGAACTAGCTTCATTTAAGAGTCAGAACAACTACTGGAGAGAGGTACTTTTATCATCTGCTTTTAACAGCTAAAGAACATGAGACTTAGCCTAGGTAACCTTCCAAAGGTCAAACAGCTGGTCAATAGTAGAATTAGGATTCAAAACCAAGCAGCCCTATGGTCTATGGAAACTCTTCTGTTAAAAGTTGAAACAAAAAGGGCTCAGGAGAGGGCAAAACACTGCAGACTCAGACAAGGAGCAGATTAGGAGTGGATGTTGGACAATATAGCTCCAGTAAAGAAATTCAAATAACAGAAGTCTCACTGGTCTTAGCACTGTGATCAGTGCATTCAAGTGACAAGGCGGAACCTAGTTGGATAAGACTTTAGAGGCCTTCTAATGTTTCCTTATTCCACTTATTGCAACACATCTTTTAGCAAATCATCAGTTTCTATTTGAACAGTTTCAATGACAGGGAGCTCACTTCTTTACTGAAGAGCCAATGACGTGCTGGTAAATCAGTTCTTTGAAAATAAAATCTCGGGCTTCCCTGGTGGCGCAGTGGTTGAGAATCTGCCTGCCAATGCAGGGGACACGGGTTCGAGCCCTGGTCCGGGAAGATCCCACATGCCGCGGAGCAACTAGGCCCGTGAGCCACAATTACTGAGCCTGCGCGTCTGGAGCCTGTGCTCCACAACAAGAGAGGTCACGATAGTGAGAGGCCCGCGCACCGCGATGAAGAGTGGCCCCCACTTGCCACAACTAGAGAAAGCCCTCGCACAGAAACGAAGACCCACCCAACACAGTCATAAATAAATAAATACTTAAAAAAAATAATAAGTAAAAATTTAAAAAAAAAACAAAACAAACAAAAAACTAAGGATGGAAGGACAAAAGCAAAGTGCATCGAAAGTGAAAATGAAAATTCCTAAATGCAGTTTCCATTTTAAAAAAAAGACCTCTTATTTCTAGTGTTTGCCAATTTCCACAGTGTAAATACTCACATCATGGACAGTTTTAAGCTACCATGCTTGCAGAATTCCTGAATGTGTAACAGTAAGCTTTCAAGAGCTGTTGGAAGGTCACCCAGCACACCACCGGGAACAGCTCACTCCATTGTTAGTCCTGCTCCATTTCTGATGAAGTCATCACTTCCCATACTTCTGCCATTTGCGTCTCAGTACAGCTGAGCCTTGAACCATGAAGGGGTTAGAGGCGCTGACCCTCCACGCAGTTGAAAATCCACGTATAACTGATAGCCGGCCACCTGTATGCATGGTTCCTCTGTATCTGCCTTTCCCCATCACAGATTCAACCAACCATGAATTGTGTAGTACTATAGTATTTACTACTGAAAAAAATTCCACATATAAGTAAACTGGTGCAGTTCAAACCTGTGCTATTCTAGGGTCAACTGCACTTGGGAACCACTGGGAAGTACCTAGGATTAGTTCTCCCCTTTGCAGTTTCAGACAATAGTGTTACTCTCTCTTGCACTTCTTTGGAGACAATCTTTTTTAACCTTTCGTTCTCAGGGCTACCTGAAGCAACTGGACTTTGAGCTTTGGTGAGCCCATAAGCTGATGGGCTCTCCTTGGGATCTATGAAATAGAGATTTTGTGACTCCAAAACTGAAGATGCCTTCACAGATTTTAGAAAATCTAAATTAAGCTAGGGAAGTTCTCAGACATTTACGGGCCACTTTGATGGACTTCAAAACCTTTGTTATCACACACATTAAAAAAAAAAAAAAAGATATCCCTGACCAAACTAGATCCAATGTACATTTATCCAAGAATGATTATTCAATTTACAAACTTCCCAGAAATTCCAAGGAAGCTCAGTGCGTTTCAACACCACCAAACTCAGCACAGCAGGTAAGGGATACTAGCCAGGAGAATCAGGCAGAGGAAAGGTTAAATTCCACCTCTGCTACCTCCCAGTTGTATGACTTTGTCTAGTTACCTAAATTCTTAAAAGCTGATTTGTAGTTTGAATGCAGAGAATTGTTATGAAGGTTGAAGAAGATAAAGTATGTAACAAATGGATGCCTCCACATTCATAGGAGCCATCAGTGTTCCTAATAGTTTACAGAAGATGACCTTGGTTTAAAAAAAAAAAAGGAGAAATAGATTACTACAAAATAATGAGATGATGATTCTCTTCATTATCTGGAGAGATAGGTTAGGCAAACTTGAAAGGGCACTTCATCTTTGTAAGGATAGCTAGGATGATTTGAATATTTTACATTTGTGGCTGGGAGTCTCAGCTGGTGGTTGGAGATCAGGGATGGGGTGTAGGAGAAGAGAACAGTGTCCAATTATTTTCTGGCACATCGGTCAAATGACCTCCTATGAATCACCATGTTTTACTCCTACGTATTTATACCAGTATTCCAACTTTGTTAGAACCATGGACCACATCTACCATAATATAATTTTGATAGAAGATCATTTCTCACTTACAAAATGTTAAGGATGTCCCACTTAACACCAAAGAAACATCAGAAAATAGAAAATATCAGAAGAAAGGCTGTTGTACAAAATATGCCCAAATAGAGGATAATGAGAATAAATCCAGTTCCTAAAATTCTACTCATAACTGAGCATCAAAAAATTGAGGCAATATAGTCAACAGATCTTTGACAAAGGAGCAAAGGCAATATAATGGACCTAAGATAGTCCCTTCAACAAATGGTGCTGTAGCAAGTGGACATCCACATGCAAAAAAAAAAAAAGAATCTAGACATAGACCTTCCACCTTCCACAAGAATTAACTCAAAACAGCTCATAGACCTAAATATAAAATGCAAGACTAAAAAAACTTCTAGAAGATAACATAGGAGAAAACCTAGATGATCTTGGGTATGGTGATGACTTTTTAGATACGACACTGAAGACATAATGCATGAAAGAAGTAACTGAAAAGCCAGACTTCATTAAAATTGAAAACTTCCGCTCTGTGAAAGACAATGTCAAGAGAATGAGAGGACAAGCCACAGAATGGGAGAAAATATTTGCAAAAGATAAAGGAATGTTATCCAAAATGGACAAAGTACTCTTAAACTCAACAATAAGAAAATAACCCAATTAAAAAATGGGCCAGTGACCTTAACAGACACCTCACTGAAGAAGATGATATCCAGAAGGTAAATAAGCATATGAAAAGATGTTCCAAATCATATGTCAGCAGAGAAATGTAGATTTAAACACCTATTAGAATGGCCAAAATCCAGAACACCACCAAATGTTGGTGAGGATGTGAAGCAACAGGAACTCTCATTCATTGCTGGTGGGAATAAAAAAAAACGGTACAGTCACTTTGGAAGATTTCTTGGCAGCTTCTTACAAAACTAAACAATACTCTTAACCATACGATCCAGCAATTGTGCTCCTTGGCATTTACCCAAAGGAGTTGAAAATTTATGTCCACACAAAATCCTGCAAAGGGATATATATAGCAGCTTTATTCATAACTGCCAAAACTTGGAAGCAATCAAGACGCCCTTCAGTAGGTGGATAAATAAACTGTGATGCCACAGAAAATGAAATATTATTCAGTACTAAAAAGCAATGCTCTAACAAGCCAGGAAAAGACATGGAGGAACCTTAAATGCATATGACTAAGTAAAAGAAGCCAATCTGAAAAGGCTAAAAACTGTATGATTCCAACTATATGACATTCTGGAAAAGGCAAAACTATGCAGAAAGTAAAAAGATAAGTGGTTGCCAGGGATTGAGGATCAGGGGATAAATAGGCAGAGCACAAAGAATTTTTAGGGCAGTGGAAATGCTCTGTGTGAAACTAGAATAGATGAATACATGTCATTGTACATGTGTGCAAACCCACAAAATGTACAACAGTAAGAGTGAACCCTAATGTGAACTATACATCTAGGGTGTATGATGTGTCAATGTAGGTTCATCAACTGTGACAAATGGACCACTCTGGAGGTAGATATTGATACTGAGGGAGGCTGTGTACGTGTTGGGGTAGGTGGTATACGGGAAATCTCTGCACCTTCCCCTCCATTTTGCTGTGAAGTTAAAATTTCTCTTTAAAAAATTAGTCTTTTAAAAGAAAAGGAATTTCACAGAGCAGCCAAAGGGTAACTGGATGATCTATGAATTTAGTTTAGTGGACCACATTTCTCTCATTTGTAAATTTTGTGATCCTCTTTGAATCTTTCCAACCCTAACACATTTTGAATTAGAAACTTTCAGTCCTAAAAACATTTAACAAAGTAAAACCAATAAGCCAACAAAACAATCTTGTTTCCTTTAAGGAATCTCTACATGTCTTGTCTTAGTGTTTGCAGACTTGGTTTCAGCTATATTAGCCAGCCATGTTGCTAAAGGGTAATCAGTCTCTGAAACTTACTGGATATTTCTGAGACACTAAGATCAAGCTTACCTTTACATGTATGGCCCATTGCATGTGCCATGGTTCTAACCATTCTCAAATTACTCAGATTCAAACACTGAGTCAGGTTCTGGAAATCTGGGTCTGAAACCACATATCCTTCTCTCCTGTTTCCTTCAATTTTCACAGCACCTTGCAGTTCAGGCCATTGGCTCTGCTCCACTACTTTTAATCTTTCTAACCTAGTTTAGGCTTTCAATCTATCCTCCTGGCATTAAAACAGTTTTATCAAGTACTTACTATATATTCTGGCTGTTATACTGGCCAGAGCAATGTCACTATGCTCAAGTCCTTGAAGTCCAGTCTGTGTGACAGACAAACAAGGAATTTTTATTTAAATTTTTTTTTTTACAGAAACAGAAGTATTATAACAGGGGTTCTCAGGGTACTGTGGGAACATGGAACCCAGTCAGGGGGAAGCGTGGGAAGGCTGAGAGCACTTCCGAGAGAAAATGACATCTAAGCTCCCAAATATGAGTTGACTAGCCAGAGGGCAAGCAGGGGATAAAGAGGATGTGTTTATTTTCGATAAGGGTATGGAATAATCAAAGAGAGACTGGAGTGTTAAAAGAACTGAAAGAAATTCAGTACAGCTGGAGGATACAGATGCAAGAGGTGGGGGAGATGAGAAAAATGGAAAGAGATGAGACTGGAGAGATAGGCAGGGGCCAGACTGTAAATGTTCCTATAAGCCATGTTTTTTTAAAAAAAATTTTGAACTTTATCATAATTTGATGAAAAATCATGTAAGGGTTTTAAGATAGGGATTGGCATGGTTTGGATGCCTAAAGTGCATCTCAAACTTAATTCCCAAGAAAAACACTTGATCTCCACCTGCTCTGACCCCTACAAAGCCGCTCCTCCCCAGGGTTCTCAGTCTTCCCCACACCAGAGCATCTATAGCTGCTCTCCTTCTCTATAAACGCCCATCAGTGAATCCTTCCAAACAGCTCTTGAACCTGACCTCTTCCCGCCATCTTCACGGCCCCACACCGATTCAAGCTACTATCATCTCTTATTCCTCTACAGTCTATTTTCCATACAATAGTAAAAGTGATCATTGTAAACTATGTCAGAGTTATTCTCAATAAATATTCCCAATAATTCCCAGTGACTTTCCCTCACACTTTCAATAATACCCCATTGTCCATTCCATGGCCTACAAAGGGCTCATGACCTGATTTGGCGCCATCTCCCTGACCTCTTGCCCCACCCCTCTCGTCTTTCACTCACTGTACTCCACCACACTATCCTGTCCCATCCCAACCCACTGTCATCTCAAGGCCTTGACACTTGCTATTCTCCCACACGAGGATGTTCTTCCTCGGGTATCCACATGGCTGCCTCTCTTATGCTCAAATATCACCTCCTAAGAGAGGCTCTTCCTAGTAAACCTATCTGAAATAGCATTCTATGTCATTCTCCACCCTTGACTCTGATTGCCTTTTCTTCATAGCATTCATAACTACTATATTATCTATCAATTTGTCTCTTTATTGTTTGTCTCCCACACTGGACTGTAAACTCCATGAAGGCAATCACTTTGCCTTATTTATTTCTGTATTCACACTAACACATAGAAGTTCAATAATTATATACCAACTAAATGAACAGACTGGGTTTTAAAAAGTCATTGTGGGTCCTCTAGAACATAAAGGAAAGCATGGAGACCAATTAATTGCTCTAGTGATTGAGCAACGACAGTGGTTGAGATTAGTGGGACCATGGAAATTACAGTATTTGATATACAGCAGGCATTCTTCGTATTTGTTGATAATGACAGTGAATGGGTATGGTGAGAGAAGAGAGAGGAATCAAGAATGATCTAATATCTGGCTTGGACTATAGAGCAGAGGATAGGGTCACTTACTGAGAAAAGAAACATGGGAAGAGGAGAAAATCTGCCTGGAGAATGAAAATACTGAGCTCAGTTTTAGAAACATGGGAATTTAAATAACATCCAAGCAGGAGTTGCCTGTAGCGACTGGATATGTGGATCTAAAGTTTCTTTCTGCCCAGACCCACGAGTGAATTCTTCCTAAAATTTTGGCACCATGCTGTTATTTCCCACCTCAAATCTTCTTCTCATCTATAAAACACTAACGTCTTCGCCTCCGAGCTGCTCCACAATCTGGCAATGAACGTACACTGTCTAGTGCCACTTGTTGCCCCAAAGTTCAAAAATCCCTAAGGGTAGCATACAGTGTATAAATTCGATGGTCTTAGCAAATTCAACGTCATGACCACGTGTGGCTGAGAGCAAAAATGGCTACAATTCTCCACGGCTCCCTGTGCTTATGGCACATGTAATCCTCCCCGTGAAGCAAGGAGGCTTTTCTTCACCCTTTGATTCTGGGCAGACCTGGTGACTTGCTTCTGGCCAAAACAGTGTAGCAGAAGTAACAGTGACCCATTTCCACACTTCCCACACCCTTTCGCTTATAATCCTTCCTGGCTGCCATGTGAACAAGCCAAGGTAACCCGCTAGAAGATGGGAGATCACATGGAACACATAAAACTGTCCTGGCTAAACCCACACTAGACTAGCTAGCCCCCAGCTGACCTAGAATGGCTCACAGATGCATTCGCGAGCCAACATGATACCAGAGAACTGTCCAGCTGAGTTCAGCCCAAATTTCGGACATGCAGAATCATAAATCTAATAAAGAGCTGTTGTCTTAAACCACAAAACTTTGGGGATGATCTTTACACGGCAAAAGCTAACTAACATATGAGGTTATAAGCCAGAGGGAAGTAAGTCAAACCAGAAAGACAGGGAAAAAAAAATCAGCGAATCATGGTGAAATAGCTTATCAAGAAGAGAAGAATTGGCTGTATAATTGAGGAGGAAGAGCAGTAAGGATACAATGTATCAAACACACAATTCTAAAGCAAATTCTAAGACCCCTGTGACTCATTCCCTCCGTGGGAAGCCCAGTGTTTTCCTGCTCATCCCATCCAGCCCTCACATCAGCAATTTCTGACTGTATATAGGTTTTATCTTCTCAATGAAATTATAAGCCACTTTTAATAATGAAGTCTGTATTATTCATCTTTATAACCTCTAGAGTTCATAGTAAAAATACTCAACAGTTAATGAATTGATATTTATTCAAGAGAGAAGGCAGAAGTAAATTCTGAGATAAAATGCAGAAGAAGATAATTTACATAGTTAAGACATAAATGCAGGTAATAGAAAAGGTTCAAATAAGACCTACAAATCTTTGTCTTCCGCTCATGGCTCATAATAGGGCACCTGCTTATTCAACTTTACCAACAAAAAGATTCAAGAAGTAACATAGGAAATGTGCAGGGGCCAAATAATTACATAAGGAAAAAGAACATTCATTTAGGGGTATTGGTTATGCTAACGCCCCGCTAATAATGCTCAACACTCCTGGCAGAAGATGTGAAAAGAGATGCAACACGGTGACACACGAACTATTATCCCCTTACAGGCCTGGCGGGAAATGTCTCCTGGCTGGAGAGGAATTCAGGGGTACAGGTCTCCTTCCTTTGGAACAATACAGGGCATGATGGAAGTAAACACTTCTTGACTCTTCTCTGGTATCCGGTCAATGGCTCAATTTTAATACTGTCTTTCCTTGTAGGTCATGCAGTAAATTCTTCCATGAGTTGAGAAGCTCCATGTTACCAAATGACTTTTCCTGACTATGAATCAAGCACCAATTATTCCTAATATACTATTCTTTGCCCAAATTGTGCAATTAGTAAATTAGTAAGTAGTGTTTGTTTAGGGATGGTCTCAATTGAAATTTTTCCTTAAATGCCTATAAAGCCAAGAAATAATTCCTACATTGGAGCTCATGAAAATGAATTTGAGAAGCAACTGAGCTGCATTATTTAATAATTATGCATTAGCAAGAAGCAAACTTCATTCCTTTCTAAAATGTAACTTCTTTGCTCACACTGTTCACAAAATTCTGCTTGCATAGAACTCTTCACTCTCTTGTCTTCTTTAGGCATAATCTGACTCAGAAACTCCTGTCTCTTCTTTTTTCATCAAGATCTCAGGAAGAAGAGCTCAGATTGGAGAACTTTTCCTTTTCTTTAAAATGAGTAGGATGCAGTATGGTTTGGATAAGCCTAACCAACTGACTTCAGAACTCAGTTGCTCCACTATTTTTATCTTTTCAAAGTCACAGAAGAAATTTTGAGGAAAAAATGACAGAAAACAAGTTTTTGTTATATTAGAGACATTTAAGGTTGAGGAGGAAGAATCTGAATATCATTTGAAGATATGTGAGTATACCCTTACTAATATGTCATGTTTCTTCATTTACATTATTTCATAAATGGCAATATTCTTATGGAACATAATAGTAGAGGCAACTATTTTCCAGGTGAGAAAAAAATCCATTTTACAGTTAGAAAAATAATGAAGAACTAGGAATAAACCTATATAAGATCTTCCCAAAACTTCAATCATTCTGCCATTCAGGTTTTGACCACATAATCAAATGGGTGGATGGACAAATGGACAGAAGGATAGATGGATGGACAAAGAATGAATGGACAGAGAAGCAAACAGACAATACGTGCAGGTTACTTTCAAGTCCTATTATATTTCAGTTTTATTTTCAAATTTCTATTGAAGGATGTGTACCTTTCCAGGACCCTGCAGAACTTCTGAACAGTAAAAGCCACTTCCTCTTCCCTGAGTCAACTCCTCAAATGCCCATAGATTAGATGCTCCCAAAGGATATTTTCAATCCAAGACCACGTCACAAAATGAAACATATGTAGGAGGAAGAGGATACAGGGGGATGGAAGAGGAAGAGAGGGTCAAATCCACATGACAGTGAAGCTGCGCATATTCAAGCTATGTCCAGAGCTATTAGATAGCTCATCCCTTTCCAGAACAAGAACTACTTGAACTTTCCTAATAGAACATATTTAATGTATTTAACATTAACAGAGAGCAGCATAAATTTGGTTTAAATATTAACAGCGGTTCCCCTAATTTTTGTTTCAAAACAGGACACTGAAGTAGATATGCTTAAAAGGACAAAAAAGATGTGTTAGTCTGTAGGAATGATATATAAAAATTAATGGGATATGGAATTTCAAACAGTCTTTTCAGATTTTAATTCTGTTTCTCTCTGGATATATGAGATTACTGACTCAACTTCCTGAAAGTTCTGAAGGGTTTTCACCATGCCCTCTAATACGTCATTACCTCAAATACATTAGTTCTATAAGAAACCTGTAATAATTGTGGTATAGAAACTCTGAGAAGAGGGAATAATACTATCAGTGTGTCAAAATTCTTATTCTTAAAATTAAGTGATCATATCAGAAGAGATAGGGTGGGCAAAGCTCACATGGTCATGATGGGTCACAGACAAAATCTGAGTTCACTTTTGCTTTCCTGTCAACACAATAGCCCATTTGGACACCCATGAATCTTTCCTTTTTCCTGGTGACATGAATTCTTCAGGTATAATCTAGTCTTTATGTTTTTATATAATCAAAGAAGAGGTCTGATATTTATAATGGGTCAAAAAGTAAGTGTCTTCCTAGAAAAAGAGAGAAATTCCTTAGTATCAATAAATGTGGTTTATACTCTCAACTTTTTCTTTTTCCTATATAGTACAAATGAACGACCCCAAAACTTAATGTCTGAAAAAAAAAATATTATTATGGCTCATAGTTCTACGGGTTGGCAGGGCTCAGCTGGGTGGTTCTCCCTTGGGGCCTCCCATGCAGTTACAGTCAGCTATCCACCGGGGCTAGATGCATCTGAAGGCTTGACTGACATGGAAGTTTAAGATGGCTTCTTCATTCACATGAACAGCTGGCGAATTTTCACCCTTCTGTGTAAGATTCAGTTATTAATGCATACTTGCCCCAGTTGAGTTATCTGCAAGTCCTTCTGAACAACATATATCTGTTATATAATGATTTCTATCCCATAATAGCTAGAGGAATATCAGTTCCATTACCATTTCTCTACATCTGTTAACTGTCAAAACATTTCATTCATTCACTTATGTTTTATTAGTTTGTTTTTAATTTTCCAATGCTAATTATATGCTTTCTAGACGCTGAGCCTACATCAGGGAATGAGAAAACACACAGTCTGGCCTTCACAAAGTTTACATTCAAGTTGGAGTAGATAAATCATAAATAGACAAATGAGACAAACAATATAATTAGAGATTATGGTAATAATTATAAAGGAAATAAAGAAGAGACCTTGGACAATGACAAGGGAAATGTGTTATTAAATTTATACCTTGAGTTCTTCACAATTTTACTACTATTAAGCAGACTTTTATTCAATGAACACAGAAACTTCATTTTGAAAAAAGATGCTTATAGGTATAAGGCAATAAACCCCAGCCTCAGAAAAGCAAATAAGGGCAAAATTGAGATTCCAGACCTATTGCCATTTAAAATTTAAAAAGTAAAACAAAAAATATTTTCACATTTCAAATAAAAATTTTAAACCGAAACATTTTCTAAGACAAAAATCCATAGCAATAAAGAATGTGAAATATGCTATTACTGTGAAGCATCCACAGAAAAATAAATCTATGCTGCAAAGCAAAAACAACCTCACCTCCGACAACCAGCCAAATCAATTCAGATAGCTACTAAAAAGCCTGCTTTAATATTGTTCCTTCTAGACTGAGTAAAAATAATTGTCTGAATCTCCCTGACATCTTTGCTTTCACTGTCCCCTTGAAGATGTAAACGAGTATAAAATCTACAAAGTGGATGGAAAGGACAATGAAACATTTTGCTTGGACAGGCCAATACTATGTCTAAGCGCTTCTTCTCCTGTGGCAAGTGTAGATGCTTCAAAAAAGATGAAGGATTCCATAATACATGTGATTAGCTACTCAATAAAGGAACATACAGAGAAGATTGCCTCTTCGACCTGGTGAGATTCTCTCCAGAGCCTGAAGTATAATGAGCAAGAAAACCAAGTCATTTGTATCCTACACTAGCAAGCGTAATTGCAAATGTTTTTCTTATTAATAAAAAATGTTGAATCCTTTAAAGAATCTAACCAAACAACTTGCTTTAATAGCATCCTACAGAATTCCTTCTGCTAGAGAAAAATAAAAATTCCAGAAAAGTAGTTATACAAACACAGTGGCACATCTTCATTTATAGGGTATGGTCGCTGAACTCTCTTTATAGTAACTCTTATAATGGCATATTCAGGGTAAACTGGAACACTGCTATTGTAACCCAAGTCACATTTTTTTTTTCCATTCACTAATGAAAGCAGTAATGTTAACACAATTAAATTCAACACTAATGTTGCAGCTTTCCACAGACACACCAGGACTACATACATATTTTAGAACACAGTTTTCCAAGCATCTGTGGTCCTTCCTATCTAATTATCAAGTATCTAATCCTGGTTCCAATACGGTACCGAAAACCACCAAAATTTCAATGTCTTCAAAAAACACATATAGCTCAAAATAGAAGAAAATATTAAAATATTGATAACACATATCTACATCATAACTAGGAGAAAAAGAATGCAAACCTCAAATTACACATTAAATAGGAGAAAAACACTCTAATCCCGCAGAATCAGCTCTGGAGATGACGCCAGAGAAAAAAGTCAGGTGGAGACTGAGCAGAAGTAAAGAGTGAGCAGAATCCCAGTGGTGATAGAACAGATAAAATAACTACATAGTGCAAAGGAGCAGAGATTCTGGGGGAGAAGGGGCAACTTGGAAGGAGCACTCCTTGACGAAGTGATGGAGAGAAAGATAAGAAAGAGATGAAAAATAGAAATAAAGAAAAAAAATAAAAATAGAATCACAAAATCAGAAGACAAACTACCGTCCTTCAACTCCCTCCAAAAACACTGATCAAAACAAATAAACTTTACTGTACCAAAATACGAGCATACTGTTGAACTATGGAACTTATGAACAAGTCATCCAAACTCCCACAGCTTTCTACAAACAACTGCTACTAACAGTCTAAGAAAATACATTTCAAAGTGAATGGAAACCAGTAGACAAACATCCATTCATTGTTTCTACAGGTAGAAAATACAAAGTGAATCAAAATATTCCAGTTTATAGAAATTCTGCTCAAAAACCTGCAACAGAACAAAACTGTAGCACCACACCTGAATCGAAATGAAATACACTAAAATAGAATCTGCAGATATGAAACTATAGCGCAAATAAAACATTTTAAAACATATATGGACAGAAAAAAACAGAAAGACGTGAAACTAGAGTTGACTAAATCTTGGAAATAAATCAAAGACCAAATTATATTATAAATAAAAACAAAATTACAAAGTGTCCAAGAGAGAATCGATTCAACTGGATATATAATCAGGAGCCCTGAGGAAGGACATAAATGTATGAAAAGAACAAAAAAAAAGCAGAAGTCAAAAGGATCCGAGAGCAAATAACTAATAAAGAAAATAGGCAAAGAAGATCTAATATGCTTATAACTGTGTCTAATTTTTAATAGTACGCTTTAAAGAAAAATATCTCCTGGGCCTCTAGATCAAAAAAAAAAAAGTTACTTGCAAGCAAAGAAAAATCAGCCACCAAGGTATCCCTCAAGTTCCAAGCCTACACAGTTATACAGTTAAGAACTCAGGGAATACTGCTCTTGCAATCCCGTCCTAGGTAGTCTAGCAAAGGATGTGCTTTATCCAATCAAGATCTGACTTGCAAAATAACTGAGGGTATGCGTGAAATATATTTAAATATATACATAAGAATAAAATCAGTAAATCTAAGAATAAAAGCAAAGGTGGAAACAAGGATGGAAGAAGAGTAAGTACATGCTATGTGTTCTGACAAAGTAGGAATAATGAACTTAAAATGGGGGGGCAGTAAAAGAAATAGAAATGTTAAAATAGAATAAGCTAATGAATACTCAGAGACTTAAGAGTTAAAGGATATGGTTTAAACTTGATAAACCAAATATAGACGCCTAAGTGAGAAAAGCCAACTGAGATGTAAGTTATTTTTAACAATCACTAAAATATTATTTTATATATTTTATATTTTTTATTTATATTTATTTTATATTTTATATTATATATTATAATATAAACCTTCCCCAAAGCCAAAAGAAATTATCTTAAAAGAGCAAAAACAGACCACGTTATGAAACACAGTAAAAATAACACAATACAAATCGTATCTATCATAATAGGACAATATGACAATAATATGACAGAGTTGAGACTTTTTGGTCATATCTATAAATGTAAGTAAGCTCAAAAGTCTCCACTGAAAGAAAAATGCATTAAAACTGGCTCACAAGGCAGAATCTAACTCCTAAAACAGAGTAATTCAAATGTCCAAGAATAAAGGGCTATGGTACTGCAAATGATGTAAAAGCAGGCATTGTGATTCTGACATCAGCTAAAATACACAGAAATACCGTTTCTCACCTATCAAACTTGCCAAAATGCAGCAATTGACAACACGGTAAGGTGAGGGGAGCAGGTCCTCTCAAACATGGCTGATGGGAATGTAAGCTGTCCTAGACCCCGCTGAGGGGGATCAGGCAAGATCTAATATTAAAACTACATTTGCGGGGCTTCCCTGGTGGCGCAGTGGTTGAGAATCTGCCTGCCAATGCAGGGGACACGGGTTCGAGCCCTGGTCTGGGAAGATCCCACGTGCCGCGGAGCAACTGGGCCCGTGAGCCACAACTACTGAGCCTGCGCGTCTGGAGCCTGGGCTCCGCAACAAGAGAGGCCGCGATAGTGAGAGGCCCGCGCACCGCGATGAAGAGTGGCCCCCACTTGCCGCAACTAGAGAAAGCCCTCGCACAGAAACAAAGACCCAACACGGCCATAAATAAATAAATAAATAAACCCAAAAGTTAAAAAAAAAACAAAAACAAAACTACATTTGCTTCTACCTTTTGACTGAGCAATCACACAGCTAGGAATTTACTCTGATAATACACCTCCAACAACACAAAAACGTATGCACAAGGCTACTCAGTACGGAGTTATTTGTAAAAACAAAATATTGAAAACAACCTAACTGCACATTCATCAATGTCTACAAATAAATTATGGTAAGTCTACCATAACACAGCTGTAAAAAAAGAATAAGGATCTCTATGAACTAACGTGGAGTGATTTTCAGGTATATTAAGTGATAAAAGCAAAATGGAAAAATGCATTTAAAGTATTCTCTGTATCTCACTTTGATATATATGTTTTACGTATTCCAAAATAAAAGTAATAAGATTAAACATATAATGATGGGGGAGGGAGCTCTAAAACTGAACAGAACTATCTAACTGCATATAAATAATGACATAATCATAGAGGAAAAAAGCATTTATTAAAGCAACTTTTGACTCAAGTAGTGTGACTGTATTGCCTCAGTGGGATATAGTCTAAGAATAAAAAGAAATCTTGAATTCTACGTAAGTAGGTTTGTGGTTGTTGGTGGCATTGTTGTAGTAATTCCAATACGTTTTTGTGTGTGCAGTAGTACATTTGTTGATATTGATGAGAACCATGGTTCTCACCGAGGCGGGGAGGGGAGAGAAATATGAAATGGGCTAAGAAGAAGAAGAAGCCATGCTCTAGGATTAGAATTGAAGGTAACACTAGGAATTCTAGATACACATCCCTCAGCTCTGTCCACTGAAAAAGAGCCTACAACCAAGGACACCCTTACCGCCAGAATCTTGACTTTTAAGTATCATTCCTCAATAAAAGAAACCATCTACTTGGAGAAATGGCTATTTCTAGGTCTGAGGCAGAGAGAATACAAGGTGAACATTTTGTTGTGCCATAAAGGAGAAAGCACTAAGCACCAAACAACTGATTGGGGTCTTCTCAAAAGGACTCTTCAGTCAACTTGAAAAGTTACCCACTCACCAAACTTGGGACAATTTAAGAACCAAAAAACAAATAATGTCAGTAATGAATCATTCCATTTTAAAAGAGTACATGAACTCATAATGATATTAAAAGGTAAGCGGAGTGAAGAAGGGATTACAGAATTAGAAGATCATCGTCTTGTGACCACTGATCTAATGATTAATTTAGGTGGACATCATCAATAGGTGCTAAAACCTTGGGGAAAAGTTGACAGGAAACAAGGTAATTCACAAGTCTCAAACTATTACCCCTCAAATTTCCTATTAATTAGAGAGCTAAAATGTACCTTTACAATGGAGAAATCTAGCAGATACCTCAACCAACCAAAGAAACAAATTTAACATCACCAAAAATGAAACTTCTAACATTCTACCTCCTAATATGAATCACTGAAAAAGGTATCATCTCATCTGGGTAGTTTTCACACCAAAAATGTTTTATCCCTCTAAAGTCCTGAAAAACCATCAAACAAACATTCAAATAACAAAGTGTGAGTTATTTTACAAACTACCAACCTGGACTCGTCAAAATCATCAACATGAAGGACCACTCCTCACCACTCCCCACCCCCAGTAGGGCAACTCTTCCAAATTAAAGGAGATAAAAGGATAGAACAAATAATGTCAATGTATGATTCTAGGCTCTGGATCAAAAGGCACAGATCTATTAAAAATATTTTTGTGACCATTGGGGAAATCTGAATATGGACAGTAAACTGGATAAGATCACTGTTAACTTTCTTAGAAGTGAGAATGGTACCTTGGTTATATAGAAAAATACCATTCTTAGGAGAGGCATCCTGAAATATTTAGGGGTGTATTTTTGCCATGTCTGCAACTTCTTTTCAGAATTCAGGCGGGAAAAGTGTGTGTGTGCAAAAAGAGAGAGAATATTAATTTTTGGTTAAACACAGGTGAATGCAATGTGTATATGTTCCTACTATTCTTTCCATTTGTCTATAGATTTCATATTTATCAAAACAAAACACTGGGGGTAAAACATTACAGGCAAAATTAAAAAAACAAAATAATCAAAATGTTAGGCCCCAAAGGGCACAAAGCATAGAGCTCATGACATAATGACAGATTTCAAGATGATCCAGGGAGAGGCAGTTAGTTGCCATCTAGGCACACCAGGACCCAAGAGGAAGCCAAGCCAGCGCCTACAGACCACCCACCGCCTTGTCCACAGACACTGCCACGTTGCCCGTGCTAAGGCGGCAAGCCAGCTATCTCTTCTTTAAGGCTCTCTGGTGAGGGCTTCTCAACAGCTGCCTTCACTCACTCTGCCAAGGAACCTGCATGGCAAAGATGCTCACCACACCAAGATTTCTGTTGGGGTGGGGTGACCTCCCTTCCTGAGCCTCACGATGCCCTGTGCACTTCAGTTATCTCCTACTCACTCTCCTTTGAAATCACTTTGTCCCAAAGGTATCCCCAGCAGGTTGAATTATGCCTGATACGGAAGAGGAGTTCAATACACGTTGTTGAATAAATAAAATAATTATCAATTTACTTTTTTCTGTGGGAATTACATTCCCTGTTGCTTTCCTACATTTTCCCTCCTGTTACACATTGAATTAATGCTTTTATTGAGCATTCTATGGTAACTCCTAGTTCTTAAGTCCTGGGAGGATAGAACGAATTCAGTGTTCATTAAGTGTGTATGACTAGTTTAAATGATATTTGCTCACTGCACATTTCTTTTACTTGTCCAGAGTGTTATCAGGTTTGATCACTACGGATCGCCTTAATCTTTCATTTTCTTGGACAAACTTCCACAATTATAAATGTTTCTAGTCCTGCTTTTCTGTAATATTTGTAGTGAAAGCTGGTGAAATAGGGATCAGATGTGATACACAACCTGGAATCTAGACCATCGGGTGTGTGTGGAGTAACAGGGATACAAGTTTCTGATAATCTGCATGCAAGTGTTTTTGAACTGAATTGTTCATTATGGAAAGAAAGGGCTGTCTGAGTAGCGTATATTTCTGGTGACCGAAAATATACAGGGTGGGTATTGAGCATGAGCTGAGAGCTTCAATTAAGTTACTTTTCAGGCCCATCCCAATCTGGTGGTCTTTGAGGGTTTTCTTTTTTTTCAGTATCTTCTTCTTAAAGACCACATTCAAGGTACTAACTGCAGAAACGTACACAGCATGTTTTTCTGGATAGTCCATGGATGTGAAGCAGAAGGGCCTGGGCTACGGAGCACAGGCATGAAAGCAAAATGAGACTGGGCACATAAAACATTTCTACAGAAGAGGAATGACATTTAAAAAATATGTATACCTGCTATGTTTAACCTACTACTTCTAAGAGTCCTGCTGAATTTCTTTAAGTTCACTAAAAGATAAGGATGATTTCTCTATCACTAGGTAACAAACCCAAACATCCAGCTTTTAAGACGCTAATTTAACTAAATTTCAGGAAACCACGCAAAGAGATCATTAGGAGAACACAGTCCTATGCTACCTGGGCATAATTTTCTTTTCTTTGCTTCAGACATGCTAATTCGGTACGTCTGGGTCAGAACTTCTATCCTGGTAGGCTTTTTACAAGACATGCAATTCACCTCACCAGAAAACTAAAACAGAAAAGAAAGCCCCACAAAGCTACATTTCTTGCAAGTAGTCTTTAAGATTATTCTGTAAGTTTTGTACCAAATATTTGAATAGACACCATCTAAACTGACTAGTTTTTCTTTTTTTCCTAGCATAAAGGAAGAAATTAGGTTCCTTATCGGGTTCTCCTCCTTTTAATCAAGGAAAGAATAATCAGTAAATGCATTTTGTACTTTGTCCACATCGTCTACCATAGAGAACAGCATCTTTGCGTTATGAACCCAGTTTGATTCTGACCTATGTAATTAAGTAATCAAATCCTATTTCTGGAATTTATAGTTTTATTCTACTTGCCTCAGTATAATTTGATTTCGTCTGGTATGGAGCAGTTCTTGGTGCCCATACCATTTGCATATTAGATTACCTATCGCTAGCCTAGAATTCCATACCCAAGGCTGAGATAGTCTACCAAGGAATTTTTTTTTTTTTTTTTTTTTTTTTTTTTTTTTTTTAAAACATCTGAGAAACTGGAAAAATCACATTGAAGTGCATGTGTATCCTATTTGAAGATGATTATTACTTTCTCCTCCCCGGGCAATTTAGGCATTTTCTTCTTTCTGATTCTTCTCATCACTGGATTGCTAAGAATTATTTCTCTTACCCCATTAACTTCCCAGCCAAGTTCACTGCCAACCAAAATTAAGGAAAAAACAGCATTCCAGACACCTTCCTCTCAGCTAACTTTAGAATTGAATTATCAACACAGGACACTTGAAGGCACCATCACCTTTCAGGAAAAGCCAAACTCAGTTCTGTGAATTTGGTCTCAATGACCAACTCTCTCCTCACTTCATATCCATAAACATTTATGGAGTACTTACTAAGAGAACCCTACTCATTGGCAAAGAAATATGTTAAAATCAACCAAAAATGTGCCTTGATCACTAGAACTAATCCCAATACTGGGTGAAAAGTAAATAAGAAATGAGGAATTCAGAGAAACTTTGATAAAAGAACTTGAATCAACATGTTAAGAAGACAACCACAGATTAAGTGAGTTCAATGGTCAATGCTATCTGCTCTCCAGCAGAAAATGCGTTACTAATTAAAGATAAATCACTAAAATCTTGATGAAAACAACTTTATGTTAACAGACCCTTCATCATGTTAGAGTCAGGCCCAAAGGGCCAGACTACAGACATACTTTTACTCTTCGAAGGTAAAGCTGAGAAGATAAACTACCAGTATGGAATAAGTTATGTCTTGCTCAAGGAAATTAATAAAGGTTGTAATAATTTGCACCAGGCAGAAATGAATATTATCTGAAGTGATTTTTTACTGGTCTCTTTTAGAAGCACTTTGACTAGTTAATTATAGGTTAACTTAATACCTCTAATATACTGACTTCCATCACAAACATCACATGGGGTAATGAAATCACATGAAGTCATCACAATCATCGTGAGTTGATCAGCAAGTTCCAATTAGGGTTCTGCTACTGGTACCCTCAGTGGACTACCACCAACTGAGCAGACAAACTGCCTATAACTACCCTAACCTCTGCCCATAAAATGCTCCACTTACTCTTCATTAAAGAAAGCACCGTTTACGGAATGTAAATTGATACAGCCACTATGGACAACAGTATGGAGGTTCCTTAAAAAACTAAAAATAGAACTACCATACGACCCAGCAATCCCACTACTGGGCATATACCCTGAGAAAACCATAATTCAAAAAGAGTCATGTACCAGAATGTTCACTGCAGCTCTATTTACAATAGCCAGGACATGGAAGCAACCTACGTGTCCATCAACAGATGAATGGATAAAGAAGATGTGGCACATATATACAATGGAATATTACTCAGCCATAAAAAGAAACGAAATTGAGTTATTTGTAGTGAGGTGGATGGACCTAGAGTCTGTCATACAGAGTGAAGTAAGTCAGAAAAAGAAAAACAAATACCGTATGCTAACACATATATATGGAATCTAAAAAAAAAAAAAAAAGTGGTTCTGAAGAACCTAGGGGCAGGACAGGAATAAAGACGCAGACGTAGAGAATGGACTTGAGCACACGGGGAGGGGGAAGGGTAAGCTGGGACAAAGTGAGAGAGTGGCATGGACTTATATATACCACCAAATGTAAAATAGATAGGTAGTGGGAAGCAGCCGCATAGCACAGGGAGATCAGCTCGGTGCTTTGTGACCACCTAGAGGGGTGGGATAGGGAGGGTGGGAGGGAGGGAGACGCAAGAGGGAAGAGATATGGGGACATATGTATATGTATAGCTGATTCACTTTGTTATAAAGCAGAAACTAACACACCATTGTAAAGCAATTACACTCCAATAAAGATGTAAAAAAATAAAATAAAAGAAAATAAAAAAGAAAGCACCTTTTACTATTTTATCCTTGGTGTCAAAGACATTGAAAGTACTGGGAAAAAATAAATCTCTGCTAAATATGAATGAATGAATGAATGAATGCATACATGAATAAACATTTGCCTCATAGGAACTTTCATTCAGTTGGGATTTTCCAGGCTGTGAAACAAATATGGACTTACACTTAGGATTCAAGTTTGCTTTTTCTTGGAATTATCACTTATGAGTATTTTTCTTTGGTGTTAATTTATTCACTCAGTGAACACAAAGTTTTAATAAAGGAGGAGCATTATTCCAACTCAGGCACTCATGCGTTCGGCTCCCCAGATACACTTGGCGGGCATCTGGGAACTTGGGTTTGGGGAGGGATCTCACCATTTCTTCATAAGTATGTCTCACTGTGTCTAAACTGGTTACACAAACAATACGGTTTGTGCTGAACGCCTCTGAGAGTATGGAATTCGGGTACATGGAAGGCACCGGGTACCTACACGACCAACCCCCAGTAAAAACCCTGAGCACCAAGTCCCTCACGAGCTCCCAGGTAGACAACATTTCACATATGTTGTCACAATGCAAGCTGGAGGAATTAAGTGCCTTCTGTGTGACTCCACTGAGAGAAGTCTCTTGGAAGCTTCAGCTTGGTTTCCCCTGGACTTCACCCCATGTGGCTTTTCATTTTGCTGGTTTCGCACTGTATCCTTTCACTGAAATAAATCATAGCTGTATGACTCTTATGCTGAATCATGTGACTCCTCCCAGTGAATCACCAAATCTGGGGGTGGCCTTGGGGACCCCCAACAAGGGGACACACTGAGATTGAAGTAGTAATGAAACAAAAGCATGGGATACAACAGTCAGGAACTCATGGGGTGGGTCTGAGCTGGAAATCAAGACCTGGGCCTACTGGTGGTATGTGTCTGTCTAAGACGCACTCTCCAGTTCAACTTGCCATGTGGACCTAGAGGAGGTTCAAGCAGGAATGAACTCAAGAAAGCATCTAGTCCAGATTCCTCATTTTTTCAGATGAGCTAAGGTTGAGAGAGCTAAAACACCTTTCCACAGGACACAGAGCTAGTTCGAAGCAAACACTGGTCCACCAAAACCACATCTCAACCCCCAGTAGTTCCTACCAGGAAATCACCTGCTGCCTGGCTGGAGTCCATCCTTTCTCAGAAGCCCTCCTACTTTGGTCAAGACGGGCCACATGGTTGCAGATTTACGCCATGTTGCATTTTCAATTAAAACAGCTAAATGGGGTGTTGTAAAAGGATGATTTCCAAGCTGCCAGGACAATAATGCCACAAACTCCACCAGATTTTATTAGAGTCAAATGACAGTAAGTCATTAGGAAAATGTGTGCCAACCACAGAAACAGCAATGCCTCACACTCTTGGAGAACTAAATACCATCCAGTTGGCTGAGAAAGAACCATGTGGCTTACAATCATTTTTCACAATTACTATCCTAGCTAGTTCATAGTTTTTGGCAGATATACCTCACACGCATAGCCGAACTCAGCTAATTTTCACTCTGCTGATCGACAAATATGATTTTTTTTTTCCTCAAAGAAACCACCCAGAGAGCTTTCATGAAATTTGAGGTAGTGCAACAAAAAGTGAGCCCATTTGTTAAAACCTGGCTTTAAAAAATGCATATTAAGTAGGCCACCCAATATTCATTAAAAAAATTCTGTGTTAAGAATACTAGTCATGGGCTTCCCTGGCGGCGCAGTGGTTGAGAATCTGCCTGCTAATGCAGGGGACACGGGTTCGAGCCCTGGTCTGGGAAGATCCCACATGCCGCGGAGCAACTAGGCCCGTGAGCCACAACTACTGAGCCTGTGCATCTGGAGCTTGTGCTCCACAACAAGAGAGGCCGCGATAGTGAGAGGCCCGTGCACCGCGATGGAGAGTGGCCCCCGCTTGCCGCAACTAGAGAAAGCCCTTGCACAGAAACAAAGACCCAACACAGCCATAAATAAATAAATAAATAATAAAAATAAAGGAATTCTTTTAAAAAAAAAAAAAAAAAAGAATACTAGTCATACTCACTACTACAGTCTGAGAATCAAATAGCAAGACTGCACAAGGCCTTCTTTGCTTTCCTCTTTGGAATTGAGCTTGCCTTCCATAAGGCAGGAGAAAAAAATTTTTTAAGTTCTGTACTATGGGCTTCTCCAAAATCAGTATTAGTTCTTAACAGTTAGACAAGAAATACTGTACAATGCTATAACACGTTCCTAAGGCAATAAAATATTTACATGACTAAAGGAATAAAAGAGCTATTCTATTAAACTTATATTTTCCTCCAAGTTTCATTTCCAGTTTGCCTTCTTGGGACTCTTTGTCAAGAGCCTGAGTACAAATTTCATGTATGAATGTGTTTCGGGATGACTTCAGAAAATATAAAATCTACTGTAAATTGAATAATCCCTCCCACAAAGAGAAACATCCTGCCAACAAAGGGGAACTCCCTCCCCCCCCACTCTGTATTTCAAATGCAGCATCTGCCATAACTCTGTAAGGGATGAAGGGACACTATTAGGACAGGATTCACAAGGGGTTTCAACTGTATACATAATGTTCTATTCCTTAGATTGGGGGTGGGTGGACCTGCATTTGTGGTATTCTTTCAAATTTTTGTATGTCTTAAATATTTTGTAACAATTTAAAAAAATTTAACTCCCTGAATTTGCTCAACTGGCATTCCCAGACCCTTGAGGAGGCATCTTACTTAGCCTTGCTATCTCTAGAGTCAAACTGCATTTTCTTCAGGGGGTCAAAATGGTCCATTATACCAGCTGGGTATATTAAAACCATGTCTATTACACTGAGTTCCCAAAGACTTGGCCAAATCTTCACAACCTTTCCTATCAGATATCTTTTGTCTGTGGAACATCTTGAAAGACTATATAAGCCAAGGATATTTCTCAATCAGTGCAAGTAAAGTGAAAATATCTTCTTATATGAAAGCTGCCAGCTTCCCAAATAGAAAATTTTGTAAGAAAAAGGTATAAGATCAAGAGAAACAAATTAAATCGACCAAGTGCACTTTAAAGTGTCTCATAAGTTTTTAAAAAGCTCTTCTTCCTCCAACTGATAATGGGAAGATGGAGGCCAGCTGTGTTCACATAAACCTCCAGTTGAAAATATGATAGAGCACGGAGATCTCAAAGCAGTCCTGAGAGTCAAACAGCATCAGCTGAACTGGGAACTTGTTAGAAATGCAAATTCCCAAATCTCCGCTGGGGGGCGTGAGAGGGGTGGGCAGCAATCCCTCCAGGTGATTCTGATGCCAGCTAGTACGAGGTCCAGGGACTCGGAAGTTGGAAGTCTAGCCTCTGGAGTCAGAGTGACTGGGTTTGAATACCAGGATCTGCCCCTGGTAAAGAGTGTGACTTTGGGCAAGTTACTTAACTTGTCTCTGCTTTATTCCTCAGTGTAAAATGAAGACAATAATAGTTCCCAGCTCACTGGAACGCTGGCAATAAGATAATATTATACATGTGAAAGTTTGGCAAAATGTTTGACAAAGACTCAATAAACATGAGCAATTATTTTCTCTACATGATCACAGATGTCCAGTTTACTCATCTATTATTTGATTAGCATTTACCACAGACACGGGCAGTGAATAACTCAGGACTCCTGGCTGCATACTAGAATCACCAGGGAATTCTGATGAAATCCTACTGCCTAAGCCCTCCTCTATACCAAAAATAACAATCTCTGATAGTGGGACCCAAGCTTGGATATCCATTAAAATCTACGCAGGAGGTTTTAATGGAAGAAGCAAATCTACAAGCAAAAATTACAACCCAAAGCCCATGGAGCTGGGTGTATGCACATGATCCCAGAAAAACGTTTAGGGAGGAGTCGTTGGCCCAGAAACTTTCATTGGCACTTATATATTCCTCTCCTGCGTTACTGATCTTCTTAGGAAGCACGAATCATGTCTTCCTAAATCCTCAGTGCTTGCCACCATGCTGACAAAGAGGAGATGCTGGCGTCTGTCAGTGCAATGAGAAGCGAGCTCTGTTTCTACGCCTAGACCCTCCCAACTCCTGGAAGCCTAAGCACAGTGTTTCAGGTCAGAGGAGTAATTAGACAGCTGTCGTCTCCATAACAAACTCTTGAATATGTACCTTTCCTTGAATATACTGCCCAAGCCTCAAGGCTAGACATAATGGTTTCACATACCGGTTTCCAAAGGGAGGAGTGACAGGGGCAAAGCTTTTAAATTAATTAAAAGAGACACTCAGGCACACTTCATGCCATTCTTTAATCTCTGTTCTCCTGTGATAAATATAGACTGACAGGACCAGGCCTAGGCTAACGAGCTGAAGGTAGGACCCTATGGAGGCTCACCAAGCAGCCCTCAGAAACACTGCAGCAGGGCCAAGGGCTCAGAAAAAGGAAGAAGGAAATCAGCACCTTCCCCAACTGTGTCACTGACACGTCACCAGAGCGCTCTGAAGGATGCCCACTGCACATGTGATCACACCCCCCTTCAACTAGTAGCAATTAAAACAACAGATAAAAAGAAAACAGCATGTATTGTAATTAAAAAGAGAAGAATAATCACAATTATAATTTATTGAGAGTTTTCTAGTGTCAGGCAGTGTGCTAAAAGCCTTCCTGTGCAGTATTTCACTTCATTATGGTAACCAGTTTCCCAACCATCTTCCCCTCCTAGTAGTATACACATGCTTGTGTAGTTCCCTCACACACTGAATCAGAGTTCATACATGTGGCCAAGAGAAAATTACAGAAGTAACTGTGACTTCTGAGGTTAGATCATAAAAGACGTCACCGCTTCTGACGCAACCTCTTGAATCACTTGCGCTGGGGGAAGACGGAGCCATGGAGCCAAGTGGACACTCAAGCAGCCCCACGGTGAGGCCCACGTGGAGAGGAACCAGCCACGTGACTAGGCCACCTTAGAAGTGGACCCTCCAGCTCTAGTCATACCTTTGAGTCATCCAGCTGAAGTCCCAGACATCACAGAACAGAGAAGTCGCCACCACTGGGCCCTGTCTGAATGCCTGACCCACAGAACCCAGGAGATCACTGTCTTAAAAACTGAGCTCTGTAATTTATTATGCAGCAATAGCTAACTCATACGTAAGAGCTAGATACTCTTATTTTATAGCTGACGAGAGTTTAACTGATTCAATCGTGGGCGTAGTAAGCGAAATAATGGGGATTTGAATCCATGTTTGCAGATTTGAAGCTCTGACTCCTATTCTGTCACCACTCCTGAGAGATAAACATATGGTGTGTAACCTATTTCCCACCCCTTTCATTAAGGGAACAGTATGTATGTAATAGGAAGTTTTGAAGTATTTTGGTTGTCCCCAAGATACTTTGTCCATCCTACATGGCACCCACCATTCTGCCTTGTATTTCAGCTATTTCTCCATGGATAGATTAGAAGTTCCTGGAGGGTTGCAGTAGTGTCTTCCTTATGATGGTGGTTGTACATAGTAGAAGGATGGGGATAGGATGCCACTTTAATCCCCTGGACTCCCATCAGTCTGCCTGGTTTGGCATCTCTGCTCCATCACTCTCAGGCTGGGTGATCTTAGGCAAGTGGCCTAAATTTTATGAGCCTCAGATTTCTCACTCTTATAACACGGGGCCAATATTAATGCACACTTTTGTTCACACTACATTAGAAAAATATTAGCACAAATAAAGTATGAGCACATTGCCTGGCATGTGGTAAGTGCTTAAAGAATGTTACCTATTTGAATTATTACCATCAAATATGTGTTGAAAAACATCCAATATTTTAAATGGCCAAACAAAAGCTCTTCCCTCTCAACCTTTCCTTACATCAAAGGAGAATTTCCAAAGAAATGGCAGTGGTTCCTGGGAGTGAGGGTATCTCACTCTATAAGCACTGAGACCTTTGGCATCACCCTGGCCATGGCTCCTACGACAGCCCAACCTGCCCTGCTGGAGTGGGGAGAAGGTAGGGGAAAGCTGCTGTACACTTCCACTGTCCAGTGGGACACGTGCAGACGGCAATTTGGTTCTTTCTTGCAAAAAGAAATGTAAGGCAAAGAGGGGCTCACTCTCCCCAGCCTTATAAACAGGGGTGTAGGGGGATTTTGCTTGCATCCTATCTCTTAATCCCATTACATCCTTATCATCTTGTCAGCACAGACAAAGCTCCTTAGCTCCTGCCAACACTCCCTCTAATGCCTTCCCTTGTGGTTCACTCTTTCTTGGTCTTGGAGCTAATAAGCTGTCAAGTGTCTTACTGTCCCCTCAGGTGATTTCTACTCAAATGCTGTTTAGAGTCCCACCTCCCTTTGAACTTAGCTTTATGGCTCCTTTTTTTTTCCTTATGCATGAAAGAGTTTTCTGTGTAAAATTCTGTTTGGGGTCCAAAATCTTTCCACAACCTTCCACTTCCAGGTAAGACTAAGAAAAGGGAAATTGGGAGAAGCGCCAGCTACATTCACCCATCTCCAAATAAACACAAATTCTTAGTGTTGCTAGGTGCTAGGTTAGATTCTCAGATGGGAGGATATAAGTGACCCCCTGCCCAAAGTAACAGAGGAGATTTAAAAATCCAACAACTATGAAACAAAGTGCCAAGGGAAGGATGCCAGGAGTGGCAGAGATAGAGGGCCCAGGAGAGCAGAGGAAGGACAAACACGGACAGGTGAGGACATGGGAGACATGAAATAGTCAGCCTTGGGTGTGGGCTCTGAGCGACGGACTATCCTGAACCGAGGATGTGGGGAAGGGCAAAAGACCACTCTGGGCAGAAGGAATGAAATGCAAGGAGGCAGAAAAGCATCAGACAAGTATGTGGAATGCAGTGGATTTGTAGAGAAGCAGGGTCAGGGAGTGCAAAAAACAAGGTAGATTGGAGGAGATAACTCTGGCAACAATTTGCAATAAAGATTTTCAAAAAAGAGAAAAGTTAAGGTCTTTTGCAGATTATAGAGCAAATTGGTAACATATGAATTTCATGATTAAGTAACATATTCTAATCAATTTCTCAGGGATCATGAATATAAAACCCTAAGACTACAGAAGTGTCAATATATTTTCAAAGGAGGCGGCATCAAGTGAATTTCTAGATCACTCTTCCGAATATGTTAAATTTCCCTCACTGAAAGTTTTTGCTTGAACCAATGAACTAGCTACAAGTCAAATACTTTTCAACTGCTTTTTTCCTGGTCTAGTTTTAAAAATTGTTACCCAAAGTGAGAAGGCACATTTAGACAACTAAAGTCAGGAATCTGTTACCTACTTGCAAAGTCATTTCAGTGATTTCCAATGACCCAGTACCATTAACCAGGCTGGTTTCAGGGTGGAGTAGATGAGTACCAGAGGTGAACACAACTATTGCTAGGTCTCAGGGTGTCTGCCCTTAGTATATTTTTCTATCTTCTCGCCCAAACTTACCAAGCTACTACCCAGAGTAAGATCTCAAACAGAAATACCTTCAGAATCAGAACTCCCTTCTTTCTCCTTAGAACCAGAGAGCTAAGTTCAAAAAAAGATCCAGAAACCATCACAGGCCATCAATCTCCATCTTGAAACAGGAAAAAGTCCCTGGTCACTGTTTCTGTGTCCTCCCGGTCCTAACAGACAATCCCTGCACAACACAGAACAGAACGCCGTGGCCCCAGGCCAGGCAAACTCACCATATACCACATGCTTGGCCACTTGGGATCATTGAAGTAAGTGGACTGGGCGTGGCTAAAGTCATAATCCCTCTTGGTCCGTTTTTTTACCACTTGCTGTTGGATCCACTCCACCTGCCAAGAAGGACATTTGGTGAGTGTTCAAGTTCCATCAGGGTTAGCACAACACAAATGACAGTCTGGGACATTTCCATCTTGAGTCAGTTCTGTTTAAGTCACAGGTTTCATTCTGGCAACTAGAATCTCCAGAGCATAGAGATTCCCTAGAAACCTGGTTCTATTTCATCTTTAATGCAGGTAGGCTTTGCAGCCTTTTATGATAGATCATTCGTATTTCTCAACAACATGCTCACCCCTTTAGCTTTTTCAGAAAGCATATTTTACTCCCAATTTATTGCAAATTGATCGTGTTAATTTTTAAATGCTAATTTATTCATCCTGACCTTATACTAAGGGCTAGAAAACTTCTCTAAAGGTCCAGATAATAAATATCTTTGGCTTTGCAGGTCATACAATCTCCGTTGTAACTACTCATTCTGCCATTGTAGCACCACAGACAGCACATAAACAAATGGGTGTGACTATGTTCCAGTAAAACTTGATGTATAAAAACAGGTGGGAGGCTGGATTTGGCCCACAGGCCACAGTTTATATCAAAAATTTAAAATGGTCTGGGATTACACATCAAATTAAAAGAATCATGCTGGGATCAAATGCTCTAGGATCACAATTTTTTTAAAAAAAAATGGCTGTCTACAACAGAGTGGTGGAAAAAGCACTCTTCAGGTAAGCAGAAAACCAAAGCCCTAGACTTGTCTCTGGTACAAAATTGGAGAAGTCACTCAACTGTCTGAGCCATAGGTTCCCTGCCAGCTCCAAAATTCAAACCCTCTACATTTGAGAAAGTCTTAACATTTAGCCACAATTAGTTTTTAAAAAGCAACTGGGAACTATGAGTTTAATACAGAATTGTAACCTAAATGGTATGGGTATGAATGGGGGTACTTTTAAAAGCAGTTAATCATTATGGCAATATAAGAATAAGCATGTTTCATTTTGGAGCATCTCAGATACAGTATCAGCCTGGTGGCATTCTACAATTTGTTCCTAAATTCTCTTTGTTTGATTTCTTCTGGCCATAGCTAATTCAGTTGTAATACTCTAAAATGTTCCCTTCCACCATGTATCTCTACCCTCCACAAAGGAATTAAAAACTGGTGGGGGGAGGAAGACTTTGTGGTCCACTACTACGATCTGTGATTCCATACCCATCCATTCAATAAAGATTTCAGAACCTCTCTTGCCTACTTCAAAGATTACTGGAGGAGAAGGAATACTAAAGGACCAATTAACAAGCTCAAAATGCATAGCTATAAACAAGGTACTAAGGCCAAAAGCCCAACTAATAAATTTCTATGATTCTCATATTGGGAAATATTATTCAACAAGAAGATTGGTATGCACGATGAATTTAAATAGTGAATTCTTAGTTACATCACTAACAAGGCAAACAGAATCACACAGCCTCCTAAATAAGATCTATTTATGATTTGGATCACAGCTAAGCATCATATATGTGCATTTTCTGCTAGGTAATTTAAGCAAAATTATCAGTACAGAGAAAAGTCAATAAATAAAAAATAATACACTGGAAAATGAAAGTTTTCTGTTCCTGCTTTAATTAGTCTAGACCAAGTGACTCAGTGGCACTGAATCATTCTACATCACACACACATGCACACACGTGTGCACACTGGATAAAAGGTATTACATGTTATTTCTTTAAACCATTGGACAATAGCTGTCAGGCAAGCTAATAAGGATCTTGTTTTTTCTTTACTCCAAGAGACGGCTATTTAGAAATCACACTGAAACTAATGGGGCATTAAAAATGTGTGTAATTTTTTTAAATGAAGAGAGTAATTTTTAAAGTGACCATGTTTCTAAAATTACAGAACAAAATCAATTTCCTTCTCAATCAAAGTGGAGCAGCAAGCATGAGCGTGCATGTATTTTGTCTATTTCCAGAAAACATTTTAATCTCTTTATTTCAAACAATCTTTCTAAGGAATGAGTTTCATAAAGTCATTTATTCATTCAATACGCAGTAAGTGCTTATTTAATACCAGACACTGTACTGGGAATATAAAGATGACTAAGAATAATCTTTGCCTTTGATGGACTTAATTTTATCAAGGAATATTTAGCAATTATTCTACAATTCTCCGCTTCATAAAAATGTCATTATCTTCATGAATGACATGTGATGCAGGATCTATCACTATACTAATTAGACCATTTATGAAAATTTTGACTATGCAAATTACATTTACAGTCCTTATAGTACTGTCTCTTAAGACTTATCCCAATAAGATGGAACTAGTTCATATTTGCACACTTGGTAAAAGAAAGCTGCAGATCTGTTTAGACCAAATGCTTTTCAAACTAATTATATATTGGCAGTGGTCTTTCCTAAGAGAGCCTCCATAAATCCTGAACTGCCAACATATATGTGTTCGCAAATCAGAAGGTGTCAGATCTCGTGTGGACTCAATAAAGAGATGGCTCAAGCTCAGAACAAGTCTACAATGGGGTAGGGTGGATAACTGTCTCTACAATGACACTGTAAGTATGTACTTCTCCTACATGTGTGCGTGCGTGCATGCACACACACACACACACACACACACACACACACACACACACAAATGGACAAATGGGATAAGTATGTGAGAAAACCAAGTGACAGCCATTTTCCCAGATGAACTATAGGTACTAAAATAGAACAAAATACCTCACCAAACACCATCTCTGCTGTAATTTTACCAAACAAAAATGCTTAGTTACAGGGCTCAGTGGCTAGAAGGTAGCACAGCAAGTTGGCATCTACATTTGACTATAAGTCACTCTGTCTGATCACAGGGCTGCAATACTCAAGAAAAGTACAGTTGGTTTTTTTTAGTGACAGATACCATGTATTTTGTTTTGGTGTTTCACGAGTATGAGTCTATAGCCCTACATTTTTGGGAAAGCGGGGAAAGCACGCCTTGGGTTTGAAGATCTCTATGACTGGAAAGAGCATATTTATATTTTTAAACCATTATCCATATGTCTGTCCTTGAGACCTTAAAAAAAAAAGCTCAGAGGTAATGCATTATACAGATTTCACTTCTTGCCAAGAAGCCCAGTGCAAAGAAAAGCCAGTTAGAAATTCATTTTCATAAAACTATGGTCAGCCCAGGAAAAAAGGAAAACTGTGTGCTTTCCCTCACTGGTTAAACTTCTAAAAGTTCTATTTCCTATATATTATGGATCTACATTTAAGCCAGATTATAAAAACCTTTAGACCTTTGAAATCAATCTAGCCTCCATTAATTAAGCCACAAGTGTGGTACGGGGTGTTAAGGACAGCCCCTCCCTCTACTCACAGAGCTCACCTGCCTACATGGTCCACGTGAACAGTGGGCATTTGCCACTTCAGAATCTTTGTCTAAACATGTTCTCTTTCATCAGTTTCACTTGTCAAGCAAAGCACGTTAATTGATGATTATGGGAAGCCTACCCAGAGTCTCAGCTGAACTTATATCTCACGATTTTGGAATTTACCAACTTTCTGACACTATACACACAGAGAAGGAAATTTGTCAGCAATCAGAGAAAAGAGGATGTTAGCCTATGAATCTACATTATATAAGTTACCATATAAATATAAATAGAAAACCAATTATGGTATCTGTCACAAGAAAGACAAATACTGCATGGTATCACTTATATGTAGAATCTAAAAAAAAAAAGTCAAACTCATAAAAAAAGGTAGAAAAGTGGCTGCCAGGGGCTGGGGGGTGGGGGAAATAGGGAGAAGTTGGTAAAAGGTACAAACTTACAGCTGTAAGATGAATAAGGTCTGAGGATCTAATGAATAACATGGTGACTATAGCTGATAACACTATATTGCATAATTGAAATTTGCTAAGAGAGTAGAACTTAAATGTTCTCACCAAAAAAAAAAAAACACAAAAGATAAACATGTGAAGTGATGGATGTGTTAACTAAATGGGGGGATACTTTCAATAGATCAAATATATCAAATCACAATGAGGTACACTTCAAATATTTTACAGTTTTATATGTCAATTATGCCTCAATAAAACTGAAATTTAAAAAATATGTAGTATCTCCACAGTGAGGAGAAATCAGCCCTTTAGATATTAAAATATATTAAAGCTAATGACTGAAACACATACTGATAGCAAATGTCTACAGGTATTGATATATCAATGGAATGGGATGGAAAGTCAAGAAACTGACAGAAAATATGTAAGAATATAGTATATGATACGGCTGCTATCCTAAAGCAATGGGGGAAAACAGATTACTTTATAAATGATGCTGAAACACGAACCAACTGGGGAAAAAAATAAAATTAAAACCATTCCCACATCTTAATCAGGATCAGTTCCAAATGAATCGTATTTAAAGGTAAAAGTAAACAAATAAACCCATATAAGTCCAATGAGAGACATAGGAAATTTTGAAAAATAACCTTAGAGTGGATGATGCTTGTCTAAGTATAATAAAAATCACAAAAGTGATTTGGAAAAATGGATACATTCAACTACAGAAAACATAAATTTGGCGTGGCAAAAATTACTTCATAAACAAGGTAAAAGACAAACTAGAGAAACATTTATAGCTGCTACCACGGACAAAGGATCTTTCCCTCAAATATAAAGAGTTCCTGGGACTTCCCTGGTGGCGCAGTGGTTAAGAATCCGCCTGCCAATGCAAGGGGACACGGGTTTGAGCCCTGGTCCGGGAAGATCCCACATGCCACGGAGCAACTAAGCCCGTGAGCCACAACTACTGAGCCTGCTCTCTAGAGCCTGTGAGACACAACTACAAACCCTGTGCTCTAGAGCCCGCGAGCCACAACTACTGAGCCCATGTGCCGCAACTACCGAAGCCCGCGTGCCTAGAGCCCATGCTCGGCAACAAGAGAAGCCACCACAATGAGAAGCCCACACACAGCAATGAAGAGTAGCCCTTGCTCGCCGCAACTAGAGAAAGCCCACATGCAGCAACAAAGACCCAATGCAGCCAAAATAAATAAATAATTAAAATTCAAAAAAAAAAAAAAAAGAGTTCCTATAATCAATAAGAGAAAAATTCAATAGGAAAACAGGCAAAAGAGAAGAGTACAATTTACCTCCAAAAAGGTAAATCAAGTTTCTTAAACATATAAAAACATGCCTAACCTCATGCATATAAATACAAAAAAGCAAATTAAAACCACACCAAGATATGGCTTTTCATATCTCACCTTTCAGATATAAACATTCTAAATATTGATGCCATACTACTAGGGAGGAATGATAAAATAGTCATCCTCATATAATGGGGATGGGAATGTAAATCTATACAACTCTGTGGACAGTAAGTGGACGTTACCTACAAAAATCCTAAAATAAGTCATTCTACTTTTAGAAATTTACCCTACATTTTAAAAAAATATTTTGTTGAAGTATAGTTGATTTACAACGTTGTGTTACTTTCTGCTACCCTACATTTTTATTAACACATGTAAATATACAAAGTTATTTATTGAAGCACTTCTAGTAATAACTGAAAGTAATAAACAACCTGAATATACACTGATAGGGATTAATTAAATAAACAATGACATATCATTATAACGGAGCACAATGCAACCATAAAAGATAATGAAGTGGGCTTTATGTATTGACAGAGAATAGTCTCCATGATGTAGCCTAAAAGGAAAAAAAAAAAAAAAAAAAAAAAGGAAGGTACGAACAGTCTATAAAAGACACTACAATTTTTGCACCTCTCTGAGGTAACTACTGTACACAAAAAAACCTGATAACACTGGTTGCTTTCTGGGGGAATAACTAGGTGATTGAGATGCAGGAATACGAGGGAAAACTTTTACTGTAGGCCCTTTAATACCTTGTTACTTTTGAACTATGTGAGTATGTCACCTATACAAATAACTTTACATTTCCTTTAATTTAACATGTTCCATTGGTTACTATTATGTAATCCAATGGTATCAAATGCGACCAAATGCCTAAATTACAACATATTTTAAAAGCAATAATGAGAAAAATAGTATATAAAAAGTACCTTAGATAGTGTTATAGTATGTTGTAACACGGCCAATATTGAGAAAAGGTGGTTAAGTAACCAAGAGAAGTGGTTGGAATTTGGGGAACTTGGTTTATAATCTCAGATGTGCCACCAGCCACCTGTGTGACCTTGCAAAATCTTCGTGGGCCTCCTTCATCTGTAAAATGATAGAAGACAGACTAAATATGCTCTCTACTCTCTTTCTTCTGGCTTTGAAATTTTTGTCGATGTATGTGGTCTACTCTCTGATGTGACTGGGAATGAAAAGTTTGTGTTAAACACAATACAGAGGTGAGATAGGTGCTCCTGTGGACAGAGGATCTTAAGTCATTCTGTGCAGATGCAAGATTAATATTTAGAAAGGAACATAGTAAATTATATTACTACTTTCGTGATTTGATGAAGCAGATGCCAGCGAATAAAATATGTGGGATTCCATCTTTCATATTCTTTTTTGATCAGCTTTGACAAAATGGGGGAAAGGAGCATGAAGCGATTTCTCCCCTCTGTTTTCTTCTCTGACTTTGAAAACAAACAAACAAAAAGTACTAGTTAAGTACATACCGGCCGTGTTAATTTTTTCCTTTGGAAGTAAGGGATTGATGGAGACGATTTGGCACTGACAAGCTACTTCCAAACCTTAAAACCTGAAGCCAACATATCCCAAAAGTTTTCTAAAATTCTGATCAAGAAATCAGAGGTAATCACTGAGAGAATCAGAGAATCTAGTAAAAGTATGCATTCAGGGTATAATAGTCTTTAAATCTTGCGCTATCTAGTCACTAACTGGTTATCAGTGAGTTACTAAATACTGACATTGTTATTTGATTTGATCACTCTTTTTGAGGAAAAAAACCATAATCGTTTGAATTCTGCTTATTTCAGAGGGCTACTTGTGAACAAAATAAGCATTATTGTTTATTTGAAGGAGAATTTTCACTTGACTTCCTTGAGATAGGAACACTGAATCCTATTTAATGACTGCAGACATCAGAGGCTTATGTTAAAGAATCATCTAGTCAGGAATATGAGGAATCATACAATTTTGAAAGGTCATTGAGAAGAAAGTTGTGAAATAAATACTGCACATATGTTTAGAAGAGGGTAACAGAAGACAATGCAGGCCACAGTGAAAAACTTTAACTGCCCTAAAATTTTATAATTAGCTGGCTTTCTCCAAGAGAACCCTATAATTTTAAATGTCATCAATTTAATCATGTTCTATTTTGTTTCATGAAAAACTCATGGCATTATGGTTCTAACTGTATTACTTACTTTTAGAGAATTAAAGTTATGTTTATTCCCTTAAACTATTCCACTATTATTTGCACACTTCTAATTTAATTTCCTGATTTGTTGTCTAGAAAGGGAAAAATGAACGGTTACATCCAGTTAAAGCAGTAAAATTTATTCCCCACCCTCAAGGCCTTTTCCTTCATTTCTCTATTCACTCCAAAAATATTATATTAAGTACCTACTATGTGGCAGGCACTGCTCTGAATGCTATAAAATGGCAGTGAGCAAAATAACCAATTTCCTGCCTTCAGGCAGTTTCCCTTCCACTGGGAGTTAGACCATAAGCATGTAAATAAATAAAAGATTATATAATAGATTTTCATAGTGTTAAATGGCGCAAAAAGTAAATAACATAAGGTGGTTGAGAGTGATTATGGAGGAGGGGGTTATTTTAGGTAAGGTGGTCAAGAAAGGCCTCTTTGAAAGATGTGATATTTTAATAGAATCCTGAATATTAAGAAACCAGCCATATAAATGTCTCAAGGAAAATATTACAGGCAATGTGAATAGCTAATGCAAAAGCCCTAAAACAATGTGTGTCTGTACTTTGGTCTACAGCTCATCCATGGGCCATAGATGCCTACGGCAATCCCTCAAGGCCTAGGGGTAGGTATACCAGTAGTGCATTTTGCCCTCCAGTGGATGGATGAGGAAAGAGACGCACACAAGTCATGGAAGCTGGTTCCCAGCCATCTGGTCAACTAATTCTGGGCTCCTGAGTACCAGGAAAATGGTCTAGAAGGCCACACAGCTTCAGGGTGGGCATGTCCCCAAGGCCCCACCAACTCCTCAGCTGGTAGGGACAAACTCAGCTGAAAAAAAGGCTCAACAAGGCCCTCTAAAGCATGAGGCCCTGGGCAGAAGACCCTCCTGCCCAGATCTAGGAATGGTACTTGTGTGATGCTAGCCACTATAAACTGGTCCAGTAAGGAGCTCTGATACAGATTCTGTCCTTTCAATTATGTAGTAAAAATCACAGTTTCAATGTCATCTAAGCAGCTGAGAAATTATAAAATGACTTCTAGGGTAGAAAGGATTCCAAGTATGAAGCATTCAAGCATAAGGAAAGGATAAGGCATAAAGTGCTATTTAGTGTATCAGCAGGTATGGAACATTGTATTACTAATCAGAAGACACAGTTACTTAACCCTTCCATCTCAGACATATCAATTACCACCTCTGCAACTCCACAAAAAAGGATATAATATCTGTGTTGGACAAATTTTGCAAAACAATTTAACATTAAATTAGGTTTATTCAAAAAGCAAGGAGGTTATTTCTAGAGCTATATGTAAAAATATTTAGCATTTGCTCTATACATGCAGAGGGGTAGAGCTGAACTGGACTATGTCACAGATAGGCAGTGCAGAATAATGAACTGGGAAAGTGTGCTACCTGAGTTCTTGGTAGAGTGCCACCAATTACTAGCCTGTCCACTTTGAGCAAATCACATAAGCCTTAACGTTCTATATTCTCACCTGTAAAATGACATTTTTGGTATGAGGCTCAAAATATATTGTGCTATACAAATGCAGGCTCTTACAGGGCTTAGTACCTTGTATTCTAATTGCATGTTTCTTGCCACTTCCTTGAAAGAAGCTAGGTTTTAGTATTCCTAGTATCAAGGGCAATGCTTGACAACAGGCCCTCAAAAAATAGGTATAGAGGGCTAGACAATATTTTTACACTGAACTAATACATTTTCCGTTAGGCATGTTTAAGTCTTCTACTTATTAAAAAAAAATAGCAGGAAATTTTAAACAGGAGAGGGTGCTAAAAAGGGTGTATGCTTAATCCTACCAAATATAATAGGATATTTCATATTTCAACAACAGAAAGATGATAGCACAAGTTATTACTTTACTAGCAATGAATAGGATGGGTTCCTTCTATATATAATTCTATACTTTTAATGTATCATGGAACCCTTCTCGGTTTGATCCTCGACTTGAAACCTACTGCTGTACAGATTATCTTTTGAGATGGGACCACTTCCTCCACTTTCCCAAACTAAGTCTGAGAAGCAACAAAAGACAGTGTCTACAATTAAAATGGATAAACATGATGGATGAAGTAGTGGTTGACACAGGTCAAGAACCTGGCATATTAACACAGAAACCAGCAGTCTTTCATAAACTACAAGGGCCCAGGGTTAAATAAAGTCAATGAATCCCACAGTGCTAAATGATGCATTCTCCCAGACTAATAAAGAGCATCTCCAATATTTAAACGGTCAACAACTAGTCCGTAAGCAAAGGATATGGCAGAAGAAGTAGGATTTTAAAAGCAGCTACAGAGGTAGAACATAAGAACTAGAAAATGACTGGAAACCAACTCAAAGCAAAACAGGAAAAGGTGCCAAACTGATAAGAAAAAACATGTTAGGGCATATTTCTTTAAGGAACACTTATTTTCAAACATTTAAACTTAAGACTTTGCACATCCTGGCCACTAGTAATAATACCCATAAGCAACAGTTTTTTTCCCCTATGTCCGATAACAATACATATATTTATATCTATATTTTGCTTTCCCTTTATCTTTCCAGTAAAGATAATCTCAAAAGATTTTAGGTTCATTTTCCCATTGATGTGTCACTTCCTAAACTTTCTTAAAATCCCTTGAAGGCATGACACATTTTATATATGTTTCAAATGTAACATGTTTGTCTTTTGAGACAAATTTAATTTGTCCTCTAGGGGAAAAAATAGTTCCCTATTCCTAGTCATGCCAAAATGCTTTCCAGTGGGTAAAATAGAATTTGATTTTTGTTAAAAAAAAAAAAAAAAAAAAAGTGTGTGTGTGTGTGTGTGTGTGTGTGTGTGTATACGCAAGCACACAGATGCACCCAGCTCATGGGATAGAAGTGGTAGAAGGAAAAGCCAGTGATGTGAACTCATTAGATACCTGAATGGCAAAGAATGTTGCATTTTTAAAGTTGGATTTCAGGTTTTTCTATTTTAAACTTTAGGACAATTAATGTAAGCAATGAGAGGAAGTTCGAAAAACAATTTTGATTGCTTGAAAGTATTAAAAGGAAATGGAATTCTAAAGTACCTAAACTAATTCTACTGTCTGAATGCCACCTGGAGTTAAATTCACACTTTTGATTAAATGCAATCTTAAGGCAGGGATTAAATTGGGATGGCACAGAATTCCCTCCAGCTTCACTCTAGGATCAAGATTATCACTGCATTAAAAACACAGTGGCATGACTTCATTCTACATGTATTTGTCTTTTGAATAACCATCCTCTAAGCAATTTGAAAGCCAAGGCAAGGTAATTAGTAAAATCCACTGAGCATTTAAAGTTACACCTCATTCTGCCCTTAATACAGCTTAAGTTTTAGATATCTGCAAAAATGACAATTTTACCTTAAAACGAATTGTTAATCACTTAATAGATTTTGGTTCTCTTTGACCAATCCTGCAACTCTGTGAATAAATCATTCAAGATATTCCCAGATCTGTATTTGCAAAAACTGGATGCCCTCAAATTGTATATCAAGTGAATACAAAGACGAGCATTATTTTGTACAGAGTGGAGAAATTGTTCAATTCAGCTGAGATTAATATAAAAAGAGGCAAATGCTGGCAAAGGAAAGGGCAGTCATTCTCATTATTTCTCCAAGCAGAGGACATGGGGTGATCTGCTAAATACCAAAAGTGTGTCAGCATCTTACTTCTTAATATAATGTACCACTTAATTCCATGGCTCACGAGCAATGATTGTAAAAGTTATACTCATATGGGGAGAAACACTCTTCTCTAGTGACTAATTCAGCTCCACTGCACACATTGTCTTATTCTCCAAGCTATTTAAATATAAATGGCAATAGCTTTTGTTTCTAATTTCCATGGACCCTACTGCTATGAGTTTGATCACAGTGGAAAAATTTGAGGGGGAGGGGTGAGTACACAAATTCAGAATTGGGTACCCGAAGTTTTAATTTCATCCATTTTATTCTTCTTTCCATGTAAGGCATTCTCAATACTCTGATAGCTTCTGTTTCTTAATCTTTCCAGCATCTGTAAATCTCTTTATTGTCAAGATCGCAAATCTTGGAAATCAAGAAACTACCAATTGTTGTGTTGGTAAGCTCTAGCACTATGAATCAAATGGGGTTGGGCTAAAAATCAATGTCTTCTCTTCCTCCTGTTGCTATAAGATAAATGTGCAACTTTAGGGATGAATGCACAAAGTCTGCACAAGTGTTCTATGTTTTTTTGAGGCTACCTGACATTTTTAAACCTAAAATGAGCTCAAAATGTGTAAGTCAGTAAATAAGTAGTACGAAGTCACCGGTGGGGAGAAGTCTGGATGAAGATCCCGTGTTCGGCCCCCAAAAGGCAGAGAGAAATGAGAAAGGTGGGCCTTTGGAGAGGGTCTCTGACTTGGGTTTCCACTCCTTTCCCTTTTTTCCTGAACTCTAACCTTATACTTGGCAGAGATGGCAGGGGTGTTTTGCAACAAAAACACTGGAACTGTGGCAGCTCTTAAACACCATCATCACCCTCTGAAATATTCAGCAAACAGCTACTTCGGTCAGGATGGGGGAGAAGCATGCCTTCAGCCTCCGGGAATAATACTGTCCAAAATCCCTGGGCCAATGGGAAAGGGACTGGCATTTTCTCACCTAAATCCAGTTGCCTGAGGCAAACCAAATGTTTTCTCAATTTCACTGCTGCTCCTTCACCTCGAAACCACTGACAAGGCTTCCAGCAAGGTGGTACTTGACCAAACTTGCAGGTCAGAGCACATAAAAGTCTGGAGCGGGGCCTGATGAGTGAGTGTGCCCGTTGGAGCTTCCGCCTGCCCTCTGCGAAGGCCAGGCAGCACCCTGGCTCCCAGCTTCCTGGCGGCCTCCGTGTCACAGCCGAGGAGTGCCAAGTCACTCCACTCGGCCTCCCTCTCCCTGAACTCATAACTCATACCCACCACAGTCAATTACAGGAGCCCTGGGGCTGAGGCTCAGGGAAGGAAAGAGAAAGCACATTTTCATCACTGTCATCAAATCTGACACATTTTCAGTGGGGAGACCCAGAAGCCACAGCTCTCCCCCTTCAAGCTTCCTTCTTTCCTGCTGTGTCTTTTGGATGCCTTGCCCTGGAGTCTGTTGTGTCAATGTTCATGGGATCGTGATGAACTTTACTGCACCCAGGCGCTGTCAGCAGTTCTAATGCATCACTCTCCCTCCTCCAGCGAGTTCCACTCTGGCACATTCGGGCTCTCGGCAGTGGAGTGAGAGCTTGGTCTGGACCACAGTTCCCGGCAACCCTACTGAGTCTTGGCTACTTGAGAAAGGGCCGTCAAAATTGTAGCACCTGCCGAGTCCACTTCTTAGACTTGGTTCAGTATAACACTTAGCAGCTCAGAATCTAGGGGAGGGAAGGCAGAGCAGGAAAACGGCAACGACAGGCTTGAAGATGATGCCCAGGATTTGTGAAGGTTCAGGAGGATGAAAGCAGCATCTCTCTGGCCCTCAGAGCAGCCACGCCGTGCCTTGCCCGGAGCAAGCACCCTGTAAGGATTTACAGAATGACTGACTGTATTCACTACTCTTTCAGTAAAGGAATAATTGGTAGTCCAGTTGTTTTTCAGCCCCAAATGCGTTAGGGAAAGCCAAAAAACAAGCTCTAGTAGGACAGGAGTTCTCAGTCTCTGGAAAGAGAGGGGAAATGATCTGTCATTTTCAGATAGGAGCTTCTGGATTTAGGCTCAAAATAGACCAATGAAGTCATTGTTGCTTGGCCAAGGAATAAATCATACAGGTGGTGGCAGTTGTGGTTTTTTTCCAGTACTTTGATTTCCAGTGGGTAAAGAAATCACTGGTTCATGCTTTTGAAAGTAAAACTCTGATTTTTTCCGTGTTTTGTGCAAAATAAAATCTACCTATTGTTTCTTTAACACCACCAAACTGTCCCATGAAAAGATCAGCCGTTCACCAGTGGGGAGCCTGTGGTACAGGGAGGTTAAGTGACTTGATCAAGTCACAGGATAGTAAGGGACCTGAAACAAGAATCCTTATCACGTAAATCCACACCCGGGTTTCTTTCCATAGAACACAGTGGCCCCTCACTGAAATCTCTCTTCAGCTGATGGAGTGGGTTGAGGGAGCACATCTTTTTCCTCCTCCTTTGTGTCATTATAACATTTCTATGCCTGGAGATTAGTCAAAGCTGATCACTTAACTAGAAGCTTTAGTGGATGAAAGGTCAGGGAAGGAGGAAAGAAAGTAGGACAAAATGGCATAACACCGGAGCTTTTATCATCAATGTAAGGAATTTTGCAGAGGTCCTCAATTACTCAGCTGCAAGCATTTTAAAACAGGTTAAGACACTCAGTTAAGTCTGCAAAAGACAGGAGAATTGTCTGATGAATGAAAAATAAAAATCTGAATCAGGAAAAGAATTCTCAGCACAGCCTTGGCAGTGATGACAGAAATCCTTTTTCCCTCAAGGGTACCTTCTGACTTGTAATTTAAAAGCCTAGGAAGTTCAAGGTCTAAAACTCTCCCAAATTAAAAAAACAAAACACTAACTCATTGTAACCAATTCCTTAGTTACCCAGATGCTTTGAATTAGACTGAATTGACAAGATGAGACAAAGGAAGACATGATGGTTACTGATTAAAAGTGGGGTTTCTGGAGTCCATGCAACCTGTGTTTGAGAATGCTGGCTTATCCACTGAAAAGCACACTGACCTCAGACAAGTTACTTAACCTCTGAATGTCAAATGGGGCAGACAATTGGGTCTGAAGACTAAAGGAGCTGATTCATGACAGATACTTAGCACAGTTCCTGACACAAGACTACCCACCATGCAGCCATGGCGATGTGTTGGTATGCCCAACTATGCCCACCAAGGAGTTTACTGCTTTCATTAGCCCAAGAGCTGCAAGCTTGAGTTCAGTCCCAATTGACCAGAATGTGACACTGAAGGTCAAAGTTTTACAAAGGCACACTGGACTGGAAATCAGGAGATCTGTACAATCCAGCCCTGTTATCTCTTTGGTTTCAATGTCCCTCTCTACAAGCTCCAGGTGTTAGGCCAGAGCAGTGAGCTGAGCCCAGGGGTTCAGAGAGTTGCCTCCAAGGTCAAGGAAGTGTGGATAAACAGTAAGGCCAATCAATATCCCCTCCTCCCCACCCTCCAAAGTAGGCCATCTCTTGAATAAAGTATTTTGCTTCATACCAGAAAAGACAATCTCAAAGGTTCTGAGATCCCATGTGGTGAGTAAGATTCTACTGAACCTCTAAAATTTTTAGACCTGCTTTTTGTCTAGCATTAGGGCAACCTACATTAACCTCTGAGAATTAAGATTTCTCATTGTTTGTTTGTTTTGTGCAAATAAACTTTCCAGCTCTTTTTTTCTTATGGAGTAATCAGCAGTAGCCTGTGGTGGAAGACTGGAACCAGGGAAAGCTATGTTGATGACAGAATTCCACTAAGGGCAGTCATGATGTTTCCCCATTAAAGTGGGTTTCTGGACCTTCCATAGAACAATTCTAATGAACACATATGTCTTAGAGTTTACCAAAGCCGTGTTTAGAAAAGGAAGTAGGTATGTACATAATGATTTCTATGATAATATAAATAATTAAATAAGCTCACAATACAGCAGGTCACAAAAAGATTCCACAAACCATATCAAATGGTCCCCACCATTGATGGATCAGATCTGACCACTCTTCAGCATTTCCACAGCCATCACCCTAACTGAGATGCTGATTTTCTCATATCTTTCTCACTGAAATCCCTAATAATTCCCTGGTTGGATTTCTATAAAGCTTGGCCCTCATTTCTTTCATCCTCCAAGCTCTTCCAGAGGACCTCAGTAGGTAAATTCTTTTATCCTAGCACCCTCTTGGTGAAGGCACCTGCTTTCCTCCTCTGGTGCATTCTGAGCAACCTATGCTTGTCTCTACCACAACCATTATTAAAAGCCTTCGAACTATTGATTTGTCAGGCTTCCCCATGAAAGCTTACCTTCCTAGAAGGAAGAGACTGTACTTCCCATATCGGTGTCCCTGGCATTTGGCAGATTACCTAGCTGACAAAGGAGGTGCCGTAAGTATTTGCTGAATGAATTAATTTGCCTGTAAATGCACGAAGAATAGAGCAGAACTTTGTAACAGACTTGGACTGGCGTTCAAGGCCTTGCCTCAACTGGCCTAGCTCCTGAGACTGACCTCACACTTGTTTGATATAGGTGGTCCTTGCTAAGCTTTCAAATCAACCTGATTGGAAACCCTTTTATTGAGCACCTACCAGGTGCCAGGCACTGGTGTTTTATCAGCGAATCCACCAACAGGCCTCTGACTTCCTGGAGCAGGGGAGACAATTTAGTTAATTGCTGGCAATTAAGATCAGGCAGGTCTCTCCCCTCCAGGAGCTTACTTACAGCCCAGGAGGTGAAGTTATTACAACACCAAGGGGCATATGTCTTAGCAACATAGGATTCTCCCTGGTCCCTTCTTGCTCTAAAATGTTCTATCTTGCAACCTCTGGAAAGCTTCGGCATGTTCCTCCTGCTACACTGTGTCTTGTGAAGTGGGCCAGCGATAGAGAAAATAGGAACCTTCATCCAAAGGGGTGAGGTGAAAGCTGAACATCTGAAGCACATCATAGTTCCTTTGGGGCCCTGGCTAAAACCTGTCACCTTGTATTTGCAGTGAGACTCAAGTGGAAATGGGTTACCTCCTTCCCCTTGGAGGCTCTCTGTTTACTGAGGCTGAGTGTGCCCTGCATGGAGAGAACAAAAAGCCATGCAGAGGCAGAACTAGTTTTCCTTTATGTAAAGATATAACGTGCAGGGATGAATGGTTTCACAGTATATGTTGTGTAGAAATAGGATAGACAAAACTAGATGGCTCTAGATTAATTCTAGAAAGCAACACTTACTATGTAACCTTGCCCAAGTGATTTGACCTATCTAATTATCAGTTACCTTGGCGTGTTGTGAGCCAAAGTGATGGGCACATGGTAGGTGTTTGGTAGAAAATAGTTCCTTTCCAATACCCTTACCACTCTTGGAGCCAAACTGCCAGATATGTTTATTGACAGGTTAAGAGGACACACTGGGGGTTCAAACATGGGTAGGTCCACCTGCGATTAATTGAATTTAATTGAAGTCGGTAAAACCACTAAAAACAGGACTATCTCTATAGCAAGAAGAGAGATTTTTCAAGAGCACATTCCCACGAGGTTGGGATGGTAAGCTGCTCTCTTTCTGGGTGGAGTACCCAATAAATGTCCTATTTATAAGTAGCCATTAAAAAACCTTTGTCAAGAGAAGCACTGCAGGTGACAACCATGATGTCCTTTTTCACTTTCTAGCTACCCCACATCCTCTAGAATAGGATGAAACTGTCAGAGTTTTGGTTTCCCCATTGCTAGTCTAACCATCTCCGATAGGCATTTTGGCCAGTTCCCAGACGGTAAACAATCTGCTGAAACTGCCTTCCATCGGGACTTCTGGAGAGATTTCTCCTTTCTCTGACCTACCTCCAGGGCCCTTTCCAGCCCTGCCTCAGTACAAGCTGGTATGCACCCAAAGCATTAACCCTGGACTAACTTCTAGATGCACTGGCTGATACAGGGGCTTAGCGCCAAGAGCAGCCAAGATGGCATCACAGGGCAAACCGCCTTGCAGGCAGGGACCTTATCTGTATACTTGCACACCGTACCATGCTTGCCATCTACCCTCTGCTGTCTCTCTCTAATGTACCCTCCACAGCTCACAGGCTGGATTCTACTTCCTAACTACAAATCCCATCACTGTTGGCAGTCTGTGGCCCTCATGGGGCAGGTCCAGAGTTCAGGATGTTGTTCTTCCCAAGAATTCCCTCCTATTCTGGAATCAGGGACTAAAAAAGCAAAAAACTAGCTTTCTGCATCTATTAGTTTTTGCTTCATACACCTAAGAAAGGGGGACATAGCCTCACCAAAAAAGTCACCAATAAACATGGGATCAAGGCCTACGGTACACTTCAGTTAGCAGCCTCTTGTGTCCTGCCGCAGATTCTTTGCCTTTTGGGCAGAGATCTTAGAGATTATCTAGCTCAAACCTTTCATTTTACAAATAACGAACTTGAATCCAAGTGAGGTTACAGTTTATTTGTGATAAGAAAGGTCTTCCTCCTCTGAGGCCTGCCCTTTGACCACCATTACACAGTCTAATATTTGATGCTTGGCTTTTAAGTGAAATTGAACCAACATGGATAATGACCCCCGACATGGGCAGGAAGAGACCAAAGTGCTGTTTAAAACAAACTTGGTGGGGCTTCCCTGGTGGCGCAGTGGTTGAGAGTCTGCCTGCCGGTGCAGGAGTCACGGGTTCGAGCCCCGGTCTGGGAGGATCCCACATGCCGCGGAGCGACTAGGCCCGTGAGCCACAGTTACTGAGCCTGCGCGTCTGGAGCCTGTGCTCCACAACGAGAGAGGCCGCAATAGTGAGAGGCCCGCGCACCACGATGAAGAGTGGCCCCCACTTGCCGCAACTGGAGAAAGCCCTCGCGCAGGAGCTGGGACCCAGCACAGCCATAAATAAATAAATAAACCCAAAGTTTTTTAAAACAAAAACAAAAAAATAAACAAACAAACTTGGCTTTCTAAATTTTGACAATGAACTGCCGGATTTAAAATGTGAGCCTACAAGGAAATAGCCTTGTAAACACGTACAGCAGATATGCAGTGAGGACTTAATTAATACGTGAAGTTGAAATGAACCATGAATTAATAATGGCGTTCATCAAACTGAAATTATGCTGTTGTTAGTCATGCATCGGCATTTGTGGGCTTTATTCCCTCAGCCATACGTAAAACATGCCCAGGTGCACACCTAGTAACCATCAAATACAATGGACAAACATCCCAGGTGCAAAGGAAGCACTGCTTGGTGAAGGCCACCAGTCTTTGGTGGGCTTGTGCTGACCACCCCATAACTCATTCCACTGTTGGCATTTTTTACAACCGTGTTCTAAACACAAGTTTTATTTCATTGCTTTTAACCCAAGATGTGTGTAAAATATTCAAGAACACTGAGATAATGCCAGGAAGAGTGTTCTGAGAACACTCAAAGCTTTAAAACATATTAGTCAAGCAATATAAATATTCAGTCTTGAGGTAAAAATGTCAAAAAAAAAAAAAAAAAAAAAGAAAGAAACGAAAAAGAAAAACCAAGACACAAGGAACTCTCAGAACACCGACGTCTTTGTATTCTGGCCAAAGGACTTTTACCCTGTTACAGGTAGACGTGCTCTCTTGAGACAGGAGAGCAATGCAGCTGCCAGTGTCATCAGCTCTGCTCACCAAGTACCACACTGTCAGTCCCAGGTACTCTATCCATACGGTCTCTAATCCTCTGAACAAAACGCTGGATGTTATCTCCATTTCCCAGCTAAAGAAACTGAGATTCAAAAAGCTAAGCAAGGGCTTCCCTGGTGGCGCAGTGGTTGAGAATCTGCCTGCCAATGCAGGGGACACGGGTTCGAGCCCTGGTCTGGGAAGATCCCACATGCCGCGGAGCAACTGGGCCCGTGAGCCACAACTACTGAGCCTGCGCGTCTGGAGCCTGTGCTCCACAGCAAGAGAGGCCCTGATGGTGAGAGGCCCGCGCACCGCAATGAAGAGTGGCCCCCGCTCGCCACAACTAGAGAAAGCCCTTGCACAGAAACGAAGATCCAACACAGCTAAAAATAAATAAATTAATTAATTTAAAAAAAAAAAAAAAAGCTAAGCAAAGCCCAAGGTTACCCATGAGACTATGCAGAGCTGGGTTGTAAACCCACAGCTAAGTTCCATGCTTTTCCACTACACTATAAGCCATCATCCAATTATTCTTTAACCAAAAGTAAAACTGAATTCAAACAAATGCTCTGACACTACCTGCTCTTCCTTGCCTGGCACGAGTCCACACCTCTCTAAGTTGGCTAAGAACCACACGAAAACTAAATGTCAGGATGCTGCCAACAAAATGATTTGCCAACAAAATGATTCAGGTGAAGATGCCTCCCCCATAATTCTTCTTCTTCCAAGTTGCTTATTTTAAACACAAAAGCTCCTTAGATTTTCACTGTAAATTGTTGGAACTGGAAATGTGAGAGCAATTTCAGAGGAAAGCTGTGATTTCCGTGGCTTTGCCAAAGTCTGCAGCCCAGAAGAGCCAAGATTATGTTATTTTCCCTCAGAACGGTGTTAGTAGTGATCTCTCTCTTGATTGCGTCAGATCAAGTATCCCCAAAATACTAACCAGTGAGCCATGGCCCAAGCTGATCTTTTAACTTTGCTTTTCTGTGGTATTTCAAAAGAATAAAAGAAAGAAAAAAGGGAATAATGAACATGATGCCAATAATAATAATAGCTACAATTTATCAGGTACTTTCTATGAGCGAGACTCTGTGTGTGTATCTTATCGTTTAATCCCCACAACAGTCCTAGGAGGTCAGTTGGCATCGTGTAAAGGACATTATCATGGATGAGGAAGCTGGGACCCGGATAGGTTTAGTTTTCTGCCATGTTCCCACAGCTAGTAATTGGCAAAGCAGGACTCAGACAAGACCTGCCTCCAGAACCCACTCGATTAACCATTACACACACAGTTTCTTATGAAGCAAGACAGGACCAGGGCTGGGTCCCTGAAGATGCCCATTTGGGACTCTGTCACCACTCATCACTTTTTTGTTGGTCCCATTTCAATCTGTGCCAGCCAGTCAGGGGTGATGTCTTACTGGTTTCATAACACCCACTGACAGAGCCACTCTCTACAGATGGGGCATGTTATGCTGGTTCTCAGTCCACTTCCAAATCTCTGCTGAGACCTCCAGCAGCAGATGACAATGACTATCAATCCCAGTGCATTCTGCCCCTTTCCAAGGTTAGGCAGAACGATGGAGCCAGGCACACACACCACAGTTTGAAAACCTACTGTGTATTCTGCTGTGAATACCCAGTTGTCAAAACTGAAAGTGTCTGGATTCTTATGGAAGGGCCACCCTGTCACATTCCTAGCCTTGAACATCCAGCTGGCTCCAGGAGGGTGAATCTGCCAACAGACTCTTTCCTCATGTGCTGGCCGATTGCCTGGCCCCTGGCCCAGCTGGATCTGAGCCTTCCAAGTTGCCAAGCCTGGTCTCAAGCCAGGAGCTTTCTCTACATCCTCCTTTTGACCCAGTAGCCCAAGAAGTCTTTCTGAATGAGCTAAGGGAAGCACAGTTTACCCACCCTTCAGGACTCAGATCAAAGACCTTCTCTTCCAAGAAACCTTCTACGATCCCTCCCAGCAACTCCTCATCCTCCAAGGTCTCGGCTCAATCATTTATTCTGGGAGGCCTTCCCCGACCACACTCTCTAAATGGGGCCTCCTTGCCCCAATTACTCCAGCATCACCCTGCATAACTGCTTCCCAGCACTTACCACAACCTGAATTCATGCCGATTATTTGTGTGTATCTGTTTATTTTCCATCCTCCCCACAGTAACCGCATGCTTTACCAGGGCAGGAACCTCACCGCCTCCACGACTGTTGTTTGTGGTGAGCTCAGAGCTGGAGACACTGCAGGTAATCAACACCTGAAGCAGTGTTACCCAATAGAAGGAGAAAGCAAGCACGTGTATCATTTTAAATTTGTTAGGGGCCCCACCCATTAAAGAAGCAAAAAGAAACAGGTGAAATAAATTTTAATAAGTCTTTAACCCAGTACTCCAAAATATTATTATTTCATCATGTAAGCAATATAGAAATTACTAATGAGATATTTCAATATATTAATGAGATATGTTCAGTTTTTTGGTTCTAAGTCTTTAAAAATCAGGTATGTATTTTACACTTAAAACAGATCTCAATTAAGATACCAAATTTTCATCAATAATACTCGATCTGTACTTAGCTTCCATAAAATTGACAGTTGAAACAGTAGATTCACATACCCAAACTGTATCAGACACAAACGATTTCTAATAACTGGGTCAAGGATAAGTTTTAAAATTTAAAGTTAATTAAATTGAGTAAATTTACGTGCCAAGTACACAATGGCCCCCTGTGGCTGGTGGCTGCTATACTGGAGACCCATTTAAATGATTCAAGGAGAGAATGAATTCTAAAATATCAATTGATTGCTAAATTAACTGTAAAGAAAATGTTGGCACTAGTCAATTGAAAGGCTTTAAATCTCTTGGATTTTCTCTGGAGGCTAAATCACTTTGTATCAAGTCAGTGCAATCCTGAATCATTTCCCTGTAGGGGTACACCAGCCCTACCATCCTGGGCCACGCATGGGAGATAAGGCTACACAGAGGCACCAGATGCAATCAGGAAGCCTGAACTTCAGGCTCAGCTCAATCACAAAGACTCAATCCAGTTGGGGGCGACAGTAACTGGTGGAATCAGGGACACAGCTAAGCCACACAGCTCTTCTGTTAGATTAGCAAGAAGCTGTCCTTCTTCCAGCACTTGCTGCCTGACCCAGTCCTTCAGCACGCTACCACTCCACTTTTCATTCTGATTGCACACAGGCTGCAGTTTGCCTTATAAGACAGTCAATAAGTTGAGCCTGGAGAGAGCCCTATTCGTCATGAACAGGGTGACTAGATGTCCCTGTTGGACAGGACAATTGCAGTTCAAGCCTGTTGTCCTGGTGTCATCTGCACCCCTCTTCACTCTCAAAACTCTGGAAGATTAGAATTCATTGTGGAACCTCACAGAGAACTGAGCTCCTAGCAGGAGCTTGGCAAACAGCTGTTGGATGTTAATGAGCAGAGCATGGCGGGAATCCTGAGGATGCCCGATGCTCCCCTCTACCCTTCTCTTCCATACATACGATTTGGGGAGTAATAAACAAATGCGACCCTGTGATAAATAAAAAGAATAAACTGGACTTTATACTAACAAGATCAAATTTGCAATCTTCGGTGTTTTAAATTTCCTTTTGCTCCTTCCTTAATCATGCCTTTTCCCCATGATCACATGCCCTCCGTTTTCCTTGAATATTAAAATTAGTTTTTTCTCTGACAGTTTCTCTCTATGGCTTTGCTTCCCTCACCCCCACTTCCTTTCAATGATTAGCTGCCCACAAAGCTTTCTCAGACTTCTCACTCCTTCCAAAGTCTAGCCTGTTGAGTTTCCCTTAACTCCGGTTGTTTGCAACTAATCTTATTCCTCCCCACTCTTTCATTTCCCCTTCAATTCGTGAGCCTGTTAGAATCTGACAATTGCCCTGATTGATTCTTCTGACTTAGGATTTAAGAAATGTAAGCAAAAGAAAGATTTGTCCCTTTTATTTTTATTTTATTTTTTGTTTTATTTTATCCTGTAATAAACCTTTTATTTTTATTTTACAGTTGAAGAAGGACCCTAACTCTTGTCTATGTTATTTTCCTACAATCTCCTTCACTCTCAAGTCTCCACCTTCTATTCGTTTAGTCATGTACACATCTGTCTCCATCATATGCCACGAGTAGGCGTTGGAGCATGGACTCTGGTCCCGGGCACCCGACTCTGAAAGCCCAGCTCCTCTACAAACTAGGTGTTTATGCAAAACTGCTTGTTCTGAGCTAGGAAGAATAGGGATTACAACACCCATCTCAGAGGGCTTTGGAGTATTTAAATGAGTTAACACAAGCAGGGCACATACAACCAGGCCAGACCCACACTGAGGGCTCGACAACAGGCAGCTACTGTCATTACTCATCCTCGTATCGCCCCTGCACACAGCAGTGCCCAATAAATGCTCTTTCAACTTGAATGTTTATTGCTGCAGATGAGACAAATGTGAGCTGACTCTCAGAAGCGTTCTTAAGCTTCACCTGGCAAATATCTCTGCTTGTGCCAGAGCCCCGGAGTCTGGAATGTGGTGGACTGCTTAGGGAAGAAGCTCACTGGATTAGTGCAAATCCTTCTCTAATCTTGGAGGCGGGGTGGTGAGGAGTATCAGACTGCATGTGCAGCTCATGGGAGCTCAGTACCATCATCATTTAATACTAACATGGTATTCTGTAGTTTCACATGTAGGATATGACACCTTAACACATGCAAGCTGAAGCCTACATGCTTGGGTATGGAATAAGCAGTGCATCAAGACCTGCTTCCTAGGGTACCTCCTTATCAGCCTCTTCCTCTGTACCTCCCCACCTTACTTGCCCCCCCCACACACACCCCTAAGCTCCAGCCAAAATGCAGGTACCATCATTCCCTGTCACACGCCTGAAAGTCTCGCCAGTCTTTTTAGAACCTCCTTGTGCCACATCAATTTGCTTGCCCACAGGCCAACTTCTATTCCATAATGGCTGGTTTAAGGGTCTCCCCTCCTCTGGGAAGATATTCCAGATTCCTCAAATAATTACACTTTTTTTCTCAATGTTCCCTCCATGTTGTGGGCACACTTCTATCAGAGGCCTAACCCTACTGTGCTGTAATTGTCACCTTCTCTGTCTGTCTGCCTCTAGACTGCTAACTCCTTGTGGGCAAGAATTCAAAGTAGATGTGTAGTGTTGACTGAATGAATAAATGAATGAATATACTGCTTTCAAGTTTACATGTCTTTTGCATAAATCAACCTCTGTAACCTTTATATCGTTATGAGTTCTTACTATCATCTCCATTTTATACAGAAGGAAACTTTTGTTCATAGAGCTAAAATCATTTGCCCAAATGTTCACTGTCAATGAAAGATAAAAACAGAAATGGTTTTTCTGACTCCAAATCAAGGGCCCAGAGTCTTCCATGGAAAGAAAATTCCATGTGCATTATCTCAATTAATCTCTAAAACGACCCTGCCACACAGAATAAACTGAGTCCCAGAGTGTCTCAAGTTCATGAATCTTACAGAGGTAGTGGCCTGCTTCCTGAACATAGTTTCTTTAGCCTCTAAAGCTCAAGCTTTTCCTCTGAACTCCAAGCTCCATGGATACACATGGGGACTCAGGAAGCAAAATGTCTTCCAGCTGCTGTTTACAGTCAGGCTGGGCAAACCACTGTGAAATACACAGAGTAGAATGTCCTAATAAACTTGGCTTCATTCTCCACTCCTGAACTCCACTCTATTCTAACTGGGACAGGAGCACAGAGAGGTCAAGTCCTGACCACAGTTGAGCCTGAACTGGGTCAAAGGCTGAGTTTATTCTGGGCCTGATGCAGGGACCTGTTCTCACCCAGGCATCATAGAAAGTTAACTAGGTTTACCCCAATTTCGACCTTACACTTACTATCACTAATGTGTTACTTTTACAGAATCTTTTCGAGTTTACAAAGCAGTTTCAAATGTCATCGGGGCTTCGAAGCAACCCAGTTAGATAGACAAGGCAGATATTATTATTCCTAATAAATGATGGCATACTGCGCGGGACAAATCTAAGATCTGGGATTCAGGGCACGAAGTCGATATTCTTTTCTCTGTTTCATAAACTATCACTGTCAGGTGAGAGAAGAGGATGTGTTTGCCTACTTCTGGATCCTTGGGATGTGAAATGGAAACAGAAATCTCTCAAAATAGAATCACCTAAAAGAGACAGTAACAGCACTCAACCACCAACAAGCCATCACTCTCTATATGTACATGCCTGTCTCCATAACAAGCTAGACTATTACAATAGAGATATTCCCATCTCTTCTTGCCTAACAGAAATGTCAATCTTAATATGGCAGTGTATTTCAATAGAATATTTTAAATTAAAAAAAAAACAAGATTTGTAAAAATTAGAAAACCAAAAAGCTAGCGACACAGGTTAGAACCCTTGAGACAGAACTCAACAACCCAGCTAATTAGAAGGATGCCAGACTCTACTGCAGCCCCCGTTCCAGCCTTCCACGGGGAGAGGCAGAACTGCACTTTTCAGCAGATGGTAGCCAAAATCCTAAAATTCTGTTTTTGTCAGAAAATAGGAGGAAGACTTTTTTTCCTAGTGACAATTTCTGATTCTTTGGTACACCCACAAGTCATCAAATGTAGGAAATTTAAACTAGAGTCACTAATTTGCTATTTATTGTAACAACACTGCCTAGTGTTTACACAGCACATTCCGTTCTGGGATCTCCAAGAATGTTATGATCCTTTCCACTAAAACAGATGGAGAAACTAAGGCACGTGAGACCACCCACATGGCCACTGGGATGGGCCGAGAGCAGGCGCCATCTCGCTCATCATTGGGCCCATAGCCTTCTGCCAGGACTCAATCAAGATTTGGTTTCCTAACAAGACACAATAACCAGGAGAAGCTGGGCACGGAGTTCACATCTTGGAAAAGATGGGTATATAGGAAACCCCATGAAACCAACACCCAATTTGATTTAGAACCTGAGAAACAGGCCTATGGGTGAGTCTGTAGACAACAGCCATCTGGGAGGATGCCAGGAGCTCAGTAAAGCCCTCCTATGAATTTCCCCACCCTGAGTCGAAACTGTCACCCTTAACATTTATCCCCTAAGCTTCAATTTCTGCCAAATTACAAATCCTCTGGGGAGGAACAATACTTTAAGCTATAATTGATCTTTTGTAACTTGTTGTGAATTAAGGGTTTGAGAGTCAGTCTCAGAATTGCTGAGGAAGAGAATATTGAGGACGCTGAGAACAAAAAGATGTAAAGATACAGGGGAGAGAGAAGACTTCAGTGAGAGGCAAGCCACCGAGGAAAAACTGCATCCATTTTATAATCCTGCCCAAGTTCCAAGGTATTTTATCTTCCTTTCTAATTGATCTTCAGGCAGCAGTGCCTTCTAGCTATCGCTCCAATATTTCTGTCTAGTTTGTACCTTAAATTATGTATAAATCTTTCTATTAATCTCTTAGGTTTGGCAGAAGATACATTTAACTCACTCTGTTTTGTCCATGAATCTAGAATTATTTCAAAGAAACATTTAAATGATATTAATAGATTTTCAAATGTGTGATGAGATGCTGGAAGCCCACCCAGAGTTTATGCTGCCATGGGAGATGATCTGAGAAATGACCCAAGACATGCATGGGCTTTGGAATATAACCCGTCTGGACTGCTTGCCCAGGTCAGTAGTTTACCAGCCCTGTGGCCCTGGGCAGGTTTCCTAATCTCCCGGCTCCTCCCTGACTTCTCTGTAAAATGAGGTTAATAACACCTACTCACCCCACAGGTTATCAGAAGGATTAAAGAAGATAAAAGAGTAAAGGGTTGAGACAGGGGACAGAGTAAAGGGCTCAGGCTGAGAACTACAAAGTACGCCAAGGCCAGAATTCAAATGTATGTTAACCAGGGGGTAATAAACAGGACAGACTTGGACAGACTCGACCATGTTGCTAACGAAGATTACTGTTTGAGACATAAAATGTATTTGCAGAAAGGCATCCACTGGTATGAATGACTAAACAGAGGCAACAGAGTACAGTGGTTAAGACGGTACAGCCTGGAAACTAGCTTCTTGAGCAAGTTATGAAGCCTCTCAGGGTCTTTGTTTTCTCATCTGTAAAATAGGTAGAGTAATCACAGGACCTTACTCTTAGGGTTGTCAGGGGCATCAAATGTATTCTCACCCAGAATGATATCACTGGAGGGTGATCTTAGACATTAGAATGGTGGTGGTGTCCCCAAGCGCAACCCTGCCTGACAAAGACATATTCCTTACTGTTCAATGTTTCTTGTTATGGAGAAATTAAATTAAATTCAAATTCAAATTAATAAAGTTAATTTTAATTTAATTTTTCACCTTAGGAGGACAATAATGAGAAAAAAGGTTGCAAAACACTGAGTTAGTATATATAAAGCACCTACAACAGGGCCAGATACATAATAAGCAGGCAATCAGTATTTATGATGATGACTTTTTTCTTATTTTTAGATGTAACAGTAGTATCCTGGTTCCAATTAAGTATGTAATAATTGAATTAATTGGAGGCTACCGTTTCAAACTAAGTGTTTTAAGCTATTTAAAATTACTTAAATCACTGAAAATGACTTTAAAGTACATGTGTTGGTGAGAGGGGATTTGAAGAATCGGGAGAAGGGAAAGCTGATCTTTCAGCCTGCCTTGGAGTCCCTGCCTAAGTAATGTTAATCTTTCTTAATTGCTACTTTTTACCCTCCTGCTTTATATCTTTGTCAAAGGTAGGAGTAAGCATGGTGGAGTGAAAACAGTATACGCTTTGACAAAACCACCTAACCTCTCTGAGTCTTTCTCCTGGAAAGAAATGCACCTTCTTCTAAAGTTTGTCAAAAGCATTAAATGACAGCGTTCATGAATTGCATAGCACACGGCTTCCACATATAGTAGAGGCTTGATAAATACTAGCTTTTCTTTCAAATTATCCTTTTTGAATGACTGTGAACCACAAAATGGAGGTTTTCATTAGGATGCAGTCAATATTTAGTGTCAAACTGAAAACATTTCCAAAACATTTTTTGAGAAAGATGTGTATTCAAGAAAAGAAAGATGTTTCATAGTTCAGCATTTCAGAGAACTGTAGGATTAGCATGCTTTCTGATAATTTTCCTTTCTCCCTGGCAAGTGCTGCATAGACCCGGTCTCCTGTTGAGAAAGCCCTAGAGTGAAAGAGCAGGGGAGCTTTTCAGGCCATGCTCCCCGTCTGTCAGCTGGCTTTGGTGGTTGGAGGCTTCCATGGGGTATGCCTGTATTTATTTCCCTTTGGTTTTCCTCAGGTCTAAATCCATTTGATCCTGGCAGCCAAACTCCCTCTTCACTCTCCTTAATAGTGACATTCCAGAGAGCCAAGTATTTTAAGTGTAACAAATTGCCATTGTAACAGCTGCAATTATGAGTAAATTTGATCTTGAAAGAAGCCAAGGCACTGTAACTCAATAACTTTGTAACAGAGCTATCGTTATAATAAGGATAAAGTACCACAGTGTTTTCCTGGTGCTACATCAGCTTCCTTGAACAGAAGTGGGGGAGAGAGCTAGTCAAGGATGTGCTTCCCCTCCCTCCCGGGAGGTTCATTAACCAACTTGTATGCTTGTAAATTCATAAGCAGCATCCAGGTCTACAAACACAAGGACAGATTATTGATGTTCCTTGAGTGTTAAAGTGACTGATGAACCTAACCTGAACAATGATGTACCTATAAAGAAAAATGCATCCCTGATGCCATTCTCAGAAATCATCTACAAACTCTACATGGGGGGAAAAACATGCCTGTTTCTAGAAACAAAATTCCAAGTATGTTGCAAAATCACTTGGTTTTCTCTGTTTCCACGTACTGTTTAGCCACACAATTACCAATTATTAACCTATTTAGATGGCCTCATGTCCTTTTATTCCTATTTGAAGTTTATCCATTTAACACCTTTTGGTGCAGTGCTAAATCCAAAGTTTTCTATAAGACTGTTTCCTTCTTGATTCTTAGCTCAGAGAAGGGAGGGAAGATTCTCATCCCCATAGGACTTTACTGAGGCAAATAAGTCAAATTTCATCTCTACCCTTAATTCTTATAATAATGACAAAACTGCATAGCAATCTTTTTTCTTTTGCTAAGGTCTGATTATTCTGACTTAAAGTTTCAAAAGTGTGGGGATTTGATAGCTGCTTAATACATTTCTACGGAATAGTGAGTAAATGAAAAAAGCAAGTACTTTGGTTTGCTATCTCCAACTACATTATAAATGCATACACGCACACACGCACACACACACACACACACACATGCATGTAAATAAAATGACCAAATTGTTTCTGCTTTCACAGAAAATGCAGGAAGCAAGAAGAGACGAGCAGGTTTCATCCCAGTAGGCACCTGGCAGAAGCTTCTCACATTTGGCACTGGATCTCTGACTAAAACAAAAGCACAATCCTACAGTGAAATTTATCGCCTCATCAGTCTCTCAGCTCACTAAACCCTGCATCAGGCCGACTTACTGTTAGGCAACTTGACCTGGTGTAACCGCGGCCACATAGCAACCCAATGAAATATTTATTGGTGGTTGTTACTGCTACGTGGAGCCCTCCCCTCGCCCATATCCTTTTTGCCCGGTCTCACTTTTCTTGCTTCTTCACCATCAAATCTCCCCCCTTGGTGCTCAGAGCATCAGGGTGGATTATACATACTGGCTTCTGAAATGAGACTGGAAAATCAAAATATCTGCTCTGCCGAGGACATAAAAATGCTCCAAACCCACTTGGAAAAAATCACCCATGAGACATTTTAAACTATGAAATTCAAACAGTAGTTAATGATATTTTTTCAGGTTCCCAAAGTCAAAATGCAAAATGTCATGTAATGCATACTGACAACTTGGATTTCTGTTGCAAATTTCATAGGAGTGAAATAACTAAACAATTCTCTACCAAATCGTATAACTCACACTTCTAGCAACTACTGACTGTGCATTTGTCCTGTGTCTGATAGTGGATTGGGAATTTACAAATAAACACCAAAACCTGGGTCAGGCAAATCCACCTCATAGTAGTCTTAAAAACGTATTCCGTTCAGTGTATAGCAGCTTTACTCATAATTGCCAAAACCTGATATGATCCAAATGTCCTTCAACCAGTGACTGGATAAACTGTGGTCTATCCACACAATAGAATACTACTCAGCAATAAAAAGGAACAAACCACTGATACACACAACCTCATGCATGAAATGTCACATGCATTATACTAGGTGAAAGAATCCAGACTCAAAAAGGCTACATACTATATTATACCATTTATATGACATTCTAGAAAAGGCAAAACTATAGGGACAGAAAACAGATCAGTGGTTGCCAGAAGCTAGGTGTGGAGGAAGGGAATGACTATAAAGGACCCAGGAGAATTTCTGGTGGTGACGGAACTGACCTATATCTTGATTGTGGCGGTGGTTACATAACTATCTACATGTATCAAAACTAACAGAGGGCTTCCTTGGTGGCGCAGTGGTTAAGAATCTGCCTGCCAATGCAGGGGACACGGGTTCAAGCCCTGGTCCGGGAAGATCCCACATGCTGCGGAGCAACTAAGCCCGTGTGCCACAACTACTGAGCCTGAGCTCTAGAGCCTGTGAGCCACAACTACTGAGCCCACGTGCCACAACTACTGAAGCCCGCGTGCCTAGAGCCTGTGCTCCGCAACAAGAGGAGCCACCGCAATGAGAAGCCTGCGCACCGCAATGGAGAGTAGCCCCCGCTCGCCGCAACTAGAGAAAGCCCGCGCCCAGCAACCAAGACCCAACACAGCCAAAAATAAATAAATTTTAAAAAAACAAACAAACTAACAGAACTGTACACTGTAAAGGACAAATTTTACTCTATAAATTAGACCTTAATTTTTAAAAATCAACCCTTCAAAATTAATTTATGGTAGGAAAAAATTAAACAGTGATTGTCTCTGGGTGGGGAGACAAGTGACTGGGAAGGGGCTCGGGGGGTGATGGAAACAATCTATATCTTGAAAGGGGTTTAGGCTACACGTGTGCATGCATTTGTCAAATCTCAAAAACTATACATTTAACATTTGTGATTTTCATTGTATGTAAATTTTACATAAAAAAACAGAAAAATATTAACGACACGCATGCTGAAGTATTTGGAGGGGACTGGACTGATGTCTGCAACTTATTTTGAAATACATCAAAAATTAGATGGATAAATGGATGAATAATGATAGACAGATGCACAGATATGTAAATTAAATGAACTAATAGATGAATAAAGATGGATGGGTACATAAATATGTGATAAAGAAAGTATGTAAATGTTAATGATGGATTCTAGACAGTAAGTATAGTGGTGGTCACTTTAAATTCTTTAATTTTGCTGTACGTTGAAAATCATAATGAAATGGGGAAAAAACAATTCTAATGAATTAAAATATATACATAACACAATGAGCATTTTAAAGGAGTTAATAAAAACATATCCCATTAACTCTTACAAAGCTGTGAGGTATCATTTTTCCCATGACTATCGTATCCTAGTCATGTAACATATCAGATTCAAATTGTAAATTATGCCACAAACACAGAGAGCTGTGCCTGTCACTTCACAGGGTTTGCTCAACTATAAACTTGAATTAGACACACAAGGCTGAACATAGGCTTTATTTACCGCTGATGATAAGAGAAAACTGACCCTTACAGAATGGCTTCCTAATTCCCTACCATTGTATTAACTCATACACAGGATGCTGGAACTGGTGCAAAAGGGGGACACGCTCTAAATTTTATTCCCAATGATGTTATTCCAATGCCCCCAAGGTTGGAGTTGGAGAATCATGGAATTGGAAAAGGCCAGCCCTCTGTACTAGTGATTCATCGTGTTATCTTCGTTTAGGGCCACACGGGAGTCTTTGCCCTCTTGGGGTAATTCAGCAGTCTCAGGTTCTGTGCCAGGCTGGACTTCTGACCCGGTTCCTATCAGTTAATAACAACTGCTGGTTAGAACTTATGTCTATGGAGTTGGAACTTTCTCCTGTGACGGGGCACTCTTACAATGACACTGCTTTAAAATCTCCAAAATCTACAAATCTGCACACTGTGTTGCTTTTCCTATAATCATACAATCTGAAAGCTGAGAGCTGATCAGAAGGCTGATAAATAGATGCTTTCATTTCAATGCCCTTGTTGTGGCAGGTCTCAGGTTAGCTACAGCGACCTCTACCCCACCACACACACACACACACACACACACACACACACACACACACGCACACACACACCCTCTGTTACAGAGGTTTAAGGGTCAGGTATACAGAGCTCAGCCTCAGAGAAAATTGGCTTTGTCTCTTGGAATCAAGAAGAACAGTTTATGAAATGTTTTACTAGGGGCTGAAAGAGATTGTCTTTCTACCAAACAACACAGAAGTAATCATCATGGTGGGGGCTGGGGGACTTTACTGGCTGGGTTACAGATATCACTATAAGCTGAAGAACCAATCTTAATGTCCCATCATACATGTACGGTAAAATAAATAGTGGTTACTCCAAGCAGGTTCTTATATAGTGATAATGTTTTCTAGAAACACTTCATGACATAGGGAACATGGGAAATCTCCTGATTTACTGTGGTCATGGGAGACCGGAGTTTTGGTTAGTCTTTACCCTTAGCTGTGCCTTACGGCATTTACATGTACTAAGGTCTCGGTATCAGTGTGTTTTTCCTAACTGTAATCTCAAAATGATTTCCGTATAAGTCAGGGTTGTCAGACATACCAAATAATAAGACAGGACACTCAGTTAAATTTGCATTTCAGGTGAAAAACAAATTATTTTAATAAAAGTATGGCCCATACAATATTTGGGACAAGCTCTTATTAAAAGTATATTCTTGGGGCTTCCCTGGTGGCGCAGCGGTTGAGAATCTGCCTGCCAATGCAGGGGACACGGGTTCGAGCCCTGGTCTGGGAAGATCCCACATGCCACGGAGCGACTGGGCCCGTGAGCCACAACTGCTGAGCCTGCGCGTCTGGAGCCTGTGCTCCGCAACAAGAGAGGCCACAATAGGGAGAGGCCTGCGCACCGCGATGAAGAGTGGCCCCCACTTGCCGCAACTAGAGAAAGCCCTCGCACAGAAACGAAGACCCAACACAGCCATAAATAAATAAATAAATAAAATCACAACTTAAAAAAAAAAAGTATATTCTTTTATCTGGCAGCCCTAAATATAAATAAAAACTTGAGATGTGTTAGTGAAAAGCTATTAAAACTGTATTAATTGATGCCTTCAAAAGTCTCAGCTTTCCAGTGATGTTAGAATTGCATTTGGGGATAGAAACTGATGCTGAGAACTGGGGTTTTTGGCTTCAGGCCTGGACTTTAGGCTTACTAGGTGGTAAGCTCCACTGGGAAAAAGCTCTGGGGTCTACCAGTATCTTGTACACAATTAGCTCTCAAAGTTATCCTTGGAGAAAGCAAATGAATGAATGGTTGAATCCAGAGAGCCCTCTAACGCTACCTCATTCCTGGGAGACTTCAGTTTTCCTGGCATTGAGGAATGACCCCATTTCTTTCCCAATCCTCCAAGTAGTCTCCATCTTTGTCATTTTCTCTCCGTGCATAGATGAATTTGAAAAGGGCTTCCTTCTGGTGCAAAGAGTAAGTCTGAAAAGCTTGTCCATATCTTGAGGGACATTATTGGAACATTCTATCTACAGCAAAGGCTGACCTTGAGCTGGGGCCTAGCAAATTTGCCCTAAGACACAGTCCTGTTCCTCACCTGCTCACTCTGTTTACCTTTTGCCGTTTTTTTTTTGGTGGTGGTGTGGGTCGGGGGGGAATCACAGTCTAAGCTTGAAAACTCAAACCTGAAAACACTCGCTTAGCTTTGCCAGTGGATTAAAGAAGAATCTATATTCCACCAACAATCTTCATGAATTGTGTCCACCCTTGATTCTTGGCTGCTTCTATTTCCTACTTCCTACCCACCACCCTTCCAATATATTTCTAATTTCTAATTTCCATGGTAAGCTTTTAAAAATTTGTTCTAGTGTTGTTGTCATTTTAGAAGGTATTCCATTTCTCCAAAAACCACATAAAGTATTAAATTCCTTAGAAGAACTTGTATTAAGTATGTTTTGCTGCTCAGAACTGCCTTCTGGAATTCATGAGCATCAGTAATAATAATTACCATTCTCGTTATCATACTCTTGTATCAGTGAGAGACGTGTACTCTGAAAACAAAGAAGCAATGTTACTTGTTCCTCATTTATCATGTGCATTGCTGAATAGGTAAAGTCTTTATCTGTCTCAAGACGAACCAGGTTATTCTCAAGTCTAATTGCAAAATTCACTCTTTCAGGTAGAACAGAGTCCAGGGGAAGAGCTGAAGTGCTACGAAATATTCTAAGTATTGGGGAGAAAGAGAGAAGGAGGAAGTTTGGAAAGACATTAGAACAGGGAATATGAAAAGGGCACATCTGATGGGCAATGTGGACCAACAGTAAAATCACAAGTGACACTGGTTCAAGATGGTAATTAATGGATCGGAATGAATGTCAGAAAATAGCTCACCTGCTCCATGATTTTATAAGTGAAATAAGCCCAGTGAGGAGTGACCTACTAATAGCAGGTTGAGCTAGTAGCAAAGCTGAGACCGGAATCCAAATATCCCAAGTCCAGCCAATACCTCTTTTATTTTATGAAACAGTTTCTCCAACTGGCTACCCCCACGTCTGCACTAAAATGAGATAGTACTGTGTATGTCATCATAAAATGATTTGAGTTCTAAGGGAATTAAGAGAAAGTTACAGCCCCTAGATTTATTACTTCCTCTATCATTTATTTTCCTGTACAAATTAATTTTAAATATTTATTCATTCATTTATTCTTCTATTGATGGTCTTTATGTGCCAGATATTATTCCAGATTGAAGGAATACCACAGTTAATAAGATGGGGCCCCTGCCCCGAGTTTTATCCCGGAAGGGAAAATCCAATAACAATCAAATAAAGAAACAATATGGTTTTGGATTCAGATACGTTATCAAAGAGGAAATTAATATGTTAAAGCTAGACAGAAGCTGGGTAGATGAGATTAAGGGTGTACTTTAGCAAGGATGACTGTCGAAGGTCCTTCAAAGGAGGTGACATTTGCTTTGATATGTGAAGGGTGAGAAGATATCCATCATGCAAAGACCAAAGGAAATACGTTCCAGGCAAAGGGAAAGAGTTTGATGTTTATAGAAAGAGGTCAATGTAGCTGAGAGTGATAAGCAAAAAGGAGGCATTTCAAAGCCTAGCTCAGGGAGGTAAGAAGGGGCCAGATCATGATGGTCCTTAAAGATCATTAAGAAAAAATTGGATTTTATTCCAAAGTCCATGGAAAGTCTTTGAAAGACCTGATCTTTGTATGTCTTAAGAAGCTTACTCTCTGTGGAGAATAACTACAGAAGAACAAGACTGGAAGTAGAGGCAACTGCTGTAGTCCAAGTCAAAGACAATGGTGGGATTAACCAGGCTGGTGGCAGTGCAGGAGAGGAAAGCCCACAGGTTCACAGCTTTAAGATAAATTTTAGCAGGGGAGCCAGCAGGATCTCTTAATGGTTCCATGAGGGGAAATGAGGAAAAGGGAGAGAATCAAGAATAGATTGCTTTATTTTTGGCTTGGGCAACTAGATAAATTATGGTACCGTTTACTGGGAAGGAAAAGGTTTGAGCACCATGGTGATGGATAGAAATTAAAAGCATCGTATAGGTCATATTATGGCTTAGATGCTTACTAGACATCTAACTGGAGATGTCAGGTAGGTGAGAGAAGAAGATATAAATTAGAAGCAGGGACACCAGCATAAAGGGGAGCCCTGGGCTCTCCAAAATTTATAGGTGAGGTGGAGGAGTACCATCCACAGAGACAGAAGGTGCAGGAGAGGCAAGGAGGAAACTGGGAGATGTGGTCTCAAGAAACTGAAAGAGTCATTTTTCAAGAAGGAGCAAATGATCAACCACTATATTAAGTGAAAGATAGAGTCAGATGAGAACAGAGATGAACTCACCAGATTTGAAATATCAAATATCATTGTTGATATCAACAAAAGCAGTTTCAGTATAAACAGTTTGTTAGAAGTCATACCATGTGGAAAGGTAACTATTAAGAGTTATTTTTATGTGTTTGTGTTTCCTTCCAAACCTATGCTGCATATAACTACACGAAAATACACACAGGTCCTTTTGTTTGTTTGTTTTTAAATGTAAAACATGAATAGGAACGCATTTTATTTGTTCTTTTTATTACTGCTTTTTGTTACTTAACATATTATTTTGGAGATCTTTCCTTATCAGTATGTATAGATTTATAACATCATTTTAATGGTGAACTTACTATTTTGTTATAAGAATTTAACCTATGCTTTTGATCCTTTCTTATGTACAAATCATTATACCGTATTATACCATGTACTTCCCTGAGTATGTGCATGAACAATGATGAGGAGAGAAAATCGATGGACAGAGGAGTTAAGCGCTCACCCCACAGAGATCCGAGCATGAACAAAGACCCAAAGGTTCTTTCTGTTGTACCATATTGCCTCTTTTTATGTTGTAAGAATTGACTGACATTTGGTAGAACTGAGCACAGAAACAAAACTCACAAGCACTTTTTAACAAATCATGCCTTTTCAATGGTGATGTTTTAATTGGATCTCTTATTTACTCTTGCATTCATTAAAGTAAATACGTAAATCAGTATGATTTCACTTCAAAGCCAAACAATTAAAATGGCTTTGGGTTTTGTTGTTGTTGCTGGCTTTTGTTTGTTTTTGCTGTTTTCGCTTATTCCCTAGGATTACTTACTTATTATATCCTAACTTGCCCAAGAGTTCAACAGAACCTGTGGCTCTAAAGTTCCCTTCTTAAGACCTGTTACAGACTGAATGTTTGTGTTCCCGCAAAATTCACATGTTGAAACCTAATACTCAATGTGGCGGCATTTAGCGGTGGGGCCTTTGGGAGGTGATTAGGTCACAAGGGTGGAGTGACCTAATGGTCACCTATAAATGGGATTAGTGCCATTATAAAAGAGACCCCAGAGAGCTCCCTTGCCTCTTCCGCCAGGTGAGATTACAGTGAGAAGACGACTGTCTATGAACCAGGAAGTGGGCTCTCACCAGACACCGAATCTGCCAGCACCTTGATCTTGGACTTCGCAGCCCCTAGGACTAGAAGAAATACATTTCTGTTGTTTATAAGCCACCTAGTCTATGATATTCTGTCATAAGCAACCTGAACTAAGACCAGACCTAACTAGAAATTCAGAATGTTGTCATTACCCTACATTTTCTAGATCTAGCACTGGCTGCTTTAGAATCTGACACCTTAGAAATACTACATAAACTAAGAAAATAATAAAGATTTTACATTTGTACCTTTCCTTCACGTGGCTAAAGTGGCAAAATCCATAATCTACCCTTCCCCCGCCCTATCTAATTCCTCTTCCTATTTTTTACATGGTCATCACTTTATTTGCTGTTTGTTCTTTTCTTTGACTTATCCTATTTCCTCCAGGCTTCATTTCCTGTTGAGACTGTTGTCAGTGGAAAACTGGGGAAAAGCACAAGAGGAGCTAGAATGAGCTCCCCCAACCCCCCGTCCTCACCGGCAGCAGCCTCTGCTTCAGAACGTGAGTGCTCTGAGCCAATTATTTATACCTAAAAGATCTTTGCATTTCAGTTTGGAGACTAAGGCACAGAGAAAAGTCATACTAGAGCCACTCAGCAGAGCGTGACTGACAGATTGAAACCAGTGTTCAGGTGAGGGCAAGACCGAGGCCAAGTTATGAAGGTGCTAACACCTACCTTTCACGCCTGCCCTGCTTTTTCCCGATGCAGCCCATCTCAGGGGGGTCACAAACTGGGATGCCCCTCGGATGCATTTTCCTTGGCCCACACGAATATGTTCAAACTTCTGAATTATTGGCCAACATTTAAAATTGGGAAATGTCCTGTAAAAGTGCAGACTTGCCGGTTCTTCTCAACTGGCAACCACGAGCCAGCTTGCAAACATGATGCCCCAGGGCTGCGGCTGCTCCCTTACACACAGCAAGGGCTCTACAGTCTATCCTATGCCCAGGGATTTTCCGTCTGGCCCATCTTACTCATTCTTCTTATCTGCACTCCACTGTGGGCGTGTGCGTTTATAACCTTTCAAAATGAAATGCTGCGAAGTGCTCTCTAATAAAGATTTGGCCACTTTTCCTAAGTAGCTAAAAAAATTGGGGTTATGACCCAAACTTTCCCATCAGATAACCCAGCAGTGTACAATCTGACTCTCCGGTTTCTGATCATCCAGACATCTGGGAGACCTGAAAACAAGACAGAAAAGAAGGGAAGACGGAGAACTCGGTGGCATCTGTACCCACATACTCCTTCCGTCTCTCCTACACTCCTAGCCATCCTGCCATTATACCTGTATCACAGGTTGCAAACTTATGGCTGAAACGCTTCTCCCAGGAGTCTACACGTTCTAGTGGGGTTTTCGAAGGCACAGGAATGCTATCAAAAGGCAAAGACAGGAATCTGCCATAGCGGTTGCACTTCATAACTGGTGAAAGGTAGTTAAAGAGGGTCACCCGGAACAAGACAGCCCCCCCACATGCCCCTTGACCACCGCATCCACGTCCTCTCCGCTCATCATCACACCCAAGCCCACGCCGCTTCCAGAAGAATTCAGGGCATTCTCAAGCTGTCTGGTAACTGCTTTCATTCACTGGTGAGATGCTGAGAAGCAAATGTGTAACAATCACGGTTATGACACAGGCTAAGAACACACAGCCTCGGGTTCCTGCCCCAGAGAACACAGCCCCTCTCGTTCCACCTCAACACACCCGGGATCTGCGCACATGGCCGCCGAGCACAAGCCCAGGAATGTTGTTATAAAACTGCACTTCACAGAAGAAAGTCAAACCGTGAAGTTATTATCACAGTTAAAACCAAAGAGCAGAACATTGAACTGCCAGAGAAAACAGTCCACGGGAGCACCAGCTGGAATGAGGGCAGGTGGGGTGAGAGGAAGTGAAGCAGTGGCCAGAACAGGAAGCACTTGTACTCGGGGTGGAATGAATTTTGAAGCCGCACCGGGACACCAGGAATCTTGTCAGTGGAAAGGCATGGCTGCGATTCGCGCATGGGAGCCAGGCAGACACTCCTGAGCATCTACTTCTAACTGAATAACTGATCTTTACCTGCAAAGATCCCCTGGCAGGTCAGGTGCATGCAAACAGCTTATAAATGGTTTGTCTCAGAGTTAAAAAAAAAAAAAAAAAAGAGTTAACTAATGTGCTGGTTGTCTCCACAGAAAAATGACATATCAATCCTCAGTGAAGATAAATTGATTCTGAAATTATAAAGTGAATCCCTGGGGAAATGAGGTTTGACTGATAAGAAGTAGATTTGTACAGCTTTTCGGGAACATGACCATTACGTACAGTGAAGTACTCCTGCACCCTTACTTTACTCCATCACATCGTCTTCACCCTTGAGGCAAAAAGAGAAACTCCAGTCACCTGAAAATCAAATTCTGGACCCAATAGGTACCGACAGGGATTAGTCAGGAACTTGAACTTCCCTTTCTTGTTTCACAGGTTTGATTCTATCTGATCTTGCTAATTACCTCCAATTACTTCATTTCCACCTTCCTGTTCTTTTCCTACAGCCCTTTAGCTGTCACTGTACAGCGGTTGCATGCCCTGCTCTAAAATTCTCTTTAGAGGAAATGGCTTACATATAAATGTAACAAATGAGCAGTCTCTCTGTGAGCTAAAGCCTTGAACTTAATTCTGGGCCACATTGACAGAGGGACAATTGCTGCTCCAGGAGACTAAGAGAGGGGCTCCAAATATTTAAAGAGCTGTTATGTGTAAGTCTGGAAGGTAGAAGTAGATCCAATCAATGGATAGAAGTTACAGACAAGCAAATTTTAGCTCAGCATGTTAAATCTCTTTAATTATAGAAATGTTTGCCTTGTCCAGTACTGAGCTCTCTGTCATTGGGCATGTTTAACAGATCTGAAAATAATCTTTTTAGGAGTATGACAGAGGGTATGTTAGCATTGGATAGGAAGGAGAGAAGTCTAATTCTAAGGAGCCTATGATTCTGCAATAAATAATACTATATCAATAGTTTTTCCATATTTGAGATACACAGCCATACACATCCACGCGATGAGGTGGGTTGATAAGTTGAACTTCACGAAAAAACATGGCAGGAGAGTTGCTCATCCCTGAGCCCAGAGCAGAAGGTAATTCTATCCTAGATTTAGATAAAAATTGATCTTTAAATATATTTGAAGACAGAAAAAAGGACTGGAAAAGATAAGAGATTAAAAGGCCAGAATCTTCAAGATAAAACCTCATGGGCAAGGGTAGAAGTTGGGCTCGTATATCAAACTACACATGAATAGGACATAGGGGGTAACTGAAGGACAGTTTATGTTCTTTATTTTTGAAAGCCTACTCTAATGGAAAATGTAGGATTCTGATTTTTCTGTTCTGGGTAAGAAGAATGAAAGAAAAGTATCTCCTCCACCCCCGCCCATGTCTGCATGGGCAGTTAAAGAGCTGTAAAGAACTTTTATTCCAAAGAGCTCCTGTAGATACCGCCCTCTTTGACCAAAATGCCACAGGGCTGGCAAAGATTTCTAAGCAGATTAATGAGAGGCTTCTGAAAATGTTAATTCAAGACTGCTGTTTCTCAAATTTAACCTAGGTCTCTTGGAGAGAAGCTGGTGAGTCAAGAACATTGTAAGACTCACCCTTCTAACTGCTGTAATATTGTACCAACACTTTTTGCCAAACTGTGTTATGATTGTGTAGTGATGCTGTCTTAGAAGTCTGCGGATCCCTGTCATTTAAAAGCTAATCATAACATACTGTTAACATATGGGAATCCAGTCTATTCTTGTTCTCCGGGCTCATGTGCCCCAACTGACCACAGCATTTTCTTAGCACCAGGAGGGTTGTTCTTACAATGTTGCTACTTTTGCATTTCCTTCTTTAGAACCCTCTAAGTAAAAACAATAGCAGGGGGAAGAAGGAGCCATGCAATTTACTCCAGCAAGTAAAAGCCAGGATCTGTTGAGTGTGTGTATTCCCTGCAATTCACCCATGTGTGTTTTCCTTTTCTGGAGAAGATGAGGAACAAAAATAACTTCACCCATCACCAATGTTTTCCACCAAGCCATTTCACATGGTCCCGTCCCCCTAATCACGAATGTGCCTCCACTCTGGCACACAAATCACCCACCACACACACACACCCAAGATTAAAGAAAAGGAGACCTGCCTAAGAAAAGCAAGTTGTGCGGATACCTTATACTCCCCATGAGATCTGCTGGGAGTGAAAAATAAGATGTCAGCCTGTAGAAATTTACATAGTCTCAAAGTCTTTCCCCACAAAACGCTTATTAATTAGGTGGGAGAAAATCGTATTTTAAAATAAAGAAACCTGGAAGACACCAGGTTTCATCAAGTGAGCAAAGTTAAAATCATCAGCAATGAAACACGTCAATGTCATGTGCCTCCCGACCTGACACACTGGGAAGGACACAGCACTTCTCTGGTGTTCTCGCCAAACCTGCAGCTAATCATGAAGAAACAGACAAATGCCACTTGAGAGATTCTACAAAATAAGTGGCCAGTACTCTGCAAAAAAATTCTAGATCATGAAAGAAAAGAAAAGGAAAGGAAAGAGGAAGGGGAAAGGGAAGGGGAAGGGGGAGGGGAAGGGGGAGGGGAGGGGAAGGGAGGGGAGGGGAGGGGAGGGAAGGGGAGGGAAGAAAATGAAAGTATGACAGAGTATATACCAAGGGGATTTGGGAAATATGACAACTGATGTGATCTTGGCCCAGAAAAGAGACAACTGGCAATATCTGAATAAAATCTGTAGATTAGATTATAATATTGAATCAATGTTAATATCCAGATTTTACCAAAATGTTAACCATTGTACTCCCAGTTATATAACAGAACGTCCTTGGTTTTGGTAAATACACAGTGAAGTATTTAGAGTTAAAGGGGCATCATGTCTGCAATTCGCAGCCAAATTTTCAAAAAGAAACTTATATACATAGCTATGTGTGCATGTGTATAGAGAGAAGAGAGAGAAAATGACCAAGTAAGTTTGACGAGATGTAAAACGTAAACGTTAACATTTGGGGAATCTGGGAAGTGAATATAGGAATTCCTCATAACGTTTTTGCAACTTCTCTGTAAATAACGTTTGTTGCTTTTTTTTTTTTTAAATTAAAAAGCAAACTTAACCTAAGTGGGCCTGAGCTTTTCGAGGAGGGAGCTGGAGAAGGAGGAGGAATGTAGTAGACCCCCATCTCCTTTGCTCTTCCATCCCCAACACTGAGAAGCATTGTAATGTCTTGTGTTTCCCCGAAAGCTACTGTGGGAGGCTGCAGAGAGCTCCCTGAGGGCACCACCCTATCCGCAAATCCCCAGAGCCTAACACAGGGCCTGGCATACATTAGACGCTCAAGAAATGGCCAATGGAAGGAATGATCGGACTTTAAGAAATATCTGAAAGAAACTGCAGGCAATCCCCAATCTGCAAAGTTGGTAGAACGGTGGCCCTTCTGTATAAACAGCTGGGCGGCAATGAGGTGCAGGTGGCACCAGAATGAGGAGTGAGGAGCAAGGTACAATCCTATCCTAGGGTGTTCTGTATACGGAGGAGGAAGAGGAACTAAGCATGTACCCTGGGGCTGGCCTGAACTGGCTCTGTTCCTCTGGGCTGGGTGGGGAAGGACAAACATGCCAGGCACTACGTGTCCCAGCATCTGAGGTCTCCACTGGGTCCTGCATGAACTATTTGATGCACTGAGATAAGAAGAATGGAAGACCAAGCTTCCGTTCTCAACCAAGAGAACGTTAAGGCTTGAAATAGCTCTGTATTCAATTCTGTTCTTACCTCCCAAACCATTTAGTACTTGGTTTTTCAAATTCACATGGACTATGCATGTGAGGTCTGAAATTAAAATCATTTAAATGACCAAAGTTCAAGAAAGCTTGGAAAAAGGTAACAGATGAAAAACGTGACTTTGCTTCGAAAACTTCGCTAATTCAAGAACATCCTAACAGATTGCTTTTCCAGTAACATTTAATTCTGAATAGAGATAAAGGGAAAATATATATATAATCCACAGGCTGCCGGAGTGTTAAGTATCAGGGGATGTTCCTATAATCCACAGAAAATTGGGCCCTACAACAAATGTGCTTTTTCTAACCACCAAGATACAATTTCATAGTCATGAACACTGTGTGATAATATTCCAGACAAAAATTAAACAAGGAGAACTGTGGCACATAACCGAGGACAGGACTCCAAATGGCCAATCTGATTTGCATATTAATTCAAATAGGGACCTTTTTGCTTTAATAAGGGATATCATTTTCGAGGAATCTCTAGGAGAGATTGCCATGCTCACTGGTAGAGACTTGTTGACCAATTTATTTGAAAATGAGCTCATATGATAAACCCAAACCATAATGAGGAAAAGACAACCCTTCCTGATCAGTAAATAACAAACAGTGAATCCACAGAGGAACCAGGGCAGGCTGGTACTGCTGCCCTCTCTCCCTCTTTACTCGTCACATCTGGGAGGCCAAGCAGTTCTCTGTCAGAGTCAATCCCTTCCTCCAACGTAATAAGGACAGAGGGTTAACTCATCCTCAGAGTTTTAGTTGCCAGTTATTAGTCTGTTTGTCCCCAACACCCTCCAGCTTCCTATCTCCCATTTCAAAGCTGCCCTGCCTCACCAAAATGGATTGGGAGAATCTAGACATGACATATCTTCTGCTTGGTTCTCCTAGAAGTATGCTTTCTGTACAACCCAAAAGGATTGGGGTCAAGACAATGTGTAAGAAAGATCCCTGTTGAGCTTCCAAGAGGAGCACAGCCAGCTTCTGTTCCTTCTGTGCTCAGAATCCCTCCTGTCTCAGACATGGTCTAGTCCCTGGGCCACCAGTGGCATGGCTCTATTAACACCCATTGAAACTACAAGGATTCGTGGTGACCTGAGGCCTGACCTAAGGGTTCTGGAAGAGACCCCTCTACAGAGCTCAGATAGAACCTCAGATCTGTATGCAAATAGGCAGATGGTATGGTCTTCTTAAGACTTCAATACTTCTGAATCCATCCCTATCTGTCCCCACATACACTCCTTCTCATTTCTCCATGACAACTCCTACTTCTGATACCCCTGGGCTGTTCTACAACTGGGATGATAAGGGCACTTCGATAAAAAATCAAGCCATTGCCTATTTTTGGTCTCAAGAGGAAGCAAAGATATTGGACCAAAGGATAGTATGACAGCTCTTGAAATTTAAGCTTTCATGCTGGTCACCAGTTCCTAGTGTGATGTTACCAATGAAAAATGCAGAAGCTCTGCCTCTTGGTCCCCACCCAACTGGTTCTTCTTACCTTTGGTTCCATTGAAATGAAACTGTGCGTTCCTCTGCTTGAGAGAACTGACCTTTTAATCGTCCTGCTGTGATAGAAGTGGTAGTAATCCTTCAGGGCCCCGATCTGCAAAGGCAGGAGGGAAAGAATATAAGAGAGTTAACGTATGAAAAGTCTTCTGTTTTCCTGGTTTTTCATTAAAATAAGAACACAAAAGCAAAAAAAAAGAAAAGGTCCATAAATTATGTAGTTGCTGGCCATGCTTAAATGTTACTTGAACCTTGGTGATCACTTTTCAAAAGAAGGACATGTGATATGAAATGGAGTGTCCTTGAGGCGGTGACCGTGGAACTAAAGATTATAATGGGGCAGCTTGGGCTCTCCATATCTCCCTTTTAATGTTTAATTTATATGCAGCATTTTAAGTAATTCTATATCAATCTATATCCAAATGTATGAAAGAGAATAAAAAAATCAAATAGCTATCTGGTTATGAAAACACATCGCATTTTGTTTGCTCTGAGAAATGTACGATGAAAGACCTTGTTAGATTATTTATATCATTAATTTGAAACAAGTCCTAAGCAATTGATCATCTGCAAAGAAAACACTACTTAGTTTGTTTCCTGACTTCAGTAGACAGTATAAATACATAGCTCTGATTCATGTGTTGCAAAACTAAAAGTGGAATGAATGGCAATTTCTAAAACAAAACAAAGATCACGCGTCCTACCTATCAGCTAAGCTTCCTGTGTGAAAATAGTTCAGTCGACTTTATCTTAACCATTTCTTTAATAAATTAGTTTTCTCATTTATGTACCCCTTTCTTTAGTTAAAAACAGGTCTGTTTAGGATAGCTGTAAAAATAAATCCCTGTCCATTCTAAGAAAACAAACTAACACAATTCCAACCATCATATTCTTTCAGCAGATTATAAAATGTGGATCACATAATGGAAATTAAACCATACAATGAGCTAAGGCAGGAGAGCTTGGTTCTAGTTTTGGCTGATGGTCACCAGAAGTGTCTTCTTAGCTAAATCGCATATACTTACTATGTCTCAGTTTCATTATCTATAAAATTGGACTTCAAGCCAGTTCATTTCTCAGATCACTACAGCTCTCAAATTCCATTCTTTACCACTGACACTTTACTCGCTTTGGGCAAATACATTTAGGGCTATTCCTCCAGAACACCATTGCTCTACCCTAAAAGAATGACCACCATCAGGATGTTTTCCAATTAGGACAATTCAAAAGTTAGGCCTTCTTAATTAATAAAAAAAAAAAGAAAAAAAAGTCATTGCCCCAGCTTAATTTTTTCAGATAAAAGGTTTACTTTTTATTCCCATCTTTTCATCACATTCTCAATCACCGTCCCGCCCTTCCAATAAGGATGATCAACCAAATTTCTGTGCCATTTAAGAGTCATCTCCTCACTGGGACTTCATGCTCTAATTGAATGTTTCTTATCTTCATTAAATTTGAATGTCTGAAGTCTCCCATTTCTGATTCAAGTGGAACTGCCCAGATGTACACAGAAGAGATCCTCGACTCTGAAAACAAGTAGGAAATGAGGAAATCCTAGCTGAAACCTCTAATCTCAATGATTCTGGACTCTGAAGCAGTAGAAAACAATGAGGAAGAGGGCACAGGTGCCAGTCCCAGTCTCCAAGGGTGTTTCAAGGAGGGTTTTACAGGCCAACTTTAAAATTCCAGAGGAGCAGGGGTAGAATTCAGGAGGGGCTGCATAATCCTCTATCAGAAATCTTAAAATCCCAAGAAGCTTAGAGCTTTCACCTCATGTAGTTTCTGTCAAGAATGCTCCTTTGGTAAATACAGTAGTTTTAGTGGAAAGGAACAGAGACTCTCTGAGGAAGAACTTTTTATCAACGTGAAAAATGCCAGTATGTTTAAGATCATGTCCACTCAACTATTATGGAACCTCTTCAACTGTAGGAAATGACTGAATTCAACTCAACTATTAAACTCAAACTGTGGATGAAATACACCCTGAAGAAATATTCAGATCCTTTGTGGCTTCAACGGTACACACCAGAATGCTGGCCTAATGCAGTGTACATGGAGCTGGGAAGTGGAACCCTTGTCCTGACTTAACTTGCTCTGGGATTTTGGATACATCGCTTAACCTCTTTGGGCTTTGGTTTCCTCAACTGTGGAATAAGGACACAGGAGGTACAGTGGACAGAGAATGGGTGTCAGAGTCTAATGGGGGATAATAGTGTTTATGGGTTAGTGTGGTTATAAGAACTGAATGTAATAGCAGGTACCCTGCCTAGTCAAGTCACTGCCCATCACATAGTAAGTGCCAGAAGGTTATGAGTTTCCCTTCTAAATTTATATTTAAATCCTACCTTCCCTCACCTCCTATCCTCTAATTAATCCCTCACCTCTGTCTCTTGGCAGGATTCCTCTTAATCCGCCCTGGTATCACCTCCTTTATTTCACTTCCCTTATTTCACTGGCAAAAATCAAAAGGGTTGATGATACACTGTTGGCAAGGATGTAGGCACAAATGCAGCTCATACAGGATCAGTAAAGAGTGTACCATGGTGCAAGTGTTTGGAGAGCCATGTGGCAATATCAATAAAATTATACACGGTACTTAACCTTTGACCTAGCCTTTCCACTTCTTAAAATTGATTCTATAGGTATAGTCATTTACGTAAAAGAATGGATGTTAGTTAGAGCAAATTTTGTAAAAGCAAAAGAATGCAAACAACTAGCTGCCATCAATAGGTGATTGGTTCTATATGAACTGAAATGGATTGTCTCCAAGGTAGTGGATAAATAAAGAAATAAATAAATACAGGTGCAAAAGAAGCATATAATATGACCCAATTTTTGTAGGAGAAAAAAAGGAAGACTCTAGATGACATGTGTGCTTATATGCACAGGATATTTCAGGAAGGAAACTTGACAAACTGGAAAAGAGGGATTTTCTTTTCATTATTTATGTGGCTGCATTATTTTTTTAAATTAAACTAACCAAAAATGAAAAAATAATACAAATGAACATGTGAAATAGCACACACACAAATCCCACCTACTTTTCCAGGGGCAAATACACTCCCCCAATTCCATGGGACTGATACAAGGGCCACTTCTATTTGGGCCATTAAATCTCTTGAGCAGTACACTCTACTTAATCTCCATCTTTCAGGGATTCTGTTTCTTCTATAGGGTTATGGAATGGTGTTCACTGATTGGCTGATGCCTCAATTACAGAATGCCTGCCACATGCCAAGCATCTTGCTGCTCTTCCGCATGGTATTATATTTAACTTCATCTCCCCAAGGGCTTTTTTTTTTTTTTTTTTTCCCCAAGGGCTTTTGAAGACAAATATTATTACCTCCAATTTGATAAAGGAGGCTATTGAGGCTCTGGTAGTGCCCAAATGTACACAGCTGGTATTGTGAGGTGGTAAAATGTAAACCTTTGTTGAATGCCTAGCATCGGGGTGAATTTAGTTAAGTTTCATGGTGCATCCCGTCGATGGGCTCACAAGACACATTCCGACATCCTTCTAGTGAGCCTTCCTATACTGCAGAGCTAAATTCTATGCAGCCAGGGTTCTGAATGTGATTAAGGTTCTACCAATCAAAGGCAGACCGTGGCATCGTGAGGCATGCTCTTGGAGGCATTTACGTGTTTAGTGGTGGCTGTGGCTAAAGGTCTTAGTACCTGGTTGCTAGCTTTCTGGGCATTCATTTGCACATCCTGTTTTGTCAGTCAGTTGGTAAGAGATTTTAGAAGAACTACAGGGGTATCATAGGGTAGCTTCCTCCTTCCTCAGCTTCCTCACTGAGGCAGAAGCAGCAGCTCTGGTGGAGGCCCATTCTGTGGTGTGGTTTTGGGGGCCTTTTCTGAAAACTTGGCCCTCCTGATTGATACGCCAAGCTATTTAATAGTCAATACTGAATGCCTTCCAAAGCAGACCAAGCAGTGGATTCAGTAGTTGGCTCCCCTGAATATTCCAAACTGGACAGATGAGAATTTCTGAAAAAGTAGCTTTATATATATACAATCTTGCACAACTTAGAGATCCTCAAAGGTAGGTACCTCTTGAGTCATAGGCTACAGGCACCACTGAGCCACAGGCTACGGATGACCCACTGTGTCTGCTCTAACATCCTGTTAGATGACTACACTGGCTTCTTGGCTTCTCACAGCCATTCACGCCAACCTCCTCTCTTAAGACTTTCTATACAGTAGCCAGGATAAGGTTATAAAATGTACATTTGACTGTCATAGTTCATACGCCTGCTTCAAATCCTTGAGTGGCTTCCCTTTGCTCTTAAAATAAATAGTAATATTTAATATTATTTAATAATATAATTTTAAAGTTAATAATAATAATATCAACATTTATTCTGTGCCAGGAACTAGTCTACATGCTTTATCTAACTCACTGAATAAAGCACTGTGGCCACTTCGATGAACCTGTCAGCTCTCTCAGGCTGCTTGTTTGCCTTGTTTTCCCTCCTGCCTTGTCCAACTTACAGATTTCCCCAAATTCTGTACTCCTTTTCGAAAAGTTTTTACTACCAGCCTACAAATAAAATGTTTTTAATGGGCAAAAGTTTGAACAGACATTTCACAAAAGATATACAAACGGCCAATAAGCATGTAAAAAGATGCTCAAATGCAAATTAAAATCATAATAGCACTATACACATACCAAAATGGCTAAAATTTAAAAGGTAGACAATACCCATTTTTAATGAGATTACGGAGCATTGGAACTCTCATACATTGCTAGCGGGAGTAGAAAATGGTTCAACATCTTTGGAAAATCATTTGGTAATTTCTTATGAAACATACATCCTCCTCATGACCCAGCCATTTCATTTACAGTATTTACCCAAGAGAAATGAAAACCTATTTCCAAAGAAAACCCATACACAAATGCTTATAGCAGCTTTCTTAATAATAGCCCCAAACTGGAAATAATGCAAATGTCTATCAACAAGTGAATGGATAAATCAATTGTGGTATAGTTATAGAATGGAATGCCCAGCAATAAAAAGGAACAAAACTCTGATGCATGCAGCTACATGGATGAAGGTCAAAACAGCATGCTGACACAAAGAGGATACACTGTATGATTCCATTGGTAAGAAGTTCTAGGACAGTTACTCTATCATGACAGCAAACAGATCAGTGATAACCTTGGGGAAAGCCTGGAGAAACTTTTGAGTTTGGGAAATGTTCTATATCATGACTGTGGTGGTAATTCCATCAGTGGTAAGTGCTCCAGCATGTTGCAACCAGCTCATTGCAAGCTTGCCAGATCCAACTGCATCTTTTCCCAACACCCTCTGCAGGGACATCACATTGATGACTTGACATCAACAATGGTGGAAGTTTTTAACACATCAGGAAAAATTGGCAAAGGCTACAAATTAGGGCTTCCTTTTTCCCTGATCAGTCACTTGTTTAGTATTTATCAGCACAACCCAGGGTATGTACATTTGTCAACACTCATCCAATCTTACACAAAAATGTCTGCGATGGGGAGTATATAAGTTATACCACAATAATGGTGAGTTCAAAAGTTGTATCTCCTCTACTGATCTCTGGTTCTCTTTCCCATCTGTAGAATGATTCAGAGATTGGGAAACGCAAGAACCCAGTGACCTGGGGTTCTTCAGCTCAGATCTCCCCCCACCCTCTCAGGTGAGGTGGGGAGGAACCAAGTCACCAAGACAATTGTTCTTGCCGATCAATCTCCGACATCCAGGAGTTAAAGTTTGAAACTCCTGCTTGCTAAATTCCATTCAGACAGAAAGCTACAGAAGCACCATCTGGATATACTGATTTCCCTTCATTAAAATTTGACTGTGATGCCTCATTTGTACTTCCCTGAGAATATTAAAACCATTGTAATTATTTGCCTTCTGTATTTCAGACTCTATAACATTCAAAGGAGAATCAAAGAGAAGGTGGCCATGATTGCTTTCCCCAAAGTCACCAAGAACACTCCAACTTTAGGGCCTTGGCGCCTGCTTTTCCTCTGCCCAGAATGCCCTTCTAGAAATCTCCGTAACTCACATCCTCTCTGCTTTCAGGTGTTTGCTCAAATGCTCTCTTCTCAGGGAAGATTTCCACCGAATTGACCACCCAATTTTAAATTGCTGTCTCCAGCATACCCCACTGACCCTTCCCTGATTTATTTTTCCCCTTCACATTTGTCACCACTTAACATATTATATATTCTCTTTATTTGTCCCATTTATTGCTGGTCTTCCCCTACTAGAATGTTAGCTCCATAGGTCAGGAATTTTTGTTTTATTCACTGCTGAATTAGACTTAGCTCCTATTAACAGTGCCAGGCATACCCAATAAATGTTAGAATGAATGAATGAATGAATGGTCCCCGATCTTCAGGAAATCAAAGCAGCAGTGAGCATGTCTCTAAACCTTAGGGAAGGCTTCTTGCAAATCTCTTTATAACCCTTTCTGTGATACAACATTAACATATAACATACACTTTATACTTAATAAATGTTGAATGAATGAATGACATTATTACATGTAAACATATCTGAAAATTAATAATTTACTACCAACAACCACCTAATCACCAAAGTCTGCCTTTGTATTTCCCTCTCTTATTTCATCATAGTCAATGAGCTATTGGAATCACTGAACAAAAGTGATATTTATAACAAGGCTGTTGAATTTATTAAATATTAAATTAGAAGGCAACTAACTGCAGAAATCTGATGAATTGCTAATATTTATGAAGTACAAACTAAGTGCCCAGCATCATTGCACTGTGTCCTCACAACCATACGAAGTAGGTATCACGATTTCCATTTTATATGCACGGAAGCAGAAGCTCACAAAATTTAAGAACTTGCCTAGGGCCACACAGCAAAGGGCCAAGCTCAGGTTGATTCTGGGCAGCCTAACTCCAGAGCATATGTTCTCAACTACTCTAAAAGATGTGTAAAATAAAAGGTTTCTAAGGATGAATTTAAAACAATTACCCAGAAGACTGTGCTCCTAAGAGTTGTACACAGAGGGGATGTTTTCTAGGGATATTTCTATCTTCTTTGAGCAGATCCAAAAGAGAAAGTGTTGACAAGCATCTCTGAGAGTGAGAAAGAGCCCATTCTTGTCCTCTGAGGGGGGCAAGGAACTTGGTCCCTGTTTCCTGTTCTACCACTGACCCCAAGCAACATACATTAGTGTCTCCTTTAGGTGAGAAATTATCTTTAAGGTACACCTTCACCTTGAAGTTCAAGGAGCATTCTAAGCTTAACAAGTACAATACCTGGCACCAAGCATCCTGGATGTTACTCCACGAAACACCACAAATGACACGAAAAATGTCTTCCTTAGACTTTAGTCTCAAGTCAATCACTCAGCTCTTCAGAGAATGACATTAGAATACATGAATTCAGAGCAAAAGACCTACAATCATTTTTTTTTTTTTTTCATCAGGATGCTCAAGGGAAGATGTATAATCTCTATGATTTTAGAGCAACTTTCTCAGATATGCAGGAATGTGACAGCTGAATAACGGCCCCCTAAAAACGTTCATATCCTGATCCTCGGAACCTGTGACTATGCCACCCTATATGGCAAAACGGACTTTGCAGCTGTGATTAAATTAAGGGTTTGGACATGGAGAGATTATCCTGGATTATCTGGGTGGGCCCGATGAGATCACAAGAGTCCTTATAAGAGCAAAGTCAGAGAGAAGTGATGGCAGAAGCACAGAGAGAGACGGAAACAGAGATCAGAGATGGGGAGAGGGAGAGGGAGAAAGAAAAAGAAGGAAAAGAGAGAGACAGAGATTTGAAGATGCTATGTCGCTGGCTCTGAAGATGGAGGAAGGGGTCACAAGCCAAGGAATTCTGGTGGCTTCTGGAAGCTGGAAAAGGCAAGGAGATGAGGCTCCTCTAGGATTTCTGGAAGGAACGCAACTCTGATGACACCTTCATTTTAGGTTAGGACTTCTGGCCCCAGAACTGAAAGATAATAATTTTGTGTTGTTTTAAACCATTAAGTTTGTGATCATTTGTTACATACGGCAGCAAGAGGAAACTAATACTAGGTAGAACTGGTATCTCAGTAGACATCCATGAGAAGCAAAGGAAACGAAACTAGACTATTTGTATTTGGAGCCTGTTTATTCTTCATAATTTTCAGGACTCTCTGGGTATTCCGTTATCAATTTCTAAGTAGCTATACCAGTATAATAATAGTGATTAGTATCAGCCCAGTACTCTGCTCAGCACTTTGTTAGCATTCTCTTGCTTAATCCTCAAAACAAACTGAAAAGCAAGATAAAGCAACTGGCCCAGCAAAAGAGAACCAGTAAGCGGCTTGTTTATTCAAAGCCAACGTATAATTAATACTACTAATAACAATAGGTACCACTTACTGATGCTTTCCTACATTATCTCCAATCTCTCCAACAACCCTGCAAAGGAAGGAGAATTATTCTAATTTTATGGAGAAGGAAACAGTCCAAACCTGGGAGAGGCTAAGTAACATGCCCAAGTGAGGAAATGTCTGAGTCTGATTTCCAAAATCTAAGCTTTTTCTAGTCACAGCACTTTGTTTTTTATTTAAAATTTATTCAAAGGGTTTTCTATCACCACATTTAATTCAGTATGCACACTCAAATATCCCCACCCCATCCCACTCCTTTGCCCTCACCAAGATGAGGCCTCATTATTTTATTCTAAAGCTACCTGATCAGCAGAGTATAGCAGAATTTGGGTCCCAGTAGTTCATCTTATAAGCAGGTGACCAAAAACATCCTGACTACAAATCCCAAGCAAGCAAGAAACGGATACAGCAATTTCACCAAGAAAATGTAAGACAGAAAAAACAGAGTGAGCACCAGATTTTCCCAAGTTCAAGTGAGAAACCTACAGTCTACCCTGCTATTCACACAGGACAGGAAGTTTCCCTTGAAGCAAATCAGAGAATATCAGAGTTGGAAAAGACCTTAACAGGATTTTGATCTGCCTTTCCTCACTGAATGCAGGAATCCATTCTTCAACCTTTAAACATAGAGCACTGCATTTTCTGGGACAGTCCATTTGTTAGGAAGTTCTTCCAGATAATTAGTCTAAATCCACTCCTCCTTCCTGGTTCTAGCTTGTGAGGCCAACCCAAAAGGGTCATCCCTCTTCTGCATGCCAGACAGCCAACACGTCCCTACTGGGTCTTCTGACCCTGTTCTTGGCTGAACATCCAAGTTTTTCCATTTTTTTCTCATGTGACAAGCCTTCGCAAGGTTGCTTCCCCTAGATGTGCCAACATCCATAATGCCTTCCCAGAAAACTTGGAACCCAGAACATAACACAGCTCAACTCTAGGTATGGTGGAGCCAGGATGGAGTCATGATCCCATGACCTCCCTGGGCAATGTATTTCTATTAGAAGTAGCTTAGAATTGAAATATTTTTAGCTGAATGAACTTGGCCAACTGAAAAATCCTCGGATGCCCTTTTTAATTTGGTTCTCCTCCAGTCTATAGTTTAATTTCTTAAATGTAAATGATAGAAATTTACATTTCTGTTGAATATTGAATGTCATTTTCTATATCCTACTCTATACATTTACAGCCTGCCAAGACATTCACTTATTTACTGAGAGCATACGCTATGTCAAGCACTGATCCAAAGACACTGGAGATGGAGTGAACAAGACAAAGACCCTGCTAAGATGCAGATACCATTCTGACTTGACTCTGACAACCCCACTGTGTCAACTGCAAGTTTGAAATTTACATTTTCCCTATTGAATCAGAATATTTCTCCCAAGAGAACTGAAATAATTTTTCATATTAGTCTATTACAGATAAGGATGGGGTTTAACATTCAACGTATAACATGTTTGGAACAGTTACTTAAGAATGAACTGTAAATGGCATTAGGCTTTTATTTTCTTTGATCCATTTGCATCCAAAATGAATAATTTTATCCTTAATGTAATATAATCCGTGTACTATATTCCTCAGATAAAAACATTTATTACTGCTATTTATAGTCAGTTATTCTTTCCAAGAGCTTTTAAAAACTCATCTGTAAGTAATTTCTGGAGAAACTGAAAGAAATTATTGTTTAATATTTAAACTATTCCACCTGCTTATAAGACACACATCACACACACACACACACACACACACACGAAGTAAGAGTCTAAGAAAGGCTGAGCGAGAAAGAGCACACACAGCCTATATTTAGATCTGTATTATTCTTTTCATTATTGATCACTTTTGCAACTTGAAAGCATTTCCATGTACTATATGGAAACAAACACAAAATAGTACCTATTTTGATAGGTGGCAACATTTCTAGAATTACCCTAGGAACAGTAAATTTTCTCTTTAGATTCAATGATTCTCAACCCTTGCTAAACATTAGAATAATATAGAGGCTAAAAAAAAAATACTAAGTGTTCGTTTCCCCCCATGTCCACCCCAGAGATTCTGACATAAGGATCTGAGTTAAAAGCCAGGGCATGAGTATTTTCTTTTAAAAAGCATTCTAAGTGATTCTACAGGTGAACAACCACTATTCTAATCCATCCATCTCATTCTGCAGAAACAGAACAATTTACTCTGAATTCTGCAATCTCCATTCAATTATTCCTATCTAATTAATTAAAGTACGTTTAAATGAGAAGATATCTAATTAATTTCATTTTAGCACTCATGTAACTGGTATGTTTTGTTCTTTTATTCATCCCCTTAATTATTTCAAAAACCATCTCTCCCCCAAAAAAAGTTTTTAGAAAAATGTATTTAGTATAACCAGATTAGTAATTTCCAATATTTTATCATACTGGTAAACAGAGGCTATTCTGAGCTCTACAGAATTTTAAATGACACGTTTTATTGTTAAAAAGGAAGATTCCGAGAGTAGAAGGTGTGAGCATTAAGAACATGTGATAGCTACCAAATGTAAAATAGATAGCTAGTGGGAAGCAGCCGCATAGCCCAGGGAGATCAGATCAGTGCTTTGTGACCACCTAGAGGGGTGGGATAGGGAGGGTGGGAGGGAGACGCAAGAGGGAGGGGATATGGGGATGTATGTATATGTATAGCTGATTCACTTTGTTATAAAGCAGAAACTAACACGCCATTGTAAAGCAATTATACTCCAATAAGTATGTTAAAAAAAAAAAAAGAACATGTGATAGAAACTATGTGTGCTCAAGACAGTTGAGGGCCTTGTCACCCTCAGTTAAAAAACTTATTAGATGGAGAAGCTCCGTGTCTTTTCTAATGGCTGTTCAGAGACGCCTTGTTCCTTTGTCCCTATCTTGGTCCTTCCTGGGGACTGGCAGGGTTAACACTTGCAGGGTGGTGAACTTACAAACAGGGCCCAGAGCAGGGGATAAGCAACAGCACCTGTAGCCAATGGCAGATGACAGGTGGGTGAGGTATCCAGCCAGGTGTGAATTTCTCCATCTAGGCAGATGTGAGGTTGGGTCTTACTTTTATAGCTCCTGAGGCGCTGCCACTGTAGGCAGCTATTGGTCATTTGTATTAAAGTTATCACAGATACACAACTATTAGAATAGATCAAATAAAAGAAGAAAAAAAAAAAAACAGCAACACCAAGTGATGGTGAGGATGTAGGTAAATGGAAGGTCATACAGTGTTGTTGGGAATACCTGGACAACAGTTTGGCAGTTTCCTACAAAATTAAACATCCATTTACTATATGACCCAGAAATCCCACTCCTAAATATTTTCTCCAAGAAAAATAAGAACTTGTGTTCATACAAAAACTTGTACATGAATGTTTATAGTGGCTTTAGTCATAATCACCAAAAACTGGAAACAACCCACTGGCCTACAACTGGTGAATGAATAAACAACCCGGTGAATCCATACAATGGAATACCACTCATCAATTGAAAGGAACACATTATTGATTGATTAATTAGGGATGAATCTCAAATGCATTGTAACAAGGGAAAGAAACCAGGTTCAAAATGTTATATATAAATGCATATTCCACTAATACGACATTCTGGAAGAGGCAAGTAGACCAGAAAATACATTAGCAGTTGCCAAGAATTGGCGGTGAAGCAAGAGGCTGATTACAAAGGAGCACTAGGGAGTTTTTCTGAGGTGACAGAATTGCTCTGTATCTGTATTATGGAGGTGTTTACATGACTATATGCATTCATCAGAACCTACAGAAATATACAGGGAATGTTACTGTATGCAAATAATACCTCAAATAAACCTGATCCCAAAAAAATGTCCATAGGGGAAAGCCCCGTCATCAAAGTGAGTTAGTTGGAAAGGTGATGCAAATGGAAAAGCAAAAAGTTTAAAAAGCTGTTTGGATTAAAATATATTATCAAATTGGCTTTATTTGATTAAGGAGCTTCCCTAAATCCACAGCAACCACTTCAACATTTGGAATTACACAGTGCAAACAGCAACCCTGAGAACCATTCACAATATGTAAAGCTTTCCTTTTATCAAAGGAATGAAGTCTTGCAACATTTTTTAGTACAGACCTGCTTTCCAGGAACGTGACCACCTTAGTCACAACAAACTATGACTGATTATGCTAAATGATGGAGTCATTTGAAGCTACTGTAAACTCTGAAAATATGGCTGGTAATTTTGAAACAAAGATGAGAAAGCATAAATGGCTCAGTCTCCTAAGTGCTGTTAACTCTACACCTAATATAACTGCCTTGAAAGTAAGTAAAAATCTATATAAGTCGGTAGTTCTTGAAGCGTGGCACCAGGATTAGAGGCATCAGACCAGCAGTACTGGCACCATCTCATCGGGAGGTTAGCAGAAATGCACATTCATGTGCTCCACCCCAACGTGAATCAGAATCCAGTCATTTCCCTGCTCAGCAAACTCTAAGTTCAAGAGATGAGGAAGTGGCTATCATGAATGGCTGATGAAAAAAACATCCAAAAAAGGACGCAAGCACATTGCCATCCATCTCCACCCATGCAGTCAAGATGAAGTACAAACCTACCCCGCCATATGCCCATACAATCTACATAGTAAGAAAGGGTTTTAATTACAGGCTTTACCCTTTTAAAACGCTCTGAGCTCAATCTGTATTTAAAATGAAATTGGATTTCAAGTAGAATTATATGCAAACTCAATTCTAGGAGATAATTAAAAACATTAATAATGTTCACAGTACTAAGAGAGGTGTAGTTATCTGTGATAGATCAGTTCATTCCATAACCAAGTGAGTAAAGTTTCAGAACTAAAGTTTCACAGGTGATATACATACTAATAATTGCAACTATTAAAAATCAAAAGTCGTCTCCCAATAACCATTGGGTCCTGCCATATTCTACTTTATGTGGACTGTATCTTCTTAGCTTTTTCTTTCCATGTAAAGGATGAATAATGATTTCTAAATTTTCAATAAATACCTCAAGCCGTAAAGATCAGAACATGTTTTTCTTCCTCTTTTCAAGTAAAACGTTTTGATATTTCAACAGATGCCTTAGTAGAAAAATGTTATTTTCATCCATCTGAATGAGAGGTCATCAAGCACAGGGAAGATGAATAAAGTAGTCCCAAATATCATCATAATTATACCAGCAGATATGCTCAATTTATAAAACAAGGCTTTATTTGCATTAAATTATCAATGTCTCCTCTTGGAGTCCTGCTTTATTGATACTATCTGTCCATGATATCCAAGGGCTATACATTCGTAATTCTGCACAAATGGACTATCTAATCTTTCAATCATCTAGAGGCAGATATTTAATCTGATGCCAGTTCCCAGCTGACATTCAGTTCTTCTGTGGATGAATACTCACAGGCAACAACATCTGAACATCAGTTTAAGCAAAACACCACCAAGGTAGATCTGTCGCCCCTCACCTCCATGCATACACTTGGCCCAAAACACGTGTAAAACTAATGCCAGTGTTTTGGATGATCTGCATGTTTTAGCACCATTGCCCACTTTAAGAATTTTACAATTTTGTAAACAGGATCAATAACTCATCAGGCCACATGTTTTTGTCTTGTTTTATCCTAGGTAACAGCAATATTGATTTCCACCTTTAAAGTGCTTTCCCTTACACTGTTTTTTATGAGTAATTAAGATAATGGTATACCCCTTTATAAAACTGGCCATTTACTTCCTGTTACTTTTATAATAAAATAAAATACGGGGGCTTCCCTGGTGGCGCAGTGGTTGAGAATCTGCCTGCCAATGCAGGGGACGCGGGTTCGCGCCCTGGTCTGGGAAGATCCCATATGCCGCGGAGCAACTGGGCCCGTGAGCCACAACTACTGAGCCTGCGCGTCTGGAGCCTGTGCCCCGCAACAAGAGAGGCCGCGATAGTGAGAGGCCCGCGCACCGCGATGAAGAGTGGCCCCCGCTTGCCGCAACTAGAGAAAGCCCTCGCGCAGAAACGAAGACCCAACACAGCCATAAATAAATTAATTAATTAAAAAAATAAAATATGGTTAATTTGGCCCAAGAAGGGCTACCAGATCTGGCTCCTATTTACCTTTCTATTGTCATCTTCTAACATCTCTCCCCTTCACTCAATCCAACCCCACTGGCCTCCTTTCTAGCCTCAGGACCTTTTCACTTGCTGATCCATTTGTCTTGGCATTCCTTTTTTTCCAATCTCCCATTGCCTAATTCCTTCTCCTCTTTTAGATCTTAACTCAAATATCACTTCTTCAGAAAAAATCTTCTCTGACCTTCTCCAGTTCCTCTCCATCTGATCAAGCTGTTTATTTTCTAAGTTTTAAAATATTGGTATATTGGCTGCACCCACCACAGTGCCTGGCACAGAGTGGCTACCCAATAAGCATTTATAGAATGAATAAATGAATGAATGAATACTGTGAAATAAGTGAAGAATTATTACCCTAATTTTCCAAATAATAAAACTGAAGCCCAGCTAAATTCAGCAATTTACCCAACTTTATACTATGAGCTAGTAATAGAAACAAGATTTTTCTGACACTAAGCTCAGCGCTAGTTTCACTATTTGATACAAATCCTAAATAGACTTTTAAAAATATCATAATTTGTGCTTAGAGTCATATTTTCAACTCTTATTAAAGTTTCAACTCCAACATGATTAACTGTAGGATTAATACCTTTATCTCAACAATTCCTGAGCTTGTCTGAAGTTTTAAATTTTTTTTTCTTAACATAAAAAGTCCATTGACCTTTTTATCTCAGCAGCTTGCCTGATCTTAAATATATGTCAAATAACCCAAAAAGAGAGTTTAAATAACCATTATGCCTACCAAGTAAATGTCTGTATCCATAAAATAGAAAGTTAGAAGTGATGTTTAAGAAAATGTACTCAGGAGGTAGACTGAGTTATAAGTATTTCTCTTCTATCATTCCTAAGTACTTACTGTTGACATAAAAGATAAACCAAATACAGTGTTTTACCAAAAGAATCATTGCAATGTTTACAGTATTTTGCAGTAACTGAAGACATATACTTATCTGGACAAATACCTCATATCTGGATAAATGAAGAAATAGTAAGTGAATTTAATATATATTAATCTTCTATCTGAGGTGTCCACAGGACTAAAAATTAATCCATGAATTATTTTGATACTCCAAACACTGGATATTGCCTGACTGCTACATTTGTATCGCTCAAATAGAGGCAGGCAATTTAGTAGAAAAAAAGGCTTCACAAGTTTTCCTCCCTCTTAGCTCAAATATGGCGACATTCTGTAGCTAAATTGTGAAATAGGTTTAAAGCCCCAATAAACTAAAGTGATAAAGACCCAGGGCGGAGAATGGTTTGGGCAGTTACAAGCATTTACTCCCATTTCAAATGTATCATATTAATTTGAATTCTTACAGTGACTGCAGTAGATATTCTGAAATGTCTCTATACTGTTACTTTAGTTACTGCCTAACTTCCTATGCCTCATCACACAGTTTAATAAACCCACCAAGGAAAGCTGAGTTTAGGTTACAGTCATGGATAAAGGCACCCCCATTATAATATGGTCATATTCCTATTTGCAAAAGTGACCACTACACCCACCTTTCCCAAAACAAGCCTTGTGACCTTCCCCAGGAAAGAGCTCTCTGGTTCAAGAGACCAACCAAGGTATTCATGCTTTAGTCATTAGATCAATCATTTACCTCGTTACTAAACAGCCACCACAATAAAAATGACCTTTTGATGTACCAAAACCAGGAAAAAACATCTAACATTTCGTTTCAAGGTAGTTTAATGAAAAGGGTATAAAAATGAGATTTTCACAGAAGTAGGGAAAATAATATTGCCTCCAAAATCGAGATTTTTTTCGTACACCACACACCTAAATATGCAAACACCTTTGATAAATTTTCCCCACTCATACATCTCCTAAAGAGACACAGGCCCTGATAAATACAAAAATTATTAGCAATACTTACTAAAGATATATATGTTCTTCCTATAAAGGATCAAGATGACTAGAAAAGCTTCTCTATATTATTAGTAAGACAATTCTCAGGAGTCACCTTTAAAATCAGAGCTTGAAGGTACTAGAACTCAGGTCTGCTAAATGCCCGTTCATTGCTCTAGCCATACCTCTTCTTTTGAGGCCTCAGATTCTTCATCTTTATAATGAGGGGCTAGGTGGTACAATTGCTAGCAAACCTGAAACCCAACAGGTCTCACTACCTAACGGGGCCATTTACATTTTAGAAGACAATATTATAGGACTCCTCCAAAGCCATAGATTGTTGGAAGTGGCATTTGTCTTTCAAAACGAACAAATTACCATTAATTAAAACACACACATACACACCCTCTCTTTCCAACAATAAGGAATAACCAAATCTGATGTGATAACGTACAAGGCAGTGCCTTAATGGAATGCTGGATCCAGCAAGATTTAAGCAATAAATTTTATGGAACTTGATCATACTCTCCCATCACAAAGCCCTTTATGATAACACTCGAGTAAATCCATCTGGTTGAGTTAATAATTAGTTTAAATCTGTTACAAGTTAATGATGCATAGACAAGTCATTCCAGGTACATGATGATACAGCGAATTTGTGACACAAGTTACAGATAATATTTTGCACTGCCTTTCATTTTTCTTTATTTCCTACTCCGATTAGAAAACAAAACGGCATTAAAGAACAAATAAGACCTTCAAATAAGACCTATATACATACAGACTGGATTAAAAGGGGAAAAAAAGCAATTTACTAAGGAGTTACATAGGGTTTCAGAAAGACCTCTCAAAGGTTGAGAAAGACCCCAGCCCATTTCTATATTTTGAGCTGCCTGGTGGATTGTAAAATAAAGAAATGCTTAAGTATGTAGCATATTTATTTAAATGTTTATGTGTAATACAAAAATATAACTATGCTGTCCACCAGAGTTTCAGAATGCACAATGTATATTCATTCCTAGTGTACTTACTATAACTAGTGAAATGTAGTAATGAGAAATGAGATGAAAGTAAACAGACATTGTATTTCAACATGGCCGGGGTACGAAACTACATCTATAAGCAAATTGGAAGATATTTCACCATGAAACCTGGAGCCAAATGATCTTCAGCCCATGCTTCCGGTATTCCATCCCCTGAGTAAGATCTTGGAGCTCATTTAAAGATTTATTATGTGGCCAGGGCCTTTAAATAGAAATTACATAAAAAAGCACAAATCTGTGACCTTCAACATCAACAAATACTTATATATGTGTAGCTATCCAAAGACCAGCCCCCAGCCCAAAAGAAAATAGACTGTAATTTAGCAAAATCTGTGTACTGAGGCTGGAATCATCAAAGCGCAATAGAGTTGAAAATGAGCTAATGATTCCTGTGTTTTGATGTTAATGAAAAGAGAGAAGGCTGAGACCAGAGTGGAGGGAGAGCGGCTTCCTTGGGGAGAGAGAGGCTCTGAGTGCTGGGGAAACAGCCAGCCTATCAGGTGTTGAGGAAGAACTGAGCACAGTGGATGCTGTCAACTCTGGCTGCATATTTAAGACAACGGATGCGCAGACCCCACACAAGGTCAATTAATCAGAATCACTGAAGATACCTTTAAAGGCTCCCGGGTGACTGGAATGTGAGCCAGGGATTGACGGCCACTGAGTCAGGGTCACTGAGGCTGGGGGATAGAAAAGGCTGAGTAAGCACAGCTCCAGTAATCAGGACCTGAGTGACTGCAATAAAACAGAGCCAGTTCCTCCTAGAACGAATCTGGTATGGGAGCGGGGTCGGGTAGGGGGTGTCCAGAGATAGGTCTCTCTCATGTTCACCAACAGAGGAGAAGAAAATGGCCCTGTAGAGGAAAGGACATTCAGATGATTAAAGCCACAGCAGGCTAAATTGAGACCATGTTCCTCTCCACCTGAGACTGCACAACATTTCCACCCGGTGTACTTTATGGATGTTAACATTCTCAACAATTAACGTCTCTTATCACATAGTAGGGAACAGGTCACATCTCTGCTCAAAACTGTCTAATGGCCTTCCTCTTCCCTCAGAGAAAATCCAGTCCTTACTATGCACAGGCTACACAGACTTGCACTAAAGTGTGGTCCCAGGGCCAGCAGCAATAATAGTATCGCCCGAGAGCTTGTCAAAACTACAGAACCTCTGGCCCCATCGATCAACTAAATCAGCATCTACATTTAAACAGGATCCCCAAGTGACTTTATGCACATTAAAATGTGAGAAGCTATAAAACAGATACACAGCAAGGTCCTACTGTATAGGACGGAGGATTATATTCAACACCTTGTAATAACTGATAATGGAAAAGAATCCAAAAAAGAATATACATATGTATAACTGAATCACTTTGCTGTACACCTGAAACACTGTAAATCAAGTATACTTCAATTAAAAAAACTGTGACAAGCACTGACCTACTGAGTCTCCCTCACCTCTCCCACCCACCCCTATTACCTCTCTGCTACCTGACTTGCTCGCTCAGCATCTTCTTACCAATCCTTCAATCTATCAGGCTCTCTCCTGTTCAGGGCCTTTACACTGGCTGCTTCCTCTACTAGAATGTGCCTCCTCCAGATATCTGGAAGGCTCATTTCTTTACCTCACCTTCTTCAGATCTTTTCTCATGTCACCTCCTCCATGAAAACTTCCCTCACCATCCTGTTTACAACTGAAAAAAATTTTCCAGACATCCCGCCTTCCCTGCTTCCTGTGCACAGGACTTACCACCAGTTGACATACTTTTTTGTTTTCTATTCAGTTGTTTATTAACAGTCTCCCTGTGATAGACTGCAAAATATGGCCAAAATTCTTGGCATCTCCTTCTGTGGAGGAAGAGATGTCTCTGCTTCTTGAAGCTGGGCTTGGTAATGTGACTTGCTTTGACTCATGGGATGTTAGGATATGGGACACGAGCAAAAATTTGAAAAGAGCTTGCACGTGAGAATTTCTCTCTCTGGTTGCTGGGATGCCTTCTTGTCGCTAAGGGAAGAAGCACAAACCAGGCTGCTGGAGGATGGGAGACCCATGACCAGTTACCCCCATAATCTAAGCCAGCAGCCAGCAGAAACCACAAGAACATGAGTGAAGCCATCCCAGACCAGCCAGGCCCTAGGTGACCCACCAGTTGCCTGAAGAACCTAACATTCAACTCACAGCCTCACAGCAATAACGATTGTCATTTTAAGCCACTGGGTTTCGGGTGTTATGTTTTGAAGCAAGCTGGGGCCCTTGTAAGTTCCAAGAAGGTAGAGATTTTTGTGCCCCACTGCATCTCCAGCGTTTAGTAGTGTACTTAGCATAGGGGAGATAGTCTAAAATATTTGCAGTGAATGTTGAAGGACAGAATGATGATAGCAAAGGAAAAAAAAACACAGAAAAACCCACAAGTGAAAGAAATAAAGGCCAGAAATGGCCTCCATCACTGAGAGACTAAAAGGTAGGAGCAGGACCTCCTAGGTTCATTAGAACCTTGTCTCTTCAGATTCAGGGTGAACTAAAGAAGATTTCAACTACTTTGGTAACAGAATATTTTAGCAAAAAAAAAAAACAAAAAAAATCCACATGTTCATTCACATGCAGTGTTTCAAATTTATTCAAAATAGTTCTAGTTTCACGGTGCTTAACTTGTCTAAGGCTGCATAGCCATGTGACCTTTAGAATAGTTTTCACATTATGCAGCACTTACACTCCTCATTTTAAATTATTCCGATTTTTAACAGCTCGCAAAGCGGCGAACCAAATCACTGCATGTTGCTTCAATTCTGTCTTGCCGAAGAAGAAAAATCTGCTGCTTTGGATTCATGTCAAGAGTTGGAAATTCAGGCCATAACATTTTAAATCTCAGATGTTCCCCACTGTGTCCACCTCACATAAATCAATAAGCACACAGATACCCACATGTTTGGGAAGCCAGTTCACTAACAACTAAGGCACAATGGTCTGTGGAATGCGGCGGCAAATTTAAGTGTATTCTGCAGCAGTGGGTGTCATAATCTGAGAGTACAGTGTGGTCCTTAGCAATGGCACAAACGAGGGCAATTGGCAAGCAAAAAGCAAGTTCGATATTAAACAATTAACTGAGGTACAAAGGTAACATGTTATTTTCATTTGATGGGAAGAAATAAAAGACAAACTGTAATACACTAAGTTTCTGTCTTCTTGGAAAAGGAAACAAACCCTCAATTTTCTTTAGTCTTACCAGTCATGGACAGGTATATCTAAACTCATGGAACAAGTCTCCTCCGGAGAGCTGGCGAGGCTGGAGAGAAGCAACTCAGAGCAATTAAGCTCTGGGATCTTCAGGGTTTCTTTCAGGAAGTGCAAATCTCTAAGCAACAGAATCCCATACACACATTTGTAAATACCTAATATCTGGCTTCTGATTTTTTTAAACACATGTAATTATCACTTGCATAATGCGCAAAATGTATACTGGAGATCCATGAGGTCTTCCCATTAAGTCACAGGATTCTTATCTAGAGTATCACATAATCTTTCTCCCTCTTCCATTACCAATCTCCATCTATACTGTGTGCAAGGCTAAGGAGAAAGCTCTTGAACTTTTGTATTAGTGGGAACAGGCAAGGTTCCACAGTAGGAACAAATGAACCCATGAATCTCAGTGACTGAAAACAAGAAAAGCTTGTTTCTAGCTCATGTTACACATCCATTGTGCATTGGCTGGGAGCGCCGTTCATCATGGCCCGCGAGGACCCGGGCCAATGGAGCACCCACCACCTGGAGCTTGGCAGATCAAAGTAGGGCAGATGGGGAGCTCAGTAAATCATGCACTGACTGTTAAGGAGGGGACGTGTGTCACTTCTGCTCACATTTCATTGGCCAACAGAAGTTACATGACCAAATAGGAAATACACCCACTTACACCCCAAATAGGGAAATACAATCCTATCAAATGGCGAGGAGAAGAACTGAAAATATTCAGGGGACAGTATTAATGACGCTGCCGTCTCTATTCCCTCCCGGCCTCCATGTATTCACAGCCATTTATCCATTTCAGAATATTTTTCCGAGGGCATCTGAATGGCAGAGCACACTCTTCCAGGTACCATAAAGTACCAGAGTTTAAACAAAAGAGGTTTTAGCCACAGGCAATTTCATTTGAGGAAATGACGTCTGAGAAGGGCTTTGCCGAATGAGTGAGAACTAGACAGGAGGATGTCCAGGCAGTGGGAGCAACACGAGCAGGGGCAGAAAAGTAGGGCATGGCAGTGCATGTGCAAAGAATGGCAAAATGTTTAGGCTGAATGATATTCAGAATAGACGGGGTGGGGGTGGGGGGGGAAGGAGGGGGGAGGGGAGGGGCAAGAAGGGGGAGGGGAGGGGCAAGTGGGAAGAGGTGGGAGGAGAAGAGGAGGAAGAGGAAGAAGTCTCTTTGACCACAGTGGGTTTTGAAGAGATTAAACTGCCTTACGTGGCATGTTTTGAAGGGAAAGACAGTGGGACAGGATAGGACTGGCGCAATAGTCCAAACAAGAAGTAACAAAGGGCTTAGCTACAGTAGACCCACCTCAATGGAGAGAAGAGAATAGCTCTACTCTAGAATCGTATACAGCAGCAGAATACTCAGCTTTCCCATCTCCCTTTCATCTGACCCAGAAAATATAACTCACCTTTCCCTCTATCTGCCTGAGCCTGAAGGGACTGGTCATTTGAGGCTTAGAACTGATCAAAGTGACGAGGTCAGACGGGGAGACCCATCTCGATTGAGAGACTAGCTTCTGGCCATGTCACCCAACCAAGAGGGCATTCCTTTCATAATTAAGTGGAGTTAACTCCCAATGGGTAGTTCTTCTATTTGTTCTGAGTTTATTTCCTATCTCCAAGGATATCTTTGAAGCCACTCCTTAAGGACTAAACTGCAGGGCTAAATTTATGTCTGTTTGTCCTGGAGCCTGTAATTCCTCCTCTCATGCAGATTTAACTTCAGCACTTTGGCCCTTCAAATTGGCCAATCCAGGTAAGCCCTTCCATGGTCGATCCAGGTAGGTCAGCCATGGGCCATCACAAGATTCTACGGCTTATATTATACAGAGCTTTAGGACCTGTCATGTGCACCAAATCTGCTTATTTTTGCTACTCCCGTGCATTCCACACAGACAGTAAAATTAGCCTGTGATCCGAAACCTTCTCTTACTACTGACCAATTCCATCATTGGGGGGCCCCTCTGTGCTGTTCTTCCCACTGCTCCAGTAGATACAAGACTTGCACTCTCACCCCCAGGGAGATGAGCATAGCCAGCAGAGCCCCCAGGGTTCCCTGGGATCCCTGGAGAAGCCATCGCAGTCCTAGGATGATCTGGGACTTGGCTCTTGGGGTGGACGATGTCACACTGTGTACTCTGACTCTCCCACTAAGAATTCTCACGAAGTCAAAGCCAGAAAGAATGACCCTGCTGACGATGCCAAGATCTGAAACATTCAAAGATAAGGATTAGGCTATTTCCCAGGAAGCCCTAGACTTTAGAATCCATACACACATGACTCATCAATCCTCGATCACTCCTTTTTACCATGCTCTCCTATAGAATATACTATGCACTGTTAGCCTTCCTTATTGACTGGGTAGTAGAATTTTTTGTAATTTTTCTCCAATGTTCAGATTTGTTTCTCATTTTATATACACTGCAGGACTATAATATACTTTAGGATTTGACCAATATTCAGTGATTACCTTTACACAGCCAAACACCATGCTACATGCTGTGGAATAATAATTAAACCCCTTACAAGGAGAACAAAAGAAAAAAAAAAATTTACTAAATTCCCTGGGGAGATTTCGGGCAAAGTACTATTGGAGTCAAAGCACTGAAAAATCAGAGTGATTGTACCTGTATTTTACCTGTATTTCCAGAGTGAGGTATAGTGGAGGTGACATTTGAGATGTGCCTTTAAGAAGAGAATTTCCAGAAGGGCAAGGGGTCAGATGAATATTCCAGGTGGAAAGACTGGCACAGAAACAGGAACGGATTGAGTATAGTATCTGGGGAACAATGGGAAGTCCAGTTTGGCTTTATTAAGGGACGGAGCAAGAAAGTTGTTTGAAAAAGTATTTCAGGACTAGTAGATAGAGGCCTGTAAAAGCCCAGAGAAGAAATCTGTTTGTTTAAACACAGGAGGCAAATGGGGGCTACTGGTGACTTCTGAACAGGTAAATGGCATCATCAAAATTAAGCTTTAAGATCACCCTCTTCAATCTCAAGCTCAACCACTTCTTCCCTGTTGACTAGACTTCATCTACACCCACCGGTTTCTGTTCCCCTGGGGCCTTTGCACCAGCCGTCTCCTCTGCAGGGAACTCACCCCACCCCAGACCTCCATGTGGTCGGCTCCTTCTTATTCAGATCTCTGCTCAAGTGTTCCCTCCTCAGTGAGCTTCCCTAACCAGCCTATCTGAAGGAGTCCTCCCACCCTCAGGCACTTTATACTCTACTAATGTATTTTGCTTTCCAATAGCAACTTATCGTAATTTGAAATTATTTTATTCACTTCATGACTGCCTCATAGGTTGGCGCCTCTCACTATAAGCTCCATGTGAGCGGATACCTTATTAAAGACAGATACAGTAGGACTGGGTCTAACAGAATGGCTGACAAACAACAGGTACTCAAGAACTATTTTTTAGCAGCTTCATTGAGATAAAGTTCACATACCATATATTTATTTAAAGTATACTATTCAAATGTTTTTAGTATAGTTACACAGTTGTGCAAAAATCACAACCAATTTTAGAACATTTTCATCACCCCTGAAAGAAACCCCATACCCATAAGTAGTCTCCCCATCTCCCCACCCCCCAATCCTTTCAGCCCTAGGCAACCACTAATCTACTTTCTGTCTCTGTAGATTTGTCTACTCTGGACATTTCATATAAACAGAATCATACATGCATGACCTTTTGTGACTGGTTCCTTTCACTCAGCCAGTGAAGTGTTTTCAAGGTTCATCCATGTTGTAGCCTGTATCAGTACTTCATTCATTTTTATTGCAGAACAATATTCCATCGTAAGGATACACTATATTTCGTTCATCCATTCATCAGTTGATACACATTTGGGTTGTTTCCATTTTCTGGCTCCTATGAATAATGCTGCCACCAACTTTTGTCTGCAAGTTTTTGTGTGAACAAATGTTTCATTTCCCTTGACTGTATACTTAGGTGTGGAGCTGCTGGGTCGTGTAACTCTATGTTTGTTTAATGTTTTGAGGAACTGCCAGACTGTTTTCCAACAGTGGTTGCACCACTTTGCATTTCCACTGATAGTGTATGAGGGTTCCAATTTCTCCACATTCTTGTCTACACTTGTGATTATCTGTCTTTCTGATTATAGCAATCTAAATGAATATGATGTGAATTAGTATCTCATTGTGGTTTTGATTTGCATTTCCCTAATGACTAATGACGTTGAGCAACTTTTCATGTGCTTATTGGCCATCTGTATATCTTCTTTGGAGACATGTCTATTCAGATCCTTTGTGCCCATTTTTAATTGGGTTATTTGTCTTTTTATTATTGAGTGTAGGAGTTCTTTACATATTCTGGATACAAGCCTCTCATCAGATGTGATTTGCAAATATTTTCTCCCATTCTGTGGGTTGTCTTTTGACTTTCTTGATGGTGTCCTTCAATAACTATTTTTAAAATAAAACAATGAGTAAAACTAATCCTTTAAGACAGAAAACTATCACCAGTTCATAAGTATGTGGCAAATTAGTGGCAGGGCAGGACCTAGAGGAGAATTCAAGTCACCTGTTTCCAGCCTTGAGTTTTGTTTACTGGTTCTCAGCATTGCCCAACTAGCCCAGAAGCAATGACATCATCCTATGATGAGTCAAAGAATGCAGCATTTGGTAAATTGGCTCATGAGCACTAACCAAATGGAAAGATGCCCCAAGGTTAATAAAGAAAAAAGGTTTTGCTGGAAGCTAGGCTGTCATAAATCTTAAGTGGCCTACAATTTAGTTTTCTCTTGAAAAACTCTGAAATTGATGAATGGGTTCCACACACACACACACAGAAAAGAAAAAGAAAAAAAAAAAAATTAGTTAAATGCAACTAGAATAGGCCCAGGATGAGTAAGCAGTAAACTTCTAAACTTGTAGTTACAGATATATGCTTACAAGATTAAAGGCTCTGAAATTGACTTCCCTCCCTGCACTGCATTCAAACTCATGAGCACTGCCCAGTTTTATTATGGTTGAGAAACTTCAACTAGTGAAAACAAGGTACAAGCCTGGGAACATCGATATGGAGAGAACTGGTATATTTTTACAGCTGTAAGAGCTTCTCAGAGTAGAAAAATACCAGACCTTAAGTACTTATTACAAAAATATCAGCCCTAAGTACTTAGTACAAATATATATGATATATATATGTGTGTGTGTGTACACACACACACACACACACACACAGGGAAAGGCAGCAGGGAAGGACTTGCTTTTAATAAATCTTAACCAGTTTCAATGCTGGCAGGGTATCCACAATGTAATTTTCCCAGGACAGAATTAACCCCTTAGATAATGCACAGAAGATTCAACTAGAAACTTCATGCTTCTTTTGTGATGCTAATCCTAACCTAACAATCAGATTCACATATAAATGCAAACAAGATTAATCTAGTATTGTAGACAGCAACCTAAAAATATGATATATTATTCAGAGAGCAATTTATAAATAATTTAAAAAACACATTTAAAAATATATCCATATTCTTACAAGGCAGTAAAGTTAGACTAAGAATACATAAAAGACATGTTCAGAACATAGCTTCATTATACTATAAAAAAAATATGTGAAGGGCAGAATGCATGACGTGAATAAATTATAGGTATAATTATTTATTATAATGGAAAGTAGGCTACATGACAACTTAAGATAGATGCAAACATAAAATGTGACATCATATATACCATTTTTAAATCATCCTTAAATATTATTTCTAGCTTCACATTCTCTGTTTACACTCTTCCCTCTATATTCAGTGCTGAATGCAATCTTCAGTTTTTAAATCAAATATGGGAAGGCTCATTTGGGAAGCAATCTCCCATGAATCTATCTTTATCCCTTAAGTTGATACAGGACCTGCAGTGCAAATAATAGTGCACAGATATGTAAAGTAGAGATAATACCTAAATTTATCCAAGGAGAATTGAAGTATGGGGCAGACTTCATGTTTATCTGCCTAGTGGGTATACCAGCACAAAATACTTGTAATCCTTACCTTATCCAAACTGATAACCCTGCCAATATCACAGCCTCACAGTTTCTTGATCCCATCCAGTCCCCTGGCCTTCACCTGTTCTCTATCTGGTCAGCCCACCTTGGACCTTATCATCATGCAGAATAGCTCTAACCTAGAGCTTACAAAGAAAATTACCCTCTGGGATGGCTCCCATCTTTCCACTTCTACCACTCTTATCAAACTGGCTTTCCATTTTTATTTTGAACCTTTATACCTGCCTTATTCCTTTGGCTCCCCAGTCCTATTTTAGCCCTACCATCTTTCTCAAAGCCGGGACACTGTGGTCTATCATTTCAAAGACAGTATCCCTTTGTGTTCGAGAACCATTCATCTCCATCACCCCCAGCTTCCCACAGTCTCTTGTTCCCTTCTATCTCACTCTGATACATTCTAACTCCCTGTTTTGTCTTTATCTAATCTCAGGTTCCTGAGCATTAGTGACAAAAGCACAAAACAATATAGATTGGTTCATTTTCTCATTCACTTAACCACTACTTACTGAGCAATAACTATGTACAAGCAGCTATTGCCATTGCTGTTTGGCAACTCTTCTCATTAGGCATTGGCCATTAATTCCTATCAGAATTTTCTGGTAGGAGCACTGGAGCACCAGGCCACCAATTTCACCCAGTTCCCCCTCTCTCTGCAGGTGACCTTCACCTCAGAACCAATAGTGAGATCCAGACCGTTGTCCACACATGCTCACTTCCTTTCCTCCCCAACGTGAACTCCCTAAATCTCCATTCACCTTCATTCTTCTTTAGGCTCAAGGCACCAAGGTCCCTCTTCCTTTCCAAACCTATTCCTCTCTACGTGCACCCTTCGTGCTTCCTGTCCCAAGTTCTCACTGTGCTTCTCCTATGCCACCCACTGTGCTAGGTGCTGGGGACACAAATAGGAATGAGGCACAGCCCTGCTTTCCCAGCTAGTGGAAGAACAGATATGCAATTACACACTCACACACAAACACACACACAAATACACATTCAATCAGGGTGACCATATCATTTCTCTGCCAATCTCAGACATGTCTGAAAGTGAAAGGGATATAAAAAATACTTAATGGAGGTGAATTGATTTACCGTAGGCAAAAACCAGTGCTGTCCCTGGCAAAATATGATTATGGTCACACTAATTACAAGATAGTATGGCACCTTCGATTATGCAGCCATTAAAATTTGCCTAAAATTATTTAGTAACATTGGAAAAGGCTCATAATACAACGTTAAGTGAAAACAGTATATAGAAACGGAGCATAACTTGGTCGAAAAAAAAAACAAGACATAATAACTGACATTTATTGAGTATGCAGTATGTGCCAGGCACCATTCTAACTACTTTCAACTAATCCTCACAACAACCCTATGAGGGAAATACTATTAGATCTTTTTCACACATAAAGAAACTTAGGCACAGAGAGCTTAAGATGCTTGCCTAGGGTACCCCGGCTAGGAAGTGGCAGTATTAGGATTCAAACCCTTTTGGTTCTAGACCTATGATCCTAAATACCCAAGGACACTGATGAGATGAAGGGAGATAATGTAGGTGGGCAGGCAGATGTGCAATGAAACTCCCCCTCACTGTTCAATCAAGCATTGGTGCTAAGAGCACGGGTAACCCCCTTGTCCCCAATTCTTTAAGCCATGTTTCAGTTCTCACCTCCTAGATTCTCTCTACAGCACTTCTCTGTAGTGCGACCCTCTGTGGCTCTCTGACTCTGTGTCTTCAGGGCCTCCCCGCCCCCTTCATCTACTCCCTTTACCCCTTGCCTTCTCCATGGAGACATTCCTTCAGGTTGTATTCCCAGCCCTCCTCTCTCTTTGTGCTTCACATCTTAGCATCCTATGCCCTTCCACAGTTTCACTTATATTGAGGTGGTGAATGCCAGTCTTCACTTCCTTCCTGCCCTAAATTCTCTTCTTCCTACTGGACATTTGCATCTGCATGACTCTCTACCTGCCAACAACACTAAGGCTGATCCTACCATGTTGTTCCCAGCAGACTGCTCTCATTCTACAGACAAGTCCCCATTCTCCGGGTCCCCAGGCTATAAACTTTACTCTCTTCACCTTCTCCCTTCTCCTCAACCTCCACTTGCATTTGGTTACCAAGCCATGTTGAATCCACCTGTATGAGAGCTTCTCAATCTATTCTCTTTCCATTGTCGCAGGTTTTGTGTTTGTTAACAATAACTTTTCCCAACACAATAGGCTCTCTGCCTCTTCCAGGTCATTATGCACAAGGCTACCAGAGAACTCCTCCCAGGCAGGACTGAACCATGCCGCACTACCTGTGGCTCCACTGGTACTTGTCTTGCTTAGCAGTAGTTATGGATAAAAATGTCCTAGGTCCATGGGCTTCCCTGGTGGCGCAGCAGTTAAGAATCCGCCTGCCAATGCAGGGGACATGGGTTCGAGCCCTGGTCCGGGAAGATCCCACATGCCGCAGAGCAACTAAGCCCGTGCGCCACAACTACTGAGCCTGTGCTCTAGAGCCCGTGAGCCACAACTACTGAGCCTGCATGCCACAACTACTGAGCCTGTGCCCTAGGGCCCATGAGCCTCAACTACTGAAGCCCGTGTGCCTAGAGCCTGTGCTCCGCAACAAGAGAAGCCACCTCAATGAGAAGCCCGCGCACCACAACGAAGAGTAGCTCCCACTTGCTGCAACTAGAGAAAGCCGGTGCCCAGCAACAAAGACCCAACTCAGACAAAAATAAATAAATAAATAAATTTATTAAAAAATAAAAAATGTCCTAGGTCCTTGGGAGCAGAGACTGTCTTATGGATTACACGGTGGACTCTCATGTGTGTTGAATCAATAGGTTGTTGCCTCCTTCTCTGGGACCTTCAATATAATTCTTTATCTTCCTTGATAATGTTGAAACTCCATAGCCTAGTCATTTAAGGCCTTATATAATCTGATTTGCAGTAGATTTTTTTTTTCTTGTCCTATATCTCCTTTCCCTTATTCTAGTAGTAGCATCCTCTTTTCTTTTAGGGAACTGTCTCTCCCCATTTGGCGGGTTGCCCATCCAAGGTCAACATCCCCCTCACTTCAAGGCTGGACATGTGACCCAAGCTGACTCACCAAAACACAACCACCACCCCCGGAAAAAAGTGATTGGCCTGCAAGTGGAGATATGACCCAAGCAGGAAGAACTGGAATCTCTTTCAGGGGTTAATGTCAATACTGGGTAAGAGAGGTACTAAGAATCAGAAGAGCTTTACTGCCTGTGGAAAGGGCCTGACTGAAAATGAAGCTAACACAGGAAACAGATAAATAACTGACATTAGCACTACCTCTGGCTTTTCAGCTGGACAGTCCTACAATCGCTTTTCTGAAACTCTTGAATCTAGATGTGTTTCGGAAATTCGTAATTCTTCAGATAAGAAAAGTACAATGGGGCACATGCTGGAGTGTATTATACAGACCTCTATCTGGATCAAGGACAACATCCTCATAATCAAACTCAGTAACAGATTTTTGCAACCAAACAAATTAATGCCCTAATTAATGTCAGTTTAGGTCAGGATAGGTTTTTGCCATGAAGAAAGTACAGATCAGATAAGGTTTGGTTGCAAAAAGGTTCAGCTTCTGCTTTCAGAACTGCACATAAAGGCACGTGGATCTGTTTACACCAACAGATTCCCTGTTTCCTTATCTGCTTATCAGTTCTATTTAAGCAGTATGAGTTAGGTTTTTGACACTTGTACTCAAGAGTCCCATCTGTATTCTTTATGGGCCTCTCTGTATTTCGGTTTTATTCTCCACTACTCTTTATACATAGCTCACATTTGAGTCAAATTTAAAAGACTATGTTTTGATTCTCTCTGTTAAAAAAAAAAAATCATGTGACCTCCATGTTGCATATGCCTTATAAATCAAAGCTGTCCAACCAGGAGATGGGGAACCTTAGCTGGTTGATGTTCTGGTCAGATGTCCCAGCCCTACACTGCTCTCCAAGGCTCTCAAGGGAAAAGTGTGGCTTTCCCTACCCTCTAATGGGAGAATCAGATGCCACCCTGATTCCTCCCCCTTTCTGCTTCCACCAGATCCCCAGGGGCAATCACCAGAAACCGGAAAATCACCAGTGCTCCACTATAGAAACCCCCAGGAACCCTGGCATTCTCTTATTTTTCCTTTGAGCAGCCTTTGCATCTCCGTGGAGTCCTTATAGATCATATAATGCTTCCTATGCCTTGTTTTATTTATACATTCATGTTCATTATTAGGGCACTTGATAACACAGCAAGCCTGTGAGGTGGATGGAGCAGGTGTTAAGGTCCCCAACGTGAAAAATCAGGCACTGAGGGTCAGGTTGGTAAATAAATAAAAGGTTTGAAGTTTCACTCAAACCTCTGACTCAGTCTGGTTTTCTTTCTGGTCTCTTTTTCCTCCCAGGGTTAACCCAAACTGAAGAGTTTATTGGCATGGATTGTTCCTTCTTGGTACACTTAGATGGAGAGATGTAATCTGTTGAACTAGTGGGAACGTTGCATGAGTAATTTCACTTTAAACTATGTACAAATTTAACTTTGATAAAAATAGAAATTCACAGATACATACGTATGTATCTTATAGCATGCATGCGTGTGTATAAGCATTCATTTTTACCACCCATGAAGACAAAGTCAGCTTCTTTGTCATTTAATCCAACCTGAATTAGCCAAGTGATAAAGTCCGAAGCCAGAGGGATGCCGGGAGATACTTTAGCCTTGGGGAAAACCCAGACACTGCTTCACATAACTTGAACCGACAACACAAATTCCCCTCCCTGCCCAGGGGATGTTTCTGGGTCAGGACTCCCTCCCTTAACCAAAGAGTCAGACATTGCTGGACATTTTCCCAGCACACTACCCTGCTTCTCTGGCTGACCTTTACAGTTAGGACCTCTGGATATAAACTCATGAAAGATAGCAGTAAGGCAAATTCAGCTGCCTTGGGGCTCACAAAAATGCAGTGTTTCATTTCAAACAGACCCCGAAAATCCCAATGGCCACATACAAGCCATTCCTAGTCCATGAGGTTAAAGCAACAGACCCACCATCATAAGGCCAAGCACTCTGAACTGCTTTTTCTCATGAATGGTTCCCCCACTCATAAGAACTACGCATGTGAGAGTGGCTAGCAGAGGTCAAAGCTGAAGTTCTTGGGCATGGAGGTCAGAGCTGAGGTTCCTGCCTGGTGCAAAGGCAGATGCATCACACAAGGATCAACCTGGGAATTCCACATCCATTTATAAATGCCTAAGGATATAACTAGGGGAGGACAGTCCACTCCCACACAACCTACCAGACTAGCCCCATCCCCTATTTCTAATGCCATCCATGAGCACCCAGAACTCACTCTCCACTGTTTACCAGCACTTCAAGCATCCCACATTACTCACGGGTCAAAACCAACCAGCAGAGTGGGAGGCCTTCAGGGCATTGCTGAGCAAGGTTCTTCCTGCTAAAGCGTCTCTTCCTGCTGATTTGGAAAATGCTTCTTCTAACCTTCCTCAGGTAAACCACATTCAGAATTAAATGAAATATGAATCCAAATATGATCTATTACAATATACCAAGGCAAGATGCTTTATAAAATATTCAGTCTTCAGGTATTTTTTGCCCCTTTCTCCCATCTCCATTGAGCTTATCCTATACTATTTAATGGACTACAGCAAAGGTCAACCAGGGAGGGGAGCATTACCGTGGGAAATCAGCCAGAATTGTTCAGAACCCAACGGAAAACTATTTTTAAACTATTTTAAATTGTTAGTTGAAGAGGAAAGCCAGTTTCCCTGTCTACAAAGCTCTGATTTAGCTCTTTTGACTTGGTCATCAAAAATGTATTTTCCTGATCTTCAATGAGTTGCATCTTCCATTATAAAAATGTCTTCCATTCTCCATATCTAAATAAAGTCTGAATCTCACTTATTTCAGATTCAGATTCAAGAAACCTTCCACGGCAAGCTTAACTATATGCTGGGCAACACAGAATCGACTCCCTCTATTATCTAGAGATTTATCCTTTTACAGATGAAGGAACAGGGGCTCCATTAAGTTCAGTGACTCTCCTGCTTTCCTGGACCTTGCAAGTGGCATCTGCAGAGCTTCCAAGTCTATGTGCTCAATGGCAACACCAGGTAAAACATTTTCCCCAGTATTGCTGGCAGCTGGCTTTATCTTTCTGGAATCTTGCTCAAGATAAGTTACAAGGTTTGGGGAGGGGTTTTTGCTCCTGGTGATCTCAGTTTGGAATCAAGGATTCTAAGCACCTCACGGAAGGATAAATACAGCTGTTGCATACTGCAAACAACCTTTACAGAGGACCTTCTCCCTGGGTTCAAATAACCAGAAGTTAATTCCTACTGGTTTGTAGATTTTCTCCAAACAAAGGTTCACAATTAACATTATGTCAGGTCTTATTCCTTTACGTCTTTTCTATCCTCTAACCACTATACCGCTAGTTCAAAGGGTCAGAGCACACGATTAGGAAGGAAGAACTAGGCCTGTTCTTCCATCCCTGTGCAGGCCAACCGGCAGACGTACCTACCCTCAGCCACCCGGGGTACAGAGGTCGAACTAAATATTAAGAGGGTTTGGAGTCAGGGCTTGTAAGGGAAGAAAGGAAGGGCTTTCTAGAATTTCAGAATTTCGAGGCATAACCATTCACAAAATATAAACATTATGTGAAAACCTACCAAAACAAGCGCTATCTCTATAACCAAAGACAAGAAAACCTTCATTATTATTCCCTTCCAGGAAGTCAAGTATGTCCTTTCTGCCTGTTGTTTGCTTACTTGCTCTTGTGTTACTCTCCATATCCTATCTTTCGTGAACATGAGAGGCATGCCTATTCTTTTCTGTAGAAATCTCCTGGCCAGAAATTTTACCTCTGGTGGCTTTTAAATGCTAAGGTGCTATACAAAACATGATACTGAAACTCTGAATAGACAGTCAAAACCGTACCTTTACTGTGGTGGAAAGTGACTATCTTATTCACCTAAAATATTATACAGAAAGATATCAAAAATACTACCAGGGGGCTTCCCTGGTGGCGCAGTGGTTGAGAATCTGCCTGCCAATGCAGGGGACACGGGTTCGAGCCCTGGTCTGGGAAGATCCCACATGCCGCGGAGCAACTGGGCCCGTGAGCCACAACTACTGAGCCTGCGCATCTGGAGCCTGTGCCCCGCAAGAAGAGAGGCCGCGATAGTGAGAGGCCCGCGCACCGCGATGAAGAGTGGCTCCCGCTTGCCACGCCTAGAGAAAGCCCTCGCACAGAAACGAAGACCCAACACAGCCAAAAATAAATATAAATAAATAAATAAAATTTAAAAAAAAATACTACCAGGATATTAAATGACTTTAGAAACAATAACAGGTCTCAGTTCCAATCTGTGACATATAAGGTGGGACCCCCCCCAAGCCCAAAAGGGTAAAAACAGGAGAGCATTCCAGAGACATTTGCAAATAAATTACTGCCCTCAACTGAGCCACAGCTGGTTTACTGATGGAAAGAAAGAATAACAAAAGGATGGCTCTTACCGTGCAGTGATATTGCATGTGTGAACTCAATTTACCACCTGCAAGACTTAGCTTAGGTTATGCTCCTTTGATCTACAGAGGAAATGCTTTACACTGTAAGAATAGCTGATCTTTTTACTCTGGTTAGGGCATGAGTTCAACGGGTTCTCTGTCACCTCCGTAAGCACTCAGTTTCCTCACCGGCATTGTAAAAACCACAATAAATCATGTTTGGTGTTATTTGTATGTAAACTTTCTTAGTATTACTTTTTAAATGAAAATCCGTGGATCTTCACTAGAAGGCCCTTTGTAAAAAGTCAGGCCAGGTTGCAGGATACTGCAATGTTTGCTTCTTCACAAGTGGGTTCTGTGACAATTTCTTCTCCCCCACTCTGCCAGGTTCCGAACTGTCTAAGTTCTATTTGATGAGTTTATTTTGATACAGATCTTTCTGCTTTCGTAATTCCTGAAGCTTCTCAGGTTCAAGAAGTCCAGGTCGGCTTGAACTAAGTATCTGTGAATTAAGACTGGATGTTTGCTTCCAGTCTACTGAGCCACTAAATCAGAATTCAGGGAAATGGGGATTTTACTTACTTCCTCCTTCCCCCCATCCTCACAAGCATGAGTAGGCCTGGACCAGACAGTCCTAGGTCTGAATCATGCCCTTACCACTGTCTAGCTGGGTGACCCTGTGCAGGTCAACTTCTCCATAGTATTAGGTTCCCTGTTGCTGTATGTGAAGTAATATCCATCAAAAACGGTCGTTTTGTGGATTATGAAATAAGTGTATGGTCAAGAACTATTCTTCCAAATATGCCTGTTTTATGAGAGATGCTCAACGTTAACTGAACCTGAGTGATGCATCTGGAAAGATTATTAACATGACTACTTTTATTGTTAGCCTTCCCTGTTACATTCTCCAGTCACGTGCAGCACCCAACTTCAAGCTCGTGTAAAAAGACTTGAACAGACTCAATGTTTTCTTCCAGAGAAAAAAAGAAGCAGGTAGAACCCTACCAAGCCATTAGAATGAAACTCTCCTGAAGATGATAGGCACTCAGGCAAGAAAATCTGGCTGGCTGTCCCTTCCTTCCTTCCTGGTGTGTGTTGGTCTCGGGGACGGGAGACACAGATGACGCCCCTTGCCCTGGTCTCAGCCCTGCACAAGGTTGGCTTCTCCGCAACATGCCCTCCCTCTGGACCCGCAAAGAGCAGCAAGACCTCGCGCCCCCGCTCCTCCGATGCCCCCAGTGCTCTTTCTAGATGCGGCAACAGCAGCTCTGCCTGCTCTGGGTGCCGCGTCCCCAGGCAGCCGAGAGTCCCCGTGCTAGAGCACTTGTGTTCCTGGACATGGAGCTCGACAGCATCAGAAACCGTCTGTGCTCTCCTGCTCCAGTGGCCCCAGCCGGCACCGTCCTCTCTCCTCATCCTGGCAGGGCAGGCAGGGCGCGTGCAGCCGGAGCAGTCCCACAAGCGCGTCTGCTGTGAGGGCGCCCCCATCACCCTCGCCTCCCTACCCCAGCAAAGTCTCACTAGGGTCAGGCCAGGGCCCGCTCCTCGGGCCAGGCCGGGAGAAGCGAGTGGGAGGGGTGTAAGGATGGGGGTGCACTTTCTGGGACCCGCGTATACAGCCTTTGTCACCCCATTTCTTGCAGGAAAGAGAGCGTGGAAGCCAAGACCGTATGCAGGTATCTCCAAATCTGTTGCGCTTCCAATACACCACTCAATTCACGGTCCCCCAGCCGGGCAGCTCTGCCCAAAGCCCGCGAGCGGCACCCCACAAAAGCCGCGCGCCCCGCTGCCTGCCAAACTCTCGCCCCACCGAGCCTCCGCGAGGGCAGAGTCGCCGTTTTCCAAAGCAGAGCCCCGTCAGCGGTCTCGGAAGTTCTCCCACCTCCCGCTCCGACTCCCCAGTTGGGAGCCCCACGCGGATCCAGCTCGAGAGGCGAAGAAGCCGGGAGGTCTCCCCTCAAACCTCTGCTCACGCCGGGTCCGGTGCCCTCTTCTCTCCCTTCTCCAGTCTAGCTCCAGTCCCAGCGGTTCTCTCCCCCCTAGAAGAGGAAACTTCTTTCTGGACTAAATTCAGGTCCGAGCAGGAAAGGCTTTCCCTTCCCCGCCTCCCCCTTACACCAGCTCTCAGAAACCACAGGGAGCCGGCACCAGGGGCGCGCTTACCCTCTACCCCCCAAAGAGCCCACTGGTCCCCGACTTTCCACTGCAAAAGTTCCGGTCGGGTCTGAAACCACCAGGAGGGTAGGTACATTCGCGATTCTTCTAGAGACCCTACCTATGCCTCGTGACTTGCAAGAAACAAGCAAACAAAACACAAACCCCAGCAACTTTAGGGAGCGAATGAGTGTGTGTGTGTGTGTGTGTGTGCGCGTGTGTGTGCGTGTGTGTGAGAGAGCGAGAGCATCGCTCAAGAGTTAGGGCGACAGCTGCAAGAGCACATCTGGAAGAGGGGGAGGGGGATTGACGAGGAGGGGACCAGCGCGACTCCCCCCAGCCCCCACCCCTGCCCTCTCAGCTTCAGGGCCGAGAGCCCGAGCAGCCAGCGGTTACCTGTCCTAGGTTGATGAATCCGTACTTGCTGGCTATGCGGTTGGCCTCCGAGAAGCCGCCGGCGATTTTGACTGCCCAGTGGTTGGTGTAGACGCGCGTCCGGCACACGGGGAGCAGGCAGCCCCCGAGCAGCGCCAGCACGCACAGCAAGTCCAGCCGTCCCGGGCAGCAGCAGCGGCTCCCCCAGCCCATGGCCCCGGCTCTTCGCTGCTCCTTCGCTCGCTCGCTTGCTCCGCGCACTAAGCTGCGCGCACAACTAACTTCTCCGGCCTGGGCCGCCCCGGCTCGCAGCCCCCGGCCGCCGCGGCTCGCAGCCCTGGGCGATCGGCAGGAGGCGGCGAGCCCCGGCAGGGAGCAGAGCAGCGAGCCTCGCGCCGACTCCTAGACCATCCCTGGGGCTCCGGGGACCTGTGCTCCCAGCTCTCCGGCCCGCGGGGCGGTCGGCCGGCGCTCCCCGGCTCGGGCGCAGGAGGCGGCTGAGTGGGGCGGGCGGCGGGCGCCCTCCCGCTGCTGGGTCTCGCCGGGCTCGGCTCCCGGACTCTCCGACTCGCCCTCGCTCCTCCCGGGGCCCCCGAGCGCGGCGGAGGCGGCGGTGCAGGCAGCGGCGGGGCGCCCCCTCTGCTGGCCCAGGTTCCGAGCGCTCGCTAGCTCTCTCCCCGCGCTCCCTCCGGCTCCGAGCGGCGCGCCGGGAGTGTAAGTGGCAATGGCAGCAGCACCCGCTCTGCATAAATGACTCCCCCCGCCCCGCTCGACACCCCTCCTTTCCCACATCCCCCTCCTCCTCTCCCTCCTCCGCCCGCCCGAAAGCGGCCACGGCCAGGCGCCAACCAGGTCCTAGCGCCGCCGGGTTCTTCAGGCTGTAGCCTCCAGGGTCCTGGGCAGCAAAAGCGAGTCTTTCCAAAGGGCTGGGAAGAGAGCCCCGGTGTGGAGGTTTTACCCCCTTCTCTCCCCTCCCTCCTGGATTTGTATTAATTTACCGCCACTTCCCGAAAGACTAAAGAGATTTACAAGCTGGTTCTAGTCAAGTGCCCCGAAGATTCATTCATCCTAGCTCTGAACCTCCTCAAACAACGAGGTATTTAAGGAGGTCACTTGCGTGTCAATTGCCGAACAAATAACCCGAGATTTTCACTTCGTTAATTCTTCACGCTTTTCAGCAACTGTTTATTTTACACATTCTGCTCCCGGGAGAAGCTACCACACAGGACCGTAAGGCGCATCGACTCTCGCAAAAGCCAGCCACGGCGGTTCCAAAGCCGAGTCTGCTGCCTGCTGACTTTCGAAATCCGTGCTTCCAATACTAGGCAACGCCACGGAAGAGTAAAATTCCAGTCGCGCAACTGGGGAAAGATGTTCCTGTGTATATTCGGTATGAAAGTGGATGGAGTTGTTGGGGCCAAGGAAATAACTTCATTCATTCGTTCCACTGAGTCTGATGAGGGCTTCTTTTTCTCCACCAAGGGAGAAGTTTTGCAACTTTTTCAAGCACGGCCCTGTAACAGTGAGAGACTTTGATAGAAAAAGGACCACAGAGGAATTTCGAATGAAATAAATGTGTGACTGCGCCGCCTTCATTGCTGTATCTTGCGCTGTGACTGCAGCAGGCAGGAGTGAGCACGGATTAACCCGCTTCTGCTGAACCACCTCCCCGCCTTTTCTGGCACAGGACGACTTCTTGTGAATAGAAAATGTACCCCTTATGAAATAATTCAATTGACCTTAAAAGTATTCACTCTGTCCCTAACCCGGGCCCCCCTTTTCCCTCTCCTTTTCCCATCCCCCATTCTCTTTCTTCCTAGGCATTGGTTAAATGTATTTGAGGGTAATTAACCCATCACACCTATAGCTTTGGGTAATGATTCTTTTATCTGCCTAGGGCTTTACTTTCCTCCCTTATCCTCTCAGCTGAACCATAGCTGCAGACACAAAACATGTAAATTTTATAAAATTCATAGTTAAGTTCATAAAATTATCATTTTATGACATTTTACACATCGTATAATGTATGCCCTATTATTTACTCTTGAAAACAAACCCACCAAATAACCTTATTCCCACACTACTGACGAAGAAGTGGAAGATCAGAAGAACTAAATCATTTGCAGAAAGACATGTATTTTACTCATTTACTCATTTGACTGGTTGGACACATATCTTTTGAGCACCTAGAATGTGCCAGGCATTGTGCTAGATACTGGAGAAAGAGGAGGAGGGGGAAGATGGGGAGGCACCAAGGACTAATGGAATTCAGACTCTCTGAATAACTCTAAATGTGGTTTATTGTTATTGTTGTTATTTGTAGATATTAAAGCATAAGTACTATGCTTATGCTTTGGGCTTTAGAGTTTTGGTACAGCCTTGCTACTGGCTAGTCCCTTTGCACATTCCCTCTTCAACCTGGAGCCTGGAAAGTTTACGACCTATTAGGTCACTGTTAATTGCCACCCAGACTACCTGCATCTATTCACAGGGACATTGGATTATGCCTCTAGAAGCTGATGGATTTCACATGGGATGGGAAGACCTCAGCCAAGATCCAATTCTCAATATACGCCAGTCGGCCGTATTGAAGAATTGAAGGCGTTTGCTGTCAGATTGGAGGGAGAGCCTGTCGGCCAATGATCCACAGGAGGGTGGCCACTGCGAGGACTACACAATCTACTCCATGAGTCGAGTTTGCAGCATGGCCTGTGGGTTTCTCTGTGCCTCTGGGGCCATTACTGTTTAGGACAGCAAAGGCGGCACAAAAATGCTTCTCTTTGAAAGCTATGTTGCCTCTGGGCTTCGACTTCTGCATGAAATGAAGGGGCACCACCACACCAGGTCTCCTGAGGCCTGGAGGTTGTTTCCTAACAGCGGCAAATTTCTCTTTGATATTTTTTCTCCAGGGTGTGTCTCTCTTTTTCTTTCCACTAACACTCTTGCCTTCTGTGAGCATGCCCTGCTTGTAACACACACACAGCATACACTGCATTGAGCATGAGAGAGAATTGGAAAGTCAGGTAGGAAAATGGGCAACCACTTTTCTGCTTTGTAAACCAATCCCTGGGCCAGCATTTAGCTTACTCAAAGGGTGTATTCTTCCATTTGGATGCATACTTATTCAGAAGGGAAAAAACTAGCTCTGTTCAAAAAAAATAAAAAAGATTTGGAGCCCCCATTCATCTGTCAAATCAAACATATGAATGTAGATTCATTCATCTTGGTGTCCATCGCTTTCAAGGTTCTCTTCCACTTCAATTATGTGTGTTTTCTCAAAGAGTGGGATTCTTAAACCTAAATACTACTACTCCCACTGGTGCACAAGCACACCCTGCTTCCTGCTTTGAGATCTACCTTAATGAACTCATTAGTTTCCTTGATTAGAGCCAGTTGGCCAGAATGAAGCTTCCAAATAAGGATCAATAGCTGAAGCAAAAAAAACCACAAAAAACAAACCTTCTTTCATGACCTTCAGCTTTGTTGGTTATCACACTCAGCCCTATTATCAATGCCTCAGTAGCCAAAAGAACAAGGAACTGACAGAATAGTAATGATTAGTGCACAACCATCACTAACATTGGAAAAGAAGCTGAAAAGCTAAAATCTAAGTCTTCCCCAAAAGCTTCCTTTTTGTCTGCTAAGAGTAGCACCCACGATTTGACCCTCCTCTCTCCCTCTGTAACATGCCATATGGCAGGAAACTAGGCAGTTTTAAGTTTTACTCTGCCTTATACTTAGCAACATATTACTTGATAATGAGGCCCCACTAGTGTTTGGCCTCTCTGCCAAGGTCCCTCACAGCTCTAACAGAAAAATCCAGTGAAATGAGATGAACAGAAATCCAGGCAGTTTAGTACAAGAAGTGAATAAGAACTCCATAGGACTCATCTTGAAACTCGGCAAATGGGAATTATTCTGGGAAGAGTTTGCCTTCTGAGACATCTCATTTCTTCCTCTGCTACATCCTTTGTTGGAAAATGACCTTTAAGATCTCTTCCAACCTGAGATTCTGTGAATCAACAATAAATTGGTAATGGAAAGTTTGGAGCTGCCAAGGGGGAAAACTGCCCCTAGAAATTTCACTGCCCAGTAGGGGAGTCAGTAAGGTTATGGGGATTCTAATCACTTTTCTAGTATATCAAATTCAGAATCGGCAGTGGAAATTTGTCAAATTTAATAATGATAATAATAATAAATGGTAGTTACTACTACTGTTTATTAAGAACTAGTTCTATGCCAGGCGCTGAGCCAAACACATTTCAGGCCTTAATCTCATTCACAGAACATCGGAGCTGAAAGAGACCTTAGGTATCATAGACCCTAACTTATTTATTTAATAGAAAAGAAAATGGAGGCCAATACTCTGTAAAAACCTACATGGGAAAAGAATCTGAAAAAGAATAGATATATTAATATGTATAACTAAATCATTTTGCTGTACACCTGAAACTAACACAACATTGTAAATCAACTATACTCCAAAATAAAATTAAAAAAAAAATTACACTGGGTTTCATGTTTAAAAAAAAAAAAACTAATTTGGAAGACATTGATCCTATCATGGAAAAAATAAGTTAAGAAATGGATGAATAATAGAAATAAAACGAAGGAAGGAACTATACAGAAAGAAAGTAGATCAGTGATTGACAGTTCTGGGGATTAACTGCAAGAGAATACATTTAAGGCTAAGAAAGTAATCTATATCTTGATTGTAGTGGTGGTTATATTTGTCAAAACTTGTCAAATTATAAAATGAATGCATTTACTTTTACATAAATCATACATCAATAAAGTTGAGTTTTTAGAAATAAACAAAAAAAACAAAGGAAGGGATACATGGACCAAAGATAATAGTGTGCTATGAACCTAGGATTAACATTAATCTAATTTGCAAATTTGGGTTAATAAATTCAATCAGGAGAATGGACACCTGACTTAACATTTCAGATTCTTTAGATGTTTAACTACCACCATCTAAAAATATGACCCATGACACATATGAGCCCAGGAAAAAAGTTAATTCAGGGCTTGATATTACCTTTTTGTATAATATTTAAATAATGGGACACTAATAGGTGACTAACATCTTGCAGATTTCGGGAAGCTTTTGCTCCTTCTTCAACCTGCTTGAAGTTGTCTAAGATTGGCATAATTGGCCCTCATCTGTGGACATTTAAATCCTACAAAGACAAGCGGGGTCTCAGAAAGCTTTCCAGTTGGAAGCAAAGTGTAAAGGTTGTGGGTGACTTCCTTCAGATATACATATGAAAGAAGTGACACCAACTCTGTCACCTTCTAGCTTCTATCCCTCATCACAGAGCAGTATACCCATCAGGATGGATATGGTGGATGGATGTGATGTTCCCCTCTCCCTAAATTAGACTCTAATTCAGGGAAAAGCAGGTAGAGAGGGGTGGGGGAAAAAATCAAAGCAATAGGCTTGGGTCTTGGAGATTTACCCACCAAAAGGAATGAATCCTATGACAATGGCAGCAGCCGTCCCCTAAGAGTCAAGACTTGCTCTTTTTGTAATGCCTCTGGACCCTTTTCTCCAAGACGTTTTATTGGCTCTTTTACTCTTAAACCTCTCACAGGGGTTTAATAACTACTGACTCAACTGATCTTGTTTGGATTAAGTTGAATGGACCCTTGGAATTAAAACATTTTTTGAGTTCAGGCTGTGTAGCTCTAATTCAATAATGCCAAATGATACACTGTAATTCAAAACACATCTGCTATGACTTTTACTTGTTTATCTGAAGCAAGATAAATTATGACAAAATTATTTCGCAAATACCTTGTATGAGTACATCCTTTACACTTACTACATTTCACCATTTCCAGAAACTGTATACCTAGATCACTCATCATTATGTCATGTGCATGACATAACTTCATTCTTCCCATGGTGTATTCTGGATGTGGTTATTACACAACAATTGTAAAGCTTCTGCTCCCTACCAACCTTCCCTAAACCTACTTCAGATTTTAGGAATGCATGAAAAAAGGACATTTTTTGTCACCCTTAACATTTAGATGCATGGTAAATAAAGGTATTTATTAGTAAGATACTCCAGAGCTGAACCTCATTGCAGTAGTTTGCCTGGAAAGAAAGGAGTTCAGCTTACACTTAATGCCAGTGAGCGTCTACTATTCTTTACTGTTCTGTATAGAACGGTGGCAAAGTTCTATTTTCAAAAAGGTTATCCCATACTTACAAATAATTCATTGATAAAATTTTATTTGTCTAAAGGCAGTGGAAATACAATTCAACAGGACGCCTCTTCAGGGCTTTCCAATTTTAAAAAAGTGTAAGATTTCCCTGGCTTTTTATTTACAAGTTTCCTGCGATGGCTCAAAACCAGATCCTGCATTAAAAAAAACAACTATGATTTGGACTCTGGCAGTGCTACACTTTTAAGTCCTATGACTTAGTTGGCTCCCCCAGAGTATCAAGAACTGAGTCCACTAAATCACTGGAGACCCTGAGGCAGGTTTCTCTCTTCAATTTTCTCCAAATATGAGCAGGGAAACTTGATTCATAGATGTGCTAAATAAGACTATAATATAAATAGGCTGTATAAATGCTAAATATTGCCTTCTGTGAGTGAAGATGAGACCAAGTTTTATGAAAATTCTGTGCATCATAATTAGAGTTTGGGTGAGGAAGACATTTCTCTAGTACTGCTGTTCATTTATTTAAAAAATAATTAGAGTACTGTTTAGAGATCTGGTAGCATATTGAACTGTGAGAGGTGAGCATAGATTGAATCCTGTAGGAAAGAACAGGCAACATATTTGGTATCATTAATCCTTTCTTATGCTAGTCTTTGTCATACATATTGTGCATGTGTCCATACAGATACAAGCTGGCAAATTCACAGGATATTTGCATGTTGACATTTTGGCAGCGAAATGAAAAATGAAAAGATTTTGCAGAAAATGTCAGCAATGCAAAACTTAGTGACATTCTATAAACCTGGGCTAAGCATTACTAGGAAAAAAAAAATCTTAAGGGATGGTGGAAGTTAAGATTTCTAGGCTCGGACTTCCCTGGTGGCGCAGTGGTTAAGAATCCGCCTGCCAGGGCAGGGGACATGGGTTCGAGCCCTGGTCCGGGAAGATCCCACATGCCGCGGAGCAACTAAGCCCATGCGCTACAACTACTGAGCCTGCGCTCTAGAGCCCATGAGCCACCAACTATTGAAGCCCGTGTGCCTAGAGCCTGTGCTCCACAACAAGAGAAGCCACCGCAGTGAGAAGCCCGCGCACCACAACGAAGAGTAGCCCCCGCTCGCCGCGACTAGAGAAAAGCCCGTGCTTAGCAATGAAGACCCGACGCAGCCAAAAATAAATAAATTGATTAATTAAAAAAAAAAAAAAAGATTTCTAGGCTCAAAGGAGCTGGGTGCTAGATGTTAGATGAAAAACTTACAGGCAAAAAGCTGATCACCTAAAGGTCAGGGAAATATTCAAGGCCACACCACTGACTAGATGAAAGAATTGGAGGCACATGGAACTGATTTTGCATTTAATAATCTGGACACTTTGGAAAACACTTTTTCTACCCAACTGTGTTGTTTGGGGGTGAGCTCTGGGTTTAGCAGATGGAGTCTCATGATTTGAGAGGTGTGAGGTTCCAGAAGTGGTTCAGTTATGTGTGGAAACTAATGACTCTGAAACAAATGATCTAATCAATATTCTATTATCCAATAGCCCTTTGACTTACATTGGGCCTGGAATGCTGCAATTTCTCCTGTGTTAGTCATGCCTTCTGTATGTTTAATGATAAACTCTCTGCCAAATGGAGTCTAGGCAGGAACAGGCCTTTTCCGTTCTACAGATTCAAAGTAAAATTCCCTGAAAGCAACGGGATCAAAGGAAAAGAGGAAATTGGCAAATCTCTATAGCCAGGGTGAAAGTCAGCCCTGTCACACTGATTGGACAAATAATAACCCCGAGTGCTCTTGAGGACTATTACTGATAGAGCATTGACAGAGCATTTCTTTAGACTTTTCAAAGTACTTTCAGGTTATTACAATATTTACTCCTCAGAGTGACATGCCAAATAAGTGGAGACATCGTCATTATTTTAACACTGTCACAGCCATCACAGTCACTTTACAGATATGGAAAGAGGGTGCTGAAACGGTGTTTGCAGCTGCACACAGCTACGGAGTGATGGGACTTGGCCTGGAAGTCAGGATATCTGAATCCTGTATTTGTGCTAATTCCACTATCCCAGAGCTACAACAAAGTCTCTACAAAGATAAGCCCCCTAAAATATATACTTCTGTCCTATTCCTATGCCTCTACCAGTCACTCATTGTGGAAAGTTTTTGTGTTGTTAGCCGAGGAGGAGAGACTGGAGAATTCGTAGCTAAGGGCCTTCCTTCAGGGGTTCCTGAGTCCGTCATCAAGTAGCAGTTACCCCTCCCCTCATCTTTCTTCACCTCAAAGTCCAGTCATTTCTCAGCTCTGTCCCCAGATGGATATCCAAATCAACACCTCTCCAAAAGTTTCTAGGAAGAAAGCAGACGTGGGATTCATTGTGTCTAAATGCTTTTTCTCCTTGCTGACTGAATTCAGAGGTTTTCTTTTCATTTGCTAAGTTTCCAGGTCCTGCAAACTATGGATGTGATTAATTGCAATGTGCCCATATGATGAAACTCCACTAGTTTTAGGAGAGCCAATTGTGAAGTCTTGTTGGAATTCATTATAACGGACACTCTCGTAAAGAATGGTTTTAAGGTTCTCAGTCAGTTACATGCTTACTTTATAGGTGACCCAATTATCAGAGCTGTTCTTACTTGATGGCCAAAGGTGCATTTTTAAAATTGGACCTTTTCCTTATATCAATTATACCTCGATAGAGCTATTTTTAAAACTGTGTTCTTGGGCTTCCCTGGAGGCGCAGTGGTTGAGAATCTGCCTGCCAGTGCAGGGGACGCGGGTTCGAGCCCTGGTCTGGGAAGATCCCACATGCCGTGGAGCAGCTGGGCCCGTGAGCCACAACTACTGAGCCTGCGCGTCTGGAGCCTGTGCTCCGCAACGAGAGAGGCCGCGATAGTGAGAGGCCCGCGCGCCGCGATGAAGAGTGGCCCCCGCTCGCCGCAACTAGAGAAAGCCCTCGCACAGAAACGAAGACCCAACACAGCCAGAAATAAATATAAATTAAAAAAAAAAAAAAAAAAAAGTGTATGGGTAAAAGCAGCAGATGCCACAAGTAAGATTCATCACAGGTGAGGCAGCATCAACTGCATCTCCTTCCCTTTAGAGCAAATTTAAGTCCTTCACCCTATTATCCCCATTTTTCGTCCCGTATCTCCCTTGTTCCAAGTTTCCTATCAATTTGTCTCTTCATCACATATTGTCCTTCATCACCCTGATCTTCATCAATAATAATAAATGAGAGAAAATGTTTCAAACAATGTGAGAAAAGGAAATATATAACAATATTTCCACTGCTGAAACATGGCTACTCTCATATTTACGTACTCTCTCCTCGTATTGGTATGAAATCAACTATATCTTTCCTAAGTTATAAACACAATATACACTTTCATATTCTGCATTTTTTATATAATGTACACTATAAATATGTCTCTGTGGTCTTTGTAATTATCATTTTAATGATCATACTCCACTGGGTTGATGTATCATAATTTACTAAACTCTACTAAGACATTTAAATTGTTTCCAATGTTTCATTGTTGTAAATAATACTGCAGAGAGTATCTTCATGAATAAAGGCTGTGTGTGTTGTAGATTTTTTTCCTTAGATGAATTAACATCTTTTGGGTCTCTCATGCTCCAAAAATTAGAGAATGGTTTGCAGCCTCCAACTTTAGAGGGACCAGGTATGTAATTTAAACAAGAGAAGTGGGTCAGTAAATATGGTGCATGAATTAGCTCTTGTCTCAACTCTGATAGCATTCCCCAAATCTACTTCTCTGACTACCAGTATTGCTGCATCCATCCATCCATCCGTCCTTCAGTCAGTCAGTCAATACTAGTATTAAAGAGAACAGGCCCAAAATGGAGTTGCTGATGCTAAGACCCACATCAACAAACTGAGACTTCACTTAATTACAGTTTTGACTCTCCCAGAAATGGACTCTTAAAGCAGCCAATCAGGAATCACCTGATCAGCAGTTAGGCAATCTCCTGATAAAACCCTGCCATCCCCTATAGGGAAAGTAACCTTGCAAGAACCAATCTGCTTTTTTCTGTCTAGTATGACTTCCTTGTTCTTGCTTCTTTCTGCCTATAAATGTCTTTCATTTTGTACAGCTCCTCAGAGCTCCTTTTAATCTGCTACATTGGATGCTTCCTAATTCATGAATTGTTGAATTAAAGCCAACAAGATCTTTAAAATTTACTCAGTTGAATCAATGACTAATATAGAAGTCACAGTTTCATAAAGCTTTAAGCCATTTGTTGAAACACTTCAATTGTTATATTATTATTTACTTTGTCTAATTGTCAATGCTAAGTGCTGACACTAAGAAAGAAGGTGAGGGGGTGAAGATACTGCTGGAGTGGTCCAGGCAATTTCATGGAGAAAACAGAGCTCGAGATAAATTTTAAAAGATACGTTGGGGGTTGAGTTTGAATAGAATGAAAATATTATACGATTTTCATATTTGGTATACTTCTCAGTGCCAAATCTCAGGGAGCTTAAGATTTTAAGGATTTTTTTTTAATTAATTTATTTTTTTTGGCTGTGTTGGGTCTTCATTTTCTATGTGAGGGCTTCCTCTAGTTGCGGCAAGCGGGGGCCACTCTCCATCGCGGTGCGCGGGCCTCTCACTATCGTAGCCTCTCTTGTTTTGGAGCACAGGCTCCAGACGCGCAGGCTCAGTAGTTGTGGCTCACGGGCCCAGTTGCCCCGCGGCATGTGGGATCTTCCCAGACCAGGGCTCGAACCCGCGTCCCCTGCATTAGCAGGCAGACTCTCAACCACTGCGCCACCAGGGAAGCCCCAAGAATTTTTTTTTTTTTTTATAATTTTAACCAAAGTTCTCTAACTCACAAGGAATTTCTCTTCAACCAATGAGAATCTTTATGACTCTCTGTTTCCCCTTAAGATTAAAAGTCAATTTCTGAGCAAAGTATGAGGATTTGAGCTCTTGATTGGATTAGGGGAAAGTGCCCTGTTCTCTGAGACATTTAAAATCCATTCAAAATAATCTCCTAGTCTCCAGCAAGGCCAAGGCAGGAAAGTGGAATACCATTAACCTTCCCTGTAAAGGTTGCCAGCCTGCCAACAGGATTCCCCAAATGCAGCTTTTGGCTGCTCCAGTAACCAGAGCACAGAGGTTTGTTTCCAATAAGTTCAAACATCCTGAAGGATGCTTGATGGGTCTATAAAGTAATTTAAAATTTACTTGAAACTCTGCAATCTAATCAATAACACCCAAAGGCCTTACTCAAGTGAAACAATCAACAAAAATCACCAATTTCCTGTTCTAACAAAGAAAGAATGGCCATTTCCTCTCTCCCTTCAGGTCTCATTCATGCAGGTTTTCTCTTTAAATAGCATATGCATTAAGGGTTTCAAGTATTTTCTTTAAAAATGTTCATTTCTTTCCTGTCACTCTTCCCTCCTTTTCTGCTTAAAGTCTTTAATACATCTTGTCTGCAATTTTAAGTATTTAATTTCTTCACTGCATTATTTAAAGAAAAGACAATTTTGAGGATGCAGTATGCATGAAAGAAGTATGACTCCATGTAAAAATTGAAGAAAATTGTGTTAACACCGCACTGCAGCAGATTATTTAGTACAGAATATTTCACGAACTCTATCTTTTTCCTTAGTGTATCCTCTTGTAAATATGGACTAAATGACCATTTTGCTTACTGTGTCAGATAAATACCAATGAAGAAAAGACCTTCAGGAGCTTGAAGAAAGGAGATGTAAGTAAAGGTAGGTCACTCTATTCTGTAAAAAACATTTAGAAATGGGTCAAGATAAAAACAAGACTAGAAATGCTTATCACAGCATTTAACTATAGTTCTCTTTGAATCTTTCTCCCAACATAAAAATAAGATGGCATAGCAGTAACATCGGAAGCAAGTTCAATTTGTAAAAATGAATGGTTAGCTTACAGTTAAGACACATTCTTCAACCAAAAGTTTAATTTCCTCAAAGTTTGAGATAGCTGAACTTTTTTCAAAATGTCCTTTTTTGATTGGATGAGTATAAGTTTACTGCAGAAAAAAATTTAAAAAATAAAAATATTTCATAACTTTCCCAAACACCTCTAACCTCTAATCACTATCTGGGTTTTTTTAAAAATCTACTTTCTCTCTCATATTATACATTAGGCAAATTATACATATGTGTATATGTATAATGTACACACATACACATATGTAGTTTTTCTCCAAATATTTCATTTTCATTTATTTTCACTTATATATTTCAAATATATTCTATTTCCCCATTTATTTTTTAAATATGTCTTTTCATGGCTGCAAGAGAGTTATCATACAGATATACTACACACACACACACACACACACACACACACACACACACACACACATTGTATAGACACACATACATAACCATTATTCTATTGTGGACAATATAGGTCATTTCCAATTTGGGGGGAGTATATTACAGATAATACTGTACTGGCATCTGTATAGAGGCACATCCTCTTGGTTCAATGATTTTCACAGAGCAAGCTTTGCAGTCTGAAAATGACCTACAACATAGCCTGATTCTACATGGAAGTCATAAAATATCAAAAACTATAAAGAAGCTATGCTGTGTGGTGTCAACACTGCAGGCGACCTGGGTTTAAACACCAGATTTACCACTTGTATGATCTTGGGAAAATTCCTTAAAACTTTTCTGTTTCTATCTTTATCTGTAAAATGGGTATAATTCTAGGACCTACTTCATAAATCTGTAGTGAAGATTCAATAAAATAATTTATGAAAAGGGATTTAATATGTGACTTCACATAGTAGTTTCTTAATAAGAACTAGCAGTGAATATCATAGTCTATGAAATACATATACCAAAATACCTCTGAATACCATCAAGTGGTATTTCAATGTCTCCCTGCAAATATTTTAACAGTTTTTCAATGGAGGACATGTGAGAAAAGAACAGCTCAAACTTCAGAGAGTCTATTTCGTTGATTTTGTTAGCATACCAGCTATCATTTGCAGTTACACTGCAAATACTCAAATCCAAAAGACCCATGGATAACACACAGAGATCACAGTACTGAGTCACCCTCTGTAGATGGTGCCTTCTGATTCGCCCAGATCCACATATATCACCTCCATGCTGTACCTAAGTTTTCTAGGTGGGCTAGGGGATCCAAGGTAAAAATGCTGGTACAGGCTGTCAAAGAGGTCATAGATGAGTAGACCTGCCCTCTGTGACTACATTCATTTTGGAAGTTCTGTCTAGAATAAGAATGTGACTGTGACCAAGTGTCCAAGTGATGCTAAATGGCCTCCGTGGGAAAGCTGATTGGACAGAGCAATTTCAACGATGGGTAGATAGGCACTTAACATACTGCAGAGGTGAGGAGTTTCATACGGTTCTTCCCACTGCCTGGAACATCCTTCAACCTCCACGTCATCATTTGGTGATGAATCTTCAAAAATTCACTCAAGAAATTGGCAAAGAGCCTTTCCCAAATCTTGTACCTCTCTTGCCCACAACAATCACAAACTGCATTGTAGCCAACTTCATGTGTTTCTTTTCCTGCCTCCCCCTCCAAATACCTACCTACCTACCTACACACACACACACACCCACACACACACACACACACACACACACACACACCCCTACATATACATCACACACCAAGAACTTAAAACTCCTGAAGGCAAATACCATTTCCAATTCTATTTTCAATTCTAAGTAACAAGCATGTATTAGATGCCCAATATCTGTCTGTCAAATGAATAATTCCAGTCTTCCATTTCTGATTTGGACTTATGGCTCATATCAGTTCCAGGATACGTGCTGATGAATTAGGAATATTGACAGGGATTAAAGAGCATGTCGCTTCTGAAGTGTTTGTGAATGGAATGATATAGCTGGGATATGCCTAAAAACAATCCAGGTGTTTTTTTTTTGGGTGGGGGGAGAAGGGGTGATGGCAGAAATGATAGGTATTGATGAAAAAAATTGGCCGTAATATTGATAACTGTTGAAGCTAGGTGATAAATAAGGAGGAATCAAATATGCCATTCTCTCTACATTTCTATTTGAAAATTTCCATTTCTATATTTGAAAATTCTCATAGCACAAAATAAATTTATATACACACACAACCACAAGACACAACACATAAAAGCACATCCTAAGAAGAGTGACTTTATAATGCCAGTATCTTAGAGAAGGGCATCATTGATGGAATTTTTGATTTTACAGCACTTGACTATTATGTTTCCGGGGATATGATTTGAATGAGGCTCATGAATAGTTTGTTCTGCTCTGAAAGGCAACGACCACTGTACTTTGGCACAAACTGGTAGGACTACAAGAGCTAGGTGGATAAAAGTCTCCTTTATACAAGGACCCCAAGGCAGACATTGAACCAAAAATAAGAAGAAAGAGAAACAAACTACGAGCTAGAGAAAGAAAAAGAAACAAACTATAAGCTTCAAACATTTAAAATCTAGCCAATAAAACCCATCCGCAAAGTCTTGGGAGGTGGCACCCTGACTGAGGTGGAGGTGTATGTGTTTATGTTGGCCATTTCATTCCCCTAAATGTGCTTGACATCTCTAATTAATCCCTTTGGAGCAGTGGTGGCTGGAATTCTCAACTCACAGCTTGGCCCCATGCCGGCCAAATGTAATCCTGAGATGCTGCATGTACATGGTAAGGGACATTATCACGCTTCAGATTTAAGAATAACTGTCTGATCTATTAGATATAGAGGTCTCAACCCTGGCTGCACATTGAAATCAATTCAATTAGAGAGTAGGAATTGGGTATTGATATTCTTAAAAGTTGCACCAGATGATTCTAGTTTGTTAGACAAATACCCTCAAAGCTAAAAGACAGCAGCCCCAGGACATAAACGGTATGGAGGAGTAAGAAGAGGAAATTTTGCAATTGGTCACTGAAATGGCTGCTATGGTGTGGTACCCAGATATTTCCCCTCCACCCTTTCAAGACAAAGGCTCTCGGTCCCTGAGTGTCCTTTCTAAGGTTGTTGGCTGCTGTAGGCTCTCTTCATACCTGATTCCCGCCTGGGAACTGCCTCAATCCAAGGAAGCGCCTCATCCAAACCTGCACCCCTCCCCAGGAGCAGTCCCTATGCAATGACTGCGCAGGTAAAAAAGCATGGTCCCCTAGCTTCAACCTGGGACATCTCTGAAGGTCATCCCTACTTCAGAGCTCCCCGTGGGATCTGCTAAGTGTCGCAGATCAATTCTCCCTCTACCCAATCCTTCCTGGAAAGACCTCTGCATCCCAATCTTTCCCAGCTTCCTTACAGGTAGAGTTCTGCGTCGTGCTTCCCAGTAAACCCGCCCCCTGGAAATCTCCAATTCAGAGGCAATTTCCCAGGGTGTCCAACCAAAATAGCATTGTAGGCTTACTGGAATGCTGCTCAGCCTTAGTATTTGCCCATCTGCATCAAGCGGGGACGTGAAATCTCGGTATTTGCTTTGCTAAGGGTGATTATTTATAAAATCGATTCAGAACTGGACTAGAGCTGCTTTTCCAAAAGTCTCATCATTTCTACTAGTCGTAATAGATGGGAAACTCGAGGCTATGATCCAAAATTAATATATCCAACATATAACTGTGAGAAACATTTATCTATGTGCTACGAGTCAGTCAAAGTAATCATGAACAACTGTGAGTATTATTTTTCTCAGATGTCACCAGAAACACTGTGTGATCTGGGTACTTTTTGGACTGTTCAGCTTCCTCTTCCCACAGTGGGCATCCCTCAAGGCTCTCTGACGCTGCTTTGTTCTTTTTCCAAATGTCCTCACTTCGTGGTTTGTTTTTTTTTTTTTTTTTTTTGCCTCATGGTCAATACAGGCAAAGACTGATGTATGTTTTTAATGGGAAGGTTTGTTAGGAATAGATCTTTTGGTTTACGGAAACCCATTGAGTTATTCATAGGAGATAGCAGAGGCTGAGTGTGTAGATCTGCTGGACTTGGGCCTTATTCTAAGCAGAAACTCTCTAATTTGTAGATTTGAGGTTCTGTGATAAACTTAGAGATAAGATACATGGGCAGGATAAGAAGTGTATTTGGCAATCCAAGAATGAATGTCTTTCTGCTCACTGGTGACTAAATTCGACATGGACTGGAGCGCAATTTATTAGGCTGTGTCAGTGGCAGCTCTCTTCACAAGCTTAGGAGATCAAGGGCTTATGACTGTCTTCACTTTGATAAGCAACTTTCAAGTCGTACCCAGTTACAGAACAAACAGAACTGTGACTTGTGTTTTGCAATTTGGTAACTTAATTTACTTTAGACCCTTGCTTGTCAATGTGTGGTTTACGAACCAGCAGCACTGACGTCACCTGAGAGCTTGTGAGAAATGCAGAATTTTAGCCCCTAGATCTACTAAATCGGATTATGCTTTTTAAGAACACAGTTCTGTATTTCTGGAAGACTTCCAGGTGATATTGATGCTACTGGTCCAAAGAACACACTTTAAGTAGCAAGCCTCTAGAGAGTCCCATCATATTTCTAGTACCTATAATTTTTACTCCTTATAGGAAGCCAGGTTGTCAGTGTGTCCTTCTATATTTCTCAGCGCTGTGTTTGGCCCTACCCATTGCCACAATAAGCCAAAACCTATGGAAGATAATTAGACAGGAAGCAGCATCCAGGTGATGATAGGTGGTGGCTGTCCCCAAAGAGATGAAGAGAGTCCCTGTCTTCTGGGCCAAACTGCTGTCAGGTGTAAGGCACGAAGCGTACAGCCCAGCACTGAGAAATGGTTAATTGTGTCAGAGGGAAAGCTCACCAAGAAACAGCTTTCATGTGAAGAACTCTGTCCGTTCAGACTGAGGAAAGCATCTCTCTATCAGTTCTGTTCAGAGGCAGCAGAAAGCAGAGCCTCGAAAAAGGAAATCACACCAGTGAGGGCATTTCTTCCATTACTAACATATAGAGAAAAAGCCCTTGACCAGAAGACAGGAGACCTGGGTACTGAATCTGGCTCAGTCACCAACTAGATATAAACACTGATAACCTACTTGTCCTCTTTGGGTTTCAGTTCATCTGTAAGATGAGGGGGTTTCTAAGATCTTACACAGCTCTTTAGCATCTGAAACTCAGATGCTCTAGAATTGGCTGCAAAAACTACTCTTGCCACAAGAGGGAGTTCTCTTTCTGAAATCATAGAAATTCTGTGCATTGTCTTAATGAAAAGATTTAGGCAAACCAAAACATCTGAGCATCCAGAACGAAATGGTCTTTCGTAAACAAAACAGATTAGAAGGCTCATTAAAAATTTTCGTTAACTTAGATTAAATTATGACTAATTCCTTGCTTGAGCAAAGCAAAAATGGAGACTACTTAGACTGATGGGCGGCAGTCAACAAAAACAAAGATTGAGAATCTATAAATTTAACAAAGGTGAATAGTCCTAACTTTCCTCCTCAGCTTTGTTAAGAATTTGATGCCTGTTCAGTGTTTTTCTCTTTCTTCACAAATTGGCAAATCCTGGGATCGTTCTGGCCCTGTAATAGAATTTTGTGTGTCTGTGAATTAAATATGGGACTCAAAGTGTGTAAAGGACAACAAATTCTGGCAGGGAGTAGAGCGGCACAGAGGGTGATGGGAGGCACTGTTTATAGGGTTCCAAATATTGGCATGAAAAGTGAAACATTCCATCAAGATTCAACATACCGCCTCCCTAAGAGATGTTTCCAAATACCCTCATGTCGTCAGGTGACATGTGGGCGCCACACTTAGCTGAGGAGCTAAGATTTTCCTCCATTCATCCTGGATCACCCAGACCCCTAGTTCTGTGATTGATCTACCTTGTTTTCTTTCCTCTATTTTGCTGTGTTGTTAAAGAGAGATTTCCAGGCCGAAGTCGTTTGACTTGTCTCCAGCAGGTAGAAGACAGAAAATGGGATGTGACATTTTGGCTAGGGCTGGGAGAAGTGGAAGTACTAGATGACTCTTGGTGGGCTTCAAACAGCATCTGTCCTCCTGCCCCAACAGAGGGTGTGTCTCAGAGTGTGTGCCACTTCAGAGCCGAAAGGTCCTCTCAAGCCCATCTAGTCCAATGTTTCCCAAAGCACAGAGAGTCATCCATTCCTAGAAGAGATTATTACTTTAGCTTATGCATGGACATGATGATAACACTGGATCACAGAGGGAGAAATGTTATTCCCTTTTCAGTGCTCAGGCCATTCCTTCTAGTGGTCTCAAGGAGATGGCTCATGCTTATGCTGGAATGTCCCTAAAACCCCTCTCACAGTTGCCAATTTCTCTTTTTTTTTAACAAAAAGAGAGAAGACCTCAAAAATCAGAGCCTTCAGCAGACAGCATTATCTAACTAGAACATAATGGTATTGCTTGATTTATTGTATTGATTTTTAGGGCTGAGTTCTATTTCTGGCAATTATACTGGTTTTCCATCCATGGTGACATCACATTTGCTTTTTATGGCAAAGAATGAGTCAACGTGAAGAAAAATATTGTGTAAGTAATAGTACAGGTGGCACACAGATAAGTCAAAGATTGTGCAGATGGTAGCAGGAAGTAGAGTGACTTGACAATAAACACCCAGCTCTATCTTCTGACTCTGTGATAAATTCTCACACATGTTGGGTCTCTGGTTCTATGATGGGATTGACCACTAATGACTTACTTGGGTCAGGCTGACAGAAAAATAAATGTGCCCTAATTTTCTTTCAACTAGTCAAGTTTTTACTTCATTACATACATTAAATAACTCATATTGCTCCTTAGAGACAAACAGGGGAAAGAGGAAACTTCCTCTTGTGCCAAATAATACAGTTCTATGTGAAATCCCATCGCGGCCCACAGGCAAAATCCCATTGATGCCAATGCCGTTTTGAAGAAGGTTCTTTATTTCCATATCCCTGCAGCTCAGAGTTAATAGTACTTGGTTTACCTAATTACAACAAATTCTTTCCAATAATAATCCTTACAACTAGTGCTTTCTCTGGCCCTGAACCAGTGACTCAATAAAGCAAAACTGTTATTTCCTTTAGGCAGGAAATCCTTTCTCTATCACCTCGGATACATTTCATAAATTATAATTTTATTTGTATGTTTATCACCAACCAGTACAATCACACTTCTTGACTTGTGTGAGCTCCTTGAAGGCAGGGCTCTCTGTGTTGTTCACTGCTGTATTCTCAGTGCTTGGAATAGTGCCTGCTCTTCAATAAACACTTGATTAACTGGCAGATTAATTAACTGCACTGGTGGGAACAAGTCTTGATTCGGGGGAATTGCTCGTTTATGTAAAGCCAAATGGAACATCTGCTCTGTGTGGGTGCACGTCGCAGAAGCAGCTTTCATCTTCAGGAGGGAGATAAAGAAGATTCTAGCAATGCAGGTTATGCTCAGCTTGGGAAATCATGGATTCCAAAAAGTGCCAGAGGTTATCCATCATATTGAAGAACAGAACCATCCTGGGTGGAAAAATGCCTAGTGACTGTCCAAGGCCATCAGGGAAGTAGATTGGTTGGCAACTCATTGTACATTACCAGCAGCTAAGTGTCCTTCTTGTGAAAGAATACAGAATTTTCAAAGGCTCCTGAGGTTATCATGATTTGGGGTTTGATTTTGTTTTAGCTAAACACTCGATTTGTTTAATGCACACTTTGGATTTCACATTGCCAACAAAAATAGTTTAGTTCAGTGGGAAATACAAAATCAACAGGAAAACTCAGGATCACAGATAGAATTGTTGGTTTAGAAGAGATTGATCCCTCGAATCTCACCTGTAGTCACAACACTTCGTTTTCTCAACAGGTATTTATTCACGTGTTGGAGAGCATCAGCAATACAGTGTGTAGTCCCTGGCCTCAAGGAGTGTAATGACAAGACAATAACTACCATTCATATGTGTCATAGATCCTATAAGAGGAGAAAGTACCTGGTACTGGCGGAGCATGTGGCAGGGGCATGTACCCAGTCTCTATGCGCAGAGTGGGGGCCAGCGGGAACCTCTGGGATGATGCTAATAACCTAAATATCTTTTAGTACCTAGCCAGTAAAGATGGGTAAAATGTTCCATGAAGAGGGAAGAGTATGCTTCCCTTAAATAGTCTCATCAAGTTTCCACTCTCAGGGATGCCTTCTGCTTTGCTCTGCATTGTTTTTCTCTGTACAGTCTTGATGTGTCATTACAAGAAAAGGAAAGGTGCCTGCTATGGACTGAATATTTGTGTCTCTCCCAAATCCGTATGTTGAAGTCCTAATCCTCAGTGCAATGGTATTTGAAGGTGGTGCTTGGGAGGATAGGCTAGGCTAGGCTACGAGGGTGGAGTCCTCATGAATAGAATTAGTGCCCTTATAAGAAGACATGAGAGAGATGATATCTCTCCACCATGAGAGGTTACAGCAAGAAGGCAGCCATCTGCAAACTAGGAAGCAGGCCTTCACTAGACATAGAATCTGCAGGTACCTTGATCTTGGACTTCCCAGCCTCAGAACTATGAGAAAGAAATATTTACTGTTTAAGCTACCCATTCTATGCTATTTGTTATAGCAGACAGTGATGATGAACTTCAGCCCATTACCATGTTAGAATATAACCTGACCTGCTGCTTCTAGTCTAAAAGAGTCGTGGTACCTCCTCTGTTATCCCAATAAAACCTTTATAAACCCAGACTGAAGTCTGACCAGGGACCCTGATGTAGTGCTTGGGCCAGATGACTGGGTGATAAATAGAAAAACTGCAAATACTCCCCTTCTCTAGACAGCATCAGAGTTAATGCTGCTGTCAATTGTTTGCACAGCACATTGTGCTGTTCAGGGTTTAGAGTTCACATACTTTTTAAATGTGGTTCTTATTCTCAGATGAAAAGGGAGAGAAGTCTTTTTGTATCATAGGCTGTCTTTGGACAAAAAATGGGCGGGGGTAGGGGAGGAGACGGAGGCAATAACCAAAACGCCTTCTAAGTTTTCCTAAGAAATTCTCAGAAGATGTCACCCATTCTTCTTTAGGAGAAAATAGAACAACTGATTTTAATTTTTTAGAAGCATGTTGATTTTTGAATAATTTATAGGAAATTAATTGCTACATGGATTTGTTCTTTTCCTTAGATTAAAAAAAATATATTTTGAATAGTTTAAGACTCACAGGATGCTGCAAAAAGAGTACAAAGCGTTCCCATATACCCTTCACCCAGCTTCCCCAATGATAATATGTACACAGACACAAAACACTGTCAAAACCAGTTTTCCTTAGATTTTCATATGTAACTTTCTAAAACAGAAAAGTTTTCTCTATTGTACATTTGTTCATTTCTAAATGTACTAATTTCCCAAATATTTAATGAAGAATCACCCTGCTCCAAATATTCTACCAGGCCAGTGACTGAAAGTTGACTAAGACATAGTTCATTCCCTCAAGGAACTCATTATCTGGTAGGGTAAACAGACCAGGATGGTAAGTTCTAGGACACAGAAGCATGGTTCTACCAGAGGCCAGAGGAGATCTCCAAAGACTGTGTGACCACAAAGACTCCTCAAAGACAAGCCTGAGTTGACTTGTGAGGGATAGTGATCTTTAATTACACAAAAGGACCAGAGAATATTTGAGGCACAGGAACTGTACATGCTGAGTCCCAGCAACGTAAAACAGGAGGATTCATCCAGGGAACCAAACTAAATCAATCTGGATGGATCAAAGAGCAAAAAGCATGTTTGTTCTTTGGGTAAGAGGAGGAGGGGAAGGGAAGAAAAGGATAGCAGATGAGTTACAGCAGGCTGTCAGGGGCCAGATCATGAAAGGCCCTGTTTGCTAAACTACTACCCTTGAAAGTGAACCTAAAACTCAAGATGAGCCATTGATGGGCTTTGAGCAGAGAAGTAATATTATTATATTTGCATTTCAGAATGATTGCTCTGACAGCATTGTGGAAAATGCAGTGAGACAGAAATCCAAAGGCAGGGAGATGGGAGTTGGAGATTTGGGAGGAAATTTAGTTTTAGATACATTATACTGAGGTGGAGTTATCCAGTCGGCAAATAGATGTATAATATATGGCTAATAATAGTGATAAAAATTATTTATTATAGTTTATACCTTCAGTACCTGGTTAGAGCTGCAAACTGGTTTGAGACGAGACAATCAAGCTAAAGTTAGTTCCCATCTTTCAATTCATTTTGTTCCTTTGACAACAGTAAGCCTCCACCAAAACACCAACTTGGTGGCGATCACCTTTGTTACCCCAGAATCATGCACATAGTAGGGGCTCAGTATCTCCTAAATAAGTGCATGACCGCTCTGTTGGTTTCCTAGGCTATTTAAGTTCTTCCCACTTTAGTCTCTTTCCCCTCACTAGTTGACTTCCCATCTGTATGACCCCAACCCCCATTTATTTCCTTTTCTTTCTTCTTGTTTATGTGACAACACCCACTTAAGTGGCTTGACAGAGAGAGCCTTCCTTATCCAGCAGAAGTCAGAATGGCAGGGGACACTCAGGCACCCAACTTGTCTGCTGAGAGAAGAGAGAGGTAGCATCACCTGGAGGCAAAGCACGCAACTGTCAGCCTACGGATGCCACCGTTACACATCACAGGCAGGAAACCCACATCTCTGGCCTCTGTCTTCTCCATAGAATGGGGACTCAGTGTTTGTCTTTGTTCACCGTTTCCAGCTTTACAAAGTTTATGAGATATTACATAATATCTCTACTCCAATAAAGACAGAGCATGACAAAGTAATTTTTGAAACGTGCACTCAAAGAAATTGAGTTAGCATAAAGTTTTTCAACTGAATTTTGGTAAGGATTTTGGCAAATGGAACTCCCTATGCTGCTGTTATTCAATAATAAGCAAACACACACAGAAAACTTGGCAGCATATATGAACAATTCATTCCCTCTTCTATTTATTAAACAAATACTCCTTGGGTGCCTGGTGATACAGCAGCAAAATAAAGAGCTTGCTTTCCTGGAACTCATGTTCTAATGGGGTGAGGAGTTGGAGAGACAAACACATCTTGTCAGACGGTGCTGAGCTCTAAGGGGGTAAAGTGTCTGGAACCACACGCTAGTAGTAACCACCATCATTGTCCTCATCCCCATGTTTGCACCACACTTCACAGCTCCCAAATCATTTTCTCACTCATTATTTCATTTTTTCACAGCAGAGGGAGGGCAGATGTTTTAGTAGAAAGGAAAACAGAAGTCCAGAGGATGCAAAATCATGTGGGCAGGGGGTCTAGTAGTTAAGCAGAGGTTTTGGCTTCAGAAACACTAATGCCCCAACAAAGATCTAATAAGGAGATAAGTCTTTATCACTTGTGGCTTGACAAATTGATTGCATTTAAAGTAAAACCCATGCACCCATCAAGCAACTATTTACATTTTTCCAAATTGATAAAAAAGGCATTGTTCACAATGAAAAGGGCTGCAGGAATAAACAACAGGTAAGGAAAGGAGCTCAAACTTGGTGTCCTCTTGTGAGCCTAGAGGGACACCGCCAAGTACATCCTCAGGGTTGGGACAGGGCCCAGAGAGACCCACAGAGGTACTCCTCATTCTATATCTCCAAGCTCCTTCCTTACCTTGGGGAGCTGCCTTAAAAGAGCGGCCATTTGATTCTGAAACTTCTAGATTTGGAAGAGCCTGTATTACCCTTCAGAAAGGGTAAGCGATCAATGAATATACATTAACTAGCTAAAGGGATGATTTTAATAATATAAAAATTATTTTACATTAGAATGCACCCCTATGCTATCTGTATTACTTCTGCACTTATTTACCAGACTTCTATCAGTAAGAAAGTGTTTCACCAGAGCACATCCTTTTTGTTAATAGAAAGGTATTCTTTTATTTTTGAAAAACAAACAGAGCTTGGTGATTTCGGGAAGCTTCTTGCTACTCACTAATTTATATATGTGTCCAGCTGTTCACTGAGGTAGATAATGCAGCTCCTTGAAAATGCTAACATTGGAGCCTTGCAGGTCCATCTTATTCCATTGGTTTAAAAGGAGAGCAAACAGTTATCGAGTTTAAGGGTGACAACTTCTGACCCCCAAAGTCTGTCTGAAGTCCAGAACCAGATGTGCTATAATACTGATATACTATATTTCCTCCAAATTTAATAAATGCATTTCAACTTGATTCAGATAACACTTTTTGAGGCCCTCTACATGCCAGCCTTGTTGGAAAAGCTGGCTTTGCTTGGAAATGTAATCTTGGAAACTTTTGTGAGGACGATCCTCAGGATGAGAAAACAAATGGGGATCTTAACACTCAGGCCACCTTTGCTTTTCTTTGGGTCACGTGATATGAGAAGGAGAGTGGCTCCCCAGGTAGCTGTTATACTACTTTGCACTTATAAAATGTGTTTGCTGTTGCTTATGTTTTGTACTGATTGAGTTAGTAAAAAATAAACACAGAAAGAAAATTAAATTGGCAATGGGATCCCAGCAAGGGGACGCAAAGGCAATATCTGAGGATTGCTGTTGTCTCTTTAATCTAGAGCAGTGTCAAGGAAGAAGAGAAACTATCTCCTCTGACACATATCTATGCTTATTTTTGTTGTTTCAAATATGATTATAATTATGGCATGTTTCTGTCTTTCCAGACACCTCTCAGGGAGACGATGTATTCTGCATAGTTTTAGAGCAGCTGAAGCCATGGTTTAGCGAAATGATTTTCTCAGGGCACTGAGGCCCATGATTGAATGGATGGTAGTGGGGCTGCTGATTCTCGGAAGTTGGCCCTACCCTTCCGGCTGGCATGTTTCAGGGTGGTTGTTATCTGGAGAGACCTATTCATTCGATGAAAGGGTGAGATCATTGGGATGCCCCCACCCTTCCTACACTTACAATGCTGAGACCTTTTCTACCAGTGTCAGATGCCAAAAGCTGGCAAGGGGTGGAGTACACCAACCAAACTGAACCAGGAGACTTGCCTTCTCGAGAAAGTTGATTTCACACTCCATGTCTGAGAGCTGAAGACAGTGTGTGGGAGACTGGCTTGGATAAGGAAAATTGCAAATGCACAGAATTTTCAAATAATCGAGAAAGTCAGGGGTCACCTAAGTCGACCAAATGTGTACCAATTAAAAAAAAACTTTAAAATTACATAACCTTTTTTTTTTTTCACCCATGCGCAACAATGGAGAAAATAAGATTGTTTTAAGGAAGCCTTAAATGCAATAATCCTGAGCATTATCTGACACAGCCATTTCCCATTTTGGCTCAAATTATATAAGCAAGTGCTTTTCTCAAACTCTAATTCCCAAATCCTGCTTTTTATATCCCTAAAAAGAGAAAAAATAAATTTAAGGTTAGCATTTTTTTTTCCCCTGCTCCTATTTAGTGTCAGTAGTTCTTGGTGTATCACTCATGATAGAAGAGTACCTAGTACATAGTAGGTGATCAATACATGTTTTTGCAGGAATGAGTGAATGAATGAATTATAAGTTGATGTCTTCTTTGTGCTAGGCATTTGAGGACCATTGAGATTAATCCACTAGAGTTCTTATTCCCAGTGAAGCTACAGGTTAAAAGATGAAATAATATACGTAAATAAATTAGAAGCATACAAAGTAGAAAGTAACTTATGTTTACATATATCATCTCATTTAACCTGCACAACAACCAAATAGGTAAATACTATGAGTATTCTTATTTTATAGATAAGGCAAAAATGAACCAGGACACCTTTATGAAGGAGAGGCACTTGAAGTAAACTTAAAGGTAAGCAGGATCTGGGTTTTTAGGGATAAAATAAGTGTGAAGAACTGTGAAAGGTTTGAGATTTTCCCTATATGCAAGCTAACAGGTTAGCCTGCTCTGGTATAGATGCTGGCAGAAGACATGAGACTCTGGCGTCAGAAACAAAGAACAGTTTATTACTCACACAGATAGTTTGCTTCTATGCCTGGATATGGGTTCCAGTTATTGGTTCTGTTGCCTATTTCCAGGGTGCCATCTGCAGGTGGCGCTGATGAAGATGCCCAACTTCATTTGCCTTGCTCAGATCTTTTTTTCCTTCACAGTTGTTTCCAAATGAGAAAGACCAGAACAATGAATCTAGTTACATGTCACTCCAGCACTTGGAAGAAAGTATGCTAGCAGAAGTATGTTTCTAGTGGCAAGGAAATTACTTTGGATTAATTCTAAGCTACTCCAGAAGTGAGTTAAACTCCTAACAACAAAAATTTTAACATTCTCTTTATTAGAGCAAAGGAGAAGAGGAAAGGAGAAAGGGAACATTTTCAAATCCCTGGTGGGGTTTTATGCACATTTAATTATGATACTGTATTAGTCTGATACCTTGGGCCACCATAACAAAATACCATAGAATGGGTGGCTTAAACAACAGAAATTAATTTTCCTATAGTTCTGGACACTGGAAATAAAAAATCAAGGCACCAGCAGTTTGGTATCTGGTGAGTGCTCTCCCCCTTGGGTTGCAGATGGCTGCCTTCTCACTGTCTGCTCACAGGAGCTTTCCTTGGTGCAAATGAACAAAAGGAAAGGGAGGGAAAGAGAGAGGGAGGGAGCGAGCAAGCGAGTGAGTGAGTGAGAGTGAGAGAGCATGCTTTCTGTTATCTTTTCTTATAATGACACTAATCCTATTGGATCTGGGCCCCACCTTTATGACCTCATTTAACTTCAATTACCTCCTAAAGGCTCTGCCTCCAAATACAGTCACCTCAGGGTTAGGGCTTCAACATATGAACTGGGGTGGGGCGGGGGACAAAATTCAGTCCATAGCAACGTCATGTATCCTCAACCAATTCCAGAAAGTCTTGATTTCCATTATACAGATGAGGAAATTGGCTCAGAAAGGTTCAGTGAATTGTGCAAGGTCACGAAACTGATAAGTGGAACAGCTCAGAATGAGACCATTTTCTGGCTTTAAAGCCCATTTGGTTTTCAACATCACAGGCTGCCTTCCAGCGGTCATTTGCTAATATCTTGTGTATATGGAACACTCACAAGTGTCAGCAACTTTGCCATGGGCTTTACAAGGTAAAACTTTCAATCTCTCAACAACAAAGGGAAGGTACAGAGAAGTTAAATGACTTGCCAAATAGCATAGTTAGAAAGTAGAATGGTCAAAAACTTAAATCCAGGTTAATTTTACTCCAATGCACACATTTTTGTTCTGTTCCTCCACTGTGCATTTCTGGGGTTGCTCAATTACTTACTAATCAATATTTTAACTAGAATGTATTATAACCCAATGTAATTCAAACTTTCTGAAACCATGTTAATTTTATAACATAAAAAAAATCCACAAGACACTGATCAGGCTATAGAGCTTTAATATATGTAAAAGACAATGACATCAAAATCAAATTTATGTTTGGGTTGTGCCTGAAATTCTATGTTAAAGGTAGGTCAGTATGAATTGCAATCATATGGAAGAAATAGCAATTGGTATTGGGGCTGCAGGCCATGAGTTTCAGTACAATACCTTTCATTTCAAAGTTGTGTCTGGTCCAGTTAAAGTTATGTTTTCCACCCAAAGGTGGCAGCACATGTACTATTGCTTTTTGGTGCGCTTTTGATTGCATTTAACACGATAGTCTTTGAGAGCTTCAAGGGACCTAAAAGATCATCTAGGACAGCCCTGTCATTTTGAGGAAATGAAGCTGAAGCCAAGATAGATCCTGTGACCTGCTGAACACCCCACAGCTTTTAGAACCACAGCCCAAACTAGAATCCAAGTTACCCGACCTCAGACCTGTCTTCACTATACTAAGCTCTCCTTAGCTTTATAATACATTCACAGCTGACAGGTGAAGATGAGAGAGTAAACTCGAGTTTGAAAGAGGAAAGGAAGAAAGGACGGAAAGAGGAAGAAAAGAAAGGAAAGAAAGATAGGCATTGGATTCAGGAGAAAAAACACTTGATGCAAACTTAAAGTCTTGAAGCATGCTATAACTTCACGGCAACTTCAGAAGTGTAATTCCACTTGCAAAATAGACCTCCTGTTCTAGGCAACAGTGTGGAATCCCTTGTTATATACAACACCAGATCTACTTGGGCCAGGTATACTGAGTCAGCAATACCTGGGAGCTTGTTAGATATATAGGGGTTTCAGCCCTCTTTCCTCCAAAGTTGCTGAATCAGAATCTGAATTTTACAAGATCCCAAAGAGATTCATAAGCACATTAAAGTTAGAGAAACACTGGTTCAGAGTCTAGCGTGGTTCTCACAGTGTGGTCACTGGACCAGCAGCGCCAGCATCACCGACTAAATCAGAAACTCTGGGTGGAGCCCAGCAATCTGTTTATTACAGGCCTTCCAGGTGATTCTGATGCATGATAAAGTTTGAAAAGCACTGCTCTGAACTTTCTGACTCCTTTGCCCTCAGAAGTCCTACATCTCTGGTAACTATATCTGCTGGACTTGCTCTAAATTGTTTTTTCTTCAGATGCCATCTCCCACTTTCTTCCCTTCTGCCTGATTGAGCGGTTTATAGCAGACCTACTCAAATAAATGGCTTGGCTTCTATTTGCTGGCTTAATCATATGTATACACATATAGATCTACATAATCGCTGCTAAGCAACTAATTTCCTGGTTAAGATACCAGTAGGAGCCATTAACTGGTTAGGGAGAATGACAGTGTCTGAAATGGGATCATTCAAACTTTCAGGATTTTCTGAAGAGGAGACTGGGATGAGAGTTGTCATCATTTTGTTCTGGCCACAGTCTATTTTCACATACAGGGATGAATGCATGGGGCCTTCTGTATTCCCTTCAGGAACCTATGAAGTGACCAAAAGTCGGAAACCTTCTGTAATAAAATATTGAATTGGGGTGCATTTACAGAAGCACATGAAAGAACACAGCAATACCTACTCTCCCCATAGGAGAATATTGAGATGGAGACACTACTAAGGGAAACAAGGGTCTTCACAACCCTTTGTTCGTTCTGCAAACACTTTTTGCAGCAAAAGGCAGTGCTGTCTCAGACAATGGGGCCCACAAAGATTTAACTGAAGTAAACTCTATCTATATAAGAGGACCACGGCCCTCCAGCATGGGGAATTTTATGAAGCAGCGCTCTTCAAAGCTCAGCACTGGACATCTTCAAGTGCCAGCTTAGTGGTAAAGAAGGAATAAGGGTATAAGGCAGAACTGTTATTATTTTGTTGTTGTTCAATAACTGGGTATTAGGAAAAGACCCAATTGGAAATCAAATTTTTTTAAACAATTTACCCCCCAGAGCAAGTAATTTAATTTCTTTATTTCCTCATTTGTAACACAAGGATATAATTTCCCTGTCTACCTCATCCAAATGTTAATAGAATCAAATGAGATTACATATATTAAAAATTTTATAAGTATGTTTTTACATATGTAGATAGGTAATGTATCCCCAGAAAGTTTCTCATTATTATAAAACTGTCAGGAAATATTATTATTTTCTGTACCGGGGAATTTTCAAGGCTTCTTTTCCTTGTTCATAACTAACACACAAGAAGTGCTGTGGTTTTGTAGTTTAAACAAGCAGAGGTTGGCAAGCTTTTCCTATGAAGTGCCAGACAGAAAACGTTTTTGGCTTTGTCAGCCATATGGTTGCAGCTGCTCAACTCTGTCATTGTCGCTGGAGAATAGTAGCTATAGACCCTACACACACTCATGGGCATGGTGTGTTTCTGTAAAAATTTATTTACAAAAACCAGTGGCAGGTAGAATTTGACCCTATAGTCTGCCTACTCCTGACCTAGAGTGTTGGCGCGGGTCCTTAACCTTCTGATAAGCTTCTGTCATACTTGGAAGTCCAGAAACAAATGAAAGAAAAAGTAGAGGTATTTCTCAATGTGGTGTTTTAGAAGGAGAAAGGAAAGCTTTTAGTAAAGGTAATGTTGAGAATTCTATTCAAATTAACAACTATTTATTGCATGTCTACTGTGTCCAGTGCCATCCTGAGCTGTGAGGGTGTAATGTTGAATGAGCTCGCCCCTAACCCCCTCATGGTGTTTGCCATCTAGACCATAGCAGAGAGCCCACTGGTGGGGATATGTGGGTTGGGCTGAGAAAAGGCATAGTTTTGGACAATAAGCTGTGATGTCAGAATAGATCAGCTTTGAGCACTTACTATAGATTCTGCACTGTGCTGGTCACCATGGGGAGAGACATGATCTCACCCAGGGAGTTTACTATCTGCTGGAATTAATAAGCAATGCAGACCAAATACTAAAGACAATAAGTAAGGACTAAACTGAGTGTGGGACAGGGAAGGCTTCATCAAGGAGGAGGGACTAAGCTGGAGGGTCTGGGATAGGCTCAGTTAGATCTTCCCCCAAAGGTTGGCAGTTTGGAGGCAGAATGGATCTTGGAGCACATCCATCTCCATTTGGGATCAGAGGTTTTGGTCAATGAGTAGAGAGAAATCATGTACCTCTTCTTTCACCTTGTGCCAATTCTCACAAAGAAAGATAGACCAAATACTCTCCTTCTTCCCCCTCCAAAAGTAATCTGGAATTGTTGAAAACTTTGTTTGGCAGTTTCTTTGGGCAAAAGAAAAGTCCATTCCAACCATTTTGAGACTCCAGACAAAGCCAACTTCACATGGCCTTAGGGCTGCCTATCGTAAGGCAGTAAAGCCAGATTTCTTACTGCTGGAAAGCTAAAGTCATTGCCAGATTATGCTGGGCCACCCTACTCTGTGGAAGAAACAATGACATTTCTTCAGATGCCTGTGATGCCACTGAAAAAACGAAGGTTAGAAATAGAATCTTGACATAGTAAAGAAGCGATCACCTATCTGTGCTCTGTAGCTCAGAATACACTCTTACTCGGTCAAAATTCAACCAACAAGGTGGCAAATGTGACATGTGTAACATACACATTTCCTGAAACCCAGCCTAACAAATACACACTTAAATATTTTATTTTTAATTTAGAAACAAAAAAAGTTAGCTGGGTCAGGCTGTGAGAATATGAATAAAGTCATAAGAAAAGAGAAATTACAATAAATATTTTGGAGAAATAATATTAATGGTAAGTAATAGCTAATATTTATTCACTATTTGCCATGCATTAGGTAGGGCTTTATATTAACTTATTAAACCTTATAGTACCTCTGTGAAGTATATTATTCTATATTACTCTAATGTAGCATTATTATTGCTATACTAGAGGTGATAAAACTGAGACTAAGAAGGATTACATAATTTTCCAAGGTCTCCCAGATGGTAAATCCTTCCCAAGCCAAAGTTTAAACCACAGAATGAGACTGCTTGGGTGTAATTAAGGGAAGATATGAGAAAGACCCTCCAAAGAGAGAATTTTAAAAGGGAATGGTGAGAACAGGAACTGCCTATCTTTGAACCTACAAATTGGAGACTCATCACTATTGTGGCTGGTTGAGAAAACTGTGGCCAGGGTCACAGAACATGTCAATGTCCAGAGCCCAGGTCTCCGGACCCCATTTCCTGGACTTTCTCACACTCTCCAGACCACCTTGAATCATCTGCAAGACTTGAGAGGGAATATATGTCACAGCTGGCAATGCCTACTGGGCTCATTCGTTCTACATTTACCAAACATTGTCTGATACGGTTTGGGGTGAGAAGAGGGAAAGCTCCCAATTCCTTTTTTTTTTCAAACTTTGGGTTTATTTATTTATTTATTTATGGCTGTGTTGGGTCTTCGTTTCTGTGCGAGGGCTTTCTCTAGTCGTGGCAAGCGGGGGCCACTCTTCATCGCGGTGCGCGGGCCTCTCACTATCGCGGCCTCTCTTGTTGTGGAGCACAGGCTCCAGACGCGCAGGCTCAGTAATTGTGGCTCACGGGCCCAGTTGCTCCGCGGCATGTGGGATCTTCCCAGACCAGGGCTCGAACCCGTGTCCCCTGCATTGGCAGGCAGATTCTCAACCACTGTGCCACCAGGGAAGCCCCCAATTCCTTTTTTAAAAAAATGTATTTCCACTTCTTCTTAAATCTTTCTTAGTTCCCACATTGGCAATGCATAGCTTTGTTCTTCTAAAAGAATGAATCCAATATTTGTTTACTGCATATTTTAGAGGAGAGTCACAATTGCACAAAATTAAACTGAGGAAGATAGAGTGCTTCGTCCAAAAGGAAAAAGCCTTCTCAAAAGCTATAAATGCTGTGCTTTATAACATCTCTGGTCCTTCATCATTCTAGCTTGCATTCAGCACACTGAACGCTGCTCTGAAGCCACTGTCGGGACACATGCTTTGTTTTTCTGTGATTGTTTAAGAAGCTTCCTGAGTCATTTGTGCTTTTTTGGGGTGAGATCGAATTCTTGAGCAAAGAAGGAAACATTTTCCAGGCTCTTACTGCATTTTACACTTTATTGTCTCATTGAATCTTACAATGCCACTCTAATATGGGTGCTGTGATTCAAGGTGAGTTGTCTAGAGCCAACCACCTTGACAAAACAAGGATCTGAACCTAAGGCCTTTCAGTTCCCAAACTGTACTCTTTTCCTACTGCACTAGATAACAGCCTATAATAGTTGGTGGCAGAATTTGGGAATAAAAACAGTATCTTCAAAAAATTTTTAACTTTATCTTATTCCAAAAAAAGCATTTGAATAGGCTACAAAGTTCTGTAGAGAATAACAAAATTTAAAACAATTACAACTACAGCAAGTGGAAAATGAGGTTAACATTGATTTTTAACATATTGCAGAATTCTTCAGGATGTGCAGTGTGACTCAGCTACTTGATCCTATTCATTATCCTTTAACAGATTTCTAAGGAAAGCAGGGAGGTGGCTCGGTTTGGTCCAAATTCACGAGGCTTAGCTGAGCCTATAGATCTCTCGCTCTACCTCCATCTCACCCCTCCCAGGTTTTCTGGCCCCCTCTCCCCATGCTTTTCCTATTAGAATGTTTATGATCTGGAAATTGACTACAATTGACTGAATTCCAATCTGAATTGACTGCAGTGATTTTAGAAGGTAAATTAATATGGCTCACAGTTGCACTGGGTTATTTCCATTCATGGATGAGCTGAGTGGGAGATCTTGTCTAGCCCCACAGCATTGGTTCTGCTTTCCAAAGCAGCTTCCTAAAGCATGTCTTATAGGTAATAAAGAGGAGCATTAGCACTAGAGATCAGGATTTCCGAGTTCTCAAGTCGCCTCTACTATACCATGCACTGGTAAGTTGTTGTGTTTTTAAATCTTTTATTTATTTGAGAGGCTGGATTTAGTAAAAGGTAGAAATGGACTACTCCATCTTAATTTTGAAGTACTGAATCTTTCCAGTAGTGGGCTATGTTTTATGCATTGCTTTTTATTTTGTAGGGTCCAGTGCTGACCTTTTATTTCCTTCCTTGGTGGATTCAACGTATCAGTCTCCTGAATGATTCCCTCCTAGGGAGACTTAAGTTCTGTCAAACTTTTGACTCCATATGGGATAAGATGGTTTCTGATGAGGCAATTTAAATTTTTAAAAAATTTATAAATGGGATATAGGATTATTCTCATTGAAAAAAGAAACTCAAGGAATATGAAGAGGGAAACCAACTCCTACCCTGATCCCTTCTTACCTTCTTAGAGGTCATCCATGGTAAAGTTTAATTTGTTTCTCTTTAAGACTTGTTTTCTATGTATTGTATAAATAGTTTTTTTCATATATTTTATGGGCCATGGTTATAACTGTGGCCTCTCATACACGTAGTGGAGTTTTGACAGTACCCAAGGTGACAATACTGTCACAGAGACACACTGATGGTATTGCTAGATTATCATCAGTTAATTTAAAATTTGTGTCCCCAGAAATCTCTTGCATTCCTATACACTAACAATAAAAGATCAGAAAGAGAAATTAAGGAAACAATCCCATTTACCATCACATCAGAAAGAATAAAATACCTAGGAATAAACCTACCAAAGGAGGCAAAAGACCTCTACTCTGAAAACTATAAGACACTGATGAAAGAAATCGGAGACGACAAACAGATGGAAGGTTATACCATATTCTTAGATTGGAAGAATCAATACTGTCAAAATGACTATACTACCCAAGGCAATCTACAGATTCAATGTAATCCCTATCAAATTACCAATGACATTTTTCACAGAACTAGAACAAAAAATCCTAAAATTTATATGGAAACAAAAAAGACCCCAAATAGCCAAAGCTGTCCTGAGAAAGAAAATTGGAGCTGGAGGAATCAGATGCCCTGACTTCAGACTATACTACAAAGCTCCAGTAATCAAAGCAGTATGGTACTGGCCCCAAAACAGAAACATAGATCAACAAAACATGACAGAATGCCCAGAAGTAAACTCACGCACCTATGGTCAATTAATATACGGCAAAGGAGGCAAGAATATACAATGGAGAAAGACAGCCTCTTCAATAAGTGGTGCTGGGAAAACTGGACAGCTACATGTAAAAGAATGAAATTACAACACTGTCTAACACCATACACAAAAATAAACTTGAAATGGATCAAATACCTAAATGTAAGGCCAGACACTATAAAACTCTTAGAGGAAAACACAGGCAGAACACCCTTTGATATAAATCACAGCAAGATCTTTTTTGATCCACCTCCCAGAGTGATGTAAATAGAAACAAAAATAAACAAATGGGACCTAATGAAACTTAAAAGCTTCAGCACAGCAAAGGAAACCATAAACAAAACAAAAAGACAACCACAGAATGGAAGAAAATATTTGCAAACGAAGCAACCAACAAGGGATTAATCTTCAAAATATACAAACAGCTCACACAGCTCTATGTCAAAAAAACAAACAACCAAATCAAAAAATGGGCAGAAGATCTAAATAGACATTTCTCCAAAGAAGATATACAGATGGGCAAAAAGCACATGAAAAAATGCTCAACATCACTAATTATCAGAGAAATGCAAATCAAAACTACAGTGAGGTATCACCGCATACTGGCCAGAATGGCCATCATCAAAAAGTCTACAATAAATGCTGGAGAGGGTGTGGAGAAAAAGGAACCTTCCTAGACTGTTGGTGGGAATGTAAATTCGTCCAACCACTATGGAGAACAGTACCGAGGTTGCTTAAAAAACTAAAAATAGAATTACCATATGATCCAGCAATCCCACTCCTGGGCATATATCCAGAGAAAACCATAATCTGAAAGGATACATGCACCCCAATGTTCACTGCAGCACTATTTACAATAGCCAAGACATGGAAGCAACCTAAATGTCCATCAACAGAGGAATGGATAAAGAAGATGTGGTACATATATACAATGGAATATTACTCAGCCGTATAAAAGAATGAAATAATGCCATTTGCAGCAACATGGATGGACCTAGAGATTATCACAGTAAGTGAAGTAAGTCAGAGAAAGACAAATATCATATGGTATCACTCATATGTGGAATCTAATTTTAAAAAAGAAAAGAAACAAACGAACTTATTTACAAAACAGAAACAGACTTACAGATATCAAAAAAAAACTTATGGTTACCAAAGGGGAAATGTGGAGGGGAGGGATAAATCAGGAGTTTGTGATGAACACACATACTACTACGTATAAGACAGATAACCAACAAGGACCTACTGTATAGCACAGGGAACTCTACTCAATATTCTGTGATAACCTATATGAGAAAAGAATCTAAAACAGAATTAATATATGTATATGTATAAGTGAATCACTTTGCTGTACACCTGAAACTAACACATTTAAAAAATACTCCAATACAATTTATAAAATAAAAATAAAACTTAGAATAAAAAATAAAATTCAATAAAATTTGTGTCTCTCTTCCAGACTACACTGCAAGTCAACAAATACTTAACATACATTAAGAGTTTACTATACTATTATATATAATATAGTATTATATCCAATATATTATAATTAATATATAATATATCCTGTAGTTGTGAAGATAAGAATCTTACAATTATATCTTATGTATTACAATTATATATGTATACATAAAGTATATCTCATAGTTATCCTGTGAAGATAAGAATGTTATAACATTTTTTAAAACATTAAGCCATTACTTTAATGTCAACCTATAGGATATCCTACAATTTCTGTGATTCTGCTTTCAGAGATCTTCATTTACTAGTAAACCAGGAGCCTCAAGAAATGGATATGGCCTCTGCAAAGCACTGGCTTGGGAAGCAGTCTGTGGCTCTGCTTTTGTTGGTGCTGCTACAAAGTAGTTAATGAGACCTGGGCCCATCACAGAGAAAGGCTTCTCTGATCTTGTTTTTAAAAGGAGGCGGCCGACTTGGTAAAGTCCGCACTTGATCAAGATGCTGGCCAGGACCTGCGATAGACTTGGCCGGGCTGCCCTTCCCTCTACTCCGCTCAGTCTACCCGCTGCCTGACCCCCTTTCCTTTGTCAGGAATCGGGTACATCTGGAGGAGGACAGTGTAAGAGATTACACGGTGGCTGTGTGCGAGACAGCATACATATGAGGCACTTAAGGCAGGGGCCTGTTACAGGCAAAATCTCCAATCTAAACAGCAAAATAATCTGCTCACTTCTGTAGTTCCACGTTCAAATATCTTTCACACCTCTAAAAATTACAAAATACCCAAGGGGCCTTCATAGCTCTGCGATCTTAGATCTCTTTCTGGGCCTTAGTTTCTTCATCTATAAAATGAGAGGGTTAGACTCATTAGAAAACTTCTGAGTCACACTCCTCCCCAACTTTACATGAAACAGATATTTATTGCTTACCTATTATGTTCAAACCTATGGACATACTTTATATGCAGACAATCTCAGGCTTCTTTCCTAGTCATCTGCTAAAGTTTGCCTGAGTCGATGCTATCTTTCTCATGTGAATATCTGAAACATCTCAAATGGCGTGACATTTCTCAACTTGCAAAATTATCCAATTTAAGATAATTTGCACCTTTTTACTAACAAAAAGTCATTTCACCCACAAATGAGGATAATTGGTTGCATTTTGCAAGAGAAACAATAACAGCTTTTGCCACCTTGTCTGGCTGTTGAAAAATTAAACCCTATAGTACATGAGAGAAAATATCATTTGCACTGGAAACTGTCTATGCCACTAGTTCCAAATTCTGTCAAATTGCCACCTTCTCAACAGCACATAGAGAAATGGATCAACAATTGTAACACCAAATGGGAAGTTAGAAATTATGTGTAACACCCATTAAATAGGTGACATTTTTGTGGTGGTATTTATTTGTGGCAGGCTGAATAATGGCTCCCAGAATATCCAGATCTTAATCCCCAGAAGCTGTGAATGTTGCTTTATATGGCAAATGGAATTTCGCAGATGTGATTAATCGTGTGATGGGGAGATTGTCCTGGATGAGCCAGTAATCACAAGTGTCCTTATAAAAGGTGGACAGAGGAGATTTGCTGATGGAAGAGTTAGAGTGGTGTGGCCTCAAGCCCAGAAAAGACAAGTAATACCAAGGAACGCAGGCAGCCTCTAGAAGCTGGAATAGGTAAGGAACAGACTCCAGAAGGAACCAACCTTGCCAGCACCTTGATTTTAATCCTGTAAGACTAACTTTAGATGTCTGACCTGTACGAGAATAAATTTGTGTTGTTTTAAGCTACTTAGTTTGTGGTAATTTGTTACATCAGAAAGAACAAACCAATGCATTCTTTTTCAGGCTTACTTATTTATTTAACAGTTTGATTCCAGGAGAAAGAATGACAAGAATCTTTAGGGCCATAAGTAGTCATGTGCCTGAATATTCTTTGGTTGGTAAGGTTTCTCATGGAAATCTCGTTCCAATACAGTACAGAAGGAGATACTGATGATGGTTACCCACTCTTAGAAACAAGAAGAGTAGGAGGATGGGGAGGTGGACATGAATAAGTCAGCTCAGGCTGCCATAACAAAATTCCATAGGCTGAGTGGCTTAAACAACAGAAATCTCTTTTCTCCCAGTTTTGGAGGCTAGGAAGTCCAATACGAGGGGTCTGGCCAATTTAGTTCCTGGGGAGGACTCTCTTCCCAGCTTGTAGTTGGCTGCTATCTTTCTGTGTGTTCCCATGACCTCGTCTTTATGAATGTACAGAGAGACACTTGCTCTCTCTCTGTCTCTTCTTAAAAGGACACTAATACCATGTGAAGGGTCCCGCCCTTATGATGTCATCTAACCCTAATTACTTTCCAAAGGCCCCATCTCCAAATACCATTGCTTTGGTGTTACGGCTTCAACATATGCATTTGGGGGTGGGAATTCACAATTCAGTCTACAGCAGCAGGTAACTGTAATAACTATGGAAGTTCTCTCTTTTTGGAAATGTTTATAATGTGGACCGGAAAATATTAAGCACTTAACATTAATGAATTATGGGAAATTAAAATATTTATAGCATCTGAGTCTTCCCTCCAAAGATGAAAAATTGAAAATATTTTTTATATTTCATTTGAATTCAGAAGATGCATTTAGAGATAAAATACTACTAGACACACAGCCCTTGTCCACTTCATGTGAACACAAGTTAGGTGTATGGATGCATAACCTCTCTTTGTAAATGAAGTTGGTTTGGTGATTGCCTTCTGTAAATGCTTGTGTTCTTCTTTGGACGTAACACATAAGCATGTGAAAATGATTAACCTGGTCATTGAAGTATTTCTTTAAACCTCAAGAATCCCATGGTTAAAGAAAAAATTGTTAGTAGCTCCTGATAAAAGAATCATCTACTCCGTGGGTACACGTGAGTAAAGATGGTAAGAAAGCTTGGATCATTGCTTCCTGCAGAATGGTCTTTGTTAGTAGTATCTCAGTCAGTTTATAGATATACACGAATATAGAGTGTTGTCAGATGAGAGTGAACACATGAAGCTGTCTTCAGAAAGTCCCGGACTTCCTTTCTCTTATCTAATGATCTCCAGTCACAAGACATTTCTCTGAAGTTTGAACCTTCTGATAGAAGACAAAATTGTATGTAGATTCTTACAGGAACAATTAAGAAAGAAAGAAGTGTAAAATATTCCCTAAGGCTTAAATACTTTCTTCCAGATAGTCTATAGTGTAAGTCTATGCAATCTGAGTTGTGTGTGTGAATATATACATTTCAGGTATAAATATTTTATATATCTATATATAGATAGATATAGATATTTCAATGGATCAAAGAAACTGTCTAGCCTTAGCAGAAGGGACATTAGGAAAGATGCCATTTCAGAGATTATAGGGCATCTGGTCAACGTGGAAGGAAAGACAAAGGTCCACTGCTGCTGAGAGAGGATTTTTCGCAGCAACAATATACTCTTTGATGAAATGTGGGCCTTTTGAAGGCAATTATTAAATCTCTTTCTCAGAGAGGCTCCACTTGAGAACCCCTGCTGCAGACATTTTTCAGGGCTCGTCTATCTTCTCATAGGTACATTGGTGCCTAGCACAGTGTGCATATATTCACAGGAAGTGTTCAGGTGAGCCTCTCAGACCAGCCTCAGCTGGGATGACTCCAAAATCAGTACTACTCAATAGAAATATAATGTGAGCTACATACATAATTGTAAATTTTTTCATAGCCACATTACCAAAAAAGGTAAAAAGAAACAGGTGGAATTAATTTTGATAATACAAGTTAACACAGTATATATTGAAAGTGTTATTTCACCATGTAATCAATATTAATATTAATGAGGTATTTTACATCATTTTTCGTACTAAGTCTTTGAAATCAGGTATATATATTATACTTCAGACTAGCCAAATTTCAGGAGCTCAGCAGCCACCTGCGGCTACACACTATCATATCGAGCAGCTGCTCTGGAAAAAATACCATAGATATCTGACTTTCCTTTACTAGGTTGTTAGGATATGAGTAGGACATGGATATCTGTCTGTTTTATTGACGAGTGTAGTTCAAGCCCATAGTAGGTACTCACTGAAATGAAAGTGTACGCTTACTTTTTCAGGTGTGAGAGTTCGTGCTTTAGTTTCTGGGTGTTCCAGGTTTCTCACATTGTCACCTGCCTTCCACGTACCCATCCCCCGCCTCCATTCTGCCGCTTGGCTCCACACCAAATGTCTCTCATTCATGCTCCACCACTTGTAACTATCACGTCAGCCCCAGCCCAGGCTCTTTCCACTCCATGCTCCTTTCCCCCTTCCCTTTCCTCATGTGACATGCTGCTGTGAGGTTTTGAAAGGCTATTCCCAGAAACTGGCAATCAGTTCCCATAGCTAACCATAGGGCACAGATTACCTCTCATTCTAATTTCAGAGAACTTCCAGCTGCAGGGTCAGCTCCCTTTTCAGAATATGCTGAGAGGTGCTGGTCAGAAGAACCTGAACTCACATTCCCTCTCTTCCCCCATATAGAAGAAGGCTTATAGGAAGCAAGAAGTCATCTCATAGGAAAGAGAGAATTTATAAAATAGCAACCATCTTCTTGCCCTCTCTTCCTATGTATGTGTCTCGCTATCTTTCTATCTATCTATCTATCTATCTATCATACCATGTAGTACTTATTGTATAATAATGCCTTGCACTGGTAGAGGATTTTATTTTTATCATAACTGTGTACTTTCACATTTGTTATCTCATTTGATCCTCATAAAAATCTTGTGACCTAACATATTAGTTTTCTTCCTTTCTTTTTTCAGGGTATGAAACTGAAGTCCTTGCATAAGAGCAACCAACACCATTGGTTTAACTATCCCTTCTAGGACTGTATTCCATAGCTCAGGGCTGCACTGTCCAAATTGGTAGCCACTAGCCTCATGTGACTATTTAAAGTTAATTAATATTAGAGAAATGCAAATCAAAACTACAATGAGGTACCACCTCACACTGGTCAGAATGGCCATCATTAAAAAGTCTACAAATAACAAATGCTGGAGAGGGTGTGGAGAAAAGGGAACTCTCCTGCATTGTTGGTGGGAATATAAATTGGTGCAGCCACTATGGAAAACAGTATGGCATTTCCTCAAAAAACTAAAAATAGAACAACCATACGATCCAGCAAGGCCACTCCTGGGCATATATCTGGACAAAACTATAATTCATAAAGAAATATGGTTGGCTTCCCTGGTGGCACAGTGGTGAAGAATCCACCTGCCAATGCAGGGGACACAGGTTCGATCCCTGGTCCAGGAAGATCTCACATGCCATGGGGCAACTAAGCTCGTGCGCCACAACTACTGAGCCCGCGTTGCCACAACTACTGAAGGCTGTGTGCCTAGAGCCCATGCTCTGCAACAAGAGAAGCCACCCAGTGAGAAGCCCATGCACCGCAACGAAGAGTAGCCACTGCTCGCCGCAACTAGAGAAAGCCTGCATACAGCAATGAAGACCCAACGCAGCCAAAAATAAATAAATAAATAAATTTATGAAGAAAAAAAAAACATGCACCCCAGTGTTCACAGCAGTACTATTCATAATAGCCAAGACATGGAAACAACCTAAGTGTCCATCGACAGATGAATGGATAAAGAAGATGTGCTACATATATACAATGGAATACCACTTAGCCATAGAAAAGAATGAAATAATGCCATTTGCAGCAACATGGTTGGACCTAGAGATTATCATAGTAAGTGAAATCAGCCAGAAAGAGAAAGACGAATACCATATATCACTTATATGTAGAATCTAAATATGACACAAATGAACATATCTACAAAACAGAAATAGACTCATAGATATAGAGAGCAGATTTGTGATTGTCAAGGGTGAGGGAGGGTGGGAGAGGGAAGGATTGGGAGTTTGGGGTTAGCAGATGCAAACTCTTACATATAGAACAGATAAACAACAAGGTCCTACTGTATAGCACAGGGAACTATATTCAATATCCTGTGATAAACTACAATGGAAAAGAATATATATATGTATAACTGAATCACTTTGCTGTATAGCAGAAATTAACTCAACCTTTTAAATCAACTATACTTCAATAAAATTTAAAAAATAAAGTTAATTAATACTAAATAAAGTGGAAAGTTCAGTTCCTCAGCTGTGATAGTCACATGTAGATAGTGGCTACCCTATCTGACAGCACAGATATAGAGCATTTCTAACATTGTGAAAAGTTCTATTGAACAGCGTTGGCTTAAAGAGTTAAGGAAAGAGTTTCCTAGCCCTAGCCTCCTTCAAAGGATCAAACTTCTCTTCTGCCATCCTGGTTCCTACACTTCCAGCTTCACAACAGAGCTGGCCTGCAGTAGGCATGCCCTGGGCTCCACAGTTTGATGTGATCTTCAATCAGATGCCATTTTAGATGAATCCCTCATTGTTAAGGCATCACTCACCAGTGAGAAGAAGAAGCCTGGAGCAGTACCAGTCCTCTTTGGATGATGCTGAAGTTGAACCTGAGATATATAGAATTCGCTGAAACTCCATCCAGGCACTAACGCCAAGTTTATGTGACAATGTAGACAAAGAGATTGCTCTCTAAGTAGCTGTCTGATTGAGGCTTGGAATTGCTCTTCCAAGATAGTAGCCATAACTAAGAGGGATTTTCAAACTCTATTTCTTCTGCATACTTTGGGGTGGTTTTTCAGAGGAATCAGTATGGACAATAATAAATGTTTACTTCACGTTACAATTATTTCTTTAGCTGAATGGGATCCAAGGAACATAGGGCATAGACAGGCAAAAAAAAAAAACCCCAAAAACTGTGAAGTAAGCAACCTCATTTCTTCAATATAAGACAACTATGAGCCAGACCCTATGCTAATTTCTATGAGGATACAAAGAAACATAAGACTTGGTCCCTGTCCTTACAGTGCTTAAAGGTAATTAGGGAGATTAAAATAATCAGCCATAATAATAGTTTCCCTTTATGGAACACTTATTCCATCCCACAAACTATGCTAACCACTTTATTTCACTTAGGGCTCCTCGCAGTCCTAGGAGGTAAATAACCAGACAACTGTCAAAGCAGAGATAAAATAGGATTTAAGAAGATACCGAGAATCCCAGCCTCTCCTGTGTCTAAGGGTGGAGATAGCAGGCCATAGGAACAGACCTCACTATTCAGAATAAAGCCACCTAAGTGGCCACTCAGTTTTATAAATTACAGTGTTACAAAATTTTTTTTTTTACTTGATCAGTACTCCCACTCCTCTAGGTCCTTGGTATACAAAGCTGGTCCTAGGAAGAGATGACCCAATTTACCTAAGAAGTTCAAAGTTCTTCTTCTGAGGAAGGACAAAGACCAGCTCCCCTTCCCATATCTTCTCTCTGAGATTTGAATTATGGTGGTCCATCAGGGTGGACTAAGTTGGTCCCAGCCAAGACCCTGTGGTTGGTGACCTGGACCAGAGATAGGTGTCTATGTATCTGGTCAGGGTAAGAGGCCAAAAATTATGCATGGTTGTTAATGGAAATGCCAGGGTCACGATACCTTTGCTTTGGGGCCCAAATTTTCAGTTTCCAGAACAGGGGAAAACAGGTAAGTGAAGAGATTTATAACAGGTATTAACCGAATAGAGTCTCTGGGGTTATTCAGAAGTAATAGATTTTGCCTACAGATTTTGTTGAACTCAGTGTTTCCCAAAGTTATTTAGTTATTTAGATGGAGAGAGGTAGATAGATCCAAGATATTTTCTTAAAGGCAAAGTCTATAGAACTAAAGTACATTCTTGGGTATGGAAAGTAACAGCAAGAGAAACGACAAAAATAATACCCAAGGTTCTGATTTGTGGAACAGGTTACATGGGCATGAAATGCACTAAGGTAAGCACACTGGAAGAGGGCCAAGCCTGGGGGACAGCGGGGAAAGCAGAATATGAGGTCAATTTTAGAAAGGTTCTATTGAACTGTGTTTGAAACGTCCAATAGAAGTGTTAAGTAGGCAGTTGGCTAGTTGGGTTAGGGATGGGGAGAGGTGTGGACTTGAGATAGAATCTTAGAGGATATTTGCCTGTAGGTGGAGATGGAAGCTATGGGAGTATAAGAGGGCTTAGGGAAAGAATATAACATAAGAAGAAAAGAGGAGCCAGAGATGAGGACCTTGGAGGAACTCTAATATTAAAAAACCTGACCTTGGAGAGTATGCGGGCAACAGAGCCTGAGAAGGAATGGTCTGAACGGACAGGGTGCCTTTGAAGCAAAGAGTGGGGGAGTATTTTCAAACAATTAAGGTAGCAAACAATATGATGTCAAAGATGCTTTCTAGCTCTGAAATTTTATGCTTCAGTGTTTTAGAAAATAGTATGAAAATTTCCATTCTATCGTTGTGTTTTGAATATCACTCAGCACAATGAATGTAGATAGTCAAGAAACACCTTGATATTTGACATTTGTAGTTTGACATTTGCATAGTGCTTCCACATACACTATTATCTTGGCCCTCACACATCTGAGGAAGAATGAGGAACATTTCTTTAAGTTATTTCCCAATAAGAAACTGAAGTTCAGAAAATTAAGTGTTTTGCCTAGGGTTATGTAACTAGGAGAGATATTCTGATTTCTTGGCCAATTAATTTTCTTTCTCTTCTACACCATTTCTTCATATATAGTGTAGTATGAAATTGCACCCAGTCTCTTTTGAAATTTAAGAAATTGTAACTGTTTGACATGTATATATTTGTATATATTTCTAAAGCTCATAGCTTACCAATCTTAAAGCTGAATTGGAGTGGGGCTGAAAATAAATTTAAAAAAATCACTATCTAAAATCAAGAGATTCACCTGGATTATCTAAAATCAAGAAATTCACCTGGATTAAAATAACTATTTTTTAAACATTTTAAAAAAAATTATTTATTCGGCTGAGTCAGGTCTTAGTAGTGGCACGCGGGATCTTTTGTTGCATCGAGCAGGCTTCTCTCTAGTTGTGGCGTGAGGGCTCAGTTGCCCCGTGGCATGTGGGATCTTAGTTCCTCCATCAGGGATCGAACCCGGGTCCCCTGTGTTGGAAGGCAGATTCTTAACCACTGGATCACCAGGGAAGTCCCAAATATTTTTTTTTTAAGGAATAGTCTCTTTTTACATATATTACTGATCAGTTCAGTACTTTCATTCTGTTAATTTATTGCCATGGAAATATGTGCCAGGTTATAAGCTGTTAGACCAAACCTACAGCTGTTCAATAGTGAGTTCCCCATTGAAGATGACTGCAATCAATGTAACCAACTGAAATTTTGATTTATGGCACTGATTTAGTAACTAATTTTGAACTCAAAGCCAATCTCATAGGTAAATAAAAAAGTAAAACAAGTTTTTCCTACAGGAAAAAAATGCTTGCTAAGATTGGCAACAAAAGTGAATGCAACATACATAAAAATCAATAGTGGTTTAAGAAATAATTCTCTTGGCTTTAATCATAATCTGTTAAGGGCATTGCAAGAAACTCTGCTCAGAAGGTATTGAGGAGAACAACTTAGTCAAGAGAATAATAAGCTACCACTTACATCAAATGTTGTACATACTGTCTTGGAAGCCAGTTCAGTTCATTAAAACAAAAGAAAACAAAATGAATAAGCTGCCATCCTTATTTCAGAAATTGATGATTAAATAAAGCTGTCAAATTTTACTCATATTGTATAACAATTGTCTAGTACTTCAAAATATTTTAAAATCTCATACCTTATATCTTGAAATTTATTTTTCTTTAGTTTTCCTTGGGTGACTTTATAGTCACCAAATGATACTCCCTCCCCTCCAGCCTGATAGCATAGAATCTCCTCCCACTCTTCCCTTCTCCTTCCATTCCAACACTGACAGCTGCCTTGGAACACCCCTCTCCCTTGCCCCCAACACACTGCTTTCAGAACTTAGCGTTAGCTTATTATGCTGTCTGCTTCCTTGTTCACACACAGACTAATTAGAAGTAATTTCCTCTCTTTTGAGTCCACCTGGACTGGCAATGTTTTATGTTTTTTTTTTTAATTTAATTAATTTTTTTATGCAGCAGGTTCTTATTAGTCATCAATTTTATACACATCAGTGTATACATGTCAATCCCAATCGCCCAACTCATCACACCAACACCCGCACCCCCCCGCGGCTTTCCCCCCTTGGTGTCCATACATTTGTTCTCTATATCTGTGTCTCAATTTCTGTCCTGCAAACCGGTTCATCTGTACCATTCTTCTAGGTTCCACATATATGCGTTAATATACGATACTTGTTTTTCTTTCTGACTTACTTCACTCTGTATGACAGTCTCTAGATCCATCCATGTCTCAACAAATGACCCAATTTCGTTCCTTTTTATGGCTGAGCAATATTCCATTGTATATATGTACCACATCTTCTTTAACCATTGGTCTGTCGATGGGCATTTAGGTTGCTTCCATGACCTGGCTATTGTAAATAGTGCTGCAATGAATATTGGGGTCAATGTGTCTTTTTGAATTATGGTTTTCTCTGGGTATATGCCCAGGAGTGGGATTGCTGGGTCATATGGTAATTCGATTTTTAGTTTTTTAAGGAACCTCTACACTGTTCTCCATAGTGGCTGTATCAGTTTACATTCCCACCAACAGTGCAAGAGGGTTCCCTTTTCTCCACACCCTCTCCAGCATTTGTTGTTTGTAGATTTTCTGATGATGCCCATTCTAACTGGTGTGAGGTGATACCTCATTGTAGTTTTGATTTGCATTTCTCTAATAATTAGTGATGTTGAGCAGCTTTTCATGTGCTTCCTGGCCATCTGTATGTCTTCTTTGGAGAAATGTCTATTTAGGTCTTCTGCCCAGTTTTGGATGGGTTGTTTGTTTTTTTAATATTGAGCTGCATGAGCTGTTTATATATTCTGGAGATTAATCCTTTGTCCGTTGATTCGTTGGCAAATATTTTCTCCCATTCTGAGGGTTGTCTTTTCGTCTTGTTTATGGTTTTCTTTGGTGTGCAAAAGCTTTGAAGTTTCATTAGGTCCCAGTTGTTTATTTTTGTTTTTATTTCCATTACTCTAGGAGGTGGATCAAAAAAGATCTTGCTGTGATTTATGTCAAAGAGTGTTCTTCCTATGTTTTCCTCTAAGAGTTTTAGAGTGTCTGGTCTTACATTTAGGTCTCTTATCCATTTTGAGTTTATTTTTGTGTATGGTGTTAGGGAGTGTTGTAATTTCATTCTTTTACATGTAGCTGTCCAGTTTTCCCAGCACCACTTATTGAAGAGACTGTCTTTTCTCCATTGTATATCCTTGCCTCCTTTGTCATAGATTAGTTGACCATAGGTGCATGGGTTTATCTCTGGGCTTTCTATCTTGTTCCACTGATCTATGTTTCTGTTTTTGTGCCAGTACCATATTGGCTTGATTACTGTAGCTTTGTAGTATAGTCTGAAGTCAGGGAGTCTGATTCCTCCAGCTCCGTTTTATTCCCTCAAGACTGCTTTGGCTATTTGGGGTCTTTTGTGTCTCCATACCAATTTTAAGATTTTTTGTTCTAGTTCCGTAAAAAAATGCCATTGGTAATTTGATAGGGATTGCATTGAATCTGTAGATTGCTTTGGGTAGTACAGTCATTTTCACAGTATTGATTCTTCCAATCCAAAAACATGGTATATCTCTCCATCTGTTGGTATCATCTTTAATTTCTTTCATCAGTGTCTTATAGTTTTCTGCATACAGATCTTTTGTCTCCCTAAGTAGGTTTTTTCCTAGGTATTTTATTCTTTTTGTTGCAATGGTAAATGGGAGTGTTTCCTTAATTTCCCTTTCAGATTTTTCATCATTAGTGTATAGGAATGCAAGAGATTTCTGTGCATTAATTTTGTATCCTGCAACTTTACCAAATTCATTGATTAGCTCTAGTAGTTTTCTGGTGGCATCTTTAGGATTCTCTATGTATAGTATCATGTCGTCGGCAAACAGTGACACTTTTACTTCTTTTCCAATTTGTATTCCTTTTATTTCTTTTTCTTCTCTGATTGCCGTGGCTACGACTTCCAAAACTATGTTGAATAAAAGTGGTGAGAGTGGACATCCTTGCCTTGTTCCTGATCTTGGAGGAAATGCTTTCAGTTTTTCACTGAAAATGAATGATGTTTGCTGTGGGTTTGTTGTACATGGTCTTTATTATATTGAGGTAGGTTCCCTCTATGCCCACTTTCTGGAGAGTTTTAACATAAATGGGTGTTGAATTTTGTCAAAAGCTTTTTCTGCATCTATTGAGATGATCATATGGTTTTTATTCTTCAATTTGTTAATACAGTGTATCACCACTGATTGCTTTGCATATATTGAAGAATCCTTGCATCCCTGGGATAAATCCCACTTGATCATGGTGTGTGATCCTTTTAATGTGTTGTTGGATTCTGTTTGCTAGTATTTTGTTGAGGATTTTTACATCTATATTCATCAGTGATATTGGTCTGTAATTTTTGTTTTTTGTAGTATCTTTGTCTGATTTTGGTATCAGGGTGATGGTGGCTTCATAGAAAGAGTTTGGGAGTGTTCCTTCCTCTGCAATTTTTTGGAAGAGCTTGAGAAGGATGGGTGTTAGCTCTTCTCTAAATGTTTGATAGAATTCACCTGTGAAGCCATCTGGTCCAGGACTTTTGTTTCTTGGAGGATTTTTAATCACAGTTGAAATTTCATTACTTGTGATTGGTCTGTTCATATTTTCTGTTTCTTCCTGGTTCAGTCTTGGAAGGTTATACCTTTCTAAGAATTTGTCCATTTCTTCCAGGTTGTCCATTTTATTGGCATAGAGTTGCTTGTAGTAGTCTCTTAGGATGGTTTGTATTTCCGTGGTGTCTGTTGTAACTTCTCCTTTTTCATTTCTAAGTTCATTGATTTGAGTCTTCTCCCTCTTTTTCTTGATGAGTCTGGCTAATGGTTTATCAATTTTATTTATCTTCTCAAAGAACCAGCTTTTAGTTTTATTGATCTTTGCTATTGTTTTCTTTGTTTCTATTTCATTTATTTCTGCTCTGATCTTTATGATTCCTTTCCTTCTACTAACTTTGAGTTTTGTTTGTTCTTCTTTCTGTAGTTCCTTTAGGTGTAAGGTTAGATTGTTTAGTTGAGATTTTTCTTGTTTCTTGAGGTAGGCTTGTATAGCTATAAACTTCCCTCTTAGAACTGCTTTTGCTGCATCCCATAGGTTTTGGATCATCGTGTTTTCATTGTCATTTGTCTCTAGGTATTTTTTGATGTCTTCTTTGATTTCTTCAGTGATCTCTTGGTTATTTAGTAATGCATTGGTTAGCCTCCATGTGTTTGTGTTTTTTACGTTTTTTTCCTTGTAATTCATTTCTAATCTCATAGTGTTGTGGTCAGAAAAGATGCTTGATATGATTTCAATTTTCTTAAATTTATTGAGGCTTCATTTGTGACCCAAGATGTGATCTATCCTGGAGAATGTTCCATGCACACTTGAGAAGAAAGTGTAATCTGCTGTTTTTGGATGGAATGTCCTATAAATATCAATGAAATCTATCTGGTCTATTGTGCCATTTAAAGCTTCTGTTTCCTTATTTATTTTCATTTTGGATGATCTGTCCATTGGTGTAAGTGAGGTGTTAAAGTCCCCCACTATTATTGTGTTACCGTCGATTTCCTGTTTTAGAGCTGTTAGCAGTTGCCTTATGTATTGAGGTGCTCCTATGTTGGGTGCATATATAATTGTTATATCTTCTTCTTGGATTGATCCCTTGATCGTTATGTACTGTCCTTCCTTGTCTCTTGTAACATTCTTTATTTTAAAGTCTATTTTATCTGATACGAGTATAGCTACTCCAGCTTTCTTTTGATTTCCATTTGCATGGAATATCTTTTTTCATCCCCTCACTTTCAGTCTGTATGTGTCCCTAGGTCTGAAGTGGGTCTCTTGTAGACAGCATATATATGGGTCTTGTTTTTGTATCCATTCAGCAAGCCTGTGTCTTTTGGTTGGGGCATTTAATCCATTCACGTTTAAGGGAATTATCGATATGTATGTTCCTATGACCATTTTCTTAATTGTTTTGGGTTTGTTTTTGTAGGTCCTTTGCTTCTCTTGTGTTTCCCACTTAGAGAAGTTCCTTTAGCATTTGTTGTAGAGCTGGTTTGGTGGTGCTGAATTCTCTTAGCTTTTGCTTGTCTGTAAAGCTTTTGATTTCTCCATCGAATCTGAATGAGATCCTTTCCGGGTAGAGTAATCTTGTTTGTAGGTTCTTCCCTTTCATCACTTTAAGTATATCATGCCACTCCCTTCTGGCTTGTAGAGTTTCTGCTGAGAAATCAGCTGTTAACCTTATGGGAGTTCCCTTGTATGTTATTTGTCGTTTTTCCCTTGCTGCTTTCAATAATTTTTCTTTGTCTTTAACTTTTTGCCAATTTGCTTACTATGTGTCTCGGTGTGTTTCTCCTTGGGTTTATCCTGTATGGGACTCGCTGTGCTTCCTGGATTTGGGTGTCTATTTCCTTTCCCATGTTAGGGAGGTTTTCGACTATAATGTCTTCAAATATTTTCTCTGGTCCTTTCTCTCTCTCTTCTCCTTCTCGGACCCCTATAATGCGAACATTGTTGCGTTTAATGTTGTCTCAGAGGTCTCTTAGGCTGTCTTCATTTCTTTTCATTCTCTTTTCTTTATTCTGTTCCACAGCAGTGAATTCCACCATTCTTTCTTCCAGTCACTTATCCGTTCTTTTGCCTCAGTTATTCTGCTATTGATACCTTGTAGTGTAGTTTTCATTTCAGTTATCGTATTGTTCATCTCTGTTTGTTTGTTCTTTAATTCTTCTAAGTCTTTGTTAAACATTCCTTGCATCTTCTCAATCTTTGCCTCCATTCTTTTTCTGAGGTCCTGGATCATCTTCATTATCATTATTCTGAATTCTTTTTCTGGAAGGTTGCCTATCTCCACTTCATTCAGTTGTTTTTCTGGGGTTTTATCTTGTTCCTTAATCTGGTACATAGCCCTCTGCCTTTTCATCTTGTCTATCTTTCTGTGAATGTGGTTTTTTCAATGTTTTATGTTCTTATTTGTTTATTTTCTCAGGAGCTTTTTTTTTTCTCTGATTATTAAATAACATCCTTTGCACAAAATCCAAATAATACAGAAATGTAAAAATCAGAGGGTGATAATGCCCTATAACCTCACCATCTTGGACACCGTTCTATAAGTATACAAAAATATGTATTTCATTTTGAGTGTATTTATATTTTCCATGGCTTTTGGCTACATTTTCTCTTCCAAGACTTACTGTTTTTCAATTATATCATATTGATTAGTTTTTTCATTCCCTATTTCACATTGAAGCTACATAAAACTTTGTTAACAACTGCAGAGAACTCTGTTGCATGCATGAACTCAGTATAATCCCCATGTTATGCTTATGACACCTTAGAGGGCATATAAACACAAGGACAGAAGGAAAGGCACAGGGTCTAAAGTCAATGTAAAACAGGGGTCAGGAAACTGTTTTGTAAAGGACAGATAGTAAATATTTTAGGCTTTGTGAACCATATTGTCTCAGTTACAACTACAGTGGTCCCTTGGTTATCCTAGGAGGATTGGTTCCAGGACACTCTGCAGATAACAAAATCCTTGGATGCTCAAGTCCCTTATATAAGATAGGTTAGTATTTGCATGTAATCTAAGTACATCCTCCCATATACTTTATCATCTCTGGCTTACTCATAATATCTAATAAATGTAAATGCTATGTAAATAGTTGTTGGTGCACAGCAAATTCAAGTTTTGCTTCTCAGAACTTTCTGGATTTTTTTCCTAATATTTTCAATCCAAGGTTGTTTGAATCCAAGGATGTGGAACCTGTGGATACCTGAGGGCCAACTGTACTTAACTGCTGTTGTGGTGCTAGTACAGCCATTGACAGTACATAAATGAATGAATGGAGCTGTGTTCCAGTAAAACTTTATTTACAAAAGCAAGCAGTGGGGCAGATTTGCCCCGGGTCATACTTTTCCAACTCTAGTATAAATCATTGTTTTTCCTATTGTGTCAGTCTGTTCAGAATCCACCTCTACTGGGCATTTGGAGTCACTCTCTTTCTGGTCTCCCTTCTTTTCTTTCTCCTCCATATTCCTCATAGACTTACATATTCCTTTGCTCTGTTGCCAGGGCCTCCAGCTCCATCCTAAAGTGGTAGGTTCAGATCTGGAGGTTCTGTCATAGCTGTAAAAGTCATTCAGATTTTTCAAAGCGAACCATCTATAAGACAAACAATCTCTTGCTAATATTGATTGTTTCTCTAAGCATAACTTCGTTAAAATATTGATGCTGTGGCCCTTTAAGAAAAAATTTGTTGACCTCTGTTTTTTATCTACCTTTGGACTCAGAACTGTTCCATTTTCACAGAGGAACTCCTTTGTGTTACCCCTTTTTAGTGGCATGCACCCCCTTGCTCTTGTCCCTGTCCCCTGGCAACCACTAATCTATTCTCCATCTCTACAGTGTACAATCCTGTGTTTTCTCATCTTTGCATCCACATCACTTAGTGTAAGTGCCTGGCACTCAAGTATTGAATAAATATTTGCTGCATGAATGAATGGAAACATGTTAAATGTTCCCTTTTAAAGTTGAAGACATAAAAAATAGAATATTTCATATTCATTAACAAAATTCTGATTGTTCATAAATTATGATTAACGTTACAAAATAATTAAAACCATTTATACTAACATTTTAAAAAATAATGTTTTCTGAGGGTATAAATGAAGTCCACAGAATAGTGAGCAAGATGAGGTTAAAACATAGCAATGACCTCCCTCGAGGGCTTGCTAATTGTGTTACACAGGAAGTGTTATCCTGGCACTTCACAATGGGCAATTTCTCAGCTCATGCACTAATCAGGAAGTGACTATGACCAAAGGAGTTTAAAAGGCCCACCCTTTCCTGTACCACTGCAGAGACAACTGGAGCAGGTCTTTGAAGAGAGATTAGACCAAGTCCAAAAACCTAGATGTTCACTGTCATTTCTGGAGTCAAACATTCCAGGGGTCCTCAAGGATAGAGATTTCATAGAGGAAACCTCAGGCAAGTTGATAAGTATGTCACGTCTCACACAAACCACAAAAACCACATAGAGGACCATTAGCAGAACCTAAAACCTGCAAGGAGAAAATGGACTAGGCCAGCAGTCCTCAAATTGGGGTACACAAAGATTTTCCAAGGGTTTTGCAGGCACAGATTTAGATGTTAAATTTTAGGCTTTCAACATCCATATATGCACTTTTCTAAAATTTCAGTAGCTGAAATTGAGTCTGAGTTCACAATAGCTTTTCTCTCAATTGACAAAACAAAGGCATTTCTTCTCATTCATCCAAAAATCTTTCCCGATATAGAAATCTCAAGAGTGCCAACTAAAGGAGGAGGCTTGCTAAGGATGGATCAAGTCCCCATTACCTGGTAAGATGTCCTGTCTTATACATACTGCATCACTCTTAAGGGTGAAGCTTGTTCTTGGAAAGTGGCTATGTTTGTCCTTGTTGGCATACTCAGAATTCAGATATGTGATAGAGTATGGTAGTAGTGATAAATTTATTTAAGTCCCTGACTATTGAGATTGCGTAACTCTGAGGGAAGGTCCCATAAGAGCAAAGCAAAGTGGTAGAAAATATTGAACACTGCAAACAGCTTTAAAAAATTATCTAAATACAAATTCATTTCAACTACTCAGCATACTTATTCTTAGACATATATAGTAAGCTGAGAACAAAAAGCACCTTCCAACAGCCGAAGCAGTATAGATTGGTGTTACGGATTCTTTTAAATATAACTAGGATATTTCCCAGCACTATCTAGATTTTTAAGACACCGTGGGTAAAACCCATGGATGAAACTTGTGTGTGATTTCTTTAAAATTCTGATGTGTTATTTAATGGTAATTATTATTTTATCAAAAATATGTTTCAAAATGTTTATTTCAAATATAGTAAACTATTTTATCTCATGTAATATTTAGTATTTCCATTTCCTATTAACAAAAAAGAGGCTAGCCAGTTATCTAATTTTTAGCAGGATATGCTTTTTCATTAAGTACATAAGTAAAGTTTGATTATAATGTCTAATGAATAAATAGAGTTATTTCTGATTTTTTAAATGTCATTCTTATTACTCCTAAAAGCCAAGGGTCAAAATATATTTACTGAATTTCATGCCTTTTTTATCATACTTCTTGCTTCATAAAGAACACAATTTTAGCAACATTTTACATTTTCATGAGGTAGAAAATGAGTAACAGAACATTGATTTATTATATTAAAACTTATTAGAGAATGGATGTATTAATTACATTAGCTCTATAACAGTTTAATCCTGAATAATTTTAATAATATATTTTGCAAGATGTAGTCTATTATTCTGTATCTATTTAAAAAAACATATTCCCTGAAATACATAATAATATGCTTATTGCAATTGAAAAATAGAATCAGACTTTTTCTGATGGAAAATAGATTTTATATGACTGATAGGTAGAAAATAAGGGTCAGCCTTCCTAACTAAGTTATATGGCAGAGAATTCTCATAACCTGAATAGCAAAATCTGTAGCTCCAGGGTTTTGATGAAAGCATATTTAAACCTTGTGATTAAATAAAAGTATTTCATCAGAAAGTAATGCAACTGCAAAGTATACTAAGGTTCACAATATTATGCTCTTTCTCAATCCTTTCTGAAGTTAAACATGATGCCTTTAAATTGAAGAGTAACAAGTATAATTAATAACAATTCTCTAAATTTGGATAAAGACTGTATTTCCTGAAACATAAAACGTAAATGACTCAAATGTCTAACTCATAAAGAAAATTCTGCAATTCAAGTGGCTTCCAATTTTTCACATTCCACAAAATCAAAGAAGGATCCAATTAAATTGTACATCATATATATTATCTTTAAAAAAAACTTTTGATGATAGAGCATTGTGTTTATTTTGGTTTATAACCAGGAAGGAGTTTTAAAAAATCAAGTGACACAGATTTTTAAAAGAAAAAATAATATTCATACCATATATGTGTGAACATGGTTTCTCAGGGCTTACATTTACAGAAGTAAATAATGGATAAAGAATCAATGGTGACCCTTATTTGATTTTGGCAATAAGCCATTTTCATCCATAGATACATGTACTAATTGAGAAAAAAATTTTCTCTCACTGGAGGGCACTTATACTAAAATTCTACTTCCTATATTTTACTTACTAAAATTTGTAAAATATAACTGTTGTTTAGATCAAATATTTACAAATAATAATTGTAATGACAACTTATTCCAGAAATAATTTGATCACATGAAGACTTAAGGTCACAGGAAATTAAACCAATTTGAAATTTTTATATATATATTTTGTTTTACACTTGTTTGATCCCATGATTAATGAAAGACGATTTCAACATTACATTTATATAAAATTATGTCAAGGAAGTAGAGTGAAAATTTGAAAAACCCAAAGAGGAAATAAAGCAATGATTAAATTTTTCAATTAATAATATAAAGCTTGCTCATGTATTTTTTAAAAAGGATGATTGTAGTGTTGAATTGACTTAGAATCCATAAGATGAGAGCTAGGGCCATGGAAGGAGGTGTTAGTCTGGCCTGGGGAGAGAGAAACCATGGAGAAGAGGCAGCCACTGTCAGAGATCCTTCTAGAAGCACAGAAAAATGGGAGGAGGGACGCCCTAGCTTCTTTCTTCCTCCTGCTGCCTATTTTATTGGCCGAATCTAGCCCCGAGCTAGCTGGCAAGGAAGCTTGAGAAATATAGTTTCAGGGGAAGGGCATCGAATAGATCAAGAGCCAACAAACAAATGACATTACACAAGTTAAAGTTTGAAGACAGCTGGTTGAAGCCGAAGCCCCCACTATGGAAGATTAAGAATTAGCTCCTTTTTATGAGCCACTCCATACACTTTCCATATATAAACTTACAGTGGTCTAGCCCTTCAGTTTTATGTTTGACTTCCAGTCTAGTTGGTTCTCCAATATCCTCAATGGCCTGGTGGAGTAAGCACTGAGTTCCCTTTTTGTCTGGCCTCTCAGCACTGGCTACCCCACTCCAGATAAAGCCTTCCTCGTCCCTGCTATCAAAACCATCTCCTGTACTGTGCATTCTCAATTCACCCAATCACAAGTTGGCAAATGGGAATGACACAGGGCTAAATGCTGTGACACTTCCTTGGGACTTAGGAAAAAACTTGGACTAGAGTTCAGACATAGACAGTTATGTTGGATGCCTTGGAGAAGGTGACTGGGTGGCAGATTACAGGCTGCACCAGACTCAACAATAGGGCGTGAGCTGAGGAGGGCACTGGTTCAAGGACTGGAGTGACGTTATATTTGAACCACCCTGAGGCACCCTAAGTGTTTAGGGTAAGAGAATGATGCAAAATAAAACAACTAGATCTCAACATTAGGATGCTCGCGTGACTGTACTAAAAGACCCCCTTCTCTTACTTTCCAAACAGCGAGACGTAAGGCAGTAAACTTGCCCCCATCAGCTGGAGATGTGGGGCGCAGAGGTGAAAAGCCAGTCAGGGACACTACATGAGTGGTCTGAGAGTAGGGGCAGCACAGAGAATCATGGCAGGTGACGTTCAGTGATGGAGATTCACAGCCAGGCAGTTACCGAGCTCCAGGTGGCAGCAGCAGTGACGGTATAGGATGCAAGGGCACAGGAAAAAAGGTTAGGTCAGTGATTCCTCGTAAGTAGCCCCAGGAGAATGTAGGAAGCACTCTAGGCCAAGTGATTAGAAAACAGATCAGAGGGATGGCAAGGGTTTGGCTGGAATGTAAGGACAGCAGAGGTACAGGCAACAGGGGAAATTACACGTGAACCCATAACCCCCCTATTTTGGTCCTCTCAGCAAAACATAATAAAGGGAAAAGGGGGTTCTCTTAGCACTTGCCCCTTAGAAAGTAAGAGGTTATATAATCCAGGAGGACCTAAGGATAAAATGTCACTGTGGTCGTAACCTTTGGTTCATAAACTGATAAGACCTGGGGTTATATGCACATTATCTGGGAAACTACACTGCAGAGTGCCAAACGCTCCAAGAGAAATTTAATATTTATGACTCATTGTGGAGCTCGTAATCACTTGCCGACTGACTTTCCTATTTATTACAAATACAATTGTACATAGCCATTTCCTTCAGATGTGAAAAGAAAACACACACACACATACACACACATACACACACATACACAGAAATGCCTTATTAAAAACACTGGAGGGCAATAGGGTAGAAGAGTGTTAAAAAATTGAAAATGACAATTACAATTTCCCCACGAGTGGCCCCCATTTTAAAGTGTGCTGTCTATTTGCAGTGCTGCTCTCACCTCTGTTGTGCATTGTTCGTGTCCCTTTGGCACATTAAGTTATTGGAAAAGATAACAGTCTTGCATTTATATTGCAACTTATTTGTAGAGATGCAAAATACTTGTCTGTGGTTGTGTAGTCTTCATTTCCTATATGAATGCATTTTCCAAGATGTCTATGTGGGAATCACAACGTCCCAGTTTTTTGTTGAATTGATAAATCCAAAACAACCAGCCCATTTGGATAGCCTTCATAGCCCACAGACAGTTGCTGTCAGTACAATTTGGAGCTGGGAGTTGGGAGGAGGAGGATGTTTCACAAATCAGAGAAAGAGTCGGTTCAGACTCCGGGCAAGGGAGGGTTGAGATGTTAGCAAAAGCAACAAGCAGAGGAAGAAGTTAGAAGGATATCAAGTCAAGGAGATCAACTGCAAGAGGAGCAAGACTAGATCCAGGGTGAGGTGCAGAGTTTGGATCCTTAGAGCAGAGTCAGGGCACTGAGTCAGATGCAGATGCTGGTGGTATTTGAGCAAGGCTTACCACTTACCAGATGTGTTACCTTAGGCTAGTCACTTAATCCCTCTGTATCCCAACTTCCTGAATTTTTAAAATGGGGATGGTAATAATAACCACCTAAATGTTATAAAGATTAAGTGAATTGGTATTTGTAAAATTATTTTAAAGTGGCTTGAAATTAGTCTTCAAAGAATGACAAGGGAGCTGAGCATTGGGTTTCAATAAATGAACCATACTTCAGCATCACCAGACCATGTCTGGGTCTGTATCTCCCATGTGCAGCAGAGGGTCTGGAGCACTACAGGCGCTCAGCAAATACTTCATGAATTGCCTTAATTCCACATCATGGCCTGTAAGCTGGTATAGACACCTGCCTGACACAGCCCAGTCTGGCAGGTACTTTGAGATGCTTGGTCTCTGGCAGCACGTTGCTCATCCTGGACTCAGCCTTTGCCTTTGGGCCAGTGCTACTACAGACTGGCATCTGAGTGAATGGGACTTTCTCTTGGGCACTGGCTGCTTTCCTGTCACAGTGGGCTCACCAAGTAACCATCAGTTTAGGGATGTTCTATGCTTAGTCTATTTTATTAATAATTATATCAACTATAATAACATACTAGTATGGTATTATTAGCGACCCAACATCTTCTTAAGTTGGCAAATCTGTGCTTTAAATATAGTAATAGTCTCTGTCTCCATAGTGATAGAAGAAACTGTCAAAATGTTCAATACCTTCTTTAGTAATCTTAACTGGGCATAATAAATAGATCATTCCATATCAATCAAAATCTACTGAGGGCCCCCAGTTGGCCAACAGTGTGCACAGGTGTGCAAAGGTAAGATTTTAGGCTTCATGCCTCTAGCTCCTGGCATCACGCCTGGCACTTAATAAGGCATTGACAAAATGCTTGTGGGAAGAACTGACTAGCTTTTAGGAACTCATGTAGGGCTCAGGAAATGCAGTCCTGAAATACATGTAATCGTTAAACACGTCATTTACTGAGTTCCTACTAGGTGCCAGGCAGTTTTCTAGGATCTGGGGATAAAGTGAGGAACAAAACAGACTACCTGTGTGGGGCTTACATTTCATAGATGATAAAAATAGAACCAAAAATTTTAAATAAAGATAAGTACTATGATTAAAATACCACAATGTAATGGGAAAGGTATGAGATTAGTCATCACTCAAGATACTCTGAGGCAGTGATTCTTAAGCTGAGACTTGAAATGACCAGAATGTTTCAGATATGCAACCACCTAAACTGGGGGTCAGCTTGGAGTATTAGCGGAAAAGAAAGAAGGCTGCTGTCTAGTGAGTGAGGGCAAGTGGAGGAGGAGGTCAGAGGGGGAGGCAGGGGTCTGGGAGAACAGGGCTTTGTAAGTGGTTTGGATTTTATTTTACATGCAATGGGACACTTTTCAGGAGATGGGTTTGTGTAGGGAAGTGAATTTCTTGCTGAGGCCAATCTAGTAGCTCAGGAGAGAGTGGCTTGCAGTGGGATGACTGTGGAGTTGGGAAGACCAGTTAGGAGGCTATGGCAGTGGTCCTCGTCAGAGAAGATAATGGCTTGGACTCGGATGGTAGCAGTGGGCTTAGAGAGAAGTAGATGAATTAAAGCGATGTTTTGGAGTTAGAGCCAATAAGACTTGATAATGGGTTGGATGTTGGAGGTGAAAAAAAGGGAGGAATAAGGAAGTCTCCTGGGTTTTTAGCTTAAGCAATTAGATGGTTTGTGATGCCATTTACTGAGATGAAGAGAACTAGGGGAAGAATGGGTTTGGAAGGGTTAGAAATCAATGATTCTGTTTGGGGAATATTAAGTTCAAGATCTAATTACTTTTTTCACAATTTTTAATTTTTATCTCAGTGAGCTACGTGGCAACTCACTGGAGTGGACTTATCTGTTAAATTTTTAGTGGAAAAAAGCAATTATTGGAGAGACTGAAAGAAATGGCTTAGATCTCAAAGAGCACAGATAGGAGGCTGCAGGGACCCCTCCATTCCAATGAGCCCTGGGGCTCCCATAAGAAGTTGAAAAGCAACTCCCAGAATTCTCTCTAGCTTATTGTGGTTTTCTCAGAACCATTCTCTTCAGGAAAACAAACAAACAAACAAACAAAAAAAAAAACGAAAATAAAAAAAATGAAAAAAAGAAATGTGCTTACACCATATTGCACATTTTTTTTCCTGGAAAAATCAATCAAAGCTGTGTTTATTTCCCTGGCTTGCTGTATATGGAAATGAGAATTCTCAAGTACTATGAATGATGTCTATCTGCATCAGTACATATGGCGCCCTGAACCTTAACACGTCTCTTTAGAATTAGTTCAGTAATAGTTCCCACACTTTGCAAGATGGAAAAATTTCTTAATCTTTATATAAATATTCTTTCTAAGTGAAGGATATTCTTTTTTTTCTACCTCATATGGATTTTTTTTTCTTGGAGGGCATATTCATACCCGGAGCTCTCAAACTTCCAAATACTGAAGTATGGCGTTTAAACTGCAAAGTTGCTTATTGGGCAGAAGGATGATATACCCAGTAGAGAGATAGGGATTGTAAATTAATGAATGGTAAATTATTACATTTGTCTTTAGTGTGTTCACAAAGTTGTACAACCATTATCGCCATCTAATCTAGCATGCTTTCATCACCCCAAAAAGAAAATGATTCACAGTCCCTCCTCATTTCCCCCAAATTGCCCCTCTCCTGACCCCTTAGCCTATTTTTTGTCTCCATGGATTGCTTACTTTGGACATTTCATATAAATGGAATCATACAATATGTGACCTTTTGTGTCTGGCTTTTTTGACTTAGCATCAGGTATTAAAAGTTGATTTATATGTAAAGTAGTATCTCATGGTTTTGATTTGCATTTCCCTAATAACTAATAATATTGTGCATTTTTCTTGTGCTTTTTGGCTATTTGTATACCTTCTTTGGAACAATGTCTATTCAGTTCCTTTGCCCACTTTTCAATTGGACTGACTGTCTTTTTATCATGGAGGTATGGATAGTCTTTATGTATTCTGGATCCTAATCCCTTATCAAATATATGATGTACAAAATTTTTTTCCAGTTCCATGGGTTGTGTTTTCACTTCCTTGATAGTGTCTTTTGAGGCACAAAATTTTTTAACTTTGATGAAATCCAGTTTATTTTTTCCTTCTGTTGCTTGTACTTTCAGTGTCATGTCTAAGAAACCACTGCTTAACCCAAAGCCATGAAGATTTATGGCTTTTTTTTCTAACAGCTTTGTAGTTTGGACTTTACATTTAGTTCTACAATCCATTTTGAATTAGTTTTTGTGTATGGTGTGAGGTTGGGATCCACTTCAAATTTTTACATGTGGATATCCAGTTTTCACAGCACCATTTGTTAAAAAGACTGTCCTTTCTCCATTGAATAGTCATGACACTTTTATAAAAAATCTCTTGATCATATATGTGAGGGTTTATTTCTGGGCTCTCTACTCTATTTCATTGGTCTATATGTATGTCTTCATTCCAGTACCATATTGTTTTGATTACTGTAGCTTTGTAGTAAGTTTTGAAATCAGGAAGTGAGAATTCATTCAGCTTTGTTCTTTTTCATGATTGTTTCAGCTCTCTGGGGTCCCTTCAGATTCCACATGAATTTTAAGATGAGTTTTTCTATTTCTGCAAAAAAGTCACTGGAATTTTGATAGAGATTGCATTGAATCTGTAGATCAATTTGGGGGACAATTGCCATTTTAAGATTATTAAGTCTTCCAATCCATGAACACAGGATGTCTTTCAACTTATGGAGAACTTTTAAATTTCTTTCCATGATGTTTTGTAGATTTCAGTACACAAGTCTCGTACTTGTTAAAATTATTCCTATTTTATTCTTTTTGATGCTTTCATAAATAAAATTGCCTTCTTAACTTCATTTTCAAATTGTTCATTGCTGGTGTACAGAAAAACAATTAGCTGTTGCATATTGATCTTGCCACACTATTAGTTTTAATAGCTTTTTGGAGTTCCTTAGAATTTTCTATACAGGATCATGTCATTTGCAAATAGAGATAGTGTTACTTCTTTCCCTTCCAATTTTGATACCTTTTATTGCTTTTTCTTGCCTGATTTCACTGGCTAGGACCTCCAATAAAATGATGAATAGAAGTGGCAAGATTGTACATCCTGTCCTGTTCTGGATCTTAGAGAAAAAAGTTTCAGTATTTCACCATTAAGTATAGTGCTGGCTCTGGGTTTTTTAGATGCCTTTTATCAGTTTGAAAAATTCCTTTCTACTCCTAACTTGTTGAGTGTTGTTGTCATGAAAGGTTGTTGGATCTTGTCAAATGTCTTTTTCTGCATCAATTGAGATGATCATGTGGTTTTTGTTCCTTATTCCATTAATATGGTGCATTACATTGATTGATTTTTGTATGTTAAACCAATCTTTCATCCCTGAAATAAATCCCACTTGGTCCTGGTGTATAATCCTTTTTAAATGTTGCTGGATTCAGTTCACGTGTGTTTTTCTGAGGAGATTTATGTCTATATTTGCAAGGGATATCGATCTGTACTTTTCCTTTCTTGTGATTTCTTTGGTTTGGGTGCCAGAGTAACCATGGCCTTATAGAATGAGTTGGGAAATATTTCCTCCTTGTATTATTTTCTTAACGTGTCTGGTTTATTTCATACAGGATAATATTTTCGTGATTCATCTATATTGTGGCATGTATCAGAACTTGATTCCTTTTAAAGGCTGAATAATGCTTCTCTGGATGTATATACCACATTTTGTTTATTCATTCATCTGTTGATTGAGACATGGGCTATTTCTACCTTTTAGCTACTGTAAAGAACACTGTAATAAATATTGGCATGCAAGTATTTGTTTGAATCCTTGTCTTCAATTCCTATGAGTATATACATAGGATTAGAAAATCTCAGTCATATGATAATTCTGTGTTTAGATTTTTTTAGGAACTGAGAGTTCATTCTTTTTAAACATTTCATAAAATTCACGAGTGAAGCCATACGGACTGAACTCTTCTTTGTAGAAAAAAATTTTCAGCTTTACTGAGGTATAATTGACAAATACAATTGTAAGATATTTAAATTGTACCTTGTGGTGATTTGATATATGTATACATTGAGGAAGGATTTCCACCATCTAGTTCCACCATCACCTCACATTTTTTTTTTTATGAGAACATTTACATTCTACTCTCTTACCAAGTTTCAATCTTATAATACAGTGTTATCAGCTATAGCCACGTTTCATATTAGATCCTCAGAATTTATTCACTTTATAACTGTAAATTGTACTCTTTTAACCAGCTTCCCCCTATTTCCCCACCTCCTCCATCCCAAGCAATCACTCTTCTATTCTCTGTTCTGATGAGTTTGATTTTTTTTTTCTTTTTTTTAGATTCCACATATAAGTGATGTCATGTAGTATTTGTCTTTCTTTGACTGGCTTATTTCACTTAGCATAATGCCCTGAAGGTCCATCCAATGTCACAAATGGCAGGATTTCCTTATTTCTCATAGCTGAATAATATTCCATATTCTATGTGTATATACATATATCAGATTTTCTTTATTCATCCACTGATGGACTCTTAGGTTGTTTCCATGTTGTGGCTACTGTGAATAATGCTGCAATGAACATGGGGGTGCATATATCTTTTTGAGTTAGTGTTTTCATTTCCTTTGGATAAATACCTAGAAGTGGAATTGCTCAATTATAGGGTAGTTCTATTTTAAGTTTTGAGGAACTGCCACACTGTTTTCCATAGTGGCTGTATCAATTTACATTTCCACCAACAGTGCTCAAAGGTTTCCTTTTTTCCACGTCCTTGTCAACACTTATCTTTTGTCTTTTTGATGACAGCCATTCTAACAGGTGTGAGGTGATAACTCACTGTGGTTTTCATTTGCAGTTCCCTGATGATTAGTAATGTTGAAAACCTTTCTATAGACCTGTTGGCCATTTGTATGTCTTCTCTGGAAAAATATCTATTTAGTTTCCTCTGCCCATTTTTTATCTGGATTGTTTGGTTTTTTGCTATTGAGTTGAATGAGTTCTTTATATATTTTGGATGTTAATCCCTTATCAGATATATGATTTGCAAATATTTTCTCCCATTCTGTAGGTTGTTGTAGGAAATTTTTGGATTACCAACCAATTTACAACCTGAATGGAACAAAAAGACTGATTCTTCCATGAGGAAGAATGAACTCCTCCTGCCTGACTGCCTAGAGCTGGAACATTGGTCCTTTCCTGCCTTTGGCCTCACACTGAAACATCAGCTATTTCTGGGTCTTGAACTTGCTGGAATTTGGACTAGAAGAATACCATTGCTTTTCCTGGCTCTCAAGCCTTCAGACTTGAACTGGAATTATATCATTGGCTCTCCTGGGTCTCTAGCTTGTGACTACAGATCTTGGGACTTGTCAGCCTCCCTGAATGAGCCAATTCCTTATAATAAATCTCTCTCTTTCTCTCCACACACACTAGTATTGTCTTATAATCTTTTTTATTTCTGTAAAGTCTGTAGGGATGTCCCGTCTTCCATTCCTAGTTTTAGTAATGTGAATTTTTTTTTGCTTGATAAGACTAAAGGTTTGTTAATTTTGTTTACATTTTTGAAGACAAACTTTTGCTTTGTTAATATTCTCTACTGTTTTTCTATTCTGTTTCATGTATTTCCACTCTAATCTTTATTATTTCCTTCCTTCTGGTTAATTCGTGTTTAGAATGTTTTTTGTTTCTTAATGTAGAATGTTAAGTTATTGATTAGATATCTTTTAAAAACATATAGGTGTTTACAGGTATAAATTTCTCTCTAAACACTATTTTAGCAGTATCCTATAAGTTTTGCTGAGTTTTAGCTTTAGTTCAACGTATTTTGTAATTCCCCTTGTGATTTCTTTGACGTATTGATTATTTAGGAGTGTGTTGTTTAATATCTATATATTTGCAAATGTGCCAAATATCCTTCTATTTTTGATATCTAATTTTTTTCTGTTATGGTTGGACAACAAACTTACTATGATATCAATCCTTTTAAATTTAGTAAGACTTATTTTATGGCCCAGCATATGGACTAGCCTTGAGAATGTCTTAATTTGGCTATCTTTGGTAAAAATGAGGGTGATTTTTAGAGCAAAACTATCTTTCAGTGATACAGTTTTGTGGATATTAAGTTCTAGTGCTGTTAATTGTCTTTGAGATATTACTATTTACTGAGTAAGACTCACTTCCTCGATGGCTCCTTGTTGCTATGTTACATTATTGCAAAAGTTTAATTGAATTATTAAAAGGACATTCTAAGCTTGTTTCTGAAGTTTATCACAGTATTCTATCTTTAGATGAAGATCAGATGTCCCATGACCTACAACCAGGTCATAATCATGTATGCTGAAAAAGACACCATTCAAAGCACTCTCTCCAACATAGATGGAAGGGCCCTTATCAGGTACTCTTAACTAGCTCATGCCCAGCAAAACTGAAGGGAATTGACTCTCAGATTTGTATTTCCCACCTAAAAAGGACCCCTGCACCAGACTGATCTATAGGGAGGACTGTTGACCTCAAACTCACTTTAAAACAATGCTCAGAGAAGAAACAACACCCACACCAGGACAAGATGACAACATCAGAAACAGATGGCTATCCCAAGATTCTGGACCTGAGCTGAATGATTATTTGTTTTCTTGACTTCTTAGACTTTTGCACATAAGTCAATGTTTTTCTATCATAGGCATGATCCTACACATACAGGTTTTTAAAATTAACCTAATTTCTGGATTTGTGGTCAATTACCTACGTCCAGTACTTCTGGTTTACCTTGGTGGATATCTCTTCTCCAAGCCTCTGATTGGATGACACTTAGAAAGTTTATTTTAGAGGAAGGGAGTTATAGTTCTGTTTGAGCCACTATTGATATTACTAGGTGGTATCCCCTCATTTGGCCTATCAATAATATTTGCTCTGACCTTGACCATAAAGATAAATTTCCTTTAAAAGTTACTCAAGCTTGGTCAGAGCAATGAGCTAAGTTTTGGTAAAACAAACAAACAAACATAACTTCCCAATTATCAGGAGGGGTTCTCCCTCAATTATGGGATGGATTTATATAGATAACACCAAGCTCTGGTCATTTAAGTTTAAAGACCCCCTTATGTTGGGAACAATTAAGTCGTACTAGAGAATATAAGGCATTTAATGACCCACATGAAAAACCAGATTTCTGCCTTAAGTGGTCATCTTCCTAGTTTTAGTGATCTTTTAAGGACCTGGTTTGGTTCTGAAGTTCTTGACTTAAATTCTTACTTATGACCTTATTAATGCTACTAGTTATATTACTTGTATTCTGCCTATTTTGTGAGATTGTTGTTTCTTGTATTACTCAATGTGTAACTAACCATCTGACAAAAATGATGACTAAGTGACTTGAAATGATTCACTAAATATATAGTTCTACATAAGATCAAAATGACTATAATAGTACAACTCTAGATATGGGAAGAAGCAACAAGGGAGAATCGTGTCCTAGACCATAACAGACTAGTAAGAGTAGTAGTGGTCCAGAGACTTTCATGGCTACCATTAGAAGAAACCAGTCCAGTCACAGCACATACATACATGCATACAAGAGCACTAAAGTCATTAACTTGAGATTTCTATTCTTTGTGACTAGCAGTCATCTTTTATTCAAGATGTAGGCTTGACACCATGTATTCTCTAGATAAAACTCATATATATGCTGGCTTCTCCCCTACCTCTGGGGAGCAGTTCCCTCATAGCTACTGAGAGGCTCTCCAGGCTACAGTCCTCAGCAAGGTCCCTGAATAAAACTTAAACTCACAACTCTCATATTGTGCATTTTTTCTTTAAGTTGACAGTTTGTCTGTGTCAAAATTTGTTGTTGAAAGTGGATGTTTTTAACAATATAGTGTGGCAGTTCTGGAAATTAGATTCTCCTGCTTCCCCAGAGTTTGTTATCATTGTTATTGCTGCTGTTGCTGTTCGTTTAGCGAGTTTTCTAGAATAGTTCTCTAAAGTCTCGGTTCTTTGTCCTCTGCAGCCACTGAAATCTCTGCTTGGTTGCTTCAGTGGTCAGCTAATGTTTGCACAGAGATTCCCTTAAATACCTGCAACCGGTAAGTCTCCCAGCCATTGTTGAGGTGTTCTGGGTGTGTGTTGTGGTATGCCTTCACCACTCAGTTTGCCACTCTGCCTTATCCTTCACTACGGCCTGAGATGAGTCTCAAGGTCAGACATACATATGTGTGCTTAAGGCTTTCTCAGGTCTCTCCTAAGTATGCACACAGCCCTGGGCATGTGCACAGCCCTACACATGTGTGTGGTCTTCTAGATGCCCCAGGAACATGTGGGAGCTTTCCAAACCTTTTTATAGATACCTCATCCTCCAGCTTTTTGTTTTAACTTTTTTTAGTCAGCTTACCATTTGCCCCAACTGTTGTCACTACCTCAGGCAGCTGAACCATTAAGCAATTGACACCTATCATTTTCAACAAACACCACTGGAGGCAAATCTGTCGTCCATGGGCAGAGCTCTGAGTCAGGTCAAATGAAGACAAGCCATGCAAGTGGAGTTTTCCAGGGAACTGCTAGACAGAACAAATAATGACAATTCTCTGGAAGTAGGGCTTTGGAGGATCTTCAACCTCTGTCACCTCCAGAGGCTGCTAGGTTGCTGCTTTCCACATGATTGTGGAAATGTTGGTTTTCAAGGAAACCAAGGAGGGGGGATGGGAATAGAGCAAGTTAAAATGCCACAAAGCTTGTTGTTTTTACCGATATTTGGCTGTTTTTCTTAAACTATCCCTGGATTGTTACAAACCTTTGGCTAATTTCTAGAGTTCTGAGAAAGTTGATTTGACAATTTTTTTTGACAGTATTGGTGGTAAAAGTGCGGGGTAATAGTTGATTCAGATAAATACATGTTAACGCAGTGTGAAATAGTCACAATTGTCCTCAGATGGAATGGACTGCCTTAGAAGATAATGAATTCCCTGATCTGGTGATTTTCAAACAGAAGCTCAACAACAGATGGCCAGGAGTATTATGGAGGAATTCTAACATCAGAAGAATGGCTGGGCAGGATCATGTTGTTCTGTATTATTAAAATATTTTACTGTTGTTCACAATTTTAAGTATCCACAAAAGCAGAGACAATAGTGCAATACATCCCTATTTACCTATTATTTAGACCTTACCACATTAGCTTCATCAGTGTGCCCTTTTTGTTTTTCTTTACTGAAGTATTTAAGGCAAATCTCACACATCATGCAATTTTATCCTAGTATAATTCAGTCTATATCTCTAAAATGAATGGATTATTTTTTAACATAAATGATTTATAAAAGCTACTTTGAGAGACCTGGAGTCCATCATAGGTGCTGTGGAATTTGGGAAGTTACAAAGAAACTGAAGAGCCAGTTTATTCTGAATGAGTTGAGGATAAAAATCAGAGGGAGGCAGATGATACATAATTCCCCAAAATATATAACAACATTCTGAAAGATGCCGTGGTGAAGGTTTAAATTCACCATCAAGTCAACACATCAAGATGGAAAATGCCTTAAGGCTTTATCAGCTGCTTGGTATATTCCCAAAGTATTATCTCAAAGGAATAACCCATGTTTTATTACACTTTAAACCAACTTCAGCTTAGCTATAAATTTTAATGCTTTAAAAAATAAACAGTGCAAAGTTCTAGATAAAATTTTATCTTTGCTAATATTTAGGTTTGCACGCAAATTCCCACTAACTGCAGAAAGAATTCTATAAAAACTCTGCTGTCTGCCCATTGAAGAGGAGTGTCAGGAGACCCAGAGATGGCAAGTTGTGTTTTCCTAACAATTGTAGATCTGGCCTCTTTCAAGTCACCTTTCTCCACACCAAGGCCTCTCTCAGGCTGGCCCAGTGTTGACTGTGGGGCCTTCTCCTTCGCTACATTTTGGTGGAATAAAAGAGTTGAATTCTTTGCTGAGTAGACATTATCTTTTATAGCTATTATTATGTAAAAAAAGCAACTCTTTTAATGTTTGTGCAGATATCTGCTAAATATCTCCCTTCTCTCTGAGAACTGCCTTGTGAATGAGAAATGTTGCCTGCCATATTGGTAAACAAAGGATGTTGCAGCTATCAAGCCACTGCAGCTGACCCAAGAGTGAGCCCTGAGGGAACTCAGGATGGAGACAAACAGGCTGCCTGCTGCCACGCGCTCAACTACTGCAGCCGCCCCCAACTGTGAACCCTGAGGGGATTCAGGATGGGAAAGAACTGGCACCAGATAGCTAAGGTTCTTAATCAAAGGAATGATTTCAATGAGCCCAGACTCTTGAATCTTTCATACATAGAAAAGTGCTAAATTCATTAACTTGAGATGTCTATTTTTCTGATTAATTAACAGTAATCTTTTGAAGTTCCAACTACCTAGTTAGTCTTTGTTGCAAAAACTCCTATATATCCCAGCTCCTCCCTTACCTCTCCCGAGCAGTCCCTCAGAGCAATCTGAGAGGCTGCATCCCGGGCTTAAGTCCTCAGTTTTGTCCACCAAATAAAATATAATTCTCAACTTTTAGGTTGTGCATTTTTTTCAGTCTATAGCCGACTAATTGCTCACAGAAATGGAGCTCAGATATCCATGTTGTGTCACACATCCTGTCCCCCAGACTATGTACCCACACTGACCATGCTTATTAGACCACCAGAGGACATCTGATCTGAGCTCACTAGGAAGGTTTGACTCCTAGTAACTCAGAGTTGGGATTCAGAGATAACTCATTCATTTCTGCCTGTGGAAGTGACCAAGTGAATGTAAGTGAGGGAGCTGTAGGTTGCACACTTTCTGCCATGTGGGCAAGAAGATGGTGAAAAATTGCTCAGAAAAGAACAGTACAGAGATTCCTTAAAAAACTAAAAATAGAGTTACCATATGATCCAGCAAGCCCATTCCTGGGCAGATATCTGGAAATGACAAAAACTAACTTGAAACGACACATGCACCCCAATGTTCATCGCAGCACTATTTACAATAGCCCAGACATGGAAGCAACTTAAGTGTCCATCAACAGATGAATGGATAAAGAAGATGTGATACATATATACAATGGAATATTACTCAGTCATAAAAAAGAATGGAATAATCCCACTTGCAGCAACACAGATGGACCTAGAGATTATCATACTAAGTGAAGTAAGTCAGAAAGAGAAAGACAAATATCATATGATATCACTCATATGTGAAATCTAAAATATGATACAAATGAACTTATTTACAAAACAGAAACAGACTCACAGACATAGAAAACAAACTTATTACCAAAGGGGAATGTGGGGAGGAATAAATTAGGAGTTTGGGATTAGCAGATACACAAATAGATATCTGTGTAAAATAGATAAACAACAAGGACCTACTGTATAGCACAGAGAACTATACTCAGTATCCTGTGATAAACCATAATGGAAAAGAATCTGAAAAAAAAAAAAATATATATATATACATATATAGATATATATAACTGAATCACTTTGTTGTACACCTAAAACTAACATAACATTGTAAATCAACTCTACTTCAATAAAAAAATTTTTTTAAAAATTGCTCAGTAGAGACAGAAGAACAGAGACACACAGAGAAGCAGAAACAAGGAGCTGAGAGAGGAACAGCTGGATTCCTGTTCCCTTTCTGGTTCTGGTTGCGGTTACTTGACAGGCCCACTCTCTCCTGAATTCTGGAAGGGAACTCAGTAACTTTCCAATAGTTGCATTTTTCCCCCTCAAGTAAATTTCAGTTGCTGTCAATTACCTGCAACCAAGAGAACCTTGACTAAGACAGTTTGCCTATACTTTAGGGGAAGATGGAATAACTCCAAGTGTCAGTTGTATACAGTCATGAGCAGTCAGTTTCAAACAGTCTATTTTGAAAGTGAGGTCATTTTTATTTCACCAGGAAAGGCACTAATCTCCTCTTATTTACATGTTGTCAATAACGCACTTAACTTTCATTCCTCCGAAATTACATTCTCAATGTTGTCAATAAAATCGGCGGGAAGCAAGATGTCGATCAAACCCCTTTGCCCCATGATGATATGAAATGGTATAAGTTCAAAATGACACCCTAAGCAAGGTCTTGCTGAACTAGACCCTAGTCTTTTTAAGATAAAAGGGCTTTATTAAGATGCCAAATCCAACAAAGCAAGATGGATCTTGGTGACAGAATGATGGACAGATCTCCCTCTATGTGAATCGGCAGTCATTTTTTCTTGTGCAAAGAGCAATGCTGACCCTCTTTTATCTGTGTGTTTGTTTACGTGGGACATTTTACCCCAATGGATGAATACTGACTGACAACTCAAATCAAACCTACAATTCTGAAGCTCATGAAAGCTGGCACAGACAAAAGTGATTATAAAAGTTCCAGGGGATAGTGTTTTACTTTCTATTTCAGCATTAATATTATAGTTTTTAAATTCCTTTTTTACTCTTTGGGGGGAAAAAGAACTTTTTATTAAAAGACTATTCTATTTTTAAAGATTTGCTGGTTGCAAAAATAGATAATTTTTCAGGAGATCCTAAGGGAAACTAGATTCTTCCTGGACTTGCAAGTTCACTCCCCAAGGTGATGCTTGATTCCTTCCTTTACCAAAGCACAGCACTTTCTCTACCCAAGGAGCCTGGAGCTCGGTCCGTGCTTTGGGATGCTGTAGGCGCAGCCTGCGGATGAACCTCAGGAACACAGTTCTAGCCGGTCCTATGTGCCGTGCAAGTCTGCCTCAGTTCCTAAACCTGAGGTGCACTGAGAAAAACACTGTGCTTAGCATTCCTTCTGGAAACACATCACTTTAGTGCTAGAACGTGGTTGTTTGCTTCTCATTAAATAGAAGCTGACATTTATTGAACACTAGCTATTTTCAGGCATTATTGTATCTTACAGTCATCACCCCATTTAACCCTCACATCCCTAAAGGTAGGATTGTTATAATCCTGTCTTACCAATGAGAAAACCAAGGCACAGAGAGCTTAAGTAACCTGCCAGAGATTCCTTAAGCTGAGTTTGGGACACAGGCTGTTCTTGAGCCTTTGTTAAGAATCACCACATCATGGGGGTCTTAAATACATGTTGTTTACTCTACATACCTGCCTCCACTATTAGAAAAAACCAAAATGGATATTAGACCCATTTTACAGATGAAAGAAAACTGAGGACCAGCAGCTAAGAGTAGAATACTCAAGACTCTTTATCACTGGTTTTCCACAATTTGATTTTAATACTACTGTACTTAGGTTTTTTGTTTGTTTTTGTGCTTATCCTGCTTAGGTTTCATTGAGATTCTTGGACGGGTGGGTTTAGTCTTCATCAAATTTCGAAAATTGTCCAACCATTATTTCCTCAAATACCCTTTCAGTCTCCCTCTTTCCTTCTGGAACTCAAGACATAGGTATGAATTAGGCTGCTGAATACTGTCCCACAGCCTGAGGCTTTGCTCATGCTTCTTTTCCATCTTAAAGCTTACCGTTCTGGATATACCACAGCTAAATTATACACAAAAAACAGATCCAGGACATGGGGGCAAATTTCACCATCACAAAAATATTGTGCATTACCCAATAAATTATGATTTCTTTACTTTTTAGGCTATTTGCTGGAATTTAAAATTTACAAAATTTAACGTACATACATTGTTTTAGAACTCACCTATTTCATAGGATAAGCTATATTTGTAAATATGCATGTACCGTAATGTATTTGGAGGTGCTGTTGTTTATATCTTCTTATAGTGAATCATACTGGTTAATAAACAATCACGTATTAATCACCTGCTGTGTGCAAGACACTGCTCTGGCACTGCTGAAGAAGGGAGGGGATACACTCTGCTAAAGGATTAGACACAATCCCAATGCTCAAACTGCTTACAACAGGAACTAGAGAGATAGGACATGAACACACACGTGAAAAGCTAAGTAACAAGACCGCATGTTGTCCTACCATGGCGCCCAAACCGATCTGTCCGAGATCACCTCTCTTTATCTCTCGTGACCATTCCTACCCCTCCACCACCCCATCCCCCTCTTTTGCCTGGACAATCTTCTCCAGGATGCTTATTCTGACCCTCTTAGTTCAGGATAGAAATCCTCTTTCTGGGTTCCCTAGACTCTTGTGCATCTCTCTCCATATAAAATACTTCATTCAAATAACAAGTATTTTTTGAGCATTTACAAGGTGCCAGGGATATGTCAGTAAAGTGGTTCCCTGACCTCGCAGAGATTATATTTTAGTGATTACACCATTGCTCTTAACTATAACTGTTAATGTGACTTCTTCACAAACAAGGCTATAAGTTCTCTAAAATCAAATTTTATGTAGGGTCTAGAGCACAGTAGATATTCAGCAAATATTTGGTTTTAAAATGTTGAATGAAGTAAGTAATAAAGGAATCAGTAAACCATGGAGACCAGGGTTTCTCTACCTCGGCATCATTGATATTTTGGACAGGTAATTCTTTGTTGTAGGATGTTTAGCACTGTGTATGGCCAGAAAGCCTAAGATAAAATTTCTTTGGAAGGGGGAGGCGAGCATGAGTGGCCAGTGTGTGTGTTGAGTTCAGCTGAGTGTCATCAGGACTTCATCCTGCAGTCTGGAAACTCAGGGTTATTCAGTCAACGACTTAATCAACAAATTAACTGTGGATGAGCTACAGGAGGGAAAATCACAGAGGCCAAAGTGGAAAGACCTGCAAGAGAGATCCTAGGTAGCCATTCGTGGATCAGAAAATAAGGAACAAGCAGTTTTCAACTTTCTACAAAGCCGATGATCCAACGCTAACATTCATCAGATGTTTCTAAACTTTCTTCAAAAAAGACTGAATTTATACTTATAAAAATCACACTGTAGAGTTAAGAAATGAATCAAATGATAAGAAAGTTTAACTAGTTTTTTAACTCTACAAGACTTGGCTACGAAATCAACCAAATATCCATATTAAAAGAACACAATTACTTTTTGGTTCCTGACTCAGTTTTCTACTGCTCCTGTAACAAATTACCGTAAACTTAGTGGCTTAAAGTACAAATTAGTTACCTTACAGTTCTGGACGTCAGGTCAGAAGTCTGCAGTGGGTCTCAGTGGGTTGAAATCAAGGGGTCAGCAGGGCAGCTTTCTTTCTGGAGGCTCTGGGGGAGGACCCGTTTCCTTACGTTTCCCAGTTTCTAGAAGCTGTCCACATCCCCTGCCATGTGGCCCCTTCTTCCATCTTCAAAGCCAGCAGCATAACACCTTCAAAGCTCACTCAGCCTCTGACACTGACTCTCCTGCTGCTTCTCTCTTTTGCTTTTAAGGACCATGTGATCGCATTGGGCCCACCTGTGTTATCCAGGATGCTCCTCCCATCTCAAGGTTGCCTGATTAGCAACCTTAATTTTCCTTTGCCACTAAGCCTAACATTTTCACAGGTTCTGAGGATTAGGACATGACCTCTCTGGGGGACCATTATTCTGTCCACCACAATAAGTATAGTCTTTTAAACTTTAATTCATACCTTTATTGTGCCACATCAGAGATTTGGAAGAGAACATCTCAACCTAGTCAAAACTACAAACTAAAGAGTGGCTCAGGAGTTAAAGCAGCAGGCAGTGCGGCGCTCGACGCAAGGCCATTGTAGGGTGGTTCACTCGTGCTCTCAGCCGCCCACTCCTCAACCAACAACTGGGCACATGATGTCCAGCTCTGCGCTAAATGCCGTGAGGGCTACAGAGGAGTACTGGGCACAGTCTCTACCCACAAAGAGATGATATGCAAACAAGTGTTGCCAAGACCAGGCAGAATACAGGGGCATCTCCAGTGTTACGGGAGGTCTCTGGGAGGGGAAGGAAAGGAGATGGGATGTGAATTCTGAATAAAGTCATGAGAGTAGCCTCATTCATTGTGATGGCAGAAATAGAATCCACTCTGGACGGTTCAGATGGAGACTTTCATGAAAGGAAGGTGAAGGTTGGGCAGGCTTTGGGGAACGAACAAGTGGGGAGTGTGGCACCTAGATTCCAGCTGCAGGTCAAAGGGCTGAGGTAAGGAGATGCATTAACTAGGACCCAGTGAGACTTGAAACATGGAGGCATGGAGGAGGGCTCCCCTGATAAGAGCTGTGGTCATGGAAGGATGGAGACACTCAGAGACATTGTGCCCAAGTAGGGAGAAGTAGGTAGGGTGGCCAGCTGTACCAGTGTGCCTGGAACTGAAGGGTTTCCCGGGATGGGATGGGGGATTCTGCTGAAACCAGAAAGTCCCAGGCAAACTGGTATGACTTGTTCAGCCAGGGGGTAGGGAGGAACTGCTCTGAGCTCTCTCTCCTCCCATCTTCTCTGCACTAGCTGAGGCCAGCAGCCAGGAGGTGTACACAGCCCACAGGGGCCCAGCAGAGAAGGGAGAACGACGGAGCTGGGTGGGCGATGACACATGGAGACTGATTAGCACATAGGTTTTCGTTAAATTTTGAAGAACAGACAGAAGTTTATTAGGTGGGGTGGGAGAGAAATGGATTCTAAATTGGCCATAAAAAGCTTCACTGAAATAGTGAAGCTTTTTCATTCTTACTGTTTAAGTTTTTTCTTCTTCCATGTTTATCCACCTCTCCCCAATCACCCACTCCAAAGCCCATTCCTTTCCATTCCTTACTCTTTACACCCTGCCTGCCCCGGCTCTGATTGCCACGAATCTCCCATCAAGTTTCTGTGCAGGTGAAGTGTTTAAGGGAGAACAGTAGCTGCGACTAAAAAGACTTTGCCAGTGGCCCTTCATCCACAGGGTCTTCTATTGCTCCAAAGCTAGTCTGATCTAAATTTGCCCTAAATTGAAGTGCTTTAAATTTCAGAACCCAAAACAAAGAAAGCACCACCTTGAGCCATAGTATCCTCCAGCATCTGATGCCATGACTGCCAGTGGAATCTCTTCAGTTGAAACAATTCCAGTATTATTTACCACCCTCAAGCAGGTGTTTATCATGCTGACCATAATGTTTTTGATGTATTCTGTCTGAGTTCTGGATCAAAATGCATCTTGCCGCCTGCCTCTCTCCACACAGCCCATGTAACTCGTTTACGAGCACGGCTTTGGAGGCAGCCTGGGTTAAATCCCAGCCCTGCTGCGTCCTGACTGGGCACCTGTGGGCAGGTTGCTTAGCTTCCCTGTGTCTCAGTTTCCTCAGGTAAAATATAGACAAGAAAGTGTTCCTGCTTCACAGGTCATTCGAGGGATTCTTTGAGCTAATACGTGTGAAAGATCTGAAACAGTGCCTGGCACATAGTGAGGACTCAGTAAATGTTTTTATACATTTTTATTTCTGTCACTGCTTGTCTTATATTAAAATGCCTTGAAGATGAATAGCGTCATATATAAAGTTTTCTTATCAGTTACTTGTGCTTATGTGTTGAAGACAGTTTTTAAATTGATTAAGTTTGACAAGATAAAATCGATTCTTGTTGTCTGTGGTAGTTAGGTTCTATAAAGCTGTCCTGAACACTGAGTTGGCCAAAACTGAAGCATCGCTCGTAGGAGAAATGCAGGGCCAGGTTCGTGTGAGCTTCTGGTCACAACATTTCTGTCAACCAGTCAACACATAGCCTTGTTTTATGTGTGTTTCTATTTAAGAACACCTTATTTAAGATAAATGATTGATTCATAACCATTATATTGGGTTGGCCAAAAAGTTCGTTTGGGTTTTTCCATAACATCATATGGAACCCAGTATATATGCATATTATTATATATATACATGCTTATATATTATATATTGGCCAACAGCACGATAACTCATGCCTGAATGAAGCTTATCTGACATTTTCTCTGTAGGCACATCACAGCCTTCCTGCTCTTAGGAACGCTAGATCACACTTCAGCACTACACATAGGGGCTATTTTAAACAACTAACTCATCAACAAACAAAGCATAAAAAATGCAACAAAAAAAAAATGTGGCACTAAATGTACTGTGAAAAGGTCACTTGTTGCAGTATGAGAGCTGAAACGAGAAGGCAAAGCCTTGCCCTGTTCCCCTAAGCTGGGAACACATGCATTGGGAGAAAATTTTTTTTGCCTCTCTGCATATGTCTGCAAATGACCACAAAAGCACCAGGAGTATTGACTTGGGAGTTACAAATAAGTTTTGGCAAATAGGCAGATTCGTGAATATCGAATCTGCAAAGAATTAGGATTGACTGTATATAATTGATTCAAACTTCCTGCATAGCTAAGGGCTTATGAATGGGATGGGGGGTGTGGAGGAGGATTATTAAAGTATTCACGTAAGCATTAACCTGACAAGGTAAAGACGTGATGTTCTCAGTTTCTGTGTAGGTTAATATTTTCCTCAAATATATTTAAATATATTGAATAATATCCAACCTGTCACTGTATTGCAGAAACCTTCAAAGCCTTTAATATGCTAATGTACATTGTAAATGTCTACAAAATATGGTATTTCCTAAATTTGACCATTACACCCTCTGGGAAATGCTGCTCTAAGGCCCTTCTGACAAAATCATCTGGAACTTAATCCTAAGGCTCCGAAAATTTCTATTTGAATAGAAAAGCATTTTGCGTTGTAAAGGCTGTCATTCATATAGCCAAATGACCACTCTCTGGAATGTTTCTTAGGGTCAGTGGGTGGACTAACCCTACTTCCAGATCTTAGACATACTGTCCATTTCTCCCTTCTGTGTTCTATTTGATAAAGTTACATCTCCAAGGGTACTCAACTTGTTGGGGTATTTCCTGGAAGACAGGCTGCTAACAGAAAATTTGCATTCTTCTTGCTTTTCATGGTTGTACATTTTCAATTTTAATAAGCAATTAAAACAATTTATATCAAGAGGCAGAACCTATGCACGTCCGCTTAAAACTTTGCTAGGAGAGAAAAGGCTGAGAGCATGATGGTTGAAGATCGAAGACTAAGTCACAGCTCTCCAGGCACCCCCTTGGAACTACTGTCTTAATGATAGTGATTTAGCCCTTAGAAATGAAAGAGTTTTTCATTAATTTGCAGTTCATTCCTCACAAGCCCATTGCAAGACAGATTTGCAGCCTATTAGCTTAGGACTTTGTTTAAAGCTTTCATGTGTTTCTTAGAGAAAAATATCATGAGTAATTTCTTTCTGAAATAGTTTTCTCTATCTTAAGCCTGAATGCTGTGAAGCCTGTTGTGGACATTGCCTTTTTCTCTGTTGGAACCAGGGAAGTGGGATGACTGGTGCAGGGTTTGAAGAATGTGCAAAGGTCCTGACGATCTGTAGGAACCAAACAGAGAGAGAGAGAGAGTAAGCGAGAGCTCAGGTCAGGATGCTGGAAGCAAAGGTCCAGGAGCAATTGGCCTGGGTGCTTATCCTAGTCCCTCCACTTCCTGCCTGAGAGACCTTGGCCAAGTTACTAAATCTCCTTGTGTCTTGTTTCCTCACTAGAAACACACGGATTTAAATAGTCCCTACCTCTGTCAGTGCGGATTAGATTCAGCTGCACAAGACAAATGTGAGTTCAATGGCTTATTCAAATAGTGGTTATTTTTCTAGGGTAATAATTCAGGAGTAGGCAGTCCAGGGCTGGAACAATGGCTCCAAGAGGCCATCAGATTTTTTCCTTAGCTTTGTGTCACCATCCTTAATGTGTGGAACAAATGTGTAACTTTTATTCTCATGGTCTCAAGATGGTTTCACACCTGCAGATATTCACATTCCAGGCAGAATATGAAAGGGGGAAAAGAGAAAGAGGTAAAGCAAAAAAGTCTTCTCTTGGCTTGTTCTACCTTATTATTTGATGATGCAAGCCTCTTCCGAAACTTCTGTTTCTATCTCATTGGACAGAACTGCATCACATTTACCATGTAAAGGAAGGCTGGGGATTTTACTAATTTAGCTGGCCACATTGCCACTCCCAAACAAAATTATGGTATTATTTACATGGAAGAAAGGGGGGAAATGGATACTGGCTAAGCAAATAGCAGTATCACTGGACAGTTGTAATAATGTTGTGTGGATCAAATGTGTTAATACTTGTAATGAACAAAGAACCACAGAGGAATACCGGAAGTATCCAGTGTGTTTATCACAGACTTAGAATGGAGCAAAGTATGGACGCTTTTGAAAGGAAGAAGAATAAACTCCCCACCTATCTCCACCTCCTACCTTGACTCCCTAGTCTTCTACCAAGTGGAAACAGTTTTCTTAATATGTCCTTATCTCCTGATTTTCAAATGCTTGCAGACCATTTATGAAATGGCGACTTTTGGCCCAAGGCTCTTTTGAACAATGGTTAAGTCATTATGGTCTCTGCCTGGTGTGCTTTTTCAATCTGTGGACTGTGTCACCAGGTAAGAACGCAGGGCAGATGAAAACAAAATGGCTCTGATGCAGCCAAACACCTGGATGCAACAGAACAGCATTTCTCAACATCCAAGTGGGTTTTGACTGCCAGATATGGGTTGAGACTTGCAAAACACTCCACAGGAAAACATTTTATTTAGCTGTTTCCATGAATATTTTGGTATAAGGCACCAAGGACTCAGAATCCAATGCCAAATATATTACATTCTAAAATAGCAAACATGCTGGTGGTCGCTGATGTCTGTGATTTCCTTTGGAGCAATATTCCTCTCCCGGATGTCTTAAAGAACTTTTCTGCTCACCTCAGAGTTCTACTAGAAGCTTTCTTACGCTCTTTCCTTCACCAAAAATTTACTGAGTGCCTACCCTGAATTTAATAATAGCATCCATGCTGGGGAGAGGAAGGCTTAGTAGGCTATAAATCATTAATTAACTCATTCCAAAAATACATATCTGCATTTACTATGTAGTGCTTCCCTTTGGAAAGTGCCCAGGATGCAATGGTGTGCAAAATAGAGGAACAGGATAAGGTCTGAACCCTGGGTTCTACTTGGGAGAGAGATGAGTAAACACAGCACTATCTATACTGAGGAAAATGATATGAATGAACAGGATGTCAAGGTCAACTGCAGGCTGGCTGGATTTGATTTAAGCTGAGAGCACCTGGCCCTGCTATCTCCCTTTAGAAAAGGGGAATGTTTAATTAGAATGATGCTTAAAAGTAACAGGGAAATTGAAAAGTCCTTTCCCTTTTAGATTTGTTCGATAGAACATACTGAAAATTGTATAGAGGTATGTACTTTCTTGGCTGAGATGCTTTGAAGCTCTAAAGGTGTGAGCTATAATAATTTGCCTTCAAGTTATTCATAAAAATCTTGGCTTTTCTATCAAGTTTTGCCCTAAGTAAAACACAACTTTTAGTGGAGAAAAAAAAGATGCGATATGTATGCTATTATTTGTTGCCTGAGGGATGCTTCAATTTTGTCTTGTCTTACAAAAATAAATGATATTTCAAAAGCATTCATAGGGGATAGTGGAACAATGGTTGGAGAAGTGATGGGGTGTTTTTTGAGCAAGAAGTCTGTAAGTTGGGAGAATCATAGTATTTCCAGGCTGAAAGGGGCTTTAAAGCACCTGACACGCAATGCGTAATGTGGTATGTAGAAATGATGAAAAAGTCAACTGGGATTAAAGAATCCAGCATTCTGTACATTCTTTAATGTTGCATTTTCAAGTCAAGAGGGCTTCGACGTGAATACTGATGAAGCCAAATGAGATCATCTCATACACTGTTGAACGCATTACTCCAAACACCATGTTCTGGTGAAGGGAAAGGAAGACATAGTAAACAAACTCTACCCAGAATTTAAAATTTTAGCATGAATTTAGGAGCAGTTTTTAGATTCAGCTTTTAGTATGTGAACTACTATAGCAAAATATATAAACAAAAAAGAGCTTGTTTTGTGTTCATATAAATGCATGTGCTAGTAGGAATCATGAACCATGTAACATTAAAATATATGCTATTATAATATAAAAGATTCTACAGTGTAAATGAGTTTCAGGAAATACACTTGCATACTGAGGTTTAGCTAGAATTGCTATGACAACCATAACTTTTGCATTTCCTAATTTTTTTTTCAGTTTGAATTTGCAACTTAAATGTCACATTACCATAGGTTTTGGCTTTCTCTTTTCTATGTAGTTCAAAAAGGAAAATCACACACCAGTGCTCCTGTTAAATCCTCATTTAATGAAGTGTACATCTTGAACACATCACACTTGTTCAGGGATCAAACATCTGGGTGGATATGATTGCAGTTAAGAAAAAAAGAGAGAAAGGAAAGACCACAGTGAAGTCTTAGAGCAGAATTTGCAAAAGATTTATAACATGTATAATTTTCAGTCAATGTACCACATTTTCCTATTACAGATTTCTTTCTTCCACTGATAGAAGAACAATATAAGAACAAGGAGACATAATTTGACTCTTAAGACATGAAATCTATCTGTATATGAAACACACATAAAATTTATTTCTAGATTATTTGGAAAACAGAAATAACGGAGGATCTCTCATAATCGTTGCTTGGCTTAATCATATCCCACATTAACTTTATGGAGTAATCATTTTTCCAAGGTCTGAGTCACCCTGTGTTTTTATTTGAACCTATAGTATTTAGCTGTATTTCCTTGGAGCTCAACTGTGTCACACAAAAGTCTACAAACTGTGTTTGCTTGTCCCCTCTATCTTTTTATTGGGGTTCATCATTGTTTTTGGTTCTTCCATGTGCCATTTTGAAAATTAACAAATACTAACTTAGTACTGTAAAAGATATTTAAAGAGTCTTTAGATGTAGTCCTTGATCTTAGGGGTCAAACAGTCTTATAGGGGAATTAAATCAGTAAATATATTCACATTCATTCATTTATTCATTAATTTAACAAGTATTTATTGGATACCTACTATATGCCAGGTCTCTGTCTCTCTCTGTTCCCACCCCGCCCCCCACCCCCACCACACACACACACACACACACACGACAAACTGGAGATACTGTATGTATCTAGACTTTGTTAAAATGTGAGAGGAGCTGGGGAAGCAAAGGTCTGGAAAGGGGCAGTTGGGATATTAGAGAATGAGTCCCTAATCAGTTCACCTAGACATTGGCATGTGTGGACAATTTGGAGCTTGCAGGGAAATCCAAGAAGCTAAGCACATCCTGTTTCTGAAGAGAGACTGAGAAAGGGGAGCACGATTGCCTCTGTATGGAGCATCTGGGGTCGGTCCGTTCAGCAGCCTGGCCAGCGTGGGCAGGAAATGACTGGATGTGGAGCAAAGCAGAGTTGGGACAGGCTAGGACCCACTGGGCTTCTCTGCATCCTTCCACGACAGTGTCTGATTGTGAAAAAGACTTTCTGAGAACACTGACTGCTGCTTCAGTTTGCCTCCCAAATCTCATGCAAGTTTCTCCTTTGGCCGACTCTAACCAGCTACCAAGACAGAAAGAGATCCTAGCTCCTCACCTAACCAAGGTGACTACAGCACAGTCCAGCACAACAATGGGCAATATAGAAATAGTTACTGCTTCTCAAATGCTTAAGGACTTACAGCACATACAATGAAATTATAAGAGAAAAAGATGAATAAGTGAGTCTAAATGAAAGGATAGAGGTGTGTAAAATTACGGGGGAAAGATTGTGGGAGTGACTCAGGGACCTGTAGTCTAAAGAAAGGGAATAATAGGCGATGAAGAATATAATAATTCATGTAAAATATATGTTGAGTCAAATACTGAGCTCACATGAATTAGATGACCTTATTCCTATTTTTCATTCAGAGAGCCGAGGGTAGGGAGACAAAGTGACTTGCCCAAGGTCATATAGCTATCAAATACCAGAGCCAGAGCTTTAACTTGGTTTTCCTGAATCAAAGTCCTGTGCCTTTTCCCCTGTACTGTTGCTTCATTCTGAGTGGCCTCTTGATTAAAGGCCTTCCTTTACTCAATAAGCACTTTTTGAATGGTTACTCTGTGCACAACCTGACAGTTGGTTCTCGGAATGGAAAAACAAGAACATTCTCTACCCTGGGGAGCATAGGACCTTGAGAAGGAGATATACACTAAATTAACGTACAAGAAAGCCAGTCTCCTTTAAGTGCTATGGTAGCAGGACAAAGAAGGTTCAGTGGGAGCTCAGGGGAGGAAGAGAACAATTCTGAGTAGTGGCAAGACAGTGCTTCATCAGAGCACGGTGGAGTAGCACGTGAGATCAGGGTTATCAGAATCAGCTTACTTGGGTCCAAATCTCAGTGCCACCACTAAATAGCTGTTTCTTCTTGGACAATTTATTTACCCTTCTTTGCCCCAGTTACTGCAGTTATAAAAAGGGGGTGATAGTAATAGAATCTATCCCTGGAATAGTAACAAATATTAGCTGAGTTAGTATTTTTAAAGTGCTTAAGTAGTGCTTAGCACATCCTAATAGTAAGAACTAGAATTTTTTGAAAAAATTAAGATTGTAGCATTTAGTTTCCATGTAGAATAAAGGAACAGAAATGAAGGGAAAGAATAAGAGAATAAAGGGTTATGGGTGTGGAGAACTGCAAAGAACAAACTGTGGAAACCTAGGACCAAGGCTAAAGATGGAAACACAGAAAGCATGTGGCCAGTGAGCAGCCATGGAAAATAAGTTAAACTGAAAAGTATGGTGTGTAGAGGGATAAGGGGCAGGTGGAGGGGTGGGGAGCAAAGGGGTGGGTGGGCATTTCAAACTATATATGAAACTAGCAAGAGGGAAGTTAGGTTGAGCTCATCAGGACCCAAGACAGGGAGTCATGATAGAGAGATGGACAAAAACACAACTGGATGAAAAACTTTTCCAAGGATAAAATGATTGGAGGTACAACCCATTAAGGTTGCAGATCATCAGGATTAAGCCCAGGGATTCTTAGGCAGGGCTCTGGCCTGTAGCCTTTGACTGCGATGGAGACAGTGGACAGTAGAGGAAAGCTCAGAGCTTGTGGAAAAGACACACACCTGTGAGGACCTCAAGACATTTGTGGCTACAGATGCTCTTAACAGTGAGATGGGAATTAGAGAAGCCAGAAGTGGAGTGGAGTGGAATGTCATCCAGCCTATGAGTGATAGAAAAGGCCAAGGGAAGCAGCACTGAGGGAGAAGACCAGAGGTCTTTAAGGGCAAAGGAAATGAATTTCCTACAAGGTTATTCTTGATGAGTGATTAGAAAGATAGCATCCTCTGAACCCAAAAGAATTTCAGTACAAATCAAAATAACTTTAAACACCTGTTGTGATTAGAAAATTTTAAATGAATCACAATGGAAGATAAAGATTTCTTAGAACTGAATGATATTGAAAATACTGCTTAAACAATTTGAAGGATATTATTAAAGTGGAACTTAAAAATAAATTTATAGACTTAAATGCTTATATTAGAAAATAAGAAAGGCTGAAAATTAATGAGCGAAGTATTCAATTTAGGAAGGAAGAACAACAACAAAACTAACACCAAAAAAGTAGAATAAAGAAGATAAGAGCATAAATTAATGAAGCAGAGAAGACAGACTAAAGAAGATCAGCAGAGCTAACAGATCTTTGAAAAGAACAGATTTCTGAAAAGTATAATAAGGTTGACTAACACCTAGCAAGAATAATCAAGAAAAAAAGGGAATACAAAATAATAAGGATAATAAGAATAAAAAGGATCACAATTGCATAGGGAACAGAACTTTAAAAAATAAAAAAATAATATTATGAACAATTTTATAGAAATAAAATTTTAAAATTTTGGCATAATGGACAAACTCTGGGAAAAATATTCCTTACATGAAGGATTAAAAGAAATATAAAATGCAAATGTTCATCAATCATTAAAAAACAGAGTCAAAAATTTTAAGTTTTCTTAGAAAGTTATGTTGGAAAACTCTAACAAATACCGTGGGGCTAAGTAATTACAAACATACACAAATGTTTCCAAAGAACAAAAAAAGAGAGAAAATTCTCTAATTTCATGAAGTTGGCATAAACTTGATAAAATATCCAGACAGAAAGACAATACGAGAAATGAAAATTACAGGTCAATCACACTCATGAATGTGGATGAAATAAAAATACTAGCAAATAAAATCTAGAAATAAATAAAAATGACAATAAATCGTGACAGCTGATTTTATGTCAGCAATGTATGATTGGTTCAATGTTAGAAAAAATATGTAATTCACCACATTGACGGATTAAAGGAGGAAAATTGTCTGAGAACCCCAGTTTTACCCTTTGCTAATAATCAGCTGGAAAACTGGAAACAGAAGAGAACTTTCTAAATTGAAAAAGAATACAAATACTTCACAGCAAGGATCATGCTTGATAATGAAAAGTTAAAAGAATTCTTCTTAAAATCAGGAACAAAGGAGAGATGTCCACTGTCACCACTTTTAGTAAATATGAGTAAAATAAGAGAGAGAGAAAAAAAGAAATAAAATGCGTAAGGATTGAAAAAGAAAAAAAGTGCATCTAAGTCCAGATGAAATAATTGTTGACCTAGAAAACCAAAACAGACTGATTAGTAGAATTAATAAGGGAGTTTAGCAAAGTTAATAGATAAAAGATCAATGTATAAAAATCAATGACATTCTTAACTTTTAACAAAGAGCTAGAAAATGGACTAAAAAAGGTACAACTTAGAAAAAGAACAGAAATGCAAAATGCTTAGGAAGAAACTTAATCAAAATATTTCTAAAAGCAAAATAATAAAATTTAAAACTTTACTAAATTATATTTTAAATATGTAAGTTGAGAGAAATATATATTCATATGTAGGAAGACTCAATTATCCCAAACTCAGTATAAAGAGTCAATGTTTTGACATAATTTAAAAGGATTTTTGTTGGAATGTGATAACATGATTTTACAATTTATAAAAATCTCATTTGAATAGCTAAATCAATTTTAGGGAAGAACCAGACTGAGGAACTTGTCCTACCAGGTTATCAAGACTTTATTATGAAGTTATAATAATTTATATATTATCATATTTGGTTCAAGGATAGACAAACAGACCAATTGGGTATGATAAAGGGTCTAGAAAGAGATCTAGGTATATATGTAAACTTGTTATATGACAAAGCTGGTATTGCAGATCAGTGAGTAAAAAAAAAAAAAGATTATTGAATAACTTTTACTGAGAAAATTGATTATCCCTATATCCCTACAGGGAAACAATAAAGCAAACAAAAAAAGAAATTAATTCCTAACTCACATCATGTCCAAAAAATAATTCTAGATGGCTTAAGGAATTTAATGTGAAAGCCAAATTTTAAAGCTTATATTTTAGAAGCAAATGTATGAGTATACATTTGTGACTTTGGTGTAGGAAAGGATTTCTTAAACAAGACCTCCAAATTGGAAAACACAGATCAATAAATCCAAATAGTCCAATAGAAAAATACAGTAAGTGTGTTTATATAGATATAAAAACAGAAATGAAAGCATTAATTAGAATAAATGTATAAAGAAATGCTTGACCTCAGTAGTATTCAAATATGTAAAACAAAATTACAACACAATACCACTTTATACCCACAACATTGGTAAAATTTAAGTCTGACAGCCCATGTTGGGAAGATAAGTAATGTCAAGAACTCTCACTACCACAACTTACAGTTGTGTACTATGACATTACCCAATAAAATTGAAGTTGTACATACCCTAGAACTAGTAAGTATGTATATTTATACCTTAAAGAACTCTTGCACATTTGTTTCCATAGATAATGAACATCAAATTCATAATAACCAAAACAACTGGAAACAAATCAAATATCCATAGAATAGAACACTATTTTTTAGTATATTATTTATACAATTTAATACTATATGACAATGGGAAAGAATGAAATAAAATCTTTCACAATGACAGAATATGGAGTTTGGTGGACCCTATCCCTGGCAAAACAACAATTTAGTGAAAATTATAAAATACAAAAACTTAAAGTCCTTGGAAATTGTCTTAGCACACAAAGCAAGTGAGGAAATATTCACTCAAGAAAAGCAACTAAATCTCAGTAAGAATCCAGCAACATATAAAAAGGATCTTACACCATTACCAAATGAGCTTTACCCCAGGAACGTAAGGTTGGCTCAATGTACAAAAATTAATCAATGTAATATACCATATTATTAGACTAAAGGAAAAAATAACCACATAGATGCAGGAAAAACCATTTGAGAAAATCCAAACTAGGAATAGAAAGGAAATTCCTTAACAAAGACCATGAAGATCATATATGAAAAACTTACAACCAATATCATATTTAATGGTGAAAACTGAGTGCTTTCCCCCTAAGGTGAAGAACAAGACAAGGGCATCAATTCTTACCACTTTTATTTGACATTGTACAGTATTAGAAGTTCTAATCAGAACAATTAAGCAACTAAAAGACATAAAAACGTTCAGATTGGAGAGGAAGGAATTCTCTCTATTTGCAGATGACATGATCTTTTTTCTCCCTTGCGTTTAGAAAATCCTAAGGAATCCACTAAAAACTATTCTTAAAAAATTTTGTGTTTCAAATGATATCATGAAGAGAGAAAAAGAAAAGCCCACAGAATGGGAGAAAATATATGAAAACCATATATCTGGTGAGAGACTTGAATACGAAATACACAAGTAACTCTTACAAGTCAATAATAAACAGACAAGTAATTTAGTTTTAAAATGGGCAATAATTTGAATAAATATTTTTCCAAAGAAGATACAAAAATGGCCAATAAACACATAAAAAGATACTGAACATCACGTCATTATGGAAATGTGAATCAAAACTACAATGAGATATCACCTCGCACCCACTAGGATGGCTATACTATAAGAAAGCAAAACAGGTGTTGGCCATGATAGGGAGAAACTGGAACCCTCCATACATTGCTGGCAAAAATGTAGAACAGTTATTTATTTCTTTTTATAAATTTATTTATTTATTTATTTATTTTTGGTTGCATTGGGTCTTCGTTGCTGCGTGTGGGCTTTCTCTAATTTTGGCGAGTGGGGACTACTCTTTGTTGCGGTGCACGGGCGTCTCACTGAGGTGGCTTCTCTTGTTGCAGAGCATGGGTTCTAGGCGTGCAGGCATCAGTAGTTGTGGCATGTGGGCTCAGTAGTTCTGGCTCACGGCTCTAGAGCGCAGGCTCAGTAGTTGTGGTGCATGGGCTTAGTTGCTCCACGGCATGTGGGATCTTCCCAGACCAAGGCTCAAACCCGTGTCCACTGCATTGGCAGGTGGATTCTTAACCACTGTGTCGCCAGGGAAGTCCAAACAGTTATTTATCACTCATCACTTTGAAGATGTTCTTACTTTTACTTCTGACTTTTATTTTTACTGATGGAAAGACTGCTGTTCACCTGATTATTTTACATGTTCAGATAATGGGCCTTTTACTTTTGATAGCTATTATGATTCTTCTCTTTATACTTTATAGTTTTTGTTATGATTTGGATTTGGTTTTACCTTTATGGATCTGCTGTGGGTTTCCATCTAAAAATTATATTCTTCTTTGAGCTAGTTTTCTTTCAGTTATATTACCTCTTCACTGGTACCTCTCCATTTTTTTTTTCTTTTTGGAAATTCAGATATATTTTAAAGCTTGTTATTAGTTACTCTACACTCTTTCATAATTTCCATCTCTTTATCTCTTCTGACTTCTCTGTTCACCCATATATTGTCTTTTTTTAGAATAAATAAATTTATTTATTTATTTAAATTTTTGGCTGCATTGGGTCTTCGTTGCTGCACGCGGGCTTTCTTTAGTTGCGGTGAGCAGGGGCTACTCTTTGTTGTGCTGCACGCGGGCTTTCTTTAGTTGCGGTGAGCAGGGGCTACTCTTTGTTGTGGTGCACGAGCTTCTCATTGCGGTGGCTTCTCTTGTTGCGGAGCACGGGCTCTAAGCATGCAGGCTTCAGTAGTTGTGGCTCGCGGGCTCTAGAGCACAGGCTCAGAAGTTGTGGCACATGGGCTTAGTTGCTCCGTGGCATGTGGGATCTTTCCAGACCAGGGCTCGAACCCCTGTCCCCTGCATTGGCAGGCGGATTCTTAAGCACTGCAGCATCAGGGAAGTCCCAGAGTGTCTATTTTTTAATTTTAAAAGTCCATGGTCTTCATCTATAGATGTTCTACTTGTAAAAAAAAAAATTGCTGTGAAGGTTCTATTTCTTCTTTTATCTCTTTGAATATTCTCTATATTAAAAACATATATAACTTCATTTTTTTAATCTAAACAATTTAAATTGAAGTATAATTGATTTACAATATTATATTGGTTTCAGGTATACAATATAGTGATTAATTTTTTATAGATTATACTCCAGGTAAAGTTATTATCAAATATTGGCTATATTCTCTGTGCTGTACAATATATCCTTGTAGCTTATTTATTTTATATATAGGAGTTTGTGCCTCTTAATTCCCTACCCCTATCGTGCCCCTTCCCCTTCCCTCTCCTTACTGGTAACCACTAGTTTGTTCTCTATCTCTCTGAGTCTGTTTCTGTTTTGTTATATTCACTCAGTTGTTTTATTTTTAAAATTCCACATATGAGTGATAACATATATCATTTGCCTTTCTCTGACTTATCTTACTAAGCATAATACACCATAGGTCCATCCATGTTGTTGCAAATGGCAGAATTTCATTCTTTTTTATGGCTGAGTAATACACACACACACACACACACACCATACATCTTCTTTATCCATTCATCTGTTGATGAACACTTGGGTTGCTTCTATATCTTGGCTACTGTAAATAATGCTGCTATGAACACTGGGGTGCATATATCTTTTTGAATTAGTGTTTTTGTTTTTTTCAGAAATATACCCAGCAGTGTAATTGCTGGATCATATGGTAGTTCTATTTTTAGTTTTCTGAGGAAACTCCATGCTGTTTTCCATAGTGGCTGCACCAATATACATTCCCACCAACAGTGTCCTAGGACTTTTCTTGACATCCCTGCCAACATTTGTTATTTGTAGACTTTTTGATGATAGCCATTCTGACAGGTGCGAGGTGGTATCTCATTGTGGATATAATTTGCATTTCTCTGATGATTACCAATGTTGAGCATCTTTTCATATGCCTGTTGGCCATCTGTATATGTTCTTTGGAAAAATGTCTATTTGGGTCTTCTGCACATTTATTAATTGGGTTGTTTGCTTTTTTGATATTGAGTTGTATGAGCTGCTTATATATTTTGGATAGTAACCCCTTGTCAGTAGTATCATTTGCAAATATTTTCTCCCACTCTTTAGGCTGTCTTTTTGTTTTGTTGATGGTTTCATTTACTGTGTAAAAGCTTTTAAGTTTAATTAGGTCCCACTTGTTTATTTTTGCTTTAGTTTCCTTTGCCTTAGGAGACAGATCCCAAAAAAGAATATTGCTGTAATTTATGTCAAAGAGTGTTCTGCCTATGTTCTCTTCTAGGAGTTTTATGGTTTTCGGTCTTACATTCAAGTCTTTAATCCATTTTGTGTTTATTTTTGTACATAGTGTGAGAAAATGCTCTAATTTCATTCTTCTACATGTAGCTGTTCAGTTTTCCTAGCACTACTTATTGAAGAGACTGTCTTTTCTCCATTGTATAGTCTTGCCTCCTTTGTCATAGATTAATTGACCAAAAGTATGTGGGTTTATTTCTGGTTTCTCTATTTTGTTCCATTGATCTATGTCTCTTTTTGTGCCAGTATCATACTGTTTTGATTCCTGTAGCTTTGTAGGGTAGTCTAAAGTCAGGGAGTGTGATATCTCCAGCTTCTTTTTTCTCAAGATTTCTTTGGCTATTCAGGGTCTTTTGTGGTTCCACATAAATTTTAGGATTATTAGTTCTAGTTCTGTGAAAAATTCCATTGATATTTTGATAGGGATTGCTTTAAATCTGTAGATTTCTTCAGGCAGTATGGACATTTTAACAATATTATTTCTTCCAATCCACAAACATCGGATATCTTTCCGTTTATTTGTATCATCTTCAATTTCTTTAACCAATCTCTCATAATTTTCAGTATAGGTTTTTTACCTCCTTGGTTAAATTTATTCCTAGGTATCTTATGCTTTTTGATGCAGTTGTAAATGGGATTGTTTTCTTGAACTTTCTGACAGTTAATTATTAGTGTACAGAAAAACAACAGATTTCTGTATATTAATCTTGTATCTTGTGACTTTACTGAATTCATTTATTAGTTCTAAACAGTTTTTTGGTGGCATTTTTAGGATTTTATATATATAGTACCATGTGAACATGTCATCTGCAAATAGTCACAGTTAATACTTCTTCCCTTCTGATTTGCATACATTTTATTTCTTGTCTGACTGCTGTGGCTAGAACTTCCAATACTATGTTAAATAGAAGTAATGGGAGTGTGCATCCTTATCTTGATTTTAGAGGAAAAGATTTCAGTTTTTCACTGTTGAGTAAGATGTTGGCTATGGGTTTGTCATAACTGGCCTTTATTACATTGAGATATGTTCCCTCTATACCCAGTTTGATGAGTTTTTATCATGAATGGATGTTGAATTTTGTCAAATGCTTTTTATGTATCTATTGAAATGATCATTTGATTTTTATTTTTCCTTTTGTTAATGTGGTGCATCATATTGATTGATTCACTGATACTGAACCATCCTTTCATCCCTAGAATAAATCCCACTCGATCATGGTGTATGTTCCTTTTTATATGTTGTTGGATTTGGTTTGCTGATATTTTGTTGAGATTTTTTGCATCTATATCCATCAAAGATATTGGCCTGTAATTTTCTTTTTTGTAGTGTCTTTGCCTGGTTTTGGTATCAGGGCAATGTTGGCCTCATAGAATGAATTTGGGAGTGTTCCCTCCTCTTCAATTTTTTGGAAAAGTTTGAGAAGGATAGGTATTAACTCTTCTTTATATGTTTGGCAGAGTTCCCCTATGAAGCCGTCTGGTCCTAGACTTTTGTGTGCTTGGAGTTTTTTTTTTTTTTATTACCAATTCAATTTCACTCCTAGTGATCAGTCTATTCAGATTGTCTATTCTTCCTGGTCCAGTCTTGGAAGATTGTATCTTTCTTTTAAAAATTTATCCATTTCTTCTAGGTTGTCCAATTTATTCACATATAACTATTCATAGTATTCTCAATAATTTTTTGTATCTCTGTGATACCAGTGGTAATTTCTCCTCTTTCATCTCTTACTTTGTTTATTTGGGTCCTCTCTGTTTTTTTTCTTAGAGGGCCTGGCTAAAAAGGCTTATCAATTTTATTTGTCATTAAAAAAAAATCAGCTCTTGGTTTCATTGATCTTTTCTCCTTTTTTTTTTTTTTTTTTTGGTCTCTATTTTATTTATTTCCTCTCGGATCTTTATTATTCTCTTCCTTCTGCTGACTTTGGACTTTGTTTGTTCTTCTCTAATTCTTTTAGATGGCAGGTTGGGTTGTTTATTTGAGATTTTTCTTGTTTCTTGAGGTAGGCCTGTATCTATAAACTTCCCTCTTAGAACTACTTCCCTCTTAGAACTACTTCCCTCTTAGAACTACTTTTTCTGTGTCCCCCAAATTTTGGAAAGTTGTGTTTTTATTTTCATTTACCTCAAGTTATCTTCTGATTTCCTCATTGCCTCACTGGCTTTTTAGTAGCATGTTGTTTCATCTCCACGTGTTTGTGTTTTTCCCATTTTTCTTCCTGTAGTTGACTTGTAGTTTCAAACTGTTGTAGTCATAAAAAATACTTGATATAATTTCTATCCTCTTAAATTTGTTGAGACTTACTTTGTGGCCCAGCATGTGATCTATCCTGGAGAATGTTCCACGTGCACTTGAATGTGTATTCTGCTGTTTTTGGAAAGAACGTCATACAGATGCATATTAAGTCCAACTGGTCTAATGTGTCATTTAAGACTATTGTTTCCTTATTGATTTTCTGTCTGGATGATCTGTCCATTGGTGTAAGTTGGGTGTTAAAGTCCCTTGCTATTATTTTATTATTGTCAATTTCTCCCTTCTTGTCTGTTAATATTTGCTTTATATATTTATGTGCTCCCATATTAGGTGTATATATGTTAACGAGTATTACATCCTCTTCTTGTATTGATCCCTTTATCATTATATTCTTCTTTGTCTTGTTATAGGCTGTATTAAAGTTTATTTTGTCTAATGTGAGTATTGGTACTCCTGCTTTCTTGTCATTTTTATTTGCATGAGATATCTTCCTTCATCCCCTAACTTTCAGTTTGTGTGTCATTAGCTTTTAAGTGAGTCTCTTGTAAGCAGCATATAGACGGGTCTTGTTTTTTTTTAATCCAGTCATCCACCCTATGTCTTTCGATTGGAGCATTTAGTCCATTAACATTTAAAGTGATTATTGATAATTATGTACTTATTACCATTTTGTTACTTGTTCTCTGGTTGTTTTTGTAGTTCTTCTCTGTTCTTTATTCTTCTTTTAGTTTCTCCTTTTGCGGTTTGATGATTTTCCTTAGTGGTATGCTTGTTTTTCTTTCTCTCCAGTTTTTGTGTATCTATTGTGGAGTTTTGATTTGTGGTTACCATGGGGTTCATATATGCTGACCTATAACTATATTTACTTCTTTTAAACTAGAAATCACTTAAATTCAAACACACTGTAAAAGATCTATTTTTGTTTACTCCCAATTTTGTGTTTTTGATGTCATATTTTACAGCTTCATGTTTATCCTTTTACTGTTTATTATAGTTTTATTTGATATTAAAATTTTTGTCTTTTAATTTTTGTATTATCTTATTTAAAAATGTGATTGATCCACAGCCTTTACGATATATTTGTCTTTACCAGTGGGATTTTTCCTTTTCTAAAGATTATTTCTTGTTGTAGCCTTTTTTTTTCAGCTAGAGAAGACTCTTTAACATTTCTTTTAGCATAGGTTTAGTATTGATGAACTCTTAGCTTTTGCTTGTCTGATAAGTTTTCTACCTCTCCTTCAATTCTAAATAATAATCTTGCTGGGTAGAGTATCCTAGGTTTTAGGTTTTTCCCCTTTGAGCACTTTAAATATATCATGCCACTCTCCTCTGGCCTGTAAAGTTTCTGCAGAAAAATTAACTAATAGCCTTATGGGGGTTATCTTGTATATGATTCTTTGTTTTTCTCTTGCTGCCTTTAGAATTCTCTCTTTAACTTTTTCATTATAATTATGATATGCCTTGGTGTGGGTGTGTTTGGATTCATCTTGCTTGAGACTTTCTTAGCTTCTTCTACTTGGATATCTGTTTCCTTCTTCAGGTTTGGGAAGTTTTCAGCCATAATTTCATCAAATACATTTTCGACCCCTTTCTCTCTTTCTTCTCCGTCTGGGACCCCTATTATGTGAATGTTAGTATAGTTGGTGTTGCCTGAGAGGTCCCTCATGCTGTTCTCATTTTAAAATTTATTTTTCTTTTTGCTGTTCTGATTGATTTCCATTATTCTATCTTGAGATCACTTCAGTGTTCTTCTATATTACCTAGTCTGCTATTAATTCCTTCTAGTGTGTTTTTCGTTACAGTTATTGTATTCTTCAGTTTTGACTGGTTCTATTTTATATTCTTGTCTCTTGTTAAAATTCCCACTGTGTTCATTTATTCTTTTCCCTAATTCAGGTAGCATTCTTATTATTAATGCTTTGAACTCTTTATCTAGTAAATTATTTGTTTCATTAGTTGTTTTTTTCAGGGGTTTTCTCTTGTTCACTTGAAATAAATTTCTCTGTCTTCTCATTTTGCTTAACTTTCTCTGTCTCTATGAAATTAGTTGAAACAGTTACCTATTGTGGTCTTCAAATGGTGTCCTTGAATGGCTGTGTCCCTATGCAGTCTGCTTGTATCCAGTCGCTTTGGTGGGAGAGCTGGATTTGATATGAGCATGAATCACACCCTCCCCCACAGGTGTGCTGGCAGCTATCACCTTGGTAGGAGGTGGGGCTAGAGATGGAGGGGATAAAGCCAGAGCCAGGTGTAAGCTGGAGCTTCTCCTCTTCTCAGTGACCAATACTCCCCTATTGTGGGCAGGGTTGGGTCCCAAGTTGCTGACCCACTGCCTCCTCAGGCCCCAGTAGCGGCCACCCTCTCCCCATTCAGATGCTGTTCTGGGTCCAAGCCAGCTCTGTTCCTCACAACTGCACATTCCCCTCGGCCACTGCAGCCCTTCCCCTAGTGTGGAGCTGCGCCGTGGGGTGAGTGGTGCTGGAGTGGACACTTGGCTTAGGCTAGGGCATGTGCTAGGGCAGTCATGGGAAACCAGCCAGAGTCCTGGGCAGTTTCAATCTGCTTACACTGCCTTGTTTCAGGAGTAAGCAAGCGTGTATGTGCTCTTCAAGAGCAGAGTCTAGGTTTCTTACAACCCCACTGTCAGTCCCACTGGTTTTCAAACCATCTAAGGGGACTTGTCCTCCTGGTGTCAAACCCCAGGCCTGGGGCACCCAATATGTGGTTCTCACCACTCACTCCCCACAGAAGACCTCTGAGCCCATTTATTACCCCTTTTCTTCTGGTCCTCCTAGGGGTGCTGTTCCCAACCTGATTGCTTTCTTCATTCCTACCCAATTCCTGTGTGGATCTTTCTTACAGCCATTCAAAATATATTTATTGATTTCCAATAAGTGCCAGAAAATAGACAGAGCATGAAAAAATATAAAGTTACTACCCTCAGAAATATGCCCCCCCCCCAATATGTAGGTATCGCTGTAGATATACAGAAGATCTAGCTACAGAGTTAGCTCAGATGGTGTTACGTGTTATGAAGAAATATAAAGCAGGGTAAAAGGGATGTGGTGTATCAGGGACTGAGAATTGCTGAAAATATATGTAAGGTGGTCAGGGAAGGCTCTATGAAAAAGCAGTATTTAGCAGGGACCAGAAGGAAGGAAAGTAGCAGATCATGTGGATAACTTGCAGAAGAAGCAGGGTAGCTAGAGAGGACTAAACTCGGGGGATATTTGTAGTATGTGAGGTCACAGAGTTGACGACAGGAGTGGGGCCAGATTATGTGAGGCCTTCTAGCCCATTTCTAAGCCCTTTATTCTGAGTAAGATGGGAGTCATCGCAGAGTTTGAGGTGAGCAGTGACTGGATCTGACTTTTGTTATAAAAGCATAATTATTTGGACTTCAGAAGGAAAGAGTGATAGTAGGGCATTATTGGAGTAATCTAGATAAAGGATGATGGTGGTGAAAATGGTAAGAAGTGCCTGGATTCAACATAAACTTTGAAAGCAAAGTAGCAAATAGGGTTTGCTTCTGGTTTGGATATAGGATGTAGAGAGAGAGAAGATTCAAGATTTACTCCAAGGGTTTTGGTCTGAACAACTGAGAGGATGGTGTTGCCATCACTGAGGTGATGCACACTATGGGAGGAGCACTTTTGGGTGTATTACATATGAATTGCCTGTGAGATACCCTAGCAGAGATGTTGAGCAGGCAATTAGAAATGTGAGCCTAGACTTTAGAGGGATATGCTGCACTAGACAGATAAATTTGGGGATTCACTGACACCTAGAGAGCATCTAAAGTCATGATATCAGATTCATGTGCTACCAGGAGTGGGTGTAAATGGGATCAGAAGGGTGAACTCAGCAGCAATTCCATGTTTAGAAGTTGGGACATAAGGAGGGATCAGCAAGAGACTAAGAAGTAGCCAGTGCTTTAGCAGGAGAATCAAGAAAGAAAGGAATCCTGGCAGCCAAGCTAAAAATGTTCAGCAGGAAGGAGGGATAACTACATTAACGCTGCTGATTAATGGTGCTGAGTGAGGAAGAGACAGTCAAATTATGCCACATGGGGGTCACTATAAACCTTTACATGAGCTATCTAAGTGAATGCAGTGGGGACAAAAGCCTGATGAATACGGAGTTAAGAGAGACCTAGAAAGAGGACACAGAGATAGCAATTGCAACTAATTCTTTCACAGTGTCTTGCTGTAAAGGAGAACAGAGAAATGGGATTATAGCTGAAGGGGAATGAATCAAATGAGTTAAAGAAAGTTTTTATTTTTTAATGTGGGAGGTATTATAGCTTGTTTGCCTACTGATGAGATATCCAGAAGAGAGGGAGAAACTGACGATGCAGGAGATATGGGGGATAATTGCTATAGGGGCTTGGAATCCACTGCACATCCAACACAGAAACAGAAGCAGAATATTTGGGGACAGATGCAGGTGGGCTGGGAGATGTATCAGTGGAAGCATTATAGAAACTCTGTGTTCATTACTTCTATTTTCTTAGTGAAATAGGAACCAAATCTTTGGCAGAGAATACAGAGTGAGAGGAGGTGCTGAAAGTTAGAGGAGTTGGGATTGGACATAGCACATCTGTCTAGGAGAGTGAGAGCGAGTGGACTAGAGAGGTGTAGTAAAACTGAGAGAGGTAAAAGCCCTCTTGAAGTTGGTGGATATAAACTTAAAGTGAGACAGGTCGGCATGGTTGTATGTTTTTCGCCAGCCACATTTAGTCACCTGAGTGCTGATTTAATCAGGGTAGTATTTTGTTACACTAGTAAAATGGAGAGAGAGAGGCAAGGGAACTGGAGATATATACCAGGTGAACCTGTGCAATTGTTGGGATGAGTCTACCAGAGCAAGTGAGTTGTAAAGAGCAAGAATGGTGGTTGGTGTGGGGGTTGTCTGAAATCAAATTTTTGGAGGAGGTGTAGTTATCGGTAACGTGTTCTAGGGTTTGAAAGTAGACGCTTGATGTAGTATGAAGGACAAGCCACTTGGAAGAATACAGGACAAACACCTGAGAGCACTGGCTACTGAAATTATCATCGGTGTCTGTGCTGCCCACAATGGTAGGCACTAGCACACATGGCCATTTAAATTAATTAAAATTAAATGAAAGGAAAACTTTAGTTCCCCAGTTTCACTAGTCACATTTCAAGTGCTTACTAGCACATGTGTCTAATGGTTACCATATTGGCTAGGGCAGAAAGAGAACATTTCCATCACTGAAGAACAGTTTATTGGATTGATCTACAAGGATACTGATATTGAGCTCATCAATAATTATGACAAGACTAATTTTGGAAAAAGTAACAGTGAGCCAGGCGATAAAATCTTCAAAGAATGAGTACTAACGAGGATATCTGCCCTAACTCTAGTGGCCCTGACAGGTGTGGGAGAAAAAAATAGTTACTTTGGGGAAGGATAACAGGGAACAATGTGCACAGGAGAGAATCAGGTCTTAGACTAAAAAGGTAAAAGAATCATTCAGAAAAGAGCTGAATATATAGGGATTGGTGGACAGTGGAAGGTTTTGTGAAGGTGAGGAGAATAAGACATTGGATCAGAGTAAGGAATTTACAGGGCTATGTGGGGATGAGTGTCCAGGTGAAGAAAGATGACCTCAAAGTCTTGAGGTCCTCAAAGTGACTTAGGTAAAAAACTTTTTCTGATGGTCACTTAGGCAGGTCATGTTGTTGAAGTTGTTGGTACTGGTAGCAAGGGATGAGCGGGGTTCTAGTCAATGGTGGTATCAGGGGTGGCAGAAGAGAGTCTTCCTAGGAGTCACTGATTTGTATGTGTTTATATATGTTTGTTTTTATGATATAGACAATACGTGTGAAATTTTTATAAATTACATATGTTTTCTTGAAGTAATTATTTTTCGCTTCCCCCACTCCATTTTTTAAAACAGCTTTAAAATACTATTTCGATATTTTTAAATTTAATATTGCTCAGTCCTTTTATATTATGATTTTCCAAGTCCTGGAGTACTTAGTATTGCTTCATCTCAGTTGATTGAAGTAAGACTTAAATATATTTTTTCCCAAGATGGGTAAGTGGGTAGCCTATTTCCTGGGCTTTTTAATACCTGAGAATATCCTTCTATTGCCTTTGTATAAGGATGGCATTTTTAAATTATATAATTATTGGGCCTTAGCACTGCTCCTAGAACTCCAGGTGTTGTTCCACTAGTTTTCTGGAATTCTTTTCTTTTTACAGAAAAGAATTTTGTGGTAAATTGATTACTGCTTCTTGTTAAAAATGTTTTCTTTGGAGATTGGTTCAAGATGGTGGAGTAGAAGGATGTGCACTCACTCCCTCTTGCGAGAGCACCGGAATCACAACTAACTGCTGAAAAATCATTGACAGGAAGACACTGGAACTCACCAAAATAGATACCCCACATCCAAAGACAAAGGAGAAGCCACAAAGAGATGGTAGGAGGGGTGCAATCACAATAAAATCAAATCCCATAACCACTGGGTGGGTGACTCACAAACTGGAGAAGAATTATACCACAGAAGTCCACCCACTGGAGTGAAGGTTCTGAGCCCCACGTCATGCTTCCCAACCTGGAGGTCTAGCAACGGGAGGAGGAACTCATAGAGAATCAGACTTTGAAGGCTAGCGGGATTTGATTGCAGTACTTCGACAGGACTCGGGGAAACAGAGGGTCCACTCTTAGAGGGCACACAGAAAGTACTGTGCACATCAGGACCCAGGGGGGAAGGAGCAGTGATCCCATAGGAGACTGAACAAGACCTACCTGTTACTGTTGGAGGGTCTCCTGCTCCTACTGTTGGCGGGCAGCAGTGGCTCACCACGGGGACAAGGACACTGGCAGCAGAAGTTATAGGAAGTACTCCTTCGTGAGCCCTCCAGGAGTCTGCCATTAGCCCTACCAAAGGGCCTGTAGGCTCTGATGCTGGGTTGCCTCAGGCCAAACAACCAACAGGGAGGGAACCCAGCCCCATCCATCAGCAGACAAGTGGATTAAAGTTTTACTGAGCTCTGCCCACAGGAGCAACACCCAGCTCTACCCACCAGCAGTGCCTCCCATCAGGAAGCTTGCACAAGTCTCTTAGATAGCCTCATCCACCAGAGGGCAGACAGCAAAAGCAAGAAGAACTATAATCCAGCAGCCTGTGGAACGAAAACCACATTCACAGAAAGACAGACAAAACGAAAAGGCAGAGGACTATGTACCAGATGAAGGAACAAGATAAAACCCCAGAAAAACAACTGAATGAAGTGGAGATAGGCAACCTTCCAGAAAAACAATTCAGAATAATGATAGTGAAGATGATCCAGGACCTCGGAAAAAGGATGGAGGCAAAGATCGAGAAGATGCAAGAAATGTTTAACAAACACCTAGAAGAATTAAAGAACACACAAAGAGAGATGAACAATACAATAACTGAAATGAAAAATATACTAGAAGGAATCTATAGCAGAATAACTGAGGCAGAAGAACAGATAAGTGACCTGGAAGACAGAATGGTGGAATCCACTGCTGTGGAACAGAATAAAGAAAAAAGAATGAAAAGAAATGAAGACAGCCTAAGATATCTCTGGGACAACATTAAATGCACCCACATTCACATTATAGGGGTCTCAGAAAGAGAAGAGAGAGAGAGAGGACCCAAGAAAATATCTGAAGAGATTATAGTCAAAAACTTGCCTAACATGGGAAAGGAAATAGCCACCCAAGGCCAGGAAGCACAGAGAGTCCCATACAGGATAAACCCAAGTAGAAACACGCTGAGACACATAGTAATCAAATTGGTAAAAATTAAAGACAAAGAAAAATTATTGAAAGCAGCAAGGGAAAAACGACAAATAACATACAAGGGAACTCCCATAAGGTTAACAGCTGATTTCTCAGCAGAAACTCTACAAGCCAGAAGGGAGTGGCATGATATATTTAAAGTGATGAAAGGGAAGAACCTACAACCAAGATTACTCTACCCGGCAAGGGTCTCATTCAGACTCGATGGAGAAATCAAAAGCTTTACAGACCAGCAAAAGCTAAGAGAATTCAGCACCACCAAACCAGCTCTACAACAAATGCTAAAGGAACTTCTCTAAGTGGGAAACACAAGAGAAGAAAAGGACCTACAAAAACAAACCCAAAACAATTAAGAAAATGGTCATAGGAACATACATATCGATAATTACCTTACATGTGAATGGATTAAATGTTCCAACCAAAAGACACAGGCTCGCTGAATGGATACAAAAACAAGACCCATATATATGGTGTCTACAAGGGACCCACTTCAGACCTGAGGACACATACAGACTGAAAGTGAGGGGGTGGAAAAATAAATTCCATGCAAATGGAAATCCAGAGAAAGCTGGAGTAGCAATACTTGTATCAGATAAAATAGACATTCTCAAATTAACATTCTTTAAAATAAAGAATGTTATAAGCGGTAAGGAAGGACACTACATAATGATCAAGAGATCAATCCAAGAAGAAGATATAACAATTATAAATATATATGCACCCAACATAGGATCACCTCAATACATAAGGCAAATGCCAACAGCTATAAAAGAGGAAACAGACAGTAACACAATAATAGTGGGGGACTTTAACACTGCACTTACACCAATGGACAGATCATACAGACAGAAAATTAATAAGGAAAAACAAGCTTTAAATGATACAATAGACCAGATAGATTTAATTGATATTTATAGGACATTTCATCTGAAAACAGCAGATTACAGTATCTTCTCAAGGGCACACGGAACATTCTCCAGGATAGATCACACCTTGGGTCACAAATCAAGCCTTGGTAAATTTAAGAAAATTGAAATCATATCAAGCATCTTTTCTAACCACAATGCTATAGGATTAGAAATAAATTACAGGAAAAAAACGTAAAAAAACCAAACATATGGAGGCTAAACAATACATTACTAAATAACCAAGAGATCATTGAAAAAACTAAAGAGAAAAATCAAAAAATACCTGGAGACAAATGACAATTAAAACACGACGACCCAAAACCTATGGGATGCAGCAAAAGCAGTTCTAAGAGGGAAGTTTATAGCAATACAATCCAACCTCAAGAAACAAGAAAAATCTCAAATAAACAATCTAACCTTACACTTAAAGGAACTAGAGAAAGAAGAACAAACAAAACCCTAAGTTAGTAGAAGGAAAGAAATCATAAAGATCAGAGCAGAAATAGAAACAAAGAAAACAATAGCAAAGATCAATAAAACTAAACGCTGGTTCTTTGAGAAGATAAACAAAATTGACAAACCTTTAGCCAGACTCATCAAGAAAAAGAGGGAGACGACTCAAATCAGTAAAATCAGAAATGAAAAAGGAGAAGTTAAAACGGACACCACACAAACACAAGCATCATAAGAGACTACTACAAGCAACTCCATGCCAATAAAATGAACAACCTGGAAGAAATGGATAAAGGTATAACCTTCCAAGACTGAACCAGGAAGAAATAGAAAATATGAACAGACCAATCACAAGCACTGAAATTGAAACTGTGATCAAAAATCTTCCAACAAGCAAAAGCCCAGGACCAGATGACTTCACAGGTGAATTCTATCAAACATTTAGAGAAGAGCTAACACCCATTCTTTTCAAACTCTTCCAAAAAACTGCAGAGGAAGGAACACTCCCAAACTCATTCTACGAGGCCACCATCACCCTGATACCCAAAAACCAGACAAAGATGTCACAAAGAAAGAAAACTACAGGCCAATATCACTGATGAACATAGATGCAAAAATCCTCAACAAAATACTAGCAAACAGAATCCAACAACACAGTAAAAGGATCATAGACCATGATAAAGTGGGATTTATCCCAGGGATGCACGGATTTGTCAATACACGCAAATCAATCAGTGTGATACACCATATTAACAAACTGAAGAATAAAAACCATATGATCATCTCAATAGATGCAGAAAGAGCTTCTGACAAAATTCAACACCCATTTATGATAAAAACTCTACAGAAAGTGGGCACAGAGGGAACCCACCTCAACATAATAAAGGCTATATATGACGAACTCACAGCCAACATAGCTCTCAATGGTGAAAAACTGAAACCATTTCCTCTAAGATCAGGAACAAGACAAGGTTGTCCACTCTCACCACTATTATTCAACATAGTTTTGGAAGTTTTAGCCACAGCAATCAGAGAAGGAAAAGAAATAAAAGGAATACAAATCGGAAAAGAAGAAGTAAAGATGTCTCTGTTTGCAGATGACATGATACTATAAATAGAAAATCCTAAAGATGCTACCAGAAAACTACTAGAGCTAATCAATGAATTTGGTAACGTTACCGGATACAAAATTAATGCACAGAAATATCTTGCATTCTTATACATTAACAATCCCTTTCACCATTGCAACAAAAAGAATTAAATAGCTAGGAATAAACCTACCTAAGGAAGTAAAAGACCTGTACTCAGAAAAGTATAAGACACTGATGAAAGAAATCAAAGATGACACAAACAGATGGAGAGATATACCATGTTCGTGGATTGGAAGAATCAATATTGTCAAAATGATTATTCTACCCAAAGCAATCTACAGATTCAATGTAATCCCTATCAAATTACCAATGGCATTTTTTTACAGAACTAGAACAAAAAATCTTAAAATTTGTATGGAGACACAAAAGACCCTGAATTGCCAAAGCAATCTTGAGGGAAAAAAATGGAGCTGGAGGAATCAGACTCTCTGATTTCAGACTATACTACAAACCTACAGTAATCAAGACAATATGGTACTGGCAGAAAAACAGAAATACAGATCAATGGAACAGGATAGGAAGCCCAGCGATAAACCCATGCACCTATGGTCACCTAATCTATGACAAAGTAGGCAAGGATATACAATGGAGAAAAGACAGTCTCTTCAATAAGTGGTGCTGGGAAAACTGGACAGCTACATGAAAAGAATGAAACTAGAACACTCCCTAACACCATACACAAAAATAAACTCCAAATGGATTGAAGACCTAAATGTAAGACCAGACACTATAAGACTCTTAGAGGAAAACATAGGAAGAACACTCTTTGACATAAATCACAGCAAGATCTTTTTTGACCCACCTCCTAGAGTAACGGAAATAAAAACAAAAATAAACAAATGGGACCTAATGAAACTTAAAAGCTTTTGCACAGCGAAGGAAACTATAAACAAGACGAAAAGACAACCCTCAGAATGTGAGAAGATATTTGCAAACGAATCAACGGACCAAGGATTAATGTCCAAAATATATAAATAGCTCATGAAGCTCAATATTAAAAAAACAAACAACTGAATCAAAAAACGGGCGGAAGACTCAAATAGACATTTCTCCAAAGAAGGCATGCAGATGGCCAAGAGGCACATGAAAAGCTGTTCAGCATCACTAATTATTAGAGAAAGGCAAATCAAAACTACAATGAGGTATCACCCCACACCAGTTAGAATGGGCATCATCAGAAAATCTACAAACAACAAATGCTGGAGAGGGTGTGGACAAAAGGGAACCCTCTTACACTGTTGGTGGGAATGTAAATTGATACAGCCACTATGGAGAACAGTATGGAGGTTCCTTAAAAAAGTGAAAACAGCATTACCATATGACCCAGCAATCCCACTCCTGGGCATATACCCAGAGAAAACCATGATTCAAAAAGAGTCATGTACCACAATGTTCACTGCAGCACTATCTACAACAGCCAGGTCATGGAAACAACCTAAATGCCCACTGACAGATGAAGAGATAAAGAAGATGCTGTACACATATACAATGGAATATTACTCAGCCATAAAAAGGAACAAAACTGGGTCATTTGCAGAGATGTGGATGGACCTAGAGACTGTCATACAGAGTGAAGTAAGTCAGAAAGAGAAAAACAAATATTGTATATTAACGCATATATGTGGAATCTAGAAAAATGGTACAGATGAACCAGTTTTCAAGGCAGAAAAAGGGACACAGATGTAGAGAACAAACGTATGGACACCAAGAGAGGAAAGCGTTGGGGGGCGTGGTGGTGGTGGGATGAATTGGGAGATTGGGATTGACATATATACACTAATATGTATAAAATAGATAACTAGTAAGAACCTGCTGCATAAAAAAATAAATTAATTAAATTAAAAAAAATATTTTCTTTTATTTGGTCTGAATACCAGTAAGGTATTTTGTCTCTTTTCCAGTCTGTATCTAGAAATAGGTCTCTTAATTAGTTTTGCCTGGAGTGAGCTTGTTCAATATATACTTGTTCCCTCAACACAGGAAAGACTTTTTTCTGCTATTGCATCCATTCTAGGCTCTAGCTCTTCATTTTTGTACAGTAGTTCCTCCTCCCCCCCGCAGTTTCACCTTCTGTGGTTTCAGTTACCTGTGGCCAAGTGCAGTCTGAAAATATTAAATGGAAAATTCCAGAAATAAACAATTCATAAGTTTTCAATTGTGCATCGTTCTGAGTATCATGATGAAATCTCTTGGTTTCCCGCTCCATTCTGCCCAAGACGTGAAATCATCTCTTTGTCCCACATATCTGGTCTGTTAGTCACTTAGTGGCTGACTTGGTTATCAGATTGTCACGGTATTGCAGTGCTTGTACCCAATTCACCCTTATTTTACTCAATAATGGCCCCAAAGCGCAAGAGTAGTGATGCTAGCAATTCAAATATGCCAAAGAGAAGCCATGAAGTGGCTTCAGCAGAGGTTAGTGTGCTCTTGAATTCTGTTTACCATTCTTCTGATTTTTCTAATTAAACTTTTTTAGAATGGTTGTATATTTACAGAAAAACTGTCTGGATAGTATGGAGAGTTCCCATATAGCCCCTTGCTATTTTACTTAACATGCAGCAATTTGGATTCTCTTTACCTAGTTTAGGTGTTTTTTCTTTTAATAGAGTTTATATCTATTTATATTTTACAAAGGATGCTAGGAGTTTACCAAAATTTTCATCTGTGTCTTTCAGTGAATTATTTTTAGAGTATGCTTTTCTTCTGAGCCCTCTGGATGGTGATATTTTCTTTTAAACATGGTAGTAGTGACAGTAGACTTTTCTTTTTGAACCTTGCTCGTTAGAGTCTATACTTTGCATTTTAATATTGTTGGTAATTTGAGAACTAAGATTTTTTTCTTTTAAACAGCTAACTGTCAGTTGGGAAAACGAATTAGCACTATTAATGTCTTGTAACAAATTATCACAAAATCGGTGACTTAAAACAGCAAAAATGAATTCTCTCCCAGTTCTGAAGGCCAGAAGTCTGAAATCAGTACACTGGCCCGAAAGCAAGGTGTTGGCAGGGCCGTGCTCCCTCTGGAGGCTCTCGGAGAGAACAGTTCCTTGCCTCTTCCAGCTCTGGTGACTGCTGTCATTCTTTGCCTTGTGATCGCATCATGCCAATTTCTGCTTCTGTCTTCTCATCTCCTTTTCCTCTGTTTACGTGACATCTTCCTCTGCCTCCTTCTTATAAGGATAGCAATTACATTTAGGACCTGCAGGATAATCTCTCCATCTCAAGATCCTTAATTACATCTGCAAAGATTCTTTTTCTTACAAGGTAAAATTCACAGGTTCCAGGAGTTAGGACCTGATATCTTTGGGCGGCCTTTATTCTACCTACCACAGGCATGATCTACTATGATTCAGCAATTCTACACATACACACATTCATTTTTTTTTCTACCAGAAGACATGTAAAAAAAAAAAAAGTTCATAGCAGCATGACTTGTAATGGTCAGAAACTAGAACATCCATCAACAGTAGAGTGGATGAATAAGCTGTGATAGTTGTGCAGTGGAATACTTTACATCAGTGAGAATGAAATCACAGAAACTACATGCAACAGCATGATGACTCTCGCACATAGAATAGGACTGAAAGAAAGCAGATAGAAAAGAGTATGCCCTAGAAGAGTCTACTTATGTAATGTTAAAAATAGGCAAAATTAATCTGTGTGTTAGAACTTAGGATAGTGGTTACCTTGGAGGGGGTAATGATTACAGGAGGGTGAATGAGGTGATAGTAGGATTCAGGGGTGATAGAAGGATTTTCTGATCTGATCTGAATTCTGAGTGAGAATTCACTGAGCTGTCTACTTTTGATTTGTGAACATTACCAAAACAGAATATTCAGTGAAAAGAAAGCTAACAGTTTTCTTAGGGCCAGGCAGAATCTTCAGGACAATGTCCAGATGACTGGAGCTGGAAGAGGAAGGGGTCCCAACTTCAGGTCAAAGTCAGGCTTTCAAAGTTTGAGATGATAAGAACTTAAGAACTGGTAGGTGAGGTGATGATATTTAGAGGAATGTCAGCTCCCTCACATTCTTGTATAAATGAATATTGTATAAATAAATCAGGTGATAGAAGGGACAGATGGATCAATAGATAAAGCAGACATTTGGTCTGAGTTCAAGGAGTTGGGTCAGTTAAGGCAAGTCGTTTACTCTCAAGAACTACACTGTCCAATATGTGGCTATCAATCACTTGAAATGTGGCTGGTCCAAACAGACATTCTGTACATCAGATTTCAGACACAGTACAGAAAAGAATAATTTATTTGTATGTTGATCATATATTGAAATGATAACCTTTGAATTATTGGGTTAAATAATATCTATTATTAAAATAAATTCCATCTGTTTCTTCTTAAAATACGGCTACTAGAAAATTTTAAATTTATTATATGACTAGCGTTTGTGACTTGCATTCTATTTTTATTGGACAGTAGTGATCTAGACCGTGATAAATCTGCTAGGCAGTTACTAGGCATGCGAGCTATCAGCTACTTACTTTTCTTGCATATGCAAGACTTGGATAGGGCCTGATGGAGTTCGGTCTCATGATAGGAAGAATGAAGTGACTGAAGTTACAACTGAACTATTACAACTGAACTATTATTTCTGAGTTTTCAAGTCTATGGGAAACCTAACTGTTCTAAACAATGAGTTCAAAATTAAGGTACCACTGCTCATCTGGTAGTTACATAATCTCTTAACAGACCCAGTGTCTAGTACCATGTAAGCGGCTTTTTGGGAGATGGTGGTATGACAGAGTGGGCAGAGAACAGGCTTTGGAGTCTGACATTCCTGAATTCAAGCAGGAAGACTGTTACTTATAGGCTGGGTGGCCTCAGTTCAATGACATAATTTCTCTGGGCCTCAGTTTCCACAGCTATATAATGGGCTTATTAATATCCACCTAGTAGGGTAGGTGTTAGATTTGAAATAATATATAAAGTATACAGTGCATAAATGACACTCAAAATATGGTAGTTGCTGTCATTCTTGAGTTCATTAAGAAGTGTGAGGAAAACACTAAACATTTTATAGGCTTTGATGAGAAAAATTCTAAAGATTTTTCTTTGTACATCTTTGTAATACTTCAGACCAACTCAGGCCATTCCAAACCTTTGGTTTCTCTAGCAAATAATGAGGATAAGCTCACACACATGGAAAGCCAGGCCACAGGAAGCCTCCTCTTTCTCACTGTGTACATTTAGCTTCAGGGATGTAATGCCGGGATCACAAAGAATTACTCTGCATTCAAAACACTCAGCAATGTCAATCTGCTCCTTTTAGTACCAGATGCTGGCGGGCCACCCCATCAATCATTCTCACAGTCACCCATCAGCGTGTCATCGCTGTGTCAGAGATCTGTTTTGGCAGGCTCGCTGCAGGGTACACGTAATCAGCGGAGATGCCACACTTAACTGTGATTGATGCCTGTCTTTTGACAATTTCTCCTGCCAGACCCCTCCATCACTCCATGGCAATGTTTTCCTGAGTGCTAAATAATTTCTCTGAATTATCACAGACGCTTTATAGACTGACTTGCAGAGATGTCTTTTTGTCACAGCTGCATTTGGAAGGATTTTTATTTTGTATGTCCTTTTTTTTTAACCTCTGATGATTCTTTCCATGTTTCTATCACTTTCTTCATTCATCACAGCAGGACATTTTTTTGAGGTAAATAAAAAGGATATTATATGCTGGAGAGGGTGTGGAGAAAAGGGAACCCTCTTGCGCTGTTGGTGGGAATGTAAATTGATACAGCCACTATGGAGGTTCCTTAAAAAACTAAAAATAGAACTACCATATGACCCAGCAATCCCACTACTGGGCATATACCCTGAGAAAACCATAATTCAAGAACAGTCATGTACCACAATGTTCATTGCAGCACTATTTCCAATAGCCAGGACATGGAAGCAACCTAGGTGTCCATCGACAGATGAATGGATAAAGAAGATGTGGCACATATATACAGTGGAATATTACTCAGCCATAAAAAGAAACGAAATTGAGTTATTTGTAGTGAGGTGGATGGACCTAGAGTCTGTCATACAGAGTGAAGTAAGTCAGAAAGAGAAAAACAAATACCATATGCTAACACATATATGTGGAATCTAAAAAAAAAAAAAAGGTTCTGAAGAACCTAGGGGCAGGACAGGAATAAAGACACAGCCATAGAGAATGGACTTGAGGACATGGAGAGGGGGAAGGGTAAGGTGGGACGAAGTGAGAGAGTGGCATTGACATGTATACACTCCCAAATGTAAACTAGCTAGCTAGTGGGAAGCAGCCACATAGCACAGGGAGATCAGCTCGGTGCTTTGTGTCCACCTAGACGGGTGGGATAGGGAGGGTGGGAGGGAGACGCAAGAGGGAGGAGATATGGGGATGTATGTATATGTATAGCTGATTCACTTTGTTATACAGCAGAAACTAACACAACATTGTAAAGCAATTATACTCCAATAAAGATGTTAAAAAAAAAAAGGATATTACAATCAGTCTAGTTGGGCAGATGTCTGAAATCCATTTCAAATTCTTCATTTGGCTGGCAGCATGACCTTGAAAATATAATTATTACTACGCCTTTGCTTAAACTATGCCCTTGTTACTGCTATGTCTCTTCTATTAGAGGTTATGATTTTTAAGAATCTGAGATGTCAGGCAAATCCAAGTAAGTGTCCCACACCTCCCTTATAATCTGGCATCTGATGTTGGCCACAGAGGCCCTTTTTGGCCAAATCTGCACTTGTGTGAGGTGACCTCATTGCTCCCTGTCCTTCTTCTTCCTCTCTGCTACCCCCATTGAGCCCTAGCTCTAACCCAGATGCATAACTGTCATGGAATCATTAGTAGATGACAAATTCAGATGGCCCAAGAAGCTCCTCTGTTACAAGAAGACACCTGTAACTGAAAGCTAAAGTTATGCCAAATGAAACACTTACTTGATCCTCTTTAAGGAAAAATGAACAGCACTTTCATTTGATGATACCCAAAGAGTCACTGAAAAAGAGGAATAGTCATGTTCAAATTAATAGGACACATTCTAAAGACTAAAAGGCAATAGGTGGTTAACTTCAGCTTCCATTCAAGATCAGCCATTGCTCCTCTCTACCACACTCTTCCTTGAAATGCAAAATATCCGAAAAGATTATTTCTTACAAATGCCCAGTTAGTGACCTTTTCTCTTGTATGCCCTCCTGTAAATCCCAATGAATAAAATAATACCAATAAAAATTCTTGGGAAACATGGTCTTATCCATTTAGTTACTTTAAGGAGTAAGTAAACTACTAAGGAATGTAATATGTAATCTTTTTCTGCTCTTCTTATATATTTATCCAGTTTATTTGTATTCTCACCATCTTTTTGTTGAGAAGTGGGCATTTTAGGTAATATATTGTAGCAATTTTTGATACTAATTCCCTTCCCCCATCTTCAAGGCTTGTTTTTCTTATTAGCTTGTTTATTACTTTAGTGACTTGGCTGGACTATTTTAGGGAAATATGTTTTCCCTACAGTGTGAAGCCTTTGATGTTGTTCCTTAGAGAACACAGCTGACTGTGTACAGTCAACCTGGGATAAGAGTTATATTAGGGCTTTCATTTTAGGGCTTTCTAGACTGCCTCTTCCCCTGACCTCTCTACTGTCTGATAGGTTTGGTATAACATTCGGCTATTAAGTTTCAGTAATTGCCAGCCGACAATATTCACTATTTGACAATACCCTGGCATAAACTGCTCCACGGTATGATCCAATTAATTTCAGGGCCTGTTGCAGGAACAGATTTTGAGGCCACTCTTTCAGGTTTGTTCTGATTCCAGGAGGGCTTTTCTTAGCTATATTTTTCCTTGGTTCTCTCTGGTAAATTAGCAGTCCTACGGTTTAGCTTGTTGCTCTCATAAAGCCAGCAGCTTCCTCTTAATTGTATACCACCAAAATCCCCGTTGTTTTTGAGAGTGCCCTTACGCTTGAACTTCTCCACAATCTGTTTCAAATAAAGTAAGCTTTTGGAGCATGTCAGAGCTCTATGTTCTTATGGATTGCTTCTCCCCTTGCACAAAACTCAGAGATGCTGTTTTAGAGCTGGGGGCAGGAATAATACTTGGGCTTTACAATCAGGGCTCTGGGCAGTGATGGTAGCCTCTGGTATTTCAGCTTGTCTCTTATGGCATGGGAGCTCTGCCCCAGAGGTGAAGTGGCCTAACATGCCTGGGGCCTGTGCCCTAGGAGTGGGGACTGGGTAGAGAAAGGGAGCCCTGACCTCTTAGCCACCCTTACCAGGAATTTTGTCTCTGCAACATGGATCTGGAGGAAATGAGAGTTACTGATGGCCTGTCCGTCCTGGAGAGAGATTGTATCCCTTGATTGATGAGGGGAGAGGGACTTGTCTTCTTGGCCATACCTGCTCAGAATGAAATGTCCATCAAGCTGAGCTGGGGGTATGGAAGGAGGGTCATAGCTGAAGTGACATAAGTTCTTGCTGTTTTTACTAAGATTTAGTAGATTTTCTTGAATAAATGCCCATCCATTTGTTGTATGCCCTTAGGATAATTTCCAGCAACTTCAAAGGTTTGGGGAACAGGTCCATGGAACTCCGCATGCTACCATTCTAGACATGGAATCTCCTAAGAGCCTTTTTCTCATTTTATATACAAAAATGGAAGAAAACAATCCTTAAAATACTTAAAAATACGTGATGGGCTGGGTTTAGCTTGTGTGCTAAATTTGCCAATCCCTGCTCTATAGTAGTAATGCCAATTTACTTATGGCACTTACGGCACATGCCTCAAAATTTTATACTCATACATTACATTTGGAATTTTAAATATATTTTTCTGCTGTGCTATTGGTGATGGATTTCATTCATCTGGGTATATACTCTGTTTGTTATTCTTAGGGTTATACAATTCTGGCCTTACTAGCTGTACCTTTACCATTCTTGGTATCTTACTCCTTGATGTTCGGGTAGGGAGAAAGACAAAGGAAGGTAAAACATAAGTCCTTACATGCCTGTCCTGGCAAGACTGATGTTCTGCCGATCATCACTGTTGATCTAGCTCATTGTCTGTAAACTCTACAAGACTTAGTCATTTCTTTGACAAGTCTTGATCACTAAGGACTAATTCTCAAATAGTTCTCTTAGGGACTGGTGGTCCCCTGAGAACTTTGACATCCATCTGGAGGATTTACATCATTGTCCTCTGATGCTTGCACCTCCCTTTTCTAAGCTATGGAGGTTCTGAGCACTCTGCAGCCTCCACACTCGTCAGTCCTCTGTGGCTCTAATTCTGGAAAGCATGAAGGAAAAAAGATTTATCTTTTATACTTCTTGAGAACATACTTTTGGGAGGAGTGGTGTTATGGACTGAATTGTGTTCCCCAAAATTCATACACTGAATTCCTAACTTTCAATGTGACTGCATTTGGAGACAGGGCCTTTAAAGAGGTAATTAAAGTAAAATGAGGTCGTAAGAGTGGGGCTTTAACCTAACATGACTAATGTCCATATATGAAGAGGAAGAGACAGCAGAGATGTGCATGCACAGAAGAAGGCCATGTGAGGACATATCAAGAAGGCAGGCATCTGCAAGCCAAGGAAAGAGACCTCAGGAGAAACCAACTCTGCTGATACCTTGGCCTTGGACTCCCAGACTCCAGAAATGTGAGAAAATAAATTTTTGCTGTTTAAGCCACCGGTCTGTAGCATTTTGTTATGGCAGCCCAAGAATACTATGACAGGTAGCACTCACTGCTTCATTTTCTGTCCGTACTACCATCCCACACCCTCCCCAGTGTTCTTTGCACTGCTCTGGAAAACGTTACCAGTCCCACTAGTTAGGAAGACATAACATCATGGAGTAAGAATGTACCTCTTCCTTGAAGCAACTATCAAACATTAAAACCAGTTATCCTGTGTGTCCTTCCCCTGATCTTCAAGGCAGTGTGTGTGTGCTGGGTTGTGGGCGTGGTTACTGAGAATTCGCTCATAGCCTGTGAAGAAAGGAGATGCTGTACTTTCTCCAAAAGCTGTTTTACCTCCCCAGCCATTCTGCGTATTGACTAGGTTGTTGGCTCTGGTTGTGGTGGGAGTGCTCACTGCCAAAATGACATCTCTTGATAAAATCTATGAAGCAGTGTCTCATAGCCCAACTTGAGGACTTATCCGGAATTATCATGAGGTATTTATTCCTCTTTGTTTTCAGCGGCAGGACTGAGTCATTTTCCAAAACAACAGGGATGATCTTTCTCATCTACCATATCACCCTGTCTCACAAAATTCCTAGCATTTTCCTAGAAACATAGTAATAAATCTATCAAAATTACTGAGGGTTGCTTTGGTATAAAACACATATGATAGAAATTATTTCTGTTGTCTGGTTAATCATTAATCAAAGCAACAAGGTAGAGTCCTTTGATAGCCAGATAAAACATCTAAGGTTAATATAATTCAATGACTAAACTAGGCTGAGCAAATCTATCTCTTAATCATCTGGTAAACATTTCTTGCCATCTGATTAGGAAACAGATTGTGCTCATATTGCTGACTGGTTCCATATCACTGTTCACTCCTCTGCTCTGGACCACTTCTTATTTTGCTGCCAGTCACCACACGGATTTTCAAGACATCAATTTTTCCCTAACAGCAGCCACAATAATGGCTTCAGAAAAGATGGAGTTAAGGAATGGAAGTGAGGGAAGGGAAAACTGTTTCTGTCTTTATCCACATGCTAAGCGTGGACACAGCTAATTCCACACTATGCTGCCCAAACCAGGCCAAAACCTTTAGCAAACTTTACTGAAAACTTGGGTATAACAGGAGAGAATTACATTTCATAGATGCTCAAGCTCAGATACTAGATATGACTGATCTCATACTCACAAGGGTCCAACCCCTTACCTTGTGATCCTTCTTGGATGCTTCACAGTCTAGCTCTGAGCCTGCTTCTACAAAGAGGAAGTCTGCCATACTCTCTAGAAAAGAGGGAGAGAGAGAGAAAAAAAGAGGGAACATGAGTTCCAGTGCCTCCTCCCTACGGTGCTCCAGGCCACAGACACCTGCTCCAGGTCTGCTTTTGAGTCTTCACGTTGCATCCCAGATCCCTCACCTTCTGAGATGATTGGCTTTTGGGGTGCTCGATACGTTCATTAAAAAAACAGCACTTCCTATCCTTGGTAGTTACCCTTGGCCTTGCCCTAGAATCCCCTTCAGGATTTTCTGTCATATCACAAATATCTACTATCAGCGTGTTCATCAATAACTAGGAAATTTAGTCTATAATAACACTGCTGAGACCAACAACTTTAACATATGGTTCTTGTTGGGTGTCAGCAATCAAAGTCTGGTGTCTTTATGCATCTTCCACTAGCATGAGGTGAGATTATGTCCCAGAACTCTTACTATCATCTTCTGGTTTCCAATCCTATTTGTCTGTGGATAACTGCTTGAATGAGAAAACAAGCGCGCGCACACACACACACACACACATTTTTCAAAAGCAATTTTCAGGTGAAGTGAAATCTTAATCTATAATTTTGGGAAAAAAATTCCTAAAAGAAGTGATATCTAGAGATCAAGCTTTACCACAAATAAGATAAATTTGATATTTTAACGGAATTAGACTCTTTTTTTTTCTTTGTTTTCCTTTTTACCACCAAAAGTTGATCGAAATGGACTTTTCGGAAAGAACTTTTTGTCCTAAAGAGCAAATCCAAGCCCCCAACTTCTCATAACACTTGAAAGTTTGAGATTTCAATTTTTTCCATTAAGGTTTCAAAACTCTAATTCATAAGGGTACAATTTCAAAAATGCCCTTATCCTTAGCAGTCTCTATAAGAAGAAAGTTTCCCAAATGTAAGAACACTGAGTCCTAAGATGCAGACAGTAGATCAATCTCCACCTGCCACAGCAACCCCAGGGGAGAGAGCCCTCCACTGGTAGCCTGGACAGAAGTAAGATCCCTTTCAGCTACAGCCAGATTCTTCTGCCACCCTCAGTCTTCAAACTTAAGAGAAGTGGCCAGCACCGAATGATCCAGGCCCAGCCTTCTAAACGTATTATAATTGTTAACCCTGTAAACCAGGCTTGCGTAGAGAAATACGACCTAGTGCATGAAATATTTCTCTAACCACGACACCATCTCTTTAAAAAATAACTTAAACGCCAAAGACTGAGATATTTTAATGAAATGAGTCCAGGCAATTTTTTCCAAGACTGTTCAGCCCAGCATCAAGCTCTGAGTCTAACAGCACCAAGCTACATGGTTCTCGAGGGACCTCAATGCCTGAGTGAGTCTCCCAAGGTGCCTCACCAACTCCCAAGGCAAGACTCAGGCCCAGGGGACGAGAGCTCCATTACTCCAAGTCTGCATAATCGCACATTTTTCCCTTAAATCCTTGGTCTCGAGGGACTACCTTGCAAAAGGAAAAGCCAATTTACCATTAAACATTTAATAAAGAAAAGACAACAAAGAAAATCCTCTTTTCATCACACTGCATGCTCGAGACAACTTTCATGGTGAGAACTGCTAAACTGAAACCACAGATAAAGAGGTCTTAAATTTTTTCTTTATGGAAGTAAGGGATTTGTCCATTTTTTTCCCAGTAAGCATCTAATAAGTTTCCACTCTTCAGCAGGCACTAGGCAAGGCTCTGGGGCTACAGTCAGGAAAGAGCCTTGCTCTCTGCAAGCAGTGCACACTGCTCTGGAGGAAACACAGGTGTAGTTTCCTCCAGTATTGGGCAGAATAAAACACACATCAAATATAAAGCCCAAGCAAAATACTACAGGCACCCAGAGGTGATAATGATAACGATAATGATGCTAGGGGTAATGATAAAATATTACTAACATAACAGCTCCATTTTTAAAAAACAGGTACTCTGCTAAGTGATTTATATACATTGTAGTAGAGTCTTCTTGACAGTTCTATGTGACGGGTACTATTTTTGCCTCCATTTCACAAATATGGAAACTGAGGCACACAGAGGAAGGAATGCCCAAGTGGGTTTCAAGCAGACAGGACAACTTCACAGAGGATATAAGCCATAGCCTAGGAGGATAAATGGGATTTAGATAGATGGAGTAGGAAGAGGGGAGAGACGGAAGGCAGTTCAGGATGAGGAAAGGAGTACATGAAGAACTAAGTTAAGCAAAATTAAAGGGACGGTTGTGCTGAAAATGGAAGGAGGGTAGTGTTAAAAGTGACATCCAGTATTTAAAACAGTTGGAACGGTACCACACACATCCAGCAGACCCTCAACAAATGCAATGTTGTGAGGTGAAGTAATGAATGCATTTCTCAGCACCAGCCTCACTTTCAGTTCTATGGGGCCGCGTTAAATGACACTTGCTTCTTGCCCGTGCTGCAGGCAATTTTATTATTTTTGATTTCTTAACCTGTTTCATAATTCCTTTCCTTTCTCCTATAAGCTGAAGGGAAATGCAATCACAGGTGAGCAACAGGCTAGGATACGAAACAGAAGTTTTAAATGTGAAAGAGGAAAAAAATCTACCTTGTCAGCACATCGGCAAAACTGAATGAAAGTTGGCATGCAGTGACAGGAAGAGAACGTGGAGGGTAAATGAAAGACATAAAACATCATTCCAGTGACAGGAGAAGTAAACTAATCTTTGGTGAACACCTACTTCATGCCAGCGCTTTCCCTACATCGTCTCTCCAAACTCTACTCACACGGCACTATGATTCCTATTTTACAGATGAGAACACTCACACTTACAAATGTGAAATTCTTCCCAGAAATCACTGCAGTTAGCAATGGCAGACTCCACTTTTGAAACCTTGTCTGACTCCCAATCCTATGTTCTTTCTACTATGATGTATTGTATCCACAAGAACTAACAGTCAATCAGGGTCTTATTTTAATGATCTCAATCTCTCTCTCTCCCTCTCCCCCCCCCCACCTAAATATATTATATAATATGATGTACTAGATAAATATTTTTTACTTACTCAAAACCATGAATAAATATTGAATCAGTCAAGCTTTATGATCCCATAGCAAGTCTTCATGCGTAAGTACCTGAGAAACAGTCATGAGAAAAAGAGATATAAGAATGGCTCTATTTGCCAGTGTGTTGGTATATTAAATGAAAAGTATGAAAACAATTGTAAACACTAATAATAATTAAATAATTTTAGTACTTTCAGTATTTTAAAAGGTTGTCTTTAACGTAAAGTGGTTAATCTTTCAAAAAACTGGAAAAGGTGTTTGATAGTAGGGAAAGAACCAAAGATCAAAGCTGAGAAACACAGAATTTCCTGACTGCATGCAAGCCTGCCTATGACCTTCCAACCACTGCCTTCTGAGCTGTCACTCTTCCTACAGATTCTAGTGATTAGCCAAAATGTTATTTTCAGAAGATAGAGAAAACTAAGACTTTATCTAAATAGAAAGCTTTGCCACTGTTTGATTTAAAATTTCACTCAAAAGCATTTAGAATTGGTTTAACTTTGTAACTGGAAAAGAAGCAGGAGTGTGATGCTATTGATTAAACCATATGAACAGAAATGATAGATTTGCGCCCTTTATCTGATACTAATCATGCCTTATGTCAGTGCAGGGCTGTGTAAATTTCAAAGCGGTTATATATATTTATCTTTGCAATGGATTTGGTCAACATTCCTCTGGAGTAAATCGTATAGGAAAAAGAATCAGCATTTTATGTTAAGAAAACTTGAGAGCTGGAGATATTAAGCAGCTTTCCTACAGTCTCAGAGTTTGGGAAAAGTTAGTAAGGACTAAACTTCTTGTCTCCATAAATCTTAGCCTGGTGTTTGTTCTGCTGCTCTAGTATCTCACGACACAAGTAAATGCACTACAGATCCCACATTCCTCTTGGGGATTCTATAGCAATAGAGAGGATTAGGACCTGAGACTGACTCCTTAAGAAGTGCCAGGGGATTCTTTGATCAGAAATTTGGGGAAACTCCAACCATTTGGTAAATATGGAGCAATATATTGCAGAATAGTTTTCTTTGGAAATTCAAGCCCACATTAATTGCAGTTAATATTTCTTTAATATTCCTAGAGATAGTGTAAACAATTGAATCAAAAGACGAGTTATTTCAGCTCATGGTTCCAGGGCAAATAATAGAGTATGATTAAAATATGGTTTAAGAGTAATGTTTTTAAAAACAACATAGTGTGATCACAACTGCAATAGGTAGAGAAACAAGTCAAGAGAAAAGTATTATTCCGGGTGAGTGGATTAATACTTTACTTACAGTGAGTATACATATAATTAAAAACACAGTTATCTTTAATTAAATACCATCAAGCAAGAGAAAACAGAAGGAAAGATCGCTACAGAACTGAAAACTCTCCTAGAACTACACTTAAAAACTCAGTTTCCGCCCTTGGCACCTCTTGACTTGATTCTGTTGGTGACTGCCTGGATGTTTATTTGATAATGATGAAAATAAGGGAGTCATGAGCTGTGCATAATGGCTTCCCACAATTCACTTATTCACTCATTCAGCAAGTATTTGTTGAAGTCTTACCACATAGCAGGCCCTGTGCTAGAAGCTAGTTTCACAAGGTGATGCAAACTCAGGATCTTTTCTCCCAGGGTTTATAATCTAACGGGGGTTGTAGAAGAGTAAAGTGATAACAGGAAATAAAGGAGCTATGAGTACATAGGAAGGGAACCTACTCAAATCTGGGGGCAAGATTTCAAGTACCATTTAAACTTAGAACCGAAGATAAATAGGAGTTGGTCAGGTGAAGAGTGAGGGAGAGACTACTCCAGGTAGACGAGATATTTGTGCAACATCCTGTAAGTGAAACAGAGCCTGAATCTTTCATGGAACTAAAAGAAATTTAGTGTATGAACAGCAGTTTGTCAGGAGGAGAGTGGAATGAAAACCGGCTTAAAAGATAAGCAATGCTAGATCATTAGTATTCTGGACATAAGGATTGTAAGCAGTACAGAGAGATATGATCAGGTTTGTGTGTTTGAGACACATCACACTAGCTATTATATGAAGAATGGTTTAAGGAAGGAATATCTGGAGTTTCACTAGGAAGATTTTTTCACAGCTCAGGTGAGATATGGACTTGAATAGTAGCAGTGGGGATGGAGAGAAGTAGGTATTTTCAAAAGAAACACCAGGACTTTGTGAATGATTATACATAGGAGTAAGAGAAAGGTGGGCACCAAGGAGAATGTTTAACTTTCTGGCGTGAGTAACCGAGTCAGTGATTGTTCCATTTCCTATTTCTTGAGTAGGGAACATAGAAGAAAAGCATGTTTGAGGAAGCTGATAGTGATTTTGAGGGACTCATGGTATATCCAAGTAGAATATTCAGCAGGCAGCTTTATATATATATGAGTCTCTGGGCTGGAACCATACATTTAAGAGGCGTCACAAGAATTCTATGCTGCAACTAAAAAGAGATAAGTTTCACCCTTTTAAAAACTGTTGATCAAATGGAAGATGCTGCAGTAGAAACGTGGTTGTAAAATCTAAAAATAAGCCATCCCACTCCCAGATTAAACTCATCAACTAGAAAGGGGAAGTTTCGTTTGAATAGCTGGACTTAATCAAAGGGCCCGGGTTGATGGAGGGAGAGCTGGTCCTGTGTATAGGGTCTAGATCTCTCCTGACCCCATTTACCATGGCACTCTAGGTATGTCTCTAGGGAAAGAGCTGCATAAAAGCTTGAAATGGAATTGTTGGTTATTAATAGCTGTAGAATGAAGATCCCAGGCCTACTTTGGCATAAGGCTCCTGAGACTGAGTGGAATGCTAGGAAGAGTAAAGACAGTCATCAAATTACAAGAGAAGAGAAAAAAGAAGAAAGAAACAAAAAAGAACTACAAAAACAACCAGGAAACAGTTAACAAAATGGCAATAAGTACATACCTATCAGTAATAATTATTTTTTTATTTTTTAACATCTTTATTGGAATATAATTGCTTTACATTGTTTAGTTTCTGCTATATAACAAAGTGAATCAGCTATACGTATACATATATCCCCATATCCCCTCCCTCTTGCATCTCCCTCCTACCCTCCCTATCGCACCCCTCTAGGTGGTCACAAAGCACCAAGCTGATCTCCCTATGCTATGCAGCTGCTTCCCACTAGCTATATATTTTACATTTGGTAGTGTATACATGTCAACGCCACTCTCTCACTTCGTCCCAGCTTACCATTCCCTCTCCCCATGTCCTCAAGCCCATTCTCTATGTCTGTGTCTTTATTCCTGTCCTGCCCCTAGGTTCTTCAGAACCTTTTTTTTTTTAGATTCCACATATATGTTAGCATACGGTATTTGTTTTTCTCGTTCTGACTTACTTCATTCTGTATGACAGACTCTAGGTCCATCCACCTCACTACAAACCACTCAATTTCGTTTCTTTTTATGGCTGAGTAATATTCCATTGTATATATGTGCCATGTTTTCTTTATCCATTCATCTGTCGATGGACACTTGGGTTGCTTCCATGTCCTGGCTACTGGAAATAGTGCTGCAATGAACATTGTGGTACATGACTGTTTTTGAATTATGGTTTTCTCAGGGTATATGCCCACTAGGGGGATTGTTGGGTCATATGGTAGTTCTGTTTTTAGTTTTTTAAGGAACCCCCATACCGTTCTCCATAGTGGCTGAATCAATTTACATTCCCACCAACAGTGCAAGAGGGTTCCCTTTTCTCCACACCCTCTTCAGCATTTATTGTTTGTAGACCTTTTGATGATGGCCATTCTGCCAGTGTGAGGTGATACCTCATTGTAATTCTGACTTGCATTGCTCTAATGATTAGTGATGTTCAGCATCCTTTCACGTGTTTGTTGGAAATCTGTATATCTTCTTTGGAGAAATGTCTATTTAGGTTTTCTGCCCATTTTTGGATTGGGTTGTTTTTTTGATATTGAGCTGCATGAGCTGTTTGTATATTTTGGAGATTAATCCTTTGTCAGTTGCTTTGTTTGCAAATATTTTCTCCCATTCTGAGGGTTGTCTTTTCGTTTTGTTTATGGTTTCCTTTGCTGTGCAAAAGCTTTTAAGTTTCATTAGGTCCCATTTGTTTATTTTTGTTTTTATTTCCATCTCTCTAGGAGGTGGGTCTAAAAGGATCTTGCTGGGACTTATGTCATAGAATGTTCTGCCTAGGTTTTCCTCTAAGAGTTCTATAGTGCCTGGCCTTACATTTAGGTCTTCAAACCATTTGGAGTTTATTTTTGTGTATGGTGTTAGGAAGTGTTCTAATTTCATTCTTTTACATGTAGCTGTCCAGTTTTCCCAGCACCACTTACTGAAGAGGCTGTCTTTTTGCCATTGTATATTCTTGCCTCCTTTATCAAAGATAAGATGACCATATGTGTGTGGGTTTATCTCTGGGCTTTCTATCCTGTTCCACTGATCTATATTTCTGTTTTTGTGCCAGTACCATACTGTCTTGATTACTGTAGCTTTGTAGTATAGTCTGAAGTCAGGGAGCCTGATTCCTCTAGCTCTGTTTTTCTTTCTCAAAATTGCTTCGGCTATTTGGGGTCTTTTGTATTTCCATACAAATTCTGAAATTTTTTGTTCTAGTTCTGTAAAAAATGCCATTGGTAGTTTGATAGGGATTGCAATGAATATGTAGATTGCTTTGGGTAGTATAGTCATTTTCACAATGTTGATTCTTCCAATCCAAGAACATGGTATATCTCTCCATCTGTTTGCGTCATCTCTGATTTCTTTCATCAGTGTCTTATAGTTTTCTGCATATAGGTCTTTTGTCTCCTTAGGTAGGTTTATTCCTAGGTATTTTATTCTTTTCGTTGCAGTGGTAAATGGGAGTGTATCCTTAATGTCTCTTTCAGATTTTTCATCATTAGTGTATAGGAATGCAAGAGATTTCTGTGCATTAATTTTGTATCCTGCAACTTTACCAAATTCATTGATTAGCTCTAGTAGTTTTCTGGTAGCATCTTTAGGATTCTCTTTGTATAGTATCATGTCATCTGCAAACACTGACAGTTTTACTTCTTCTTTTCCAATTTGGATTCCTTTTATTTCTCTTTTGTCTCTGTTTGCTGTGGCTAAAACTTCCAAAACTATGTTGAATAATAGTGGTGAGAGTGGGCAACCTTGTCTTGTTCCTGATCTTAGTGGAAATGGTTTCAGCTTTTCACCATTGAGAATGATATTGGCTGTGGCTATGTCATATATGGCCTTTATTATGTTGAGATAAGTTCCCTCTATGCCTACTTTCTGGAGGGTTTTTATCATAAATGGGTGTTGAATTTTGTCAAAGCTTTTTCTGTATTTGTTATCACATGGTTTTTATCCTTCAGTTTGTTAATGTGGTGTATCACATTGATTGATTTGCGTATACTGAAGAATCCTTGCATTCCTGGGATAAACCCCACTTGATCATGGTGTATGATCTTTTTAATGTGCTGTTGGAGTCTGTTTGCTAGTATTTTGTTGAGGATTTCTGCATCTATGTTCATCAATGATATTGGCCAGTAGTTATCTTTTTTTGTGACCTCTCTGTCTGGTTTTGGTATCAGGGGGATGGTGGCCAGGTAGAATGAGTTTCGGAGTGTTCCTCCCTCTGCTGTATTTTGGAAGAGTTTGAGAAGGATAGGTGTTAGCTCTTCTCTAAATGTTTGATAGAATTCGCCTGTGAAGCCATCTGGTCCTGGGCTTTTGTTTGTTGGAAGATTTTTAATCACAGTCTCAATTTCAGTGCTTGTGATTGGTCTCTTTATATTTTCTATTTCTTCCTGGTTCAGTCTTGGAAGACTGTGCTTTCCTAAGAATTTGTCCATTTCTTCCAGGTTGTCCTTTTTATTGGCATATAGTTGCTTGTAATAATCTCTCATGATCCTTTGTACTTCTGCAGGGTCAGTTGTTACTTCTCCTTTTTCATTTCTAATTCTGGTGATTTTAGTCTTCTCCCTTTTTTTCTTGATGAGTCTAGCTAATGGTTTATCAATTTTGTTTAACTTCTCAAAGAACCAGCTTTTGGTTTTATTGATGTTTGCTATCGTTTCCTTCATTTCTTTTTCATTTATTTCTGATCTGATCGTTATGATTTCTTTCCTTTTACTAACTTCGGGGTTTTTTTTTGTTCTTCTTTCTCTAATTACTTTAGGTGTAAGGTTAGGTTGTTTATTTGAGATTTTTCTTGTTTCTTGAGGTAAGATTGTATTTCCATAACCTTCCCTCTTAGAACTTCTTTTGCTGCATCCCGTAGGTTTTGGGCCATCGTGTTTTCATTGTCACTTCTTTCTGGGTATTTTTTGATTTCCTCTTTGATTTCTTCAGTGATCTCTTGGTTACTTAGTAGCATATTGTTTACCCTCCATGTGTTTGTATTGTTTACAGTTTTTTTCCTGTAATCGATATCTAGTCTCATAGCGTTGTGGTCACAAGAGATACTTGATACGATTTCAGTTTTTTTAAATTTACCAAGGCTTGATTTGTGACCCAAGATATGATCTATCCTGGAGAATGGTCCATGAGCACTTGAGAAGAAAGTGTATTCTGTTATTTTTGGATGGAATGTCCTATAAATATCAATTAAGTCCATCTTGTTTAATGTGTCATTTAAAGCTTGTGTTTCCTTATTTATTTTCATTTTTGTTGATCTGTCCATTGGTGAAAGTGGAGTGTTAAAGTCCCTTGCTATTATTGTGTTCCTGTCGATTTCCCCTTTTATGGCTGTTAGCATTTGGCTTATGTATTGAGGTGCTTCTATGTTGGGTGCACAAATATTTATAATTGTTATATCTTTTTCTTGGATTGATCCCTTGATCATTATGTAGTGTCCTTCCTTATCTCTTGTAACATTCTTTATTTTAAAGTCTCTTTTTTCTGATATGAGTATTGCTACTCCAGGTTTCTTTTGATTTCCATTTGCATGGAATATCTTTTTCCATCCTCTCACTTTCATGCTGTTTGTGTCCCTAGGTCTGAAGTGGGTCTCTTGTTGACAGTGTATATACAGATCTTGTTTTTTCTATCCATTCAGGCAGTCTGTGTCTGGTTGGAGCATTTAATCCAATGACCATTAAGGTAATTATTGATATGTATGTTCCTATTACCATTTTCTTAATTGTTTTGGGTTTGCTTTTGTAAGTCTTTTCTTTCTCTTGTGTTTCCTGCCTAGAGAAGTTCCTTTAGCATTTGTTGTAAAGCTGGTTTGGTGGTGCTGAATTCTCTTAACTTTTGCTTGTCTATAAAGGTTTTAATTTCTCCATCAAATCTGAATGAGATCCTTGCTGGGTAGAGTAATCTTGGTTGTAGGTTTTTCCCTTTCATCACTTTGAATATGTCCTGCCAGTCCCTCCTGGCTTGCAGAGTTTCTGCTGAAAGTTCAGCTGTTAACCTTATGGGGATTCTGTTGTATGTTATTTGTTGCTTTTCCCTTGCTGCTTTTAATATTTTTTCTTTGTATTTAATTTTTTATAGCTTGATTAATATGTGTGTTGGCGTGTTTCTCCTTGGATTTATCCTGTATGGGACTCTCTGCACTTCCTGGACTTGCCTATCTCCTTTCCCATATTAGGGAAGTTTTCAACTATAATCTCTTCAAATATTTTCTCAGTCCCTTTCTTTTTCTCTTCTTCTTCTGGGACCCCTATAATTCGAATGTTGGTGCGTTTAATGTTGTCCCAGAGGTCTCTGAGACTGTCCTCAATTCTTTTCATTCATTTTTCTTTATTCTGCTCTGTGGTAGTTATTTCCACTATTTTATCTTCCAGGTCACTTATCCATTCTTCTGCCTCAGTTATTCTGCTATTGATTCCTTCTAGAGAATTTTTAATTTCATTTATTGTGTTGTTCATCATTGTTTGTTTGCTCTTTAGTTCTTCTAGGTCCTTGTTAAACGTTTCTTGTATTTTCTCCATTCTATTTCCAAGATTTTGCATCATCTTTACTATCATTACTCTGAATTCTTTTTCAGTTAGACTGCCTATTTCATTTGTTTGGTCTGGTGGGTTTTTACCTTGCTCCTTCATCTGCTGCGTATTTCTCTGTCTTCTCATTTTGCTTAACTTACTGTGTTTGGGGGTCTCCTTTTCACAGTCTGCAGGTTAGTAGTTCTCATTGTTTTTGGTGTCTGCCCCCAGTGGGTAGGGTTGGTTCAGTGGGTTGTGTAGACTTCCTGGTGGAGGGGACTGGTGCCTGTGTTCTGGTGGATTAGGCTGGATCTTGTCTTTCTGGTGGGCAGGACCATGTCCGGTGGTGTGTTTTAGGGTGTCTCTGAACTTATTATGATTTTAGGCAGCATCTCTGCTAATGGGTGGGGTTGTGTTTCTGTCTTGCTAGTTGTTTGGCATGGGGTGTCCAGCACTGGAGCTTGCTGGTCGTTGAGTGGAGCATTGAGATGGAAATCTCTGGGAGAGCTCTTGCCAATTGATATTATGTGGGGCTGGGAGATCTCTGGTGGTCCAAAGTCCTGAACTTGGCTCTCCCACTTCCGAGGCTCAGGCCTGACACCTGGTTGGAGCACCAAGTCAGCCACATGGGTCAGAAGGAAAGGAAGAAAAAAAAAGAAATAAAATAAAAATAAAAATAAAGTTATGAAAATAAAAACATTTAAAAAATATTATTAAAATAAAAAATTTTTAAAGTAATAAACTAAAAAAGAAGAGAGCAACCAAACCAATAAACAAATCCACCAATGATAATAAGTTCTAAAAACTAAACTAAGATAAACATATAAATCAGAAACTAGTCAGTCACATACAGCAAACCCCAAGTCTACAGTTGCTCCCAAAGTCCACCGCCTCAATTTTGGGATGATTCGTTGTCTATTCAGGTATTCCACAGATGCAGGGTACATCAAGTTGATTGTGGAGATTTAATCCACTGCTCCTGAGGCTGCTGGGAGAGATTTCCCTTTCTCTTCTTTGTTCGCACAGCTCCTGGGGTTCAGCTTTGGATTTGGCCCTGCCTCTGCATGTAGGTTGCCTTCTGACATAGGTTCTTCGCCCAGACAGGAGGGGGTTAAGGGAGCGGCTGATTAGGGGACTCTGACTCAGGCTGGGGGAATGGAGGCGTACGGAATGCAGGGCAAGCCTGCGGCGGCAGAGGCTGGCGTGACGTTGCAACAGCCTGAGGCGCGCTGTTTGTTCTCCCGGTGAAGTTGTCCCTGGATCACGGGACCCCGGCAGTGGCGGGCTGCACAGGCTCCCAGGAGGGGGTGTGTGGATAATGACCTGTGCTTGCACACAGGCTTCTTGGTGGTGGCAGCAGCAGCAGCCTTAGCGTTTGATGCCCGTCTCTGATGTCCGCGCTGATAGCCATGGGTCGCGCCCACCTCTGAAGCTTGTTTAGGTGGTGCTCTGAATGCCCTCTCCTCGCGCACCCTGAAACAATGGTCTCTTGACTCTGAGGCAGGTCCACAGTTTTTCCTGGACTCCCTCCCGGCTAGCTGTGGCGCACTAGCCCCCTTCAGGCTGTGTTCACGCAGCCAGCCCCAGACCTCTGCCTGGGATCTGACCTCCGAAGCCGGAGCCTCAGCTCCCAGCCCCCACCCTCCCCGGCGGGTGAGCAGACAAGCCTCTCAGGCTGGTGAGTGCTGGTTGGCACCAATCCTCTGTGCGGGAATCTCTCTGCTTTGCCCTCTGCACCCCTGTTGCTGCGCTCTCCTCCGTGGCTCCAAAGCTCCTCCCCTGCCACCCACAGTCTCCACCGGCGAAGGGGCTTCCTAGTGTGTGGAAACCTTTCCTCCTTCACAGCTCCCTCCCAGAGGTGCAGGTCCCGTCCCTATTCTTTTGTCTCTGTTTTTTCTTTTTTCTTTTCCCCTACCCAGGTACGTGCCTTTTGGGAAGTCTGAGGTCTTCTGCCAGCATTCCGTAGGTGTTCTGTAGGAGTTGTTCCACATGTAGATGTATTTTTGATGTTCTGTGGGGAGGAAGGTGATCTCCATGTCTTACTCCTCCACCAAGTTGAACGTCCTCCTCCAGTAATTACTTTAAATGTAAAATGACTAAGTGCTTCAATCAAAAGACAGAGAATGACTGAATGGATTAAAAAATGTATATATGCTGCCACAAGAAACTCACTTCAGATCTAAAGACAAGCACAGACTGAAAGTGAAAAATGGAAAAAGGCACTCCATTCAAATGGAAATGAAAAGAAAGCTGGGATAGTAATACTAATATCAGAGAAAATAGACTTTAAAACAAAGACTGTAACAAGAGACAAAAAAGGACATTATATAATGATAAAGGGATTGATCCAACAAGAAGTACAATTGTAAATATATATGCACCCAACATAGGAGCATCTAAATACATAAAACAAATGTTAACAAGCATAAAGGGAGAAATGGACAGTAACACAATAATAATAGGGGACTTTAACATCCCACTTATATCAATGAATAGTTCATCCAGACAGAAAACCAGTAACAAAACACTGTCCTTAAATGACACATTAGACCCAATGAACTTAACAGGCATATATATATATATATAACTTTCCATTCTAAAACAGCAGAATACACGTTCTTTTCAAGTGCACATGGAACATTCTCCAAGATAGATCACATACTAGGCCACAAAAGAAGCCTTGGTAAATTTAAGTTAAAATCATATCAAGCATCTTTTCTGACCACAATGCTACGAGACTAGAAATCAACTACAAGAAAAAAAAACTGCAAAAAACACACATACATGGAGGCTAAACAATATGCTACTAAACACCCAATGGGTCACTGAAGAAATCAAAGAAGGAATAAAAAAATACTTGAAGACAAATAAAAATGGAAGCACAACAATCCAAAATCTATGAGACACAACAAAAGCAGTTGTAAGAGGGAATTTTATAGCAATACAAGCCTACCTAAGGAAATAAGAAAAATTGCAAATAAACCACCAAAACTTACACTTAATGGAAATAGGAAAAAAAGAACAAACAAAACCCAAAATTGGTAGAAGGAAAGACATTATAAAAATCAGAGCAGAAATAAATAAAACAGAGACTAGAAAAACAATATGAAAGATTAATGAAACTAAGAACTGGTTCTTTGAAAAGGTAAACAAAATTGATAAACCTTTAGCCAGAGTCATTAAGAAAAAAAGAGAGAGGGCCCAAAACCATAAAATCAGAAATGAAAGAGGAGGTGTTACAACTGACATCACAGAAAAACAACGGATTGTAAGAGACTACTATGAACAACTAAACGCCAAGAAATTGGACAACCTAGAATAAACTCATAAATTTCTAGAAACATACAATCTCCCAAGACTGAATCAGAAAGAAATAGAAAATATGAACAGATCAGTTACCAGCAATGAAACTGAATCAGTAATCAAAAAACTCCCAATAAGCAAGATTCCAGACCAGAGGCTTCACAGATGAATTCTACCAAACATTTATTGAAGAATTAACACCTATCCTTCTCAAACTATTCCAAAAAATTGAAAAGGAAGGAATGCTTCCAAACTCATTCCACAAGGCCAGCATCATTCTGATACCAAAGCCAAACAAGGACACCATAAAAAAGAATATTATAGGCCAACACCACTGATGAACATAGATGCAAAAATCCTCAACATAATATTAGCAAATCAAATTCAGCAATACAGTAAAAGGATCATACACTGTGATCAAGTGGGATTTATCCCAGGGATGAAGGAATGGTTCAACATCCACAAAGAAATCAATGTGATACACCACATTAACAAACTAAAGAATAAAAATCATCATTATGATCATGTAACTATATCTTTGCTTCAGGCGTCTACTTTAGGGTGAACCCAAACTGAGCAGAACCTAGGAAGTCTTTAGCACATACTAGAATTTTAGATTTTTCTCTATGAAAATTACCTGGGAGGTATCTATTCTATGGTGCCAATAAGAAATATAATAATAATAATAATAATAATAATAATAATAGTAATAGTAATAATGGCTAGAATTTTAAGAGGGAGTACTCTATGCCAAGCACTGAGCCAAACGCCTTACATGGATTTGGTCCCAAGACAAACCATGTGAGATAAGAGCTATCATTACCCCTGTTTTACAGGTGAGAAAACTGAGATTTAGAGTCCTGACACTATGTGTCCAAAGTTATGAAGTTAGCAGGTGTTAGAGCAATCTATATCCAGGCAAGTTTTACCCCTGTATCTTAGGCAAAGGGGTAAGATTAGCACCCATGTAAGAAACTGGATAAGTTTGGGGGGAAGCTGGGAACAGTCACATAAGTAGGAGGCAAACCCACTTGCTTGACAGTTGGTTGACTGAGTGGGCAAGCCCGCAGAGAGGGAAGGAGTACCAGTTTCCAGTTGGCCACCCTGGCCTGCGTTAAAAGCAACACTCTTCCCAGGGAGTCTGTGTTTAACATAAAAATAAATAATCCAAATGTAAATCGCAATCCCCACAGTGTCTTCCTCCTTTTTTTTCCTTTTGGGATATAAAAAGCATCTACAAACATATGCTCCTGCTGCCTTTTTCTTTGTGGCTCGCTCCACAAAGACACTTAAAAAAACGACAGCCCACGGTCTTTTTCAGAGCCTGCATCTCTGGTTTGTCACTTGGCAAAGGACAGAAATATTCCATGCGTGGTTGAAGGTGGTGCCAGGAGAAAGCATGGAAGATTTATTCTTTGGCTGCTCAGGTTACATATTAACGAGGGACTAGGGTTCAAAAAGGAGCTTGCAGCTCTGCACATCAGAGGTGTCCACTTCCGCTCAGTGTTGAATTAAACTGAACCGTGGCCACAAGGGAGGAGTGTCACAGGTCACTTTTAGCAAGAGGGTCCTGAAGAGGGACCACTGTGCTTCCTCCCACACTACCTCCTGGCTCTTGGGCTACTGCCAATATAATTAGCATTAATTACAATGCTGTGGCACTTCAAATGTCAATTTCAGTCTGTGACTTAAAGAAAAGCAAAACCCCACACATTAAAGCAGTCAGAAGAAGTTTTAATTTGGTAAAGAAGCAAGCCCCTCTTTGAGGTTCCAGATCTCTGCTGCAATTGCTACTACAGCAGGAAACAAGCAAATGAATGAATAAGAACCTGGGGTGTTTCCTTTCCTCCTTGGAAATCTTTATACCAAAAGAGTAGCATTTTGGATACAGTTTAGGTACTGGGTCATACAGTGAATCCTTTTGGGTGGCTTTTTTGTGAATTCAGTATCACAACCTAAACAGACAGCAATATACGATCTGAATACAAAAGAGTTTATGCCAGCTAGAGAGTCAGCATAGGGTTTCTGAATGTATGAATGACGTACCTGCAGCTTGCTGCCTCTCAGCAAGTCTTCTGAATATGAACTCTTGAAGCCTAGGAAGAATTTCCCAGAGAACTAAATGATCTTTGCATATTTGAGAAGGAAAATGCTAATAACTGAACTGAACCTAACTGAATTAAATATTAAATCTAACTGGTAGCAGTAAATTATATTCCAATGTTTTCCAAAGATTAATGTACAGGGCTTCCCTGGTGGCGCAGTGGTTGAGAATCTGCCTGCCAATGCAGGGGACACGGGTTCGAGCCCTAGTCTGGGAAGATCCCACATGCCGTGGAGCAACTAGGCCCGTGAGCCACAACTACTGAGCCTGCGCGTCTGGAGCCTGTGCTCCGCAACAAGAGAGGCCGCGATAGTGAGAGGCCCGCACACCGCAATGAAGAGTGGCCCCCACTTGCCGCAACTAGAGAAAGCCCTCGCACAGAAACGAAGACCCAACACAGCCATAAATAAATAAATAAAATTAAAAAAAAAAAAGATTAATGTATAATTTCACAATTATTTCTGCAGTGGACTCAAATAACCTTTAAAAAATATGGTAATCACAGTTCTCTTCCTGAAGACACCTGCATTCCTCAGAAGAAAATGGTTTTTCTCCCCTTATTTCTGTTGTGAACAGTAGGGCATCCAATGAAAAAATGAAAAAAATGTGTCTGGATTTACAGGGCACAAAATGTAAAATTCACTCAGATACACTGTGTTGTTTCCTTACCATCTTCTCTATTCAGAAGTCTTTAGTTAAGAAACAGAAGCTGTCACATTTGACCAGGGCCCAGACTGTGTGAGATGAGTAAGGCAGGTGCTAGGGTGCAAAATTTAGGGAGGTTCTCCCTCTCAGAATTACACAATGCTTGACCCAGCCACAGGGGCCTACCTCACTACAGGATGGCTCGGTCAAACTAGAGTGGAGGCTTTTGCTCTGGCCTGTGACCACCAGCACACTGTACTGCACTTCATTCATTCATCCATTAATTCATTCAATAAATATTTGTTGAGCATCTGATACGTACCAGGTACCACTCTAGTTTTCAATGAACAAAATCAACAAAATTTCCTGCACTCACATTCCTGGAATGGAACACAAACAGCAAAAAGCAAACATAATAAATAAGACATGGTACAGTATGTCAGAATGGGCTAAGTACTCTGGCTAAATAAAAAGAGAATGGATAAGGGAAACTGGGAGTGCCAGAAAGAGCTACAGTTTTAGATGGAGGTGTCTAGATTTATGAGGATCAGTGGACATCAGAGAAGACATTTAAGTAATTCCTTGAGGTAAATGTGGAGTAAGCCAGGCAGATTTTGGATGGGAAAGCATTCCAGACATTAGGAACAGTCTGTGCAAATGCCCTGAGACAGGAATGTGCCTAATATGTTTAAAAAGCAGTGAAGAGATAAGGAAATACACTCAGAGAGGTAAGAGAGTACAGGGGGGACTTGCTGTACATTTTAAGGACCGTGGATTAGATTCTGAAAGAAATGAGGAGCCACTGTGAAATATCGAGATAATCTGTTCCAAGTTTAGCAGGACCATTATGGCTGTCTTGTTGATAATGACTATAGGAAGGGGCAAACATGAAAGCATGGACACCAGTTAGGAGGCTATCATAATACACTAAGGCAAAGATGATGGTAGACTGGACCACCCTGGTGATGAAAAGTAGTTGTATTCTTGATATATTTTAAAGGTAGAGCCATCAGAATTTCCTGAAGCATTGGATACAGGGTGAGATAGAGGGGAGTCAGAGGTGATTTTAAGATACTTGGTGTGAGCAAGGGATTATGCCATAACGGTCCGTAATTCAGTTATTGCTCAACATCTAGGAAACATATTTGCTAAAATAATCATATTTTTCAAAAGAAGTTTCCAAGGCTTCCCTGGTGGGGCAGTGGTTGAGAGTCTGCCTGCCAATGCAGGGGACACGGGTTCGAGCCCTGGTCTGGGAGGATCCCACATGCCGCGGAGCAACTAGGCCCGTGAGCCACAACTACTGAGCCTGCGCGTCTGGAGCCTGTGCCCCGCAACAAGAGAGGCCGCGATAGTGAAAGGCCCGTGCACCGCGATGAAGAATGGCCCCCGCTTGCCGCAACTAGAGAAAGCCCTCGCACGAAACGAAGACTCAACACAGCCAAAAATTAAAAAAAAAAAAAAAAGAAGCTCCCCAAACAAGCAAACAAAGCAGGCATAAACTCATGACTACCACAACTGCATGCAAAATTTAGCTCAAATTTCTAATCTTGTTAGCGTGGTGAGAAATTCAGTCTCAGTCATTCCTGGGGCTCCCAACTCCACTGGGGTTAGGCTGAAGCCCTAGGGTGGGGGCTTACACAGTCCAGGTCTTTCAGGGAGACCCCATTATCTTTAGATTCATGGTGGTCTTTATGATATGCTCATGTAGAAAAGTCAACACGGTCGAACCCTTTAAGATGTGCATTGAAGAGCATCTCTGAGGAGGCTAGAAGCTCACATAACTAAATGCATTAAGCTGTTTGTTTTTCTCAGGTCAGTCCTCTATTCTAGGCAGAGAAGCAGCAGGGTAGGGAGAGGAGGTGTGGGTCCCTGAAAACACAGTTTTTCCAGTGTTGGACAACTTCTCCCTGCCCCAGGTTGACAGTTTCTGCCTCTACCTAAACTAACACACTTCTCCATCTCCCTTGTATCAGTTTATATATGTTATACTGCAGAAACAAACAAACTCTTAAGGGGCTTACAACACAAAAGTTTATCTCTGCCCATGTTCATGTCAGCTGCAGGCTGGAGATGGCTCTAATTCACAACTTCTTCATTAGTGGATCCAGGTTGTTGGAGCTGCCCTTAACTGGCCTCATGGGAAACAGAGCAATACCACATCATGAAATGACCTTTTCATTTTTGTCTGGAAGTTGCATACATCAATTCTGCTCAAAATGTATCATCCAAAACACATCATCACATGGCCAAGCTGATGGGTAGGGAGGTAAAAACTACTCCCTGGGAGAAACATGGAAGAATTGGGGACAATGACATGACCTACCATACTCCAGCTCCTGGGGCGTTTTACAGAAACAAAATGTCAAGTTTCTTTCCTGGAGGTAAAGTAGCAATGAGAAAATCAAACAAGTTAGCATTTTTTCTTATTAACTCAGTTTGCTGTTTTAGCAAGCACTTTGTGGTTACATAGAGTTGAATGAGGAAATTTTGGAGAGTGGGGTCTATCAATTCTATAATATTGTCAGTCAGGCTCTGATCAAGCTTTTAACACATATTACCTCATCTAACCCTTAGAAGATTCCATGAGGCAGACACTATTTTTACTCCCTCTCCCCATTTTTATAGATACAGGAAGTTAGGCATAGAGATAAAGTCATGTTAAGAAAAAGCAAGTGATAAATTGTGGCTGCAGGATTAGGACCCTAGGTGTTTAGCTCAGGATCTGAGCTCTTAACTACTGTTCTACAGTATTACTGAGAATTAGACCCAGTCACAGTATTTTGGGTGCCCTAATGAGAGAATGAGTGACAACTATCCAGTTTCATTCTATATAATATCCTTCTATAAAAGTCTGGAAAAGGACTTTTTTCCCTCTGTGTTTCCTTTGAAACGTAAAGTCTTGCTGTGCCATTTTCAGATTAAAGCCCAATTAAGGGAACAAAATACTTAAGCTACTGATCTTTCAGTAGGAAGGTTACAGCTATAATCACTTACTCCTAGGAACCAGTTATCTTTCCAGATGTTCAGCTGTGACCTTTCATCCATCTATAGGGATTCCTGAGTCCATAGTCCAGGCCCTGACATGTCTTGCTGTATGCCAAGAATTACTACAAATTATTAAGGCTGTACATGCAGATTCCCACAGCAGAAATTTCTGCCAGTTGCCCACTTCCTTCCTTCTATCTCCCCTTCTTTTCCCTACATCTGGTAAGAGTAACTAGGGTGACCGGTTGAACTAATGAGTTTATGAAAGCAACAATCCCAGCATGCATTGCCACCAGGACTCCTTCTCTGTCACCTTCCACTGTGCTGCAGTTGGGAAAGGGTACATTTTTCAGGATGAAATGCCACACTGCCATTTCTGTGTTTTTCCCCTTACTTCATACATACGCAAACACACTAATCCCAACATAAACACACAAAGACATGTATGCATGCATGCAGGCACGCACATGCATTCCCCCTGATCTTTTGTTTTCTAGAAGTTTCACTTTCTGAATGTTAAGTGCCAAGTTGCTGGACATAGTGCTAGGTAGGACTGCCTCAAGAAGTAGCATCCAAAACATAGAGAGGTGACTGCCAATTCTATACATAGCATTTCTTCTTAAGGAGTTTAAAATTTGAGTATTTAATTAAAATTGGCCAGTTTTAATTTCTTTAGAAAATACTTAGTGGAAATATAATAGAAAAGTGCTTTCTTCATTCCTCCACATCACAAATCATGGCAAGTTCTTCACAGAAAGCATCAGGGTCTTCTCTTGTTGTTAAGCACCCCATGTTCTATCATTATGAAATAACAATATTCTGTAATTAAAATATCCTAAAACGAAAGGATTTTAAAGAAATGTTTCAGATCCATAAGGAAAAAAAATTGAATCCCTACATAACAACTTTAACTAAAGTCAACTCTAGATGTATCAAGAGATTAAATGTGAATGGCAAAACTTTAAAACTTTTAGGAAGAAATACAAAAGTATATCCCAGTGACTTAGGAGGTAGGGAATGATTTCTTCAGAAACAAAAAGCACAAACTATCAAGGAAAAGACTGATAAACTTGATTCATTAAAATTAAGAATTTTACTCATCCAATGATTCTATTAAAGAAGGCGAAAGACAAGCCAAAAACTGGGAAAAGATATTTGCAATATCCGGAACTGAGACAGGATTAACATATAAAATACATAAAGAAAAAGGGAACTTACTTTGATAAGTTAACCACGGAAGCCCTCTGTTTGGTGGGGACACGGAGACCAAGGTCAAACGATGAAAAAGAAGTGAAGGGTGGAAGAGCGTTCCAGCAAGAAGACAGACTGAGTTCAAAGACCAATGCGGCTGGAAAGCAGAGAGAGGCTCGGAGCGGTAGTCGACGGCCGGAACACGCAGGATGGTACAAAAAGGATCCAATTGAGGGTTTAATTGAGCGCAGCTGGCTGCTATGTGGAGCGCGCATGCGCGGCCGAGATTACTCTTGGGGAGACGTTGGCGCCTCTGTAATCTAATACTGTAGAGGAGCTTTCACAGACTCTCAGAGAGGCAGCCACAGGGTCTCGGTTAAGGGCGTGAACTCTGTAGCCAGATCACCTGCGTTTCTCTCCTAGCTCTGCGCCTTATAAACTCTTTGACCTTGGGCAAATTGCTTAGGCTTTCTATGCCTCAGTCTCCCAATATGTGAAATGGGTAATGGTGCCCATTAGGTGTTCTTAATCTTTTCTATGCCTTGAACCCCTGGGCAGTCTGGTGAAGCCTATGGATCTCTTCTCAAAAAAAATATTTTTTTAATGCATAAAATAACATACCATAGGATTCCAAAAGACACCAAATATATTTTTAAAATAGTTATCAACATATTTAAACAGATATAGCTGACAGAGTTGTATGTATTTATATATATCTTTACTTACTAGATAATAAGAACTAAGGGGTATAATACCTACCATAATCTTGAGATTGTGATGAGTGAAAATAATATTTCAAGTTATCTACAACAATTATAATGTGTTACCAGAAAAACCCAACAATTTTTACAGGTCATAAAGTGACAGCCAATTCTACTGTGTGGTTTGGTGCCTGCATTCCCAATTGAAGGATATATTAAATTTCAGTTAGAGGTTACTGAAATTAAAGATATATATATTTAGATCTCTATATCTGTGTCTATCTAGATTTATCCATGTATCTATCGATCTACCTATCTATCTCCAAGTTGAAGGACTCTCTGAATTCTAACCACTTATCCCCTGGTCATCCATGGATCCTAGGATAAAAAGCCCTTGTCTTAGTCTGTCCTGGCTGCTCTAACTGAATTCCATATACTGGGTGGCTTACAAGGAGCAGAAATTTATTTTTATTAAAGAGTTTCAAGTTCTCCAAAAGTAGAATGAGGGGCCATAAGCTCTCTGCTGGGATAAACTGTATTTCTTGACTTGCCTATAGTTCTTTATTTCAAGAATATGAATAAGTTCCTCTAATCTCAGATAAACGCAAATAATGAAACTGGTGGTAACCCAATGCTTTAAAGCTTCTATCCTCAAATTCTATTCCTTTCAGAATTCTTTCAAGCTGTCAATTGGTGTTTTGGGTTGACTTCTTAGGAGCACCAGTAAGTGGTGGGGAAATGAGACAGGAAAGGGAAGAAAGTCAAGAAAACGTGTGTTATAAAGTGGATTTCCACTGTGGGCAATTGGAGCTTGGTCCCACTGGGGCACTCTGAGAGATACTAGAAAACGTCCTTTCTGCCCAGAAGTTGTCTCACCCAAGGAGCAAGGAAGCTAGGGTACTGACTCTCCCTCATTCATCAGTGATTCAGGGCTGCTCCCAAGGGCTTTAAATCCCTAGCACTTCCTGCCTTCTCACCTATGGATCAAGGGAAAGCACTCAGCTGCTTGTAGTTATGGGCATATACTGGAATTTCTGTGTTTTGAGGGGATATGGGCAGGGCACTGCTGGTGTCACTGCAATAGGTGCAACATTATAAACAGACATCTGGTTAAATAATTTTGGAATATATAAAAATGACAGCTAGGTTGCTTAGCTGCACATCTTTTCATGTCCTTTTATGTTTTAATATACATAGTGAATCTCTAAAAAAAGATTCAACTATTCCAACGTACTTTACTCAAGAATTATTATTTTTCTCTTTTGTCACTGTATGTTCTTAATACCTAAATATAAAATATAGTTTAAAATGAAAACCACACTCAGAAGTTTGGAAATTGAAATTCTCACTTCTCAAAAGAAGAAATCATAATGGAAATTTGAATTTTTAGAAGTAAAAAACGATGAAAACACTATATATTAATATTCATGGAATGTAGCAATACTTAGAAGGAAATTTACAGCATATAATATATACACATTCAAAAACAAAAAGTTTGAAAATTAAAAATTAATGAGATAAGCTTCCAACTCAAAAAAATAAGTTGGAAAAAAATAAAATGGTTAGTTTTTCTTCCTTATACATAAATTGTGAAATATTCACATCCTAGAAGAATTGATAACTCTGATGCTTAGTGTATCCTAGCTGCTGCCCACATGGTCCTTGCCCTTAGGCCGTGTCCATCTGAAGGTATTAAGCACCACTCACTATAATAACATTTGCTTAGTATTTGACTGGTATATACTTATCCTTTTGTTTTTTCTTTTTGTCATCTTATGTTTTTAGATGTCTTCGCTAAATAGAATATAACTACTTTTTTTAAAATTTATTTTTTATTTTTATTATTTATTTTATTGGAGTATAGTTGCTTTACATTGTTGTCAATTTCTGCTGTATAGCAAAGTGAATCAGCTATACGTATATATATATCCCCTCCTTTTTGGATTTCCTTCCCATTTAGGTCACAACAGAGCATTGAGTAGAGTTCCCTGTGCTATACAGTCAGTTCTCATTAGTTATCTATTTTATACATAGTAGTGTATATATGTCAATCCCAATCTCCCAATCCATCCCACCCTCCCATCCCTCTTGGTATCCATACATTTGTCCTCTATGTCTGTGTCTCTATTTCTGCTTTGCAAATGAGTTTATCTATACAATTTTTCTAGATTCCACATATATGTGTTAATATATGATATTTGTTTTTCTCTTTCTGACTTACTTCACTCTGTATGACAGACTCTAGGTCCATCCACATCTCTGCAAATGGCACAATTTCATTCCTTTTTATGGCTGAGTAATATGCCATTGTATATATGTACCACATCTTCTTTAACCATTCATCTGTTGATGGACACTTAGGCTGCTTCCATGTCCTGGCTATTGTAAATAGTGTGGCAATGAACACTGGGGTGCATGTGTTTTTTTGAATTATGGTTTTCTTTGGGTATATGCCCAGGAGTGGGATTGCTGGGTCATATGGTAGTTCTAATTTTAGTTTTTTAAGGAACCTCCATACTGTTCTCCACAGTGGCTGTACCAATTTACATTCCCACCAACAGCGTAAGAGGGCTCCCTTTCTCCACACCCTCTCCAGCATTAATTGTTTGTAGATTTTTTAATGATGGCCATTCTGACGGGTGTGAGGTGATACCTCATTGTAGCTTTGATTTGCATTTCTCTAATAATTAGTGATGTTGTGCATCTTTTCATGTGTTTGTTGGCCATTTGTATGTCTTCTTTGGAGAAATGTCTATTTAGGTCTTCTGCCCATTTTTTTGATTGGGTTGTTTGTTTTTTTGATATTGAGCTGCATGAGCTGTTTGTATATCTTGCAGATTAATCCTTTATCAGTTGCTTCATTTGCAAATATTTTCTCCCATTCTGAGGGTTGTCTTTTTGTCTTGTTTATGATCCTTTGCTGTTCAAAAGATTTTAACTTTAATTAGGTCCCGCTTGTTTATTTTTGTTTTTATTTTCATTACACTAGGATGTGGGTCAAAAAAGATCTTGCTGTGATTTATGTCAAAGAGTGTTCTTCCTATGTTTTCCTCTAAGAGTTTTATAGTGTCTGGTCTTACATTTAGGTCTTCAATCCATTTGGAGTTTATTTTTGTGTATGGTGTTAGGAAGTGTTCTAATTACATTCTTTTACATGTAGCTGTCCAGTTTTCCCAGCACCACTTATTGAAGAGGCTGTCTTTTCTCCATTGTATATTCTTTCCTACTTTGTTATAGATTAGGTGACTATAGGTGTGTGGGTTTATCTCTGGGCTTCCTATCCTGTTCCACTGATCTATATTTCTGTTTTTGTGCCAGTACCATACTGTCTTGATTACTGTAGCTTTGTAGTATAGTCTGAAGTCAGGAAGCCTGATTCTTCCAGCTCCATTTTTCTTTCTCAAGATTGCTTTGGCTATTCGGGGTCTTTTATGTTTCCATACAAATTATAAAATTTTTTGTTCTAATTCTGTGAAAAATGCCACTGGTAATTTGATAGGGATTGCATTGAATCTGCAGATTGCTTTGGGTAGTATAGTCAGTTTCACAATATTGATTCTTCCAATCCAAGAACATGGTATATCTCTCCATCTGTTTGTGTCATCTTTGATTTCTTTCATCAGTGTCTTATAGTTTTCTGAGTACAGCTCTTTTGCCTCCTTAGGTAGGTTTATTCCTAGGAATTTTATTCTTTTTTTTGCAATGGTAAATGAGATTGTTCCGTTAATTTTTCTTTCTGATCTTTCATTGTTAGTGTATAGGAATGCAAGAGATTTCTGTGCATTAATTTTGTATCCTGCAACTTTACAAAATTCATTGATTAGCTCTAGTAGTTTTCTGGTGGCATCTTTAGGATTTTCTATTTATAGTATCATGTCATCTGCAAACAGTGACATTTTTACTTCTTCTTTTCCAATTTGGATTCCTTTTATTTCTTTTTTTTTCTGTTGCCATGTCTAGGACTTCCAAAATTATGTTGAATAATAGTGGCAAGAGTGGACATCCTTGTCTTATTTCTGATCTTAGAGGAAATGCTTTCAGTTTTTTACCATTGAGAATGATGTTGGCTGTGGGTTTGTCGTGTATGGCCTTTATTATGTTGAGGTAGGTTCCCTCTATGCCTACTTTCTGGAGAGATTTTATGATAAATGGGTGTTGAACAGCAGTACTTTTTAAAAAGCAAGTGGAGACTCTTTGTCTTTGAATTGGTAAGTTTAGCCCATTGGCATTTATTGTGATAATTGGTACATTTGGATTTATTTCTTCCATATTACTTTGTAGTTTCTTTGAATAATGTTTTTTCTTAGGTTTCTTTCCTGGTTTCTACTGGTTTGAGTATTCCTCCCTCCCATCTACACCTGACTCATTTAGGGGTTATACAACCTGTAACTGTTTTTGAATATGTTAGTTTTTCTTGGATATATGTGGCCGTGCTGGGAAAAAGCACTAGCTGGATTGTGTCCACAAAGCTTTACCAAGGACAAACTTCTTTTGGTCTGTCACTCCTAAGATGGCAGTTCTACAAGGATGAATGTAGGAAACAATTAAATGATACAGGTCCCAACCATAGAAGGCTATGAAATCATAAAAGTAATATTTGGAAACAATGAGAGTAATATCTGATGATTAGTTATTTGTTATTTTGAGTAGAGGATAAACGGACTTGTTGAAAAGCCATTTGACTAATGACTTTTTCTTGGATTTCTGAGTTTTTTATTTATTGCCTTACAAAAAATAATCCTATAATTGATTTGAATATTGGCATAGAAGAGAGAGGTTGTCGAGACTTTGGCCAAAAATATCCCTTAAAAGAGTGTGGATTTATATTTTTTAAACTCCTTGGGCCGTGTATGCATTCCACCTGAAAATACATGTCTTTTGCCTGTTCTAGAAATGTAGTCAATCATCGAATATTGAATATCATATTGAACCTTGCCAACAAGTATTTTCTTTTCTTTCCTTCTGAACTCCTATTAGATAATGTTGAACCTTCTCACCACATGCTCCATGGTGCTTAGAATCTCTTTCATTTGTTCCATTTTTTCAGATCTCTGAGCTACTGTCTGGAAAACTGCTCAGATCTCTCAATTGTACCAGTTCTCTCTGCCACCAGGTCCGATCTGCTAATTAGCCTGTAGATTGAGGTTTTAATTTAAATTGTTATATTTTTCATTTTTGCAAATTCAAGTTTGATTTTTCTTTTCTTCACATCTGCTTGTTGTTTTTTTCACAGTGTCTTGTTGTTTTCCAATGGGTTCTATCTATCCAAGTTTTGGGGACTATAAATCCTGCTGTTTATTGTGCCTGATAACTCTGACACACATGGATCTTTTTCAAACACATTTTTCAATTTTGACTGAGAATTAAATTTCAACAAAGTTTGTTTTCCAAATATGAATCCTTCATCTTTGCTTGTAGCTATATCTTTCGTGTGTGTGTGTGTGTGTGTTTGTGTGTATGTGTGTGCATGAGCATTCCTGTGTTATGTGATTTCCTGTTAAGCGCCTCAAGGATATCATATTAAAAATAATTCATCCAGCTCTCCAAGTAGTTGTTACATGAGAGTTTCTCAATTGGCTTAGTTTGCCAAGTTACCAGAATTGGAAGTCCAATTAGACTATTGTCTTTGCATTTTTCAGTCAATTCTCTTAGTATCAACAGGCATTACTTGGAGACATTCTGTGGACACTTCAATTCTTTAACTTGGCCAGTAAAAATACTTGGTTACAGCATAGTCGTTAAAAAAAACAAGCTTTGGAGTCAGATTGTCCTAAGTTGGAATCCTCGTTCTTTTATTCACTAGCTTGGTAACTGGCCGAGTTATTTAATCTTCCTGATTCTTGGCTTCTTTGTGTGAAGAAAAAAGAAAGATAAAAGAATATACCTGATTGAACAGTAGAAATAATATGTATATAAAACACTTAGCATAAAGCTTGGCACATAGTATAAATTCAAGAAATGTTAGCTCTTCTTCTCAACAGAGATGACTTTCTGAGTCATCTTAAGCGTCTGTAAAGTGATAAGCCATCTTTGTTGCACTCTGAGCTAGAGTATATTCCAATTCAATTCAATTAAGCTAAAACTGATTGAGCACCTATTCCATACCACATATTGTGCAAAGTTCCTATTCAGGCTTTTCTACCAAATATCTGCCAAGTTATGCCACCTCCTATGGCCAGAATTTCCTTACAGTAAAGTTAAGATGATTTTTCAGGCCTCTTCTAACTCAAACATTTTATGATTCAATGTACTGTCACAAAAGTGTAATATTCACATTCTATTTACAATGGTCACAGCTATTTCATAAATGGATTTAGGAAGATATAAAAATCCATGTCGTTCCTTTTTGCGTAAGTTCCAAAGACTCAGGCTTGGAAGGAATTGGTGTTGAGAACACAGAGGAGAGGCTGGGGAGCAACTATGCAACTGAGTGATTGCAGAGTGTCCAGTGCAATCTGACAATGACATTTCAAAAGTCCATTCAATGATTCCCATCCATCCTTTATCTCCAGGGAGGTATACTTCTTGTCAGTTTTTGCTTTTCAAGAAGGTATTGCTCAGATTTTTATAAAAAGAATGAGATACATTTGAATTGTCATGACTGAAAGAGCTCGGATCAACTGGCACTTCACCGTAACAGGAGTTAATTCAAAATAGACATTCATCACCTTTATCACTTTGCTCAAGAGAATTGCAAAGCTACAAAACAGGCTGGCAAAATCCCTACCCAAAGAAACAACTGTTCTGCAACCACTGAATTATTTGCTCATGTTTTATGCATTGAACATAGAAATATAATTCTACTTTCAATATCCCCTGGACTGAAATATGTATTATTTGATTTCAATGTAGCAAACCTAATCTAGAGGCTTCTGACAAGAAGACAAACCTCCCGCAGGCAGAGTTGTCTCTGGTTTCTTTGAAACATTTGTGTTCTTTTTACAGTTGTATGTCTGCACAGCAGAATAATATTTGCTCTCATTCTATTCCCAAGAAAATTTTAATTGTTTTTTTAAGTCTTTCAAGGGAGAAAGTAATAATAATACAGGTAATCAAAACATGAAACAAGGTTCAATTTCACTATCATTCTTCAAGACTGCTCCCAGTGTAATGTGTACCAAGAGGGACTAATTTAGTAGATAAACTCAGCAACTATATTGTGTATTAGACACATCAAAACAACATTAGTTTGCAAATCACCCCTGAACCTTCATAAAACTGTCTTTAGTAACAGAACATAGACCTTATGGTGGCTTCTTAGAAGAGTATGATTTTTGTCTATCCAGATTAAAATACTTCCCTAGTTAGTTGTCAGAGGGAATTAATTTATAATGAGTGTTATATAAAAAAGGTTGAAATAGCTCCTTAGAGAGGACTATTTTATGGATTTGTAACGAGCTCAACAATTCAAGGCCTTTGCTAGTGCATCAGATTTATAATAAAAGGCAAGAGACAGCCTTCTGGTTCCCAGTATTTCTCAGCTTTGATTGGAAACATATTTCTATGCAGGATTCGTTTAACTTTTGCTAGCACTTTTGTTCCTTTCTAAATCAGGGCTACACACAAATTTCATTTTTCTGTGTAAGTTTTCAATTCTGTATTTAGCAGTGACCAAATTAAACAAGTACAAATCCCTAGTCAGCTACACAAGTGAATCAAAATAGGCAGACTTACCATCAACCCCAGGGTCACATGGTCCCATTCCAAATTTCTGTTCACCTAAGTATGTGTGTGTGTATGTGTGTCTTGGGGGTGGGAAGACAGGAGATAGAAGTATTTCAAGCAGATATAATGACAAACACAAAGGTTTTGGATGCAAAGAAACTAATGGTGTGCTTTAAAAATAGAAAAATTTTAACTAAACTAGAGTAAGGCAAAATACAATTTGGTAAAGGGGCAAAGCAAAGCTGGAAGAAGTAAATTTGCACCAGACTCTGGAGATGCTATATATATATCTAATTTTAGCAAATGGCTATCTATTTCTGCTAAGGATTGAGGGATAGCTATTCTCAGTCACATTTTTGTGATCATTTCCTCTATGAATTATGAAGTATTCATATTCCAGAAAAGTTGATGAGGACCTCTGATGTTTCCTCTATCCTAGCTGCTGCTTCCAATGCTCTCTGGCCTGGGGCTTCCCTCCATCTGAAAGCCAGCAGCATCTCTCCATCCATTATGAGCACTGCAGAGACAACCACATTTTCCATGGATTCCAAAATGCAGGGCTCAGGGGCGAGCATCCCAGAACATATGTGTATCTGAGGTCCTGCCACCCACTACGGCGTAAATATAAGCAGAGTGCTGGTGCCTGCCACTCATGAAACCCACAACTTACCTGTATTTCCAGTTTCACAGGAACCAAGAATTGGTTCTCCCTCTAGGATTGGGTCACATGCCTTTTCTTCTCAAAGTACCCTTTTCTATACTCTCTTAGGCCTTCTAAACAAAGGCATTCAAAGATATCTTTAGTGATATTCTGGAAAAACAAAGGAATTATTAATCTCCACTATTACTAGGGCAAGAAGTCCAAAAGACAGATGCTTGGTTGTCCTTCCAGAATACAAATGGAAGGAATGTTTAGCTTTTCATTCTTTGAGTCTCCTACAGGAGACTTAACATAAGACAATAAGGTGATATCTAAATGAACTTTTGTGCCACATCGACCATGTTAAGGAGTTTGGACTTTATCTTTACGCCTCTTCTCAGTTGCTTACTGTCAAATGAGATGAGAGGAAGGAGCAAAAACCTTGGCACTAGATCCATCTTTTCCAGGGTCATATATAAGGGCTTCCAGAAAACTCCATTTGGAAGGTAAAGGATGGTCCAAAGTAATGACAAATGGAAATGAGAGCAAGGAGCCTGCATCAGGACCCAAGGCAAAGGAGAAGCAGGATCCAACAGAGGAGGACCAAGCACAGAAAGAAGGAATATAGGGGAAAGGCAACAAGAGGGCAGGCAGACAAGGAGTAGGGAAGAAAAAGGGAGAGTTCCAACCCTTTAAGCTGACGAAGATGCTGGATAAGTTACTTAGGAATAAGCAGGTGTTACCTTTCTAACCCAGGTCAGTAAAGACAGAATCCCACCACTTTAGCACTCCACCCCAAGGTGGGCAAGACCTGGCAGCTCTTTCTATACTTTCTGCTTCAAGGCAAGGATGTTTCTCACATCTAGGAGAGATGCTGAACCTACCTATGTCAAGTGGGGATAATAAACTGTCACCATAGCGTACTCATAAAAATAAGAGATAAGGCATGGAAGCAACCTAAATGTCCATCCACAGATAGATAGACAAGTAAGATGTGATACACACACACATATATATATATATATATGTATTTATATATAATGGAATATTAGCCATAAAAATAATGAAATAAGGCCATTTGTAGTAACATGAATGGACTTAAGAGATTATCATACTAAGTGATGTAAGTCAGACAGAGAAAGACAAATATCATATGTGTGGAATCTAAAATATGATACAAATGAACTTATTTACAAAACTGAAACACATTCACAAACATAGAAAACAAACTTATGGTTACCAAAGGGGAAAGGGAGAGGGAGGGATAAATTAGGAGTTTGGAATTAACAGATACAAACAACTACATATAAAATAGATAAATAACAAGGTTCTACTGTATAGCACGGGAACTATATTCAATGTCTTGTAATAAACTATAGTTGAAAAGATTATGAAAAAGAGTATATATATATGT